>NC_136073.1:481226712-481832962 GCF_964261635.1 Lissotriton helveticus
TTACACCAAATCACATAAAGCACACAAGATCTAGCTTCCTGCCAAGTTTGGTAAAATTCTGTTCAGCAGTTTTTGTTGTCGCCTTAAATAAAGAAATCTATGGAAAATGCATGAAGAATTTGTTTTTGGGACACCCCTACTTTCTCGGCCATGCTTGATGGATCACCCCAAAGCTTTATATGCACAAACTAGTAAAAAAGTAGCACCTTTTTTGAGGTTTTGTGGAGATTCGTCAAACGGGATCAAAGTTATTAGCAAAAATACAATAGAAAAAACACTTTTCCTATGGAACAGCTGACATAACTATAACTACATAGTGGTGACTGCCACTAGGTAATACATATATATATTTTTGTATATCGAAATATCTTTATTTATATTTACATGCAGCAAATATCTCTCCACTGTCATGAAAAAATACCACATACACTTGTGAGAAAGGCTTGTGCCAAAAGTGCCTTGGCTTGCAGCCATTTACTGGATTAAAATCACCTTGCACACTGATAAGCAGCTTTGTACATGTACAAAAGACACACAATGGATGGACGGAATGCAGAGCAAATCATAGCATTCACCTCCAGTCAAGAGATCTGGTTTAAATCCATCATTCTTTTGCTCACCATGCCACCCCAGTTTAGACCTGGCCATATGCAAATCAGTCTTGACCCCGTGCCTCATGGGAACAGTCCAGCCCGAACTGCCAAGCGAGGTCCTCACTGGACCGGAAAGGACCGATTTCGGGGTTTCACTCCTCGTCAGCCAGGATAGCTTGATTCCAGTGGCACAGTGAGCCCGGGGACCCACGTCTGGGCATACCAAGCACACTTACAGCATTGTTCATGTACAAGGCACGTCAAAATTACACGCAATAAGTGCACTAACAACAACAGAGAAATAGGACTATGTTTAGCAAGTAATATATGGTGCTATTTCGAGATGACAAACTAGTCTGTGCACCATACCTTTTGCTTCTTTAAATGTATGTACTTCTTTTGGTTGGACATGTAGCAGCATTTTTTTTACATTTCTAAAGCAAACAACAGAACTCAACACAATAATACACACATCACAATATAACACAATTAAAACGTAATAGGGCAAAACACAACAAAAGAATCAAAACAACGTAAAGCAACATCTACTGCATAGCACAAACACATCACATTGCAAAAATGTAGGAACAAATATAATAGCACAGAAAAACAAAACAGCAGCAAAAACCACAAACCAAATATGCACTCCACATTATCACCGCCGGAACCTGTTTTCATAATTTGGTGATGAAAGGTGTGTGTGCCTTTACTTACCACCAAAAACAACAGATATTAAGCCAAAAATGGTTAGTGATCCAACCCATTATGTAAATTACATGATGCTTGGGACGACAACATGTGTATTTCATTTAAGGATGCTTTTTAGACAGACAACACTGCGATAGGTGTGCACGATTAGAGGGTGTCTCTAGCTGAAAAAAATAGGCCAAGATTTATTAAAGATTTGTGCATGTGCAAAGTTGCGCAAAGACATTCAAAAAGCTCGCAAGGATATTAACTTTCAAATGTAAAATTTATTTTGCGCCTGCAATGTGGGCTTTTCTACAGCAAATAATAGTGCTTCGCACTGCTTTTTGTCACTTTGACTCAGGGGTGCTTACTGGGGGGTAACTTAGGCGAATCTCCGCAGCCATCAATACTTTTTGGCACAAATTCCGATCTACTAAGATTGGCAGGTGGGCTTCGTGTAAAAAAATAGTACCTTGTTGGAGCAGGCATTAATAGATGGGACATGCTTCGATTTCTTCAAACAACCCACACAAATTCAAGTGTGCATAAGTGCACGGCACACATCCAATATATGCGCCTAGGCCTAAGAATTTGTACCGGAAGGGTGTGCTTCTAGAACAAATCCTACCCTGCACTGCACACTTACTTTTGCGCCTTGGTCCGAGTCTGTGCCTCGCGCAATGCAGCCTTTTTAGTGCACTCGGGCAGGCTGTTGACATCAGAAGCAGGTGATTTTTAATAAAAAATGGCTCGGTGCTGGGTTGTCTCCTCACTGCATTGCGCCAAAAGATATAAATATGGGCCATTAGTCTTTCAAAAATGTGCTAATAAATGATGCAGGGTTGTAGATCTCCTGGTGAATCCAGGATATATGGTACATCAAAGTACTTTCTGACATCCTACTAAGCTAAGAATTATATGCTTGTGTTTCTTTCTGATCTATTTTGTTTCTTTTAATATATTGCCCGTGGCCACCTGGCCGTTTATCACCCGATGACGCTCATCCCTGTACTGTAAGAGGTCGAACGTGGAATTGCAGCAACATAAATGATAGGGAAAGTGAGTGGGACTCACTGAGCGGGGGAGCCGCACCTTCATCAAAACTTCCCGCCACATGTCACAGACAAGACCCATAACTCAGCAATTACTTAAGCTTCCTTCTTTAATGTTCTGCCAGCTTTCCCGCTGACCTCCTGGTGACCTTCCCTCCAATATGTTTGTGCAGCGTTTAATTTCAAGTAAATCTTTATATACTAGACGCGCAGACTGGTTCAAGGTTTCATCTTGGACAGCTGCGGATCTCTTTGATGCGTTTGTACAATGGTTGGCACAGTTAATTAGCGGGAAAGCTGCTTCCTGTCACGTGGACTACGTCAGTGCTGGATTAAACTCTGTGGAGTCCCCTTAGCAGTCGAACTTTCGCCCCCCCCCCTCCCCCTCGCAAATTATCTCCTAACACCCAATGGACCGGATTTTTTTTATAAACTGACAGCTGCCAGAGGACCGACGAGCTTTGAAGAGACAAACTCTCATGTGAATCTGATGTCTTATGTTTATGTATTTTAAGTTGTATTTTGATTCGTTGTCGAGGGGCCCCTAAAAGGAGATGGCCCATAGGCCGGTGCCAACTTTTCCTATTTGGTAATCCAGAACTGTGGAGTACTCACTGCTCTACGTAGATCACGTTAATTAGACTTGATGGTGGCCATGCCATGGAGGGATTGGCACTTCAGAGAAACAATTAATAATCATAAACAAAATAATCATGTACATCTGTGACCAAGAAACTAAAACACAAAAGACCGGAATATTCAAACTGTCACCCAACGCAGCTCAGGAGGCAAAACTTCTGCGCTGTGTTGCTTGACAGGGAGGGAGCAGGAGAGCCCACAACTGTAAAGATTAGCCACTCTCCTCCCTTCTCCCTGGCGCCAGCGCAGAATTTTGCTGTAGTGTGGCATGCACACCTTTTGCACCGTAGTTCGCAGGTGTGCGCGCGAGTATAGCTTAGGTTTTAATACTATGGCTAGACAAGTTTTAAAATTGTTCCTACTTTGTATGTGTGCTGTACAGTACAACATAAATGCAAAGTCAAAAAAGAAAGGAGCAAAGAAAACATTTCTCCTTTTTTTTAATTTCTGTAATTTTTTATTGAAAATAACACATGCTCTCAATAGGCATTAATTTTGATGCAAAGCCCTGTCTCTGTTTTTGGTAGATAGTGTTTTGCATCAAAAAGCATGAGTGGCTGTATGGGAACACCCATGTAATGCCCCCCTAGACGGTACGTTACGCCAAACAGCGCTTTGTGTTACTTTTAGTCAATTTCTATTGCAAAAGAAGTTATGAGCTTAAAATTATATAATAATAAAAAACAAAAATTTGAGCTAGTTTGCGTCACTCTTGTGACAGAAACACAGTGCAAAATGTTAGCAAATCTGCCCCAACGTTTTACTCCTCTAGCTGTCAAAAAACGTAGGGGCAGATTTACAAGCCCCTTGCGCCACTTTTGCGTCACATTTAACATGGGAAAAGTGATGTAAAAGTGGCACAAGGGGCTTGTAAATCTGCCCGTAGTGCTTTGTATTTTTCTAATGTTTAAGCATAAGGACATAGCTAACAGTTGTTCTCCAGGTGCTTTGGCACCTGGCCCAGAGGTCTAAGGGTGCTCACTGGACCCTGACTGAAGCTGTTTCTCTACTGCCTAAGCTGGGGATAGGAGTCTTTTTTTTGTTTCTTGTATCTGGGCCCATTGCACCCTTGCTAGGCCACTGTGCACAATTGTGTTAGACTATTAATCAAAATTTCTGACAGCTAAAGATACATTAATACTGTTCACATATATCATTATTATTGATTATTTCCACAATAACATGCTTAAGCGCATGCCTGCGGCCACTATTTTTGCGCTGCGCTGCTTTTTTCAAAAAGCCGCGTTACATGACGAGCTGAGCTCGTCATCAGCGTGCGAGCGGCACAACTCATGACGAGCTCAGCTCGTCATGAGCGCAGAAGGGGTTAAGGCTCCAATTTGAAGGAGGACCGTTTAAATTGCACTGACAGGAAGTTCAGTAACACAAGGAGGCATATGTGGGTCTTGTGTCCACGCTCAGGCCTGATTCTCCAAGGTGAATATACTTGTGCATGTTTACTCAGGTGCATATTTACTCCTAAACCCATGGGTTACTCTCTGCTTTTTTTCTATTTATCAATTTTGAATGGAGGTTTACACCTGTATGTAGTCTTACTTGTCTCCACTCCCTCAAATAAGGGGCTGAAGACTCCTACAACAGAATTTAAGGTTTAAAGTTAGTAATAGTAACTTTTTACCAATTGGTGGAAATCGCCATCACTTTTTAAAAAACATAAACATATTTTAATATGTAATATTGCTGTGGTGTGTTAATTCCCAATCTCCATTGCTTCCTATGCCAAAAAATAAAATAACTTAAATTTGGTGTTCTGCAGAAGAAGGAAAATTCAATGTAAAAAACATGTAGTATGACTTGATGGTGTGTACAATGGCATTAGCAGTGCAATACGTTTGCCGTGAGAGGGTTTATATTGAGAATACAATATGTGTATCTATTCACAAGGTAAAATACTTCTCATACAGGTTAGAAAACTAATTTCCCACTGTTAGGCTTGAAATTCCCATCCCTGCAACACACTCGTTTCATGCTATATAAGGTTAGCAGTGCATGGCTAAATAGATGCCATTTTTATTCACAATATGCAACCCATTGAGTTATCCCTGTAATATGAAGGCTTCAGTTAACGAGTGTGACTCCATTTTGTATTTTCGTAACCCCTAATAGGGTGCTTAGATTGTGCCTGAACTAGGCCCTATTACTCATATTGCTTGCCTCAGCAGAACACTGTATTTTCTTATTATTTTCTCTTCTGTTCAAGGCTGTTTCTCGACTTGCTAACGAATAGGCCATTCTGCCCTTGCATACCTATCCGAGTGTGTAGTTTTTGCTCCCACGTTCCGAGACGCTGAGGCTCAGCACAATAACCTTGAATGTCTATAACGTGTACCCATCTGGCAGGTGGTAGCTCATCCCTCTGTGCCTTCTTTGTTCATGTTCGGCTCAGCCCGGTAACTTTCCACTGTGAGCGTGGCTGAAGGCTCTGGGGAAGAATCATATTGTGTTGCCGGCTGTTGGGGGGCCAGTCCCTCGGCAGACATCTTAGGGTGCAAGTCAGACTTGGACTCCTCTGCAGAGTATTGCTAATAAACTAACCGTTTGTATTCTCTCCTGTCTGAACGAATCTTCAATGTTGGGAAGGCATAGCAGGTGGTTGTAAGTAACCAGGGTGTCCCCTAAGGGCCACTTCCTTCACCACCTTGACTAATTTCCATGTACTATGCATCACAGCATGATTTACTGGCAGTGTTTTGTTACAACACTCACAGCTTTGTTTTTAAATCATTTTTTTAAGCATAGTAATACCTTTATGACTGCATTAGACATTTTCTAGACCTTAATTTTAGGAATGAAATCCTCACTGGAGCTGAGTACTGTGGTAACATGGTAAATGGTCTGTGGGATTACTGGTACATTTTCTGGATAGCCATGTATTTTGCCAATTCTGATTCAAGGTTATGGATCAGCTCTTCCATGTCTATGAAACTGTTTTTAATGCATGGGCAAAGTAGGCTCTGGCACAGGGCCCCAGCCTTTAAGGGGGCCCCCTAATAGAGCCAAGAATGTTCTGCTGATAGTTTAGCCCTGATAACCTTGAACAATTCGTAAACAGACTTTTTTAAATACGGATATGCTTTAATTTATTTTTAATGTGGGCAATGTGTAAGAGCCTATTACAACACAAAGTATCACTTTTCAAGGAACAATGCTATGGGCAAGAATCTCCATATATAAGTGTATGCCTTAATATGGATCATGCGCTATGTGTAGTTTGTAAGACACAACAAATCCTCATTAAAGTGTACCACAATCTTATTTTTATGTTATAACCAAGAGCACTTAAAAACAATGAAATAGAAAAATCCCAATATATAGGAAAATATTTATTTTCAAATAGAGATATCACATTCTCAATGAATTAAAATTAAAAAACATCTTCACACAGAGAAGCAACAATCCATGTACAATAAAATTAAACACATTTTAAAAACAACAAGCAAACTTTATGAAGAGTTTACACCGCGTTTTCGGTGAACAATTATTTCTTCACCTTCTTCAGGATGAAAAGTTTTCATATGAATCTGAATAATAGAAAACATCTATTAAAGCTTCTCTTAAAACACATAACAATTATTCTAAGAAAGAGTGGTACATAAAAAATGAATAACATTTATTGTGAAACTTAAACATATACATAGGTTTTTAAGAAATAAAAACCTCATATTCAAATCTATAAAGCAAATGGGAATTTCTCCGATATACACTAACACATGATCCATAACGAAAATATGAGGAAGGAGTATTAAATGAACCCACCTATTTCTATTTCATGGAGACACAAATGTTCCTTTTGTCTCAATGCACCTTCAATAGCTAAAAGTCAGAGGGCAAAAGACTCGTCCAACCATGTTTAAGGATAATGAATCTATGAAGGATAAAATTCAATATTTAGAGAGTAAATAGAAAGTTGTCTTCTTATCAATAAGGTACTCTATAGGCAAAGGGACATATCTCAATATTATTATAAGACCTCCAACGAGTTCTGATAGAGCATCCAATGATTAACTTTATTTATAAAAGGGTCAAATGCAGATAGGGACCAGAGTTCTGAAATAAATCACTTGGATCCAGATGTAGGTGGCTAAATACCGGTCGGTAACACTGAAATTCAGTAAATTCCAGCGTTACCAACCAGTATTTAGCCATGCGCGATGTAGGTGACTTTAAACCTACATGCAAAATAAGGAATCGCTAAATAGCGATTCCTTATTTTGCTCTTGCATTTAAGGAATCGGAAATACCGATTCCTTACATGCAATGTAGGTAGCACTAAAAACAGTGCACCTCAGCATTAAGGAATCGCTATATACCTTCCGCTATTAATGATTCGGTAATATCGAATCGCTAATAGTGAATCTCTTCCCATTCATTCCTATGGGCCTCCTTGCCCATAGGAATGAATGGCTAGGTATTCCTTAATAACGAATCGGAATTACTCATTCGTTATTAAGGAATGTTAAAGAATCGCTAATATTTTAGCGTTTCCTACCTACATTTCCCAACTACTGAACGGAATGGAATCTGGGAGGAGGCTGCTTCCTGTTCCGGAGTGCTGCAGGTGTGAGTGGATGCGCTGAGCTGAGCGGACGCGCTGGGGCCACGGCTCTGATCGGCCTCGATCGGCCTCGATCTCCTCGCCTCGTCTCCTCCTCTTCTCCCCCCTCAGCAACTTGAGCTCCCCAGCTGGCGTCTGGTGTCTTGTTCGCTTTCCCGTCCTCGTCACCCCTGCTATCCGCGGAGTACGGAGCGGGAGCACAGGGCAGGGCAGAGTACCACGGCGGCCAAAAATCGGGAATGGCCTGGTAGTGGCGGGAACACGGCAGCGGCGGGAGCCGCAGGGAGGCATCTCAGGAGCACCTCGGAGAAAAAGCACCAGCACAGGCACAGCAGGGGCAGCACAGCAGGGGCAACGGGCAGGACTCTCTACATCCACTATACCCATCAGTGCCCAATCAGTTGCAGCAGACGCGGGAATTGGGGAGCCAGCAAAGCAACAGTGGACAGCCTGCTCCAGCCCGCCTTAGCCCGCACCGGAGCCAGTCAAGCCTCTTCCATGAGCTGCGAGTAGCGGTTGGACCTACGGTTGCCATTCAGTGCGGCAGGAGCCGAGTGGTGGCCGGGAGAGGTGCAGGAGCAACTCGTGCTTCCTGTGCAAGGGATAGCTGTAGCTTCGCCCCACCGCCGGATTCGTAGGACACTGTTCAGTGCGGTGAGTGGTTATTTGTGGACAACCTGTGATCAGGTCTTTCGTGGGGTGGGACTGCTCTCAGCAATTTTAGTGACTTTAGCGCCTAATTAAAGCACTGTGAGCACCGGTAGTGAAAGCGAGTCACAAGGCACAAGCAACTTAAGCAGCATAACCCACAGCAGCCTAAAAAGCCCGCAAAAACTTCTAAAAACGCCGCTGATAACACATAAAGATAAAGAAAAACACCTTAAACTGTATAATATAGTCCAAAAGTGATTAAACAGCCTGAAAAATGCTCCCCAAAAAAAAAACCAACCCAAAAAACTTGAAGCATGAGATCAGGACGTGTACGCTGGGTTCCCAAAGCGGCTGCGAACCAAATTGTGAGGCGGAAAAGGAAGTTGAAGACCCAGGACGGCATAGAGGGACAACCACAGGTCAAGTCAAGACCTGTCACACAGGAGGATAACACCATAATTGAAATTCTACAAGACTCCGAGAGGCCAAGCAATTCAACTTCAGAGACTAAAACAGCAAAACGCCATCTATTCCAGACTAAAATTTATACCAAATTCTGCTTTCTTAAAAATGCAGGTGACACCCTGCTCTCATGTCCCAGGGTACCTGAGGGTCTACCAACACCTCTCCTGCCTTCCAGACAAGAGGATCGTTGTAAGGAGGAAGGGATTGAAGGGTTTACCGCCCAAGGAGGAAAAAGGGAAAGGCAAGGGTTAGACTGCCCAACAACAACAACAACAACAACTCCATATGGCCCAGCAGTCGCCGTAAAATGGAATTTCAAAACCCCAGAGAGAGAGCGCACTGAACCGCATTCCGAGGATCTACCAACATGTGCGCAAGAGAGGGGTAATAGGATTGAGATCTATGGAGTAAGGAAAGAACAAGTAAATAACATTGAAGTATCAAGTAATAACAACTGCAACCCTGCGATAGTCAACAACAACACAATGGCCTCAACACCCAGGCCCACCAACCAATATAAAAATAATGGCGGAAATTGCGCATCACTAGAGCCGTTAGTCATCTGTGAACAAGACAACCCAACTGTAATCTTACGGTCGGGACTCAAACCCGATCCTGAGGAGGTAACCCTGGAAGCAAATACGGACGACCTAAAGGCCGAAAGGGGACCTTCTGCGAGCTCAAGGGACAAACAAGGCTCAGAAGACGGAGCACGATACGTCTCAATACAACAACAACGCGACCCGGCGACGCCCCAAACCAACATGCCCCAAACCAACATGCCGAATGACCAAGAAGAACCTGATCAACAAGCTTACCCAGACAAGGACGAGTGGGAGGCACTGCTTGCAAACCAAGGAGAGTTACCAACAATAGACACAAGTGGCAAAATCAGCAACGAGGCTGAAAGCCAAAAAGTGGATACGCAAGGCACCGATCACGGCAATGCTTGGGCAAGTTTACTTAAAACTGTGAAACTCTTAGTGGAGGCCCTGCAATATCAGACCGATAAAATGGACTTGCAGCTAACCCTCCTGAACAAGCTGGCCGTCTATGTTGTGGCAATTGACGGCAAGCTGGGGAATTTGAATAAAATGCTGGAGAGCACTCTTGATCATACGTCAGTAGAGCATCGAACCTGTGGGTGCAGCCCAATTGTGGACAAATTAGCAACTCTCCCCGCCATGCTGACGGACTTATGCTCACAAATCAAAAAGGCATCAAACAACGCCCACACCCGGCCAACTGAAGAGCAGGCCAGGCCTAGTCAATGGGAAGATACAACAAGCGACCAGCCGGGGGAGGACGGCAAGGATCACGCACCGATTACATCCAACATATTGGGAACAACTATCAAAAATAATAACTACCCACAACCTACAGTACTCTCTCCTAGCCACAGCCATTCGCTACCACAGGCAGAGGCACAAAACTTTGATCTGAAATTAAATGCAAAACAAAGACGCGCACAACAACGAAAAGGTCGGAAACACAAGCAAAGCCCCACTAGGAATGGCTTCCAAAGACTCTTTGGGGCATCTTCACTGCAAGGAGGGACAAAGCTACACTCCACTGGGTCATCATCATCTCTCGAAGGGACATCGCAACAGACCATTACCACATCGGAAATAACGCCACTAAGAACTCTGCAAACATGACTAGCGGCATTCAAGACTTCTTCAGCAGAAAGAGAGAAAACAGCATACTCGAGGATGTCCGCGGGGAGGCAGGAGCTAACTCTTCCCAGTCCCCTCGAGTTGGAAACCCCACCACTAACCAAACTAACATTAGAACGGAAGAAGACAAAGGGACGAGAACCCACATTAAAATGATAAACCAGGACTCTGGACACACTGACAACGCCACAGTTACATTTTCAAACAATAACTTCGCCGCGGCGGGGTACACAAACCATGGGAGTCTGAACATCCAACATAGCGAACAAACAGCCAAAGGGGAAAATGAGAAAACTCAGAACAGTCAGCTTCTGCCCATTGACGCAGCAGCCACACAACAAGTGGCTAATAAGCACCAGACACCTCAAACATTAAATCTCCTGATACCCCAAGAATCAATCCAAACCAGCCAGAGTCCTAACTGGCAAAGAAATTCATGCCACATAGAAGGAATCCAAATGACATCGAACAGCGCATTGCACGAGGCCAGTAGGCCAATTCCCCAAAACCAATTCGGTGTCTCGAACTGGGCAGGGGGAAGGGAAACTAATGTAATATGGTTCATACCTGAATACGCCTCTAAAGGGAGGCACGACATCCTGAACGAGGTAACATACTGCGGTTACTTTCCCACATTCCGCAATTAGCAGATATAAAAAACAACAGACTTTGAGTCAGTAGAATTTATTAATTGCGGTGATGTAAAGGTAGGCGAAAAAACAAGAGCTACATGGACCACTGCAACAATAGCACATAAAATACTCTCAAAAAGGGACATCCTAAAATCCTGGGGGATAACCCCGTATTATAAACCAGGTTACCCGGATCTGCTAATCCCAGCCCCACCGAGAGGTTTAGTGACAGCATCCACTAGACCAACTACATCAGTGCTGAGAGGAGCCTCAGGGTACTGCAACATGGACATGAGGCATCAAACAGAGCAACTAAGGGGCCACATCGATCCCCTTATTCTGCAAGCTCGGAATGGAGACACTCGATGGTTCGCAAGAACAATCAACAATACAAAAGATTGACGCAAGCCTCGCTCACTCTATATGGGAAAAGAAAAATTGGACTCTGTACGGATCTGTTCATGGAATATAAACGGCCTCGCCAATAAAGTAACGGATGTCGACTTTGTCACCTACGTCAGGGCCTTCGATATTGTGGCACTGCAAGGAACATGGGCAGAAGATCCGCCCCATCTTCAAGGATTCTTGCGGTTCCACACAAATGCCATCAGGGGGGCAAAATATGGCCACCTGCAAGGAGGGTTGGTCATATATGTGGCTAACACAATTGCTTGTTCTGTTCGCATTTTTGGCCCTCCACTGCAATCATCATTAGCAGTTACTGTAACTTTCTTGCAAACATCGACAAACCAAAGGGACATGAGCATCATGATAATAAACGTGTACATTCAACCGAAATTAAAAACCAAACTTATTAAGGAAATGTACAAGTTTGCTGAAACATGCCTAAGAGAGGGCACCACAACCGATCTTATTTTAACCGGGGATTTAAATTATTATTTAATGGGATCTTCGTCGGAAGAAGTAGTGCTGTTGCATAACGCAAACTGGAATATCCCGCTGCAAGGGAAACCTGAAATGTGTAAGCAAACCAAGATGGGAAAAACGATCTTGGAGGATTTAGAACATCTCAACCTGAGGGCTCTAAATGGCAGACTGCCAGAAGATAATCCTCCTGTAGCCACACACAATTCTACAAAAACCAGCTCATTTCTGGACTACACCTTTGTTTCTTTAGGCCTCTTCCACCAAATCACATCTTTTCAGATGGGCGATAAAGGCGACAGCGATCACCGGCCCCAAGAAATAGCTCTGAGAATAGTGACCTCAACATTCGAATGCTGCCGGGAGCCTCAAGGAACTACAACTACCATCGACCTAAGACAAATTAAATTCAAATTAGCAGCAAGCGGCGAGATGCAGGAAAATGCAAAACAACTTTTTTTTTAAAGGGTCGGAAACGGAGAAGTCGAGAAATGGAAAAACTTCTAATCTGGGATGGAATCATACGCTACCAAGGTTAAACCACCAAACCAGCAAAGATTCAGTGGCACAATGCCCATGTTACACATGGCAAAAAAAGAAATTAAATATGCAAAAAAAAGGATTAACCAACTTTTGAGATACCTTCGAGATAGACCCAGTGATAAAACTCGACTGAAAGCATTACAGAATCAAAGGGCAGCCCTCAAAAAACTGAAAAGAGACGCAAACAGAGCTAAGGAGGAAGATCTCTGGGCCAAATTACACGCCGACGTCAAACACAACAACAGCTCCAGATTTTGGAGGACCATAAATCAATTCATCAATAACAATCATGATGGAATCTGCTCCTACATCTCTGAGGAAATCTGGGCAAACTACCTCAGGTCCCATTTCCATCAAGGCAGTGACCAGAGAGACCATGATCAAGCAGAGCGAAACGAAGTAGATTACCAAAAGAAACACAAGTGCTGGGCGGAAAACAATCTCGCCGACTCTGAGAACTCAGGAACAGTTACATCTTCCGAGGACCCCCACACCAACCATATAGATGCCATCAAACGGCAGATAGGAAAAGGGAGAAGAGAAGGCGCCCCTGGGCCAAATGGGCTGCTACCAGCATTGTACAAACAGGAGGCAACCTTCTGGGCAGAAGCTCTGGATCCACTTTTCAGAGAAATTAGATCACTGAATACCCTGCCTAGCTCATGGAGAGGCTCAATCATCTCCCCCATCTATAAATCCAGCGAGAAGTCGGATCCACAAAACTACAGATTAGTGGCATTATTAGACAACGAAGCCAAATTTTTTGCTGGCTTGCTATTGGAGGATCTCCAGGCTTGGGCAGAAGAAAAATCCATAATTCCCCTACAGCAGACTGGCTTTATAAAATCGGTTGGGACAATGACAAACATACTAAGCATGGCCAGGCTTATGGACAAGGCTGAGGCAACACGGTCGTCTCTATTTTTATGTTTCATTGATTATAAAGCTGCCTTCGACCACGTCAACCGCACCAGACTGTGGTCCAAACTACTCAGCTGGGGGCTTCCACAGCCTTTACTCAAACTAATAATGAACTTACACACGAATACGTGGATACAGGTGAAACTGGGAAACCGAACGCATCTATCAAGGCGCATACCAATGGAAAAAGGGCTAAAGCAGGGTTGCGTCTTAGAACCCACACTTTTTAATCTGTACATTGCCGATTTAGTCCCGCTACTAACCAGCTGCAACTCCCATGCCCCGAAATTAGGAGATATTTTATTACCTTGTCTCCTCTACGCAGATGACATAGTCCTGATCAGCAAAACAAAAGTAGGGCTACAACATCTTTTAAACACAACACGGGATTTTTCCCAAGCAAATGACCTGACCATTAACCTTGGCAAAACAAGAACAATGATAGTCAGGAGGAAAAGACGTCAAACTGCTGCCTGGTTCTGGGGCGAGACCAGAATAGAGGATACGATGGAATATAAATATCGAGGCGTGAAGTTGGATACAGGAGGCCGGTTTGTGGCACAGAAGACCAGCATAAGACACAAAGGTCTAGCTCTGGCAATTACCCTAAAAACATTAAACTCTAAATTAACAGGCCCATCGATCCTACCACTTGATGAGGTTGCTCGGGCAAAACTCCTGCCAACAATCACCTATGGCAGTGAGGTACAGAAAGGGAAGGATGCAAAAATACTGGATGCCACAGTAACAACGGCATATAGGGTCATCTTCGGGCTGCCGAAATACACCTCACCGGCCCAAATTAGACTCGAATTTGGCATTCTGAAACAATCACTTGCTAGACAAGGGGCCTTCATCATCACTTGGGACAAAGTGCGAAGAGCAGAACGTGGCACACTAAACGAACAGTTGTGGAAGGAGCTACAATCGCACCCCGCATTACCAGCCGCGGAATATCTATATAGTAGCCTTCATAATTTGAGGCTAAACCAGCTCTGGGAGATACCGACAACCAGCCATACTTTAAAAAAATTAGTATGGAAAACCGTGAAACTCCTCTCATGGCTGGAGGACAAGGACGCACTATCAAAGAGATCCCACGGCTGGATGACCCTGAACACATACACGAAGCCCGGCATACAAACCTATTTCAACTTGGGTTATGATAAAAACTTAAAAATTGCTTTTATGAGATATAGGCTCGGACTGCTCCCTTGTGCCAAGCATCTCCCTCCCTGGCTTCGGATCCAAGCTGGCTCTGCGTGCCGCCTATGTGGATTGGCTCAGGAAGACATGCTGCACCTACTATGCTCCTGTAAAGAACTTACAAAGGAACAAGTTAAATTTCTCAAACATCCTTTAAATCAACGAGGGATCCGCACCAGGAGGCAAGCTTTGGTAGCATGTTTCGAACCGAGCAACCCACAATTGAACTGTAGAACAGTAAAATATCTGAGACTGTGCGGCAGCAAGATGCCAGAATTACTGACAACAGGAACCGAACCAGAAATAGCGCTTGCATAAACGCAAGGGGTCTGTGAACACTCTGAGTATATGATTCAAGAATCCAGACAATATGGCTTTTTAGAGACAAGAGTTTTAATTATGTACATGATAGTTTTTTAATGAGTATATTTTTTGTATTGCAATGGTTTTAATTAACTATGCAAATAAAGTAAACTTAAAACTTGAAATTGACATTCCATTTAGCGAATCCTTAATAGCGATTCGGTAATAATCGCTATTCAGGAATCGCTAAATGGAAGTTACCTACATCTGGCCCTTGATTACTCTGTTTAACTAATAATTATATGTTCATAAACAATGCATGCTCATGTGCAGCTTACCCTTTGTAAGTCAAACGAGAACGCGTATGTGGATAACTGCGCTGTTAGTTTCAGCCAGCTCACAAATAGGCGACATTTTTAAAGACATTGTCAACACTGTAATTCAAATAGAACAAAAAATATTGAAACTAACTCTAAGGTCATTCCTTATAGACTAAAATAATTATTGTATATATTATTTACCTTTTATTCTCTTTTTATGGTGAGCTGTATGCTGTAGATAGCGCTATTTTCCCATTTAAGACCTGGACTCATAAAGTTGATTTACCTGAAACGTTAAAACCACAGAGATTAGATGTGGATTATCAGGAACGTATAAGACTATTCCACACTATAAGAGTTCTAACTGTGTGAAGGACCTAATGTCCTATTAACTTTACCAAGTTTTTTTCTCACAATATTTTTATTAATTTTGTCCTCAATATGTAATGTGAAAAGGACAGATAGACTTCTCTATCATTGCGTCTTGAGATTTTTTTTTTGTTGAAATTTTTTTATTAGGTGTTCCTCCATATCGGCAGACAATATACAATAATCAACAACAATCACTTCCACCTCAGCCGAGGTGGAGCACAGTTTTGTGATAATATAAGTCAGGAATTAGACCACCAATCCTGTCAGTGGAGGAGTCCTCTCCGTCTTGAGATTTTATGGTTTAGAAAAACTATGAAAGGCATTTAGTACAGGTATTTTGATTTTGGGGACTTTTACAAACCAGTATGCTAGTTCATAAATATATATATAAAACTTCTAAGTACTTAGGGGGTCATCAGGATGACGGGCGGACTTTGTCCGCCTGCCATCCTATCGGGAAACCGGACTGCCCGCCATAAGGGCGGGTGTCCAGTGGAGGCAATTAGGATGCGCCCGCCTTAGTGGCGGGCGCATCCTGCATTGCTGTCATTGTGGCGGGCGGTGCACTCAGCACCACCCGCCACAATGCCAGGAAGGCATGTTTTGCACTTCCTTGCACAACATGGCAGGCAACGCGCGGTGCCTGCCATGTTGTGCATGGAACTGCTGGGGTACCATAGGTACCCCCCATGTGCATCCCCAACCCCCTGAGTACCCAGTCCATTCCCGCTTGCCTTTCCGTGGCAGCAGGCCTCTTTCAGCACCCATCATAATATGGATGTCGGTGTCTAACAGACACCGCCACCATATTAAACGATTTTCTGCCCGGTCAATTAGTTGACCGGGTGGAAAAGCGGCTGACGGTCTTCTCGTCCGCCGCGGTCCCCCCTGCCATACTAATAGGACAGGGGTGGGAAATGGGTGGTGGGCGGGCAGGCTAGGATCTAGGGCAGATCGCCACCGCCATACATGCGGTGGCGATCTGCCCTGCATCCTAAAGGGTCCCTTAGTGTTTTTGTCCTCAAATTATAATACAAAAAGGACAAACAGACTTCTCTATTGTTCCATGTTGGGATTTTCATTTAAAAAATTTAACTCCATGCAGCATTAGGTACTGATATCTTAGCTTACAAGGCTTATAGAACTGTGACTATATGTAGTACTAAGTGTTTTTATCCTCAAAACCTTGAGAGTTTAACTGTAAACTGCACTTGATACTGGTATCTTAACTTATGTGGCTTTTTAAAAAAAACAGTGTGCGAGTTCGTAAATATATACAAATATTACAATAAAGTGTAATTGAATGTGCAAAACTAGATATTGTTCCATTATCGCGGCATAGAAGGTAATCTCTAGCACTTCGATCAAATGGTAGCGCTGCCAGCGACATAGTATGCTGAAATGCAGTATAGCATGCTCATCTTCAATAGAACAAACGGCCTCCCTGCTCTACCACAGACTTCTTCCGGGTCAGGATATACGCCATCACGTTGTGTGTTGCCTTTTTATAGGTCCTGACCTCGCTTGTCAAATGAATGGGGCGGACTTCAATTAAAGGCCAACTAATGCTGAATGGCTTGTGGCTATGATATATGGCGGCCATCCTAAAGCTAACAAATTTATACAAATCCATCTTATATATGTTGTCAGGGACTGTAAGTTGTCCCATTGGTTTAGGCGGGACGAAACTGCATATTGAAATAGTAGTACGAAGAAACGGTCCGCAAAATATAGATGGTACAAAGACCATATATTGTGTAAAAAAATGAAATTCTATTTACCGTCACTGTATATTACGGCCCTCAAGAGGGAGAATCTAAATACTGACAAACATATGTTCCTTCCTGCCAAATGGATTATATGCAGAAAGAGACTTCCCTACTTCTATTGGTTATTTTACAGATCGGATCTTATTATCTCCTACAACAGATCTGAAGATCCTATTAAATTAGAAATTAAAAAACTGAAGGTCTTATAAAATGAACCCCCCAAAAAACGGAAAGAGAGGGAGGGGCTAAAATAGCCTTTCCCATTTTTTGCTGTTTAATTCGCTTTTATACGTATTAAACTTGGACATGTAGAATTGTTCACGTTTTTTTCCTTTTGATTGCAATGTCACCACCCCGCGCATTTGTTTGAACTGCCTCTACAATACACCATTTGAGGTCTTCGATCTTATGATCTTTTCCTAACCAGTAGTCCACTAATGGGGCATTTTTCTTCGTGGTTCTGATAGACGATTTATGTTCAGTTATTCTAACCTTGACCTCTCTAGAAATCTAACCAATGTATCCTTTATGACAAGGGCACACTATGAGATAAATAGCATTCTTAGTTCGCCAGTTAACTACATTTTTTACAGAATGTGTAACCCTAGACTCTAAAACTCTAATCTGGAACATATAAGCCCAAATTAAAAATTCCTTGCTTTCAGAACACGTGAAATAACAATAATTTATTTCAGAATTTAAGTCCCTGATTAAGTCTATGCCTACTCTTCCCAGTTTCTTCTGTATCTGCTCATAGTTCACTGTTACACTTACATGTACAGTGCTTTGCTGCTCAATGGCTAGAGTCAGACAATAATAAATACTGTAAATATATAAATAAATAAATCATAAATATATATACATTCCTGATCATACTTTTTAATCTAAACCTCAGAAAAATAAAATTTTAATGTATATATCCAAAATATTTACATAGGTATTTTTTAATTACGTTATTAATTCCGAAACTTTTTCATATTGTTCTAAATGTAAAATAATATTATTTTAAAATAAAATGGATGAACATTAATAATGAACATAAAAATATTTTTTTCAATAAAAAAAAATAATAAACACCATAGAATGTGCCCATAATTTTCACTGATATTCCACCCTGATTGAGGGGATCTCACACATGTGTACAGAACATCAAATATTGTGGGGAAGTCTATACTAGTAGTAATCTTATGGTTGTATTTGGCATTTTTAGTTCCCCTGTTCCCTGTTTCAGATGGTGGGGACATGTAGGTCTACACTCAAAAGTTATTCAAATGTGCAAGTAAAAGTTACTCAGACATGTAAGAGTAAATTACTTGTAATGAATCTACACATATAAGTTTACCTTTTATAGTGGCCCAAAAATACTTTATGGTTGTATTTTACCATTTAGAGCTCCCAACTGCCTTTTGGCTAGATTTGTGCTATACACATGCCACATACATACGTATATACATTGAAAGTTGTGACCCAAAGTGATCTTGGTGCCAGTAGGGGGTTAGGCTTGCTAGAACAACCATGTTTTAATTTTTTCCTGAAGAGACTAAAGCTGGGAATACTGCAGACAGGTGCGGGAAATGAGTTCCAGTATTATGCAGACACACTAGGAAGAGGAACATCTTCCCAGTCTCCTTCATTAGATCCTGGAAATGAGCAGCTTGTTCAAAGATAGATAACAGAGAAGGGGAAAGGGATGCTAAGGTAAAAATGTATGTCTGGGGTGGATTGAACCAGAATTATCGATTGCTCTATAAGCGAAGCAAATTGTTTCAAAGATAGAGCATATGTAAATGGACTTCCAATGTACACTTTCAGGGTAGGAGGACACTGATGCATAAATGGGCACTATCAAGGTGAGGCAGACTGCAGAGTTGTGAACAGTATCTATACGGTGTAAAAGATAGTGTAGCACCCCTAAGTAGAGAGAATTCCTACGATGAAGACAAAACAATAAGAGCTTGAACCACCATTTTCGTAGAATTCTAAGAGTTTGGAAAGAAGGGGCATACAGCTTATTTGGGAGGAAAAGGATAACACTTGGTTTGAAGCAGAAATGCTGGGGTAGTTAAGGGTTTTAAATTTAGAGACCAACGCAGTAGTGACCTAGCCTAGGACTGCTTATGAAACATAAGAACCTCAGTTTCACCAACATTGAGCCTAAGACAGTTTAGGTTAATCCATTTGATGATGGCATGATCATTGTGTTGTGTTTGAGAGATGTTGTCAGAAATGGAATGAAGATTTGGGTAAAACATACAAGATGATGGACGGAATGTTGCACAATGGCAAAACATTCACCCCCAGTCACAGATGTGGGTTTAATCCATCGTTATTTTGCTCACCAGGCCACCCCAGTTCAGACATGGCCATATGCAAATCAGTCTTGACCCTGTGCCTCATGGGAACAGTCCAGCCCGAACTGCCAAGCCATGTCTTTCCTGGACCAGAATCAAGCATCCTAGGACTGGTTTCTGGCTATCAGCCGTCTTCAGCCAGGATAGCTTGACTCCAGTGGCGTAGTGAGCACGGGACCCACGTCTGAGCATACCCTTCCCACATAGGGTGAACAGCAAAACACACAAGATGATGGACGGAATGTTGCACAATGGCAAAACATTCACCCCCAGTCACAGATCTGGCTTTAATCCTTCATTATTTTGCTCACCAGGCCACCCCAGTTCAGACATGGCCATATGCAAATCAAACTTGACCCTGTGCCTCATGGGAACAGTCCAGCCCGAAGATTTGGGTGTCATCACAAAATATAATTTCACATTCAAAGAAACAAATTGAGGCAACCACTGGGGAGATCTATACTTTAAATGGATCTGGCTTGAGGATGATCCCTGAGATATGTGACATGATGGAATTTGAGGCTGACCGCAAAGGAAGACCATAAGGGAAAGGAAGAAGAGAGACAGATAGAATTCTATCTGATGGAAAATATTAAAGCCATGAAAGGGCTTGCTGACAAAATTGAAGGGTAAAGAGATGAGAGATAAACATAGAGTGGGGTACAATGTCCAATTCTGCTGATACATTTAATAGGTCCAGGGTGGCAGGTCCTCCCTGATCCTGGATGGTCTGAAATCTTCTGACAGACACAACGCAGTTTCAGTGTAATTTGGTGGTCCCTTCTGAGAAGGATCTAGCTGAATCTGAGAAGGATCTAGCAGGGCATTGCCTTCAGGATAATGAGAGAGTTGGAGGCTGGTTGCTTTTTCTATAACTTTAGATAGCAATGTAGGAGGGAAATAGAAATATGTATGTAGTTGGAGACGATGCTAGGATCAGTAGATGTCTTCTTAAGTATAGGAATACCTGGGCTGGCTTGCAGTTGCTGGGCTGGTTGGAGATCACTAGGACCAAATTCCAGTTGGGCACAGAAGAGTGAATTCTTCTGTATGTAGGGGAAGCCATAGGGTGGAAAAAGCATTGGGGTGTCAGAGAAAGAGGGAGCTGGAAATTCCTGAATAATCTTTGCTATCTTTACTTTGAACAGCCAAGCAAGAGTGTCGCCAAGGGCTTGTTAGGGGGTGGTATTATACAGCATGAAGGTAGATTCCGTAGGTTTTCATAATTAAGAACAACTTGTGGGGTGGGTTTTTGGGTAGCTCAATATTAGTGGGGTAATATGTGGTGTAAGTTAATCAGATTAGTTGTTTGTATTTGATGCTGATAGCAATGCAATCTATGAGTTTGACTTCCAACTGATGGGTCTCTCTCCAGTTACATGCCAGGTTTCTATAGTGACGTTTAGCATCACAGAGTTTTTCAGAATACCAAGGTGTCAAGTGTAGTTTACTACGTTGCTTGGTCATTTTTATATGTGCTCAAGGGTCCAGGGATGATGGGATCCAGGTATTAATGTTTTCAGAAAGAGAGCAAATATCTCAGCAGATGTGAGGAAGGTGTTTCTGAGATCAATTGCCAATTTAGATTGATTAATTGTGAACCAAGGATGGGCAAGATGCGAAATGGTGGTGTGTAAGGGATGACTAAAGTTAGGAGGGATGGTGATCAGACCACAATAAAAGAAGGGGAGATTTGATTAGAAAGAGTCCCGAAACACTGGTCTAGAGATACGATTGCGAAAGACGGCATTAGCTGAAAAATAATATGAACTTTGTGTGAAAAACTGAACCACAGATACCCAGATGCTATGGGGTAATGGCACTGTTACATGCAAGCTGTGCGCTCCTACCCACTTTCACTGATAACAGGCTCTCGTGAGCCGCCCCCAAGCTGATGAGCTTTAGAACGCCTGCACACTATGATTCCAAAAGACTGCATTAGCTGAAAAATATTATGAACGTTGTGTGAAAAACTGAACTACAACTACCAAGATGCTATGGGGTAATGGCGCTATTACATGCAAGTAATGCGTTCCTACCCACCTTCACTGGTAAAAGGCTCTCATGAGCCGCCCCCAAGCTGACCAGCTTTGGAAAGCCTGCACGCTATGAGAGGGATTATACCTTGAAAATTGGCAGCATGTCCAGCAATCCACAAATTATCTCTAATGACTAGGGAGGAATCCCGAAACACTGGTGTCTAGCGATACGATTTCGAAAGACTGCATTAGCTGAAAATAATATGAACTTTGTTTGAAAAACTGAACTACAACTTCCAAGACGCTGTGGGGTAATGGCGCTGTTACATGCAAGCAATGCGTTCCTACTCACCTTCCCTGATAAAAGGCTCTCATGAGCCGCCCCCAAGCTGACGAGCTTTGGAATGCCTGCACGCTATGAGTGGGATTACACCTGAGAAAATTGGCAGCATGTCCAGCAACCCACAAATTATCTCTAATGATGAGGGAGGAATCCCGAAACACTGTGTCTAGCTATACGATTTTTGAAAGACTGCATTAGCTGAAAAATATTATGAACTGTGTGTGAAAAACTGAACTACAACTACCAAGACGCTATGGGGTGCGCTGTTACATGCAAAAAACGCATTCCTACCGACCTTCAAGTGACAGGGATGTGCCTTTTCTTGATAGATACACCCCATTCCTGCCCCTTCCCTGTCACACAGTGCAGTGCAGCAACGTGACTTGCTGCGCTGCACGAGTTCTTCATAAATATGCCCCTAAGGCTGCTCGTTTTAATTTGACTTCATGCTCTTCAATCCACCACCTGGCTCTCGCGTCTCTTTATCTCAATCTTGCAGGTTCCTCCTTTCTCGATTTGTCATGTGTCTCTGTCTTTGATGAGAAAAAATAAATGCAGGTTCCCAAAAACTGTGCTGGTGGTCACCACCTGCAACCTCCAACTCAAATTAAGCACTGCAGCATGACACCACCAAATAGCGGTTATCTGTTAATAAATACACATTTTTTATATAGTTATAAAAAATACGTTTTCTTTCTGCACAATTAAAAATATTTCCTAAAAGTAAATGGCTTAACTTGCTTTAAATTCTGCGGAAAGGAAACAACACATGGCAAGGCTTTCAATTTGTGGCAAATTAAGTTATGCACTTAACAGCTTTTCATTGTACTTTGTAATATTAAAAGTGCTTCTAAGTGCGTCTTAGAATAAGAATGGCAACCAAAGCAGAGGTGCTAATTATTTCACTCATCGTATTATTCTCTCACATCAGTGAAATTTACAATTAAAAGTGTTCTGTAGGTTGATCGGCATAATGGTTTATGCTAAAGAGGTTGTTTTCAAAGTAAAGCCATTTTTAACTGTCTTTGTCAGCGGTTTGTTCTTCATTTCAATGTTCACTTTTTCTTAATTGCACATTGTAACCTATATGCTTTTTGATTGGCTCATTACCCATTTTGTTTCAATCATCCTGTCTTTAGATTTGAAAGTTTCTGGCAGATAACTTGAAAAACAATGGCTATCCATTTCATAAGTAGTGGAAGGCCCATGCTGCAATTAAACAGAATCCATTTAAAAAGCAATGCGATTATAAGCGGGACGGAGTTTTCGCGCCCTGTGCATGCTGCTGTTTGCGCAGGGGTGACATTCCGAATTGTGGGGAGTTACTGCACCCAGTAATTACTAGCTCTAATAAAGTCTGGTTTATTCTTTCAATTTTAGCAATTCAAACCTGCTGGAATGTAACTGTGGTATGATTTACCACAACATGTGGATTTTGGCGTGGCAAGCAACAGATATTTCCCAATAATTTAGGGGCATAGTATCAAGGACGGAGTAAAAATTATCGCCGCTTTAGCGGCAGGAAACTGCCGCTAAAGTGTCGATATTGGGCCTGTTAACCCTTTCGCTGCGGCGGCAATTCCGCCGCAGCGCTAAGGGGTGGGGGGGCCCGTCATGGCCCCGCCCGCTCAATAGAACGCGCCGCGCAGGCGCGAAATCAGCACCGCGCAGGCACGGCGAGCATGCCATGACGGAACCGCTCCGTCACCAGCACAGCCCACCCGAGGGGCGTGATGGAGCGGTTCCGTCATAAGCGTGGGAGGGGTTAATATGCCCTTGAGAATTCCACTAGAAGCTCATGTTCACCCAAGAACATGGGCTTCTATGGGAATTCATAAGGACATATTATCAAGCCCATTATCGCCGCATTAGCGGCAGTCTCCTGCCGCTAAAGCGGCGATAATTTTAATCCCTTTTCTTGATAATACGCCCCCCAGATTTGCTGCAATTTCTCGCACCCAAAAAAATCTGAACCCTGGGGAACTGGATTCACCTGGTGCGATAAAGAGCACCTACCTCTCCGTGAGCACTTGCAATGAAGTGCTTGGTGCATGTATCTATTTTAACCCCAACTGTGCACAGTTTTGCATGTTACAATGTTAATCTCTATGCCTGTGTCTCAATTCCAGGCATTTTCCACAAAAAAATGTCAGCAGGTCTGAGGAGAAAATTGTGTGGATGTGGTATATACCTCACCCATGTGGCAACTATTGCACGACCTGGAATCCCGATGTGTATGGAAAATACTTTCTGTGCACAGATCAGAATTTACCCCCAGGTGGTGCATTTCCTAACCACCAGTGCGGTGAAAGTATCCTATGCTGGCGTAATCTACCAGAGTACCTGAGGTACCTCCTTCAAAGTGGCTGTATCTGCCATGGAAGGAACTATTTTGCTGTAGAAACAATGGTGCAAAATTCAACAATGACATTCATTCCTAGTGAAAATTTCACCAGCCGACACCATACTTAGCATTCAGTGAAATCACGAAACCCTTGGTATGGTAGTCGTTCAAGGAGATAACTCTGCCAGTCACGGTATGGTTTGCCACCCTATATTGGTGGGGAACCAACACCCTTTTTGGTTATATGTGCACATTTGTATTGCATTAGGAGGACTCAGAGGTGTTTCCACTGTTTGAAGGGACACATCCACTTGATTTGAAACCCAATATCACATGATATCGAACTAATGCATATTCTGTCTTAACTGAGCGATACATAAGCCTGCATATTGCGACTGTCCTATACTGAATCTGCTTCTCAAGATCAATACCCTACATGTTTTTCATGTATTCTTAATATAGCCATTAAACCAAAAACAAAGACAGCTTCATGTTAGATTACACTCCTGGATTAAAGTAATATCATCTCATTCATCTTGCCCCTGGTTTACTCAAAACGACCCTCTGATAACTGATGTCTGATGACAACCAGGACATCTTATTTAGTGACGCCTACCATGCTATGTCTGACTGGTCCCTATTAACAATGGTCTCTTATTTTTTCAGTAAAGACATATCTTCTTTGACCAATGCACTTTTTTCTCTTTGTCTCTAGGAATGCAAATATCCCCTATTAGGAAAAGAAAGGTTCTCACTTAACCTGAGGAAAACATAAAGGACAGGATAAAGTCCTCCTAATATTCATCACATTGCTTGATACCCTGAAGGTCGTAAACACTTATACCATGGCTAGCACTTAACCACTTTGTGCTGCGTGAAAGTATGATAAATCTGGGCCTGTGTGTTTAAAATAAAATAACAAGATTCATGAGTTCAGTTGTTTCCAATTGTTACAAATGATGACCTGCCAAACATTCTTATCCATTTCTCTTCATGGGGATAGTCAATATCTTTTTGCATTTTGGATTCAAAATAAAGTCCTTGTTTGATGAAGAATTACACAGGTGTTATACTGGAAGTCCCTTGATTTATAGTCAGATCCTCAAGAATGATTTGGATAATTTGTGGTTACCCTGTAATTCAGGATTGGTCCAAACTTAGACCACTGCTTGTGTCATCAAGTACAAACGAAGAGTGTAAACAGGATACGACTGCACTCTTGAATCATCTTGCTGACATTGGTCACAAGGTTTCACCTACTAGGATGCTGTACTGTAAAAATGGAAGTGGGAGCGTGGCCAAGATGGCGGTTGGGTAGAACGCAGGATTGTGTCCCTCCGGCATCGCCTTTTCTTAGCTTCACATCGCGACCCACTCCCGGTCTCCAAATGCAGAATGGGGGTACTGGAGAGTGGTGAAAAACAACGGAGCCTAGATGTATTCCCTCCTGAGGGCCCCATTGCCCTTGCTAGCCCTGATCCACATTCTGGTGGGAGTGGAACCCGTCCTGGCTGCGGAGCATACAGTGTCAGGACTGTCAGCAGTTGTCAGAGCGGCTGCGGGATGCACACCTCCTGGGCACGGAGGGCAAGAGGGTCGATGGGGACCTAGGATTGTGTACCTGCCAGATGACAATCCTCGAGGGAGGCGATGCTCCAGCCAGTGATCCTACAGCGCCCGCCATTTTGTCTCACGGTAAAATTTGGCGGCGTAGACGGAGGGAAGTAGAGGCCTCCCTCTTACATTGGGTGTGGGTTGGGATGTTTATGGAGGCCAGGTGGAGCAATGCAGCATACAGAACAAGGTGACTGACACATTGCGGAGCTGGTGGCACAGACGCTGAGCACCGCGGATTGGCTAAGACACGAGGAGCAGCCATCTTAGCCTTGAGGCGAGCCGAGAGTGATCGCTGCAGGTTTCAGCCTCCAGAGCTGGGGGGGAGCGCTGGAGGGCTCTTGCACACACAGCCCTGGGTGAGAAGACAGCCAAGAGGCTCCTGACTGTATTGATCTTGCGCTGGAGAGCATTGGCGGCCCAGTGCACTAACGAGAGGCAGGAGACCTGAAGAGAGAACCGGCACACATGAGTAAGGCTGTGAGGCCTACTAGATTAGCGCAAAGCAGCCCTGGTGGTATCCTGCAGGACTGAGGCCAACGGGTTGAGCGGGTGCCGGAAGTAGTGCTCAAAGCGTGGGGTAGTCCGAAGAAGGCCACCTATTAGACCGGCACACTGAGACACCATAAGCTCGGGGCGACAGGGAGCACCGCTGGCAGCAGTCACAGATAGGAGATATGAGCCCTCCCTAGCAGTGACTGGCCACGCTTGCTGCAATAGCAGAGGGGGGCGAGGGCCGGCCTGAAGCGTACAGGCCGATTCACGCAGGGTGCATAGGAAGACCAGCCCACAACTGCCCTGAAACAAGCAAGCACGGACCTGGCATGGGCTTTGGCTGCAGCGGCTATATGACTCCAGTGGAGGGGTTTGGAGACCGCATTCCTGGTAGCGAGCCCCAGCGCATTAGGGCCCCACAACGTGATGGTTCCGGACCCATGAAGAAGGAAGCCTCTGGTCAGAGAAACCACCCATTCATTGGATCTCAGGCTGCAGCCACTGGCGACGTCGCAATCTAAATACGCGCAGAGTGGGTTAGAAATGTTTGGTCCCTTCCTGAAGATCTCTGGGGTGAATGGCTGGGGTGATGACCAAGACGGTTCTAGAGCCACGCCAGGGTGTCACCACTGCCTAATAAGGGGAGGAGCACCCGCTAGACTGGGTCAGCATCATGGCGGTAGCCAGCGCAAAGAAAGATAGGACCTTGAAAGAAATGCTCCTAAAACAGTCTGGGCCTCCAGCTCAATAAGCACTGTACCTGCAGAGGAGAGACCAGCGGAGGCTCTAGAGGGAGGCGACAGTCCGGCCACCAAGGCCTTTATGATGGAACTGTTCGGTGCAATCAAGGAAGACATGCAAGATCTGAAGGGCCAACTTTCCGCTGACCTAAAAGAGGTCAGTCGCGACATCAACAAGGTGGGAGAAAGGGTGGCCACCCTGAAAGAGCATGAGACTGGCCGGGAGGAGGAGCTCCACCAGATGCAGCAAGATTTGATCCGTCTACAGGAACAACACCTAGACCTGCAGGCCACACTCCTAGGATCTCGAGAATCTCTCTCGAAGAAATAACTTTTGGATCGGGGATTGCCTTGGCGGGCAGAAGGAGACAATCTCAGGTCTTACCTCTTGGCCCTCTTTCAACATGTGCTGGGTGAAGAGGACACTGAACCCATATAAATGGACCGGGTCCATAGGGTGGGCCTGCCTAGAGGGGATACAACTCCACCACCGGACATCCTAGTTTGTGTCCATGACTTTCAGCTCAAAGAACAGGTAATATGCAAAGCCCAGAAATCTCACCCTGTCCAGTTTCGGGGTCAAGTCCCTGCGCTCTTCTAAGACCTGGCAGTGTCTACTTTGGTCAAGAGGTGAGAATTTAGGGTGGTCACCTCCCACCTTCGTGACAAAAGGATTCCGTTCTCATGGGGCCATCCCTTTCACATCACCTTAAGCACCAAGGAAAACTGAGACAAATTTGCGCTCTCGCCGAGGCGCTGGAAGTACTGGGTCAGGAGAACCCGGCAGCAGTGGAGCAGATGGAGGGTCCTAAAGAGCATGCGTCCCGGAGATCCTATCGCTGGCAGATGGTCGGTAGACCTGCATACAAACTGAAGCTGGACCCAGAGACGATGGCCAGAGAACAAGATACAGTCCCCACTTCTCTGTCGCTGCCTCTGGAGCGCCCTATCTCCCCCGATGTAGACTCTAGGTATCCTTTGGAATGGGTGTCTTGAAGAGATGCCTGGGGGCATGTGAGGATACTTCCTGACCCCTGCGAGCAAAACGTCATCTTGCTGCACAATGCAGACCAGGTACTCCTTCACACAACTCGTCACCTAAGTCATGACCCCCCTGGGTTTTCCTCCACACACTAATTTTAGTATACTGTTGTTTTCAGGGGTTGGGTTGCTTAAAGGTTTTTCAATGTCTTTGAATGTTGTAGTTTTTCCTTGTTTTTGGGCTTTCCGCACCAGTCATTACTCAGCTGATCTTTCCTCATCGGTCCGCAACTGCTCTTGGAGTACTAGGGTCCCGGACGGTAAGACTAGCGCGCTCCAGGCTATAGCCTCCCCAACTGCCCGCTATGGGGAAGACTCTTAAGTTTGTAAGTCTTAATGTTCTGGGATTAAATAACCAGTTGAAGAGAACGGCCTTCCATTCTCTGCTGGAAAATTAGGTCGGGGATATTTGTCTTCCTTCAGAAGACTCATCTCCTTTCTATGGATACTGCATGCAACCACTCTAGGCGCTTTCCACAACAATTCTGGTCCTCGGGCCCATCCAAGAAATGGGTTAGTGGTCTTAATCAGAGCACACTTCCCTGGCAAAGTGATAACCACTTCTGCAGAAATAAAGGGGCGTTTATTGGCTCTTAGGATACAATCGGGTAGCACCTGCATTACTCTAACTTCTCTTTATGTACCCAACACTCAGCAAGAGTCGTTTATCATCAAAGCTCTAACAGAGGTGCTCACATCACAGAACACAGCGATATTGATTGGAGGGGATTTTAACTTAGTGATGGATGCAGAATTAAATAGATCAGAACAAAGGTTGACGCAGCCTGGGGCATTTTCCTCCCGGGGATTAGAATGGCTGGCAGATAGCGGTTTGAAGGACACATGGCGTGTACATCAACCTGGGGTGAAAGACTACACCTACTTTTCTGTGGCCCACAAAACATATGCACAAATTGACCATTTCCTTGCTTCTACCTCCTTAGCTACTATCGAACCCTAGTTTTTTTCTGACCATGCGGTAATCACAGTCAGCATTCCTGCACAACTTATCTACTCAACCCCTCCGGGTTGGCGCTTACAGGAGGGTCTCCTACATTCCCCAGACACATTGAAGGACATTAAACAAAAATTAGTTGAATACCTGCAGATGAACAATGAGGGGTCTGCATCACTGGTTGTTGTACGGGAAGCCCTGAAAATGGTTATACGCGGCAAATTTATTGCAATCTCTGCGGCAGAGAACAAGGCGCGGAAAGAGAAGAGATGAGAACTAGAAAAGGTGGTAGCGGAGAGGGAGTCCATCCACAAAAGAACAGGGGCACCGAGGGTATGGAGGGAGCTAGAGAAACATCGGCTCTTTTTGAAGCGCGTGGATCTTTATAGAGTGGAGCATACACTTCTCCGACTCCGCCATACATTTTATCTTAGTAGCGACAAATGTGGTAAGCTTCTAGCTCAACGACTGAGGGTTGAAAAAAACACAGGCGTCAATGATCCAGGTGATCAAAGAGCCAGATGGGGAGGAGACTGGTGCAGGTGCGCAGATAGTGGAGGCCTTCAGATCCTTTTATCACACTCTCTATACAGGGCAAGATCCACCGGTACTAGACCCTCTCCTTTACTTAGAGAGCTGTGTGATTTCTCCTCAGCTGAAGGGTTCGGCGGAGCAGCTTGGCTCTCCCATTCGCATCAAGGAGGTAATCTCAGCAATATCTCGCTTAAAACTCGTTAAGTCCCCGGGCCCAGATGGCTTGTCAGCCCTGTTCCATAAATCCTTCTGCCAGGAGCTAGCGTCCTTTTTAACTAAATTATTTAATTCCTTCTTGGAGACGTGGGGGGAGACAGACTCCATGTCCTAGGGAGCTATCTCTGTCATTCTGAAGCCCTCAAAAGATCCTAAATAGTGTGGGTCCTACAGGCCCATTTCTTTACTAAACATCGATGCGAACCTCTTCGCCAGCATCCTAGCAGTGCATCTAAATCCCCTCGTTGCAGACTTAATCGACCCCGACCCGGCGGGTTTTATTCCCATCAGACGGGGGTGGAATAATACGAAGCGCCTCTTTCACCTCATGGATAGCGTGCAGAGATCACGCAGGCAACGCATTCTTTTTTATTAATCGACGCCAAAAAGGCATTCACAGAGTAAGCTGGTCTTACCTTTTTGATACCCTGCAATGCTTTCGGTTTGGTGAGAACTACATGAAATGGATCAAATGCATCTATAACGACCCCAGGGCTTTCGGAAGAGTCAATGGAACTAGGTCCGCTACTTTCCCGATCTCGCGGCAGGACATGGCAAGGCTGCCCTCTGTCCCCCCTCTTATTCGCCCTATATATGGAGCCGATGCCTCAACGCTTAAGAGCCAACCCACAAATTGAGGGTCTGAAATTCGGTGCGGATATTCACAAGGTCAGACCATACGCTGATGATGTGATTCTCTCTCTCATGGCTGCATTGCCTCTGGCAAATCCTTGCTATGGAACGGTTATCCCTAGTAGTAGATCAGAAGGGGAGGTATATGCTGAACTATAGGCTCCTTTTTCATATCTTCTATCCAAAGAACTAAGTGAGATCACATACCCTAAATACCTACAAATTCTTAAACTACTGCCCCAGGGCACTGCCCAAACCACCACTATCACAGCTAAATGAGGGCATCTTTCACAAAATCCCTGTGACCTGGGGTGGGTGGATGAATAGAGAGGACAGACTGGTGCGGAAAGTGGGTGGGGGAGGGTGAGGGCGGGTTTTGGTTTGGGTATGTTTTTATTTTGTTTGTCTTGTTGATCATAAAACTAAGGAATCATTTTCTACTACGCATTGACATGCCTACTCTAACGCTGCCGGCCCCAGGGTTGTAGGCATACAGCTCTGTTATCTGACCAGATGTACGCTCTGCCGGCCTGTGGATGTAGGCAGGATGCTGTGTTCTCTTGCTGTGATTCTTTAACAATAAAAAGATTGGATCTATAAAAACAGAAGTGATTTATCTCGGGGATCAGATGAGGAATGAACAAGGAAAGTCTCAAATGAATGTGTTTCTGCAATCTTGAAGATGAATCTTCCGACCACACAGAGGGAAGCGGGGATGTTCCCGGGTATTGTTAGCTTTTGTCGGCAGTGGATATCAATCTTACAGTAAGATCACGGATTCTGTGCCATCTGATGACAAATGCATGAAGGTCTTCTGAAAAGTAGGAGAAAATGTTTGTAGTGCACCTTCCCTCGCAATGCCGGATTATGATAAACAATTCTTCCTTTATTGCAATGAGAGGAGTGGGTGTTTGCTTTCGATAAAGACACAAAAACATGGTGGGGTCATGAGCCTGTTGCTTATTTTTCTGTGGTGTTAGGTCCAGTGGCTGCAGCTCTTCCTAGTTGTCTGAAGGCTGTTGCAGCTGATTCAATTGCAGTTGAACAAAGTGAAGTGATTGTAATGGGACATATGCTCATTGTGTTTGTTCCTCACTCCATTGAAATTTTTATTATCTGTACCACAACTCAGCACCTGACAGTCGCCTCACGAGGTGTGAGCAAATCAAATTGTGAGCACAACAAAACTCGATCAGGTGGTGTAAATTTTTTACTCTTGCAACACTGCCACCTGTTTGAGTCAGACAGAAATGAAGACAATGATAATGATGATCTAGTTTACAACTGTGTGAACATTACAAAATTATGTACCAATCCAAGACCAGCTGCCAAAGATGATCCTCTTGAAATGGCTGATCTGTTTTTGCTTATAGATGGTTCTTGTCTGAGACACCATCAAGAAGGCTGAAAGCAGCTCCCTCAGTCTTCCCTATTTCTGTAATCATTAAAGCATCATGCTTATCTGGCTAATATCAGCCCAAGTGGAAGATTTAAATGCTCTGACAAGGGCTTGCTGCCTCTCAGATTAATTACATGTAACAGTATAGATGCAGCCAGTATGGACTTAGAGCAGTACATGATTTGGGGCAATGGTGGTCACAATGGTGTTTTATGACATCTTTTGTTACTCACATCAGACATGGCTCCTATATTCTTTAATATTATTGTTGTTGTTGAAGTCTGATATTTTGGAGGCAGTGAAGTGGCTGGGAGAGATTGCAGAGGTCAGGTTTGTGGTATGTGGGGCTGGCAGTGGCATGGTCATGGTGGGAGATGGGAGTGTCGACCGGGTGGCAATGTGTTGCGCACTTGAGAATGCAATAGTCAGATCAAGTGAACAAATCACAGTGCAGGAGTCTGAGCAGAATGGGCCTGGTGTGGGTGCTGTGGGAAATTCAATTGTGTAGGTTGCTTTCTGGTGGAACAATGCAGGCCCCATTGGGCCAGTTGAGGGATCTCCAGGGTACCTGAGGATGGGGAGCAGGGATGGGTCCTGGCTTGCTGTGGAAGAAAGTGTGGTTGGTTTAGCTTGCTCCTGTGAAGACTTGTGTATTCCCGGACTTGATGCTGCATTCCATGGTCAGCTAGTTTTGCACAGATCGGTGATGTTGCAGGAGACCTGTGTCATGGAGTGAGAGCCATTGTTGCCTTGAGACCCTCACGGGTGAGTAGCGCACTTTACAAACCACTGATTGATTGATTGATTGATTGATTGATGGGTCGTGCCAGCAGGTCGGATAGCCCATTTGCTTGGCTTTGGGCCGACTTCGTTGAGATGCCTATGCGCAGTGGGCTTGGGTGTGTTCTTGTGGTTGTCTGCTTGTTATCTTGATGTGTTGATGCCAGCCCAGCTTGGAGGTGTGACAGCGAATATATGTCTTTACATCAAATTTGCTAAATAGAAACAGCAAGCCGAACAAGCACACAAAGTGTGGTTGTGACTCATGTCCTCCCGTAAAGATACCCACAAGAGTCCAAAGTTGTGAGCCTTGCAGCTCAAACGATGTGCATCTCCACTGCTCCTGTGGTTTCCAAGGAGCAGTCACCAAGACCAATGACAAATTTAAAAACTACTGTGGAGTGCACCACCAACTCAAAAATGATTTAGTCCATCCACTGTGGAGATTACAAAAGTTGATCCTTATTCTTCTTGTTCATTAAAAACAACAGCCAACCAGCTGACGTGTTTCGTCCAACTGGTGTGGACTTCATCAGGGCTTCAAACGAATGTAAAGATCTTAGGGGTAGTAGGTCGTTATACGAATGTAGAGGAAGAGTAATACACTGTATATGTACTGGAAAACAACAGTGCCTTCCTGGATCCAGGGGCAGTTCATGTAATTAGGCGTCTCCTGTGCCGTGCCGTGCCGTGCCGTGCCGAGCAGCGGCTAAGAACGTCCGTGTATTTGTCCTAGTTCTCAGTAAGTAGATAATAATATTTTTTTCCACAGGGAAAATACAGTCAGCTCTTTCTTTTGTTGCCAAATTCTCAACAAATATGTTCATAGCTCGTTTCTTTGATTCTTCTCTTTGCACATGAACATTGATCTTCAGAACAAAAATTGTTTCATCAGGCACCAGCAGCACCTTTTGTACACACAACACTTGTGACATGTTTCCTCAAGACTTTCAAAAAATGCCCACCGATAAGAGTACTTTTTACTGGTAATTGCAAAGGAAATTCCTTCTATTTTTAAAGTCAGCATGTCACTATTCTCATATTAATAACTATAAATCAGGCCAGTTATATGTCTCTTTAAGATAAAAAACGTCTGAAAGCGAGTGATAGCAGAATCAGCGGACAGGTGCCTGTGTTCTTTATGTCTGGCTCCAGAGTGGCTGTCTACTTCACTATATGAGAGTAAAGCACCACTAAATCCAATAATCTGTATTATGTATCACCCTTTTTATGGATGAAAGGGATGCACACATACTATATATACTAATATATTGTTATTTGTGTACTGCTTAGTGCTACAGTTTTTTTTAATGCCCTAAAAGTGAGGTTTTAGGTTTATGAAAATCAATGTTTACCATTTTATTGACCTCTGAATAATGAAAACAATATTCTGCCTGGAATCTAACCTACGAACTGAAGGTGATAGAAATATTTCTGCAGAAGATTTGTTAACTAAAGACACTATTAATTAAAGTTACGTCAAAGAAGCCAAAGAGGATTGACAGTGAAGAGATGGCACTTGCTGTGATGTCACTTCCTGTAATTTCGGATCTCATGTAAAGTTAGAGGGACCTTGCACTATTCCGATTTCTGGCTAGGCCTCTGCCACTCACCATGTCGTGCTGTACCCGGGGCCTTATCTCTCACTTTAAAAGCTGTGGCCCCTTCTATTAAGAGTGTTTTTCCTAGTTACTTTGGAAAATAAAAGCTCACAGGGTTCTGCAGGACTGGGAACTAGTGAACAAATAATTTTAAATAGTCTCGGTTCTAGTGTGGAGACTTCGTATTCTGGAGACCTGTTGTGTTCTGCGAAATAGACGTGAGAGGAACTGCTAGATTGATTAGGATACAACTTACAGACTCACCAATGTGTGGCAGGTTTAACTAGACAGTCAACCTCAGCGGCAGCTCCGCCGCAGTGGCAGAGGAGCGTCACCCCACTGCCTGGCTCGGAGTCAACAGGTGAAAAATAAAACAATGTTGCCATCATTTTATTTTTCAGTTGCCGGCTCTGAGCCAGCACGTGCAGGGAGGGGCGGGGCCGAGGCATGGGAGGGGGTCGGGGAGTGCTAGGTGTACTTCTAAGTTCTTAGATGTGTTTGGCCGGGCCTCTCAAGCCGGCCAAAAACACGTGCACACTTAAATTTCTCAAACTCAGCTACATTGAACAGCCAGGCTGGAGAAACCCCATAGACTCTCAGAGCTGAGCTGAGTGTCTTTTCAGCCCGCTCAGGCCCATCCACATACTGCTCTCATAGCATGAGAGCAGCGTGGGAATTGAACAGGGAGTCTGTCCCAGGGGCTGGTGAGACCAGGAAGAGCACAGGAGGCATGACACGGGAGGCAGCTGGCAGTTTAAGTTAAGTTATTTTATTTTAATATTATTATTAACACCCCCGCTTCCTCCTGTGCTCCCCCTCCTGTGTCCCCTCCAACTGCCTTGTTTGTGGCGGCCGCCACTGGTCAACCTAGGTTTCTCATAATGGGTGCTTCGGTGTGTTCATGTACAATCAGAAAGGGATGCTTAGAAGCCTTGAGACTGTTGGATTGTAGAGCCGTCAGAGCCGCCATCCTATGAGCTAGCATTTGGATACTCAACTGAAAGGAATATTAGATAGTGTTTCATTACTGGCCAGTGGGCCTAAGAGATTTCTCATAGTGTAATGCTTCTGATCTTTTCTTTCACATGCTAAGGTATTAAAGTCACTTTCAGTGTCCTGTTAGCAAATGTGAAGCCTCTCCCTCTTCATTTCAGAAACAAGAATTACCTATTGAGAAAACAAGTAGGCCCATTCCTTTTTCAGATGGGATCCATTTAGAATAACATAAAAGTACATTGATTACATTGATTTGAATAGAGTATCCAATTGCTAACTCATAAGAGTGCACCCATGATGTTGACACAATCCAACATGCCAGGATCAGCACCAGTGGAGCCCAGATAGCCAGCACTGTATAATAAAAAACATTGAGTTGTAATCTTGGTAGTTTACCACCCTCATTACCAGCTACAGTCCCACTACCAGGCTCAGATAATAAGCCTTATTCTGATTATTAATTAGATAAAGTAAACATGCCTACAAGGGATTTGTTTTATAACAAAGAAAATCGTGGCTCAAAGAAATAAATATATAAATCTCTCATTAGTGGCTTCAGGCAAACACATTAACAAAATTAATTATATTCATTGAAAGCGAGTATATCAACAGAGGAAAGCAAGACTGTTGTATACTTTAAACATATACATTTATGTAGAAGATACAACTCACATAAATACAAAAGTGACTGAGATAGATCATCTTCACTGCAACTGTTTTCTCATAAACACTTTTGTTATAGCACATTTCAAATATTTTCAAAGGAGGGGAACACCATTGAATATACAATGAAAACTTTGAAACCGCCACATCGGGAGTCCGTTGCTGATTGATTCAATCAAGACCCGATCATAGACGGACTCCCGATGTGGCGGTTTCAAAGTTGATTCAATCAATATTGTTCCTTTCCTGACACCACTGGTGGGATTTCAAAGGGGGTGTTGTATACAATTTTATATGATATACGTATGGGGACCTTAGTCAAGTCAAGTCAAGGAAAGCTTTGTTTGACTGTTATTAGACAATCATAAAAGCACCTAAAACAAACAATAAAAAATTTCATCATAGGCTACACAAGTTAAAAACAATAGTCACTTAACAATATGTACAGGATGGAAATAAAATAATCAAAGAAATATTAAAAAATTGCATACAACAAGGAGGAATGTACAACAATTACAATACATCAGTTAACATACATTTGTTTAACTGGAGCGCCTTCTTCAAGAACATACCTAACCGCCAAGCTATATGTTCATTCTTCAATAACTGCAATAAAATTAAAGCTGGGTGACATTGCCTCAACCCTTGAAGTTTTAAAAGAGGAAGTATCCAAACTTTCCTTAACTCTACATAAAATTTACAGAAAAAGACTAAGTGGATCGTAGATTGCTCAGATCGTTTATCCCAAGGACAATATTTTGCTATTGTCATCATCTATGAACGATACCCAGTCTAAATCTTGTTAATAGCAACCTGTCGAAGCCTCCGGGTACATATGATAAGTATGGCTCCATCCCCAGGAAAGTAAGCGTTAGCTGATGTTGCATAACACTAGGTTTTAAAATTTCCTCGGCCATTCTTAATGAGCCCAATAGTTGGAGGGAGACCCACTTTTTGTAGGGCCTTTCTAGTAATCGACAGCATGGAGCTTGGATTGGTAAAATATTCAGGGTGACCTAGATCGTTCATAAAATTGCGTACAAACTTAACCCAGGGGATCTTTAAGGCCCCTTACAATCTAAGGCTATCTTGCAAAATATCCCTGTTTAGATTAGTCTGTTCTTTGGACCAAGCCCTATGCCATAGGAGTATTGGTTCCAGTTTAATGAGGTCAGAAATATAAGGAAGACCCAGCTCCTCATGACAAGCATAAGAGGGAGTACTAGGAGGGACAGATAGAATGAACCGCTAGGAGGTTTCTACGAGTTGAAATGGGAGGGTATTAACAAAACCCCACACCCCTGCCCCATACATCGCGGTAGTAATACATTTGGCCTTAAAAAATATCAGGAGCTCCCCGGGCGGCTTCCTACCTAAGCGAACCGAAGGTGGCAAGGGCAATGGTTGTCCTAATAAACACCTGTTTCTTAGCAATTACCGTTTGGGTCCAAGTATCATTCTGATTAAATAAGATGCCATGGTAAGAAAAACTCCTGGTTGAGGCTAACTTCCTATCATCCACAAACATCTCCCTTATCCTCTGGTTCCCTTGGCCGTATCTCATAATGAAAGTCTTTGAAATATTGATACTTAAACCTAGATCCTTCATCAAATCACTAAAACTGACTAAGACCCTTCCCAGCCATTTTGTGTATGCGCCATTAAAACTGCATCATCCGCGTAAAGGAGAGCAGGTATAGCTCGCCCACCATCTTGGGGAAAGTCTTGACCCTTCTTGAATCATACTGCACCCAGTCCATTAATGTACAAATTAAAAAGGAAGGGGGCCAGGACGCAGTCCTGCATGACCCCTTTCCTAATGGGAAATGCTTCAGTACGCTCCCCGCCCAAACCATAGCGGACTCTAGCAGAGGCTCTACTATATAAGTGCTGTAAAAAGGCAACAATGTTTGGGTCCACTCCTGTAGCCACGAGGACCTCCCACAGTCTGTCATGCCTTACAGAATTGAAGGCCGTTGTGAGGTCCACAAAAGCCAGGAACAATCTACCCATTTTCGCTCTAATACATTTACCAACTAGAATGGCTAGGTTTAAACTTTGTTCTATTGTACAAAGCTCTTCCCGGAAGCCGTACTGTAAATCTGATAGAACCTGGTTATCTTCCGCCCAATCTTGCAAGCGTTCCAGGACGACAAGCCCCACCACTTTGACCAATGAAGTAATCAGAGAAATCAGTCTATAACAGCCAGGATCGTTGCGATCCCCCTTCTTTAAGATTGGAATAATAAATGATTCCCCCCAGGTCTTTGGTATTGTTGTCCTGGCACTGGCATTAATAACTTGGGTTAATATAGGACCCCATAAGGAAACATTAGATTTAAACAAATCTACTGGCACTCCATCGGTCTGGGAGCCTTTCCCCCCAGACTGAGGGAGAGAGCTCTATTCACTTCGTCCAACGTGACTTGCAGATCTACCTTATCCTAATATTCTAGGGGGGTAACAGACGAATGCGGATTGGGGTTCCCTTGACCATTATAAACCTTGGTAAACTGCTTGACCCATGATTCCTCAATATAGCAATCTCAATTGAGTGTCCCTTTACCGGTGATAAAAAGGGGGCCCTCACTGCTCTCCAGAATGCTGCAATATCTTTATGTTGGGCCGCAATGTGGAGGGTTTCCCATGCTTCACCTCTCAAAATGCGTTTTCTCTCTTTGATGGCCCGCTTATACTCCAATCTTGCCTGTCTGACACTATTGGGAGATCTAGGCTGCCTGTGTAACTCAGGTTTCAGATAGGAGTACGCTTGGCTAAATTTTTTATTAAACCACCCTTGGTCTTTAGGTTTATTACGATATTGTACAAATAATAAGTTCCTGACCTCATTTGATATTTTGAGGAAAGAGTGTACGATACCGTCCCTGGGAGATAACTCACTCAAACATGAATCGAAGGCGGGTTTACAGTTCTTAATTAGTTGTGTTGTCAGCACGTCAGGGACCACATTTGCCCACCTTAAGGAGTAACCATTGGTTTTATTCAATTCTAAGTTATCTATTACCGGGTTGATTATTTTGCCCCTTTTAAACTTAAACAAGGGCAATTTAACCGTTAAACGTAGTGGAAAATTGTCACTCAAAGAATGATCCCCACCTTAAAGGAAAGCACCCTATTTGCATACATACATGAGGCTAGCATAAAATCAATAGTAGATGCAAATCGTCTTCCATTAAAAGTACAAGGTATTAGTGCAGGAGTGGTTAATAAGTTGTTCACATAGCCCAGTTCATTGGTAAAACTAAAGGTCATTAAACAGTTCCCCTGCCATTGTGTGACAAAAGTGGGTGTTGCGCTCCCTTCTTCAATTGCAAAGCCGCACATTCTAATATCCTCAAGATTACACAACGCACAATTAAAATCCCCCACCAAAATTATCATAGAATGCTTAGAGCCAGTATTACAAATGGCATTCAAAGCCCTGATTAAATTCTTTACAGCTGTGTCGAGTTCCCCAGATGGAGCATTATTATAGAAGTTTACCAAAACAAAACGGTGGGTTGCACCTAGAGATATCTCAATTATATGATAGTAACAGTCCCCTGTGCAAAAAATCTATTTTATCAATTACCAGCTTAATAGAAATATACATACACAGTCTACCCTTAAGTTTTTCCTCTAAGCCCTTCACCACCTGGGTGTTAAAGGTCTTGAAAACCATTGCTGTGATTTGGTTCTATGACCCATATTTCCTGCAAACACAGAATATCAAAATTTGCAATGAACTCACACCAGGCTGGGTTTTGAATCTCAGAGCGCAGCCCTGAGATTTTCCATGAGGTGATACTACAGATAGAAATTGCAGGGGTGGGCAGGGGGCTTGGTGGCAGCAACACTGGGGATGAAGAATGATCAGTGCAACGTGGCACCAATGAACTAATACGGCGCTCACGTTGCTCTGGCCAAGGAGTCAAAGACATTATACTACCTTCTCTCTCCGTTGGTTCCTTAATAGTCAACGGGGAGGGTGACCTTTTTGCTGTGATGGTACAGCCTACCTCAATAACCTGATCTGATAAACCCCGTGCATGGCCTAAAACTAACCCACCACATGAAAGTAAGGGCTGGGAGAAGGAGGCCAGTCAATCAAGGTCTTCCACAGTGTTAAGGGCTTTCAAATAACTGTTGACTGGAACACATAACTGTACCGTATTGGACCCAAACAATTTCCCTCCTCTATGGAGTGCTGTGGAAGTCTAGGTGGTTGGTAAAAAAAAAACAAAGGAACTAAACTTATCCCCTTACTTCTGGTCTGCCATTTACCCACCCTATCTAAAATAGTTTGGACCTAAACTGGAGATCTGAATGACAGCACTACTCAGTCTCCGGGCAGTGATTTGTTGGAAGTTCCAACCCACCCGATCTGTCGTGCCATTCTAAATTCAATGAAAAGTGTAATTTTTATTCCTATCTTCCCACTTAAAAAGTGCAGCAATTTATTTCATAGGGTTACCCAGTGCTCAGCCTCTCCATATGACAGTGGGGAACATTGGCCAACACCACGGTATATGGTGTTGCTTCCGGGAGAAGATGCTGCTCCCTTCGTTCCAAGGAACTACCCCTAACAGAATATTGGGGACCTATGCTGATTTGAATGTGACCCCCATGGCCCGATGTATGGCCCTCTTTAAGTAATGCCCCCCGCTTTGGGTCAGATCTTATATTGACTTGCACTATGGATCTACCCTGAATGGGATAAGGAACCTTAGCCCGATTTACGATCTGGAGCGCTACGCTTGCATTCGGCAGAACTGACTGTGCTGGATTGTTAGATAAGGTTAAAAGGTTAGATACTTGTTGTTGTGGAGGATCACCATTCATGTAATTATCCTATGGATGATTTATCATACGATCTCCTATGCTATTAGATGATGGAGCCTTAGACCTACTATGGGGCTGATCTGCCGTCACTCTGGGAGAACGGTTGATATGCTTTTCCAGGTTAACTAGCCTCCCCTCCATGTTGGTTAGCATAGTTAATACTGGTTTCAAAAGTGCTAAGATCGTTTCCTCCAGCTTTGTCCAAAAGTTCCCATGGTCCAAAGCTGTGGGACTGCTAGTTACTACAGTAGCGTTTGAGGGGAAAATATGATCCTGATTAGATTTGCTCACCCCAATCGTAAATTTGCGTCCTAGTGTTTTTTGGCGAGGGTTAGATTGCTTATTGTTGTCCTGCACCGACCTCTTCTTAGCTGGAGGGGCAAGGCTCCTCGCTTGACTATTTTTCACTTTCTGTCCCCTAGTGATTACGTCCGGCCTATTTGTCCTGTTTCGTGACTCCTGAGCCCGGGAGAGTTGGCAATTTCAAAGTCAATTCCTGGTGATTGTAACAAAGTAGGTACAGTGGGGTTATATAAATGAGTGGTATTAGCTTTGTGTGTGGACATTGGCAAGAGTGTCATGGCTACGAGGGGCTTAAGCGATGGTCTGCGTTCAGTTAAGGCAATTTCATGCATTAAAGTAGACTCAGCCCTTGATAAAAAGACATCTAACGTTCCCACAACCCCCTGGCCTGTTAATGATTTGCGTTTACTCATTATATGGACCCAACATAACAAAAAATAAATACATTATGTCCTAGTGCTTTATATCGCACAACACAAAGTGTGATTTGCAGCAGAGTTTCACAGGTTTGGAATTGTCAATAACCTGACTCAGCCCAGCCTACATCGGTCTCTGATGGGCTCAGACGGGCCCGCCCTTGACCCGGGTTTCGTCCGGTGCGCCTACGCATGTACCGCGTAGCGGGGGTAAAGCTCACTTCATGGGCCGGCACACGCTGTTTCCTGGGCCCGGTAGTTCACAGCGGGCAGGGTGCACAATGCTAAAGAGGCAGCAAAAGGTATGGGCAAAGGTGCCTCCCAAAATTAAAATGCCGATTGGAGAGTCCTTTGGAAAGCGGCATACCGTAGGTGAGTCCAAATTGGAGCGAGCATAGTCATTTGGAATGCCATCATGATAATAGTTTCGATTTCTGGAGGCCATTTTATGCTCCATCTCTGCGCATCATTATCTAGATGCTTTGTAAATCAGATTATGTTCATTCATTGATCTAGGGTCTTCAGTCCACATAAGAGCATTTTGTCCTGAAGATGGTCTTATAGATGGTAGCACAAGACAAGACTGAAACGTTGACGATCCTACCCATTTTTATGTCTAAATGATCTTTCTGGAAATGTTCATTGTATGTTCAATGATGTTCTCTTCGTTTGAAAATATTTGAAATGGGCTTCAACTAATGAGGGCTTTATAGATTTATTTCTTTGAGCCAATAAAATTTTCTTTGTTATAAAAAAATCCCTTGTAGGCACGTTTACCTTATCTTGATTGTGAATTACCCAAGACTTCAAGGGTCTATTGGGTTGCCCAATTTGTTGTCAGTACCTTATTTGGATTATTGTCACTTTTCATTTGAAATTCAATAATGATGTTGTGCCTCCTTAAAGTGTCATGTCTATCTCTTCTCTCCCTTCATGGGTGGTGCCTATGGTCAAGTGCACATCGAGTCCTGGGCTAAACATTGCCAAGTTAAAAGGCTAACAAATGTGTGAGAATGTGTGTGACTTGTTACTTATACTTTCTGTACAATGTATAAGAACCATGTGTTGCCACATTTTCCAACCAGTGCGTTAGGAACCTCCTGCATTAGTACCTTAAATGTGTGATGGATGGCAATGTGTGTTCATAAACCTTTAAAATGCTATGTGTGGCTTCAGTGACTTTGATCAGAGACACCTGTCGCCAAACTTTAGCATGATGAAGAAGTGGGGAGGGGGAATGCAACAAGACATCACAAAATATAGAAGGTAAGAAAGAAGGGAGAGAGGGAGGGATGGAGACACTGGAGAGAATGATGGATTGATGTAGAAGGCAGGAAGGGTGAAAGGAGAAAGGACGGATTGTTGGAGGTAAGGATGGATGAATAAAGAGTATGAAGGATGATAATAGAATGACGAAAGGACAGAGAAAAGGATGGTTGGATGAATGGATGGTCACATTTATTGAGGACCGAAGCATAAAAGGCCCCATTTAGCCATATTGCTTTAAGAATGACCTCTTGTAAGCATGTGCAGTTTTCACAAGAATTAGCGGAAACGGCAACGAAGAGGAGGAGAGCAGCCCGGGGATGCCGCAGTTCAGGTAAATGATTTATATGTGCTTTTTCGTTGTAGAATTCATTGTTAATAATATAGGTGGGGGGTGGAGGCGGCTGGCGTAGCAGGGCTACGTGGAGGACCACAAGGGCCACAGTTTGTTCGTACCTCCATGGCCCTCCCCGTAGCCCCACTACGTCCACGGTTAATAAAAAGAGGAAAACACAAGGAGAAAAAGTATTTCTCTTCATTGCACCTCCTTATGTCTCCCTTGAGGAGGCGTAGGATTCTGATGCAGTCCCAGGTTTAAGAAATGTTGTAAATCTGGGAATACGACAGAATCCATGGGTGTTGCGTGGGAACACCCACAGCAACACCCATGGTAAGCTCCATTTACGCAAAGTGCTGCACGAAAAAGGGGCCTTATGTAAAAAGCCACGAAAAGCTACACAGGGTGGCTTTACGTGGCCTTGTAAATATGGAGCACCACACTGTGCTGCCGTTCCATTGAAAAAGTGACTCACCAGCACCGCAAGGGGCCTGTAAATATGCCCACTCGGATGTTGCCTGGGAAAACCCACAGCAACACCCATGGAACACCCATATGATGCAGGGTAATGCGTGAAAGGGGCTCATATTTGCAAGGCCTTGAAAAGTCATGCAGGGTGACTTTACGTGGCCTTGTACATATGGGTAAACCTATTGCGCTGCCAGTGCTTCAATAAAAGTGGCACATTGGTGGCATAAGGGGCTTCTAAATAAGCCCCTCTGTCCTCAGTTAGTGCAATGTTCTAATAATCTTAAAGACCTTCTTCCTTAGGCTATACCAGTTGTTAAATGCCCCCTACCTCGATTCCAGCTCTGGCCTATAAGCTAGGGTTCAGGGCATTTAACAACTAGCACGTGTCTGGGCATCAGGTTTTATGTCTATAATATATCCCTACACTACCCAGTGCAGTTACCAGCACCTCCTACTGTAGTTGTCAACATCTCAATGTATATCCAGCACTTTCCTCTGCAGCTCTAACATCCCATTTTGCACACTGGCACTTGAAATCCAGTTTGAACATTCTTTAAGGGCAGACTCTAGGAAATTCCAATGCAGCCACCACAATCTCCCAAATAATCCAATGGGATGCCTTACAGTCATCTCTTGCTAGCCTGCTTATGATGAGTCCTCCCCCCAGTACATCACCCTTCCTTCCTGGAGCCCATTCTCACATACTCTGTGCTTTGCTCTGATTTTGACTAGAAGTATATCTCAATGTGCAGGATCCTAAGGGAGTTTGAAAAAGAAAGAAATTAAAACTGAAGTATAAGCTGCTTTTCCTTGATGGCGTGTTTTCTTACTTATTTTATTTTTTACTAAATATATTGATATTTCAGATGATTTTTTTGATCAATCCTGTGTAGGAAAGTGGAGTTTTATGTGGTGATGCTGGTTAGGTTTCACCATGCAATACTCTCACAATACCCCAAACATTGACCTTGATTTCACAAAAATAAAATCCTTAGCTCAATCCTGGGAGAGTAGCAAAGAGCAGTTAGGCTTTACCAGAGGAACATGTGTTAAGCAATTCAAAGTACCAACATGGGCGATAACTAATTAGCATGACATGAAAGAAATCCAACACCCTTTAAAAAAATAAAAACCTGATTTCTGCCCTAATTTAGACACCAAAACTAAAGAGATCAGATACATATAACCGTAGTTATGGACTTTAGAAGAAAATATAAATGACAGGAATTCAATACTGCAGAAACTTTGCATTGTGATCAATGGGAAAAAGATGGTAGTGACAATCGGTCACTTGCAGGTTGAGTTGCGTGAAACCAAAGGAGGGTAAAGGTGATGCAGGTCCCAGGACCAAGCCACGACAGTCAGTTCAATTTTACCTGGCTCTAGAAGCCCGGGTGCAGAGTTGCCCTGGCTGTCCTTGGTGCTGAAGCTGGAGCTGCAGGAGCTGCAGGAGAGCTGGTTTTACCACTTAAACTGTGCTGGTGGGGAACCGGGTGAAAAAGGTCAACAACTAAGCCACTGCTGATGTTGTATGAAGAGATGTGTAGTTCCCTTGAGGTGCAGTGGCAAGTAAATGGGTAACCAATAAGCTTTGGCAGCGGTAAACATAGCAGAAAGTTAATTTGACTGCCATAGCTTCTGAGGAGCACAGTAGCCTCCTGAAACTTCGTAGAAGTTAGGATAATGTTTCCCACAATGAACTGGACCATCTATTTTTAGGCGATTTTTCGGAGGACCCGATTGCCAGCGATTCTTCAGTTCCAGTACGTTATTTTTATTTGTCGTTGAAGGGTACTAATGCCACTAGTCCAGGGGAGTCTGAGATTGCTGCTGGCTCTCACAGGGGTCCTTCTGTCTGGGGAAGTAATCTTTGGCCTAGGATGAATTGTGGTCATGCACTTCCAGAAGTGTTGCCACAGGTGCAGAGTATACCTCTTTTGGGTTGTGCAAATCCTGCTGTCAAAGACTCTGGTCACTTCTTTGTCCTCTTTGATGCAAGTTAGTTCAGAACTGAGGTCCTGGCATCAGGGTAGCCTTTAAATCCTACATTTGTGGTTGTTAGGATTGTGGGTGCAAGTAGCCAATAGGCTTCTAGACCCAGCGGCTAATCTGCCACTAAGGTGACTGTGAGAAGTTGGCCTGGTACATGAGGTTCACTATTCTAGTGAACACCTTGCACCAGTCCAAACAACCCTTATGGTGATGGTTGTAAGTCAACCTTATAGACCAGCTATCCTAGTGGTAGCGTGGACAGAACAGTCTTAGGCTAAAAGACTCTTGAGGGCGTGTAAAGCCAGCTGTTTTACAATATGTAACCCCTTGAATACCAAATGAAAGGACACCACACAGGATATATATAAAATATATGTATTTATTTACTAACACACTCCTCTGAACTCTTTATGAGATCAGAGGCAAAAGCACATAACAAGTTACTCTTACAAATCCTTTAAATAGCACAATTTACAGTTAGGCCCTAGGGGCGCGTAAAACCATATACTAAGTAAGAATTATAAGAACCACGACTCGGGAAAAGGAAGGCCTAGGGCCTAGAGAATCGCTGGGGCTACACTATCTGACCCTTAGGTTAGGAATGGGAGGCCCACAGGCGGAGCGTGCAGTGTCAGTACACTCACGCGAGAGTCAATAGAAAGTCAATGGGAACTTAGAAGGTAAGTAATTGAAGATTTAGGACACTTCCGGTCCAACTAGGATTACACAACTAACAAAACTAGACACTAGGATAGTCAATCCCTACAGGAGCACCGAAGTACTCGCGTTACCTCACTCACGGGCTGCGGGTGCATAGGTGTCAAAGTGTGTCGGGTTTTCTCGTTGGTTCCTATGGAGCCTTGGAAGAAGAGGCTGCAGGCGACCAGGAGGAAGATGTCCGGGTGGATCCAAGGGTGGATCGGAGTTGAAGAAGACCTGAAAGCAGAGGGGACAGAGTCTAGGTCACTAGCCAGTGACCGGGTGGAACCAGGCATCGTCGAGGAGCAATCAGGTGCTGTCGTGAAGCTTGTCTTTGCAGCCACGCGGACCAGGAGGCATCAAGGACGACCAGGTGCTGGAGAGGAGCTGTCCCACGAAGGTTCTAGCAGATGGAGGGGTCGACTTCGAGATCGGAGCCAACAAGCCTAAGCAAAGGCAACCCACGCAGGATAGCCTCTGGTGCAGACCAGGAGGGTCTGAGGTACTTCACCTTTTCAGGGAAGCAAGGACCAGTCTGGAGCAACCAGACCAGTGATGGATTTTCAAAATGGTTGTCGCCACAGGGCTACTAGCCAACGGGCCAGCAACCGGGCAACGCGTCGAGCAGGAACACAAGCAGAAGGGCCCCGCGCAGAACTCGTGGAGTGTGGAGGGCTGGTCTTCGGTGCAGGTGGAGCTTGGTGTTGGGGTGTCTCAGTCCCCAGGGCACAGCTTCGAGGATGCCTCAGGAGCTGCGCTGTTAGCAAGTTGAAGACTTTCCAAGTTGCCTGGTTCCATGGATTCAGACGCCTTCCACGGGGCTCAGCTGTGCTGGAGTCATGCAGTGGGGTCAGAGAGGTCCGGGAGTTGAGGTCTTGTCAGGCTCTGTGCTCGGGTTCCAGCGGGAACGGGGACAAAGCAAGCCGTCGAGTTGCTGGATGGTGCCTGGTTGCCCAGGGTGGTCACTCCTTGGCCACAAGGGAGATTCTTCAGTCTTCAGCTCAAGTGAATGTCGAAGGGTCCAGAGTTTCATTTCAAGTCGATATCAGGATAAATCTAAAGTTTCCTCGGTCAGCTCTTACCTTTATACAACTAAAGGGGGCTGGTTTACTCACTAGGTCCCTCCTATGGGTGGGACCAGGAAGGGGGGTGGTTACACCCCCTATCCTTTGTTCAGTTTCGCACCAGAGCTGGGGCTGGAGTGCCCCAGCAACTAGTTTGAACTGGGGTATGCATGAAGCACCTAGTGTGCCTCAGGCAGTGTCTGTTTCTATTCAGCACTCCCTGACCAATACACAAAATCCTGTCTGGGGTGGTGCTCGCACCTCTCCAGGCAGGAAACCTATTGTCCAAACCTCCGTGACTGGAAGGACTCCCAGCAGCAGGAGGTCAGACGTGTGTCGGGGCAGCAGCGTCCATTTTGTAAAGCTGGGGCTCTGGTTATTTTTAACTGGGATAGTCAGCAACAACATGTCTTCTCCCTCTAGAAGGGTGGAATGCTACCCCCGTCACCAGAATTGGCAAGGGGGTAGTATTCCAAAGCGTATGACACCTTACACGACATGTTTAGATAAAGCCAAACCAAAGTTAGCATTCAACCGCGAGGATTATAATGCACTTAAGAGTATATGGTATGGCAATATCATAGAACAGCTATAAGGACATGGTTCCTGCTGCAGACAGGCTCAGCTCATGCTAGAGCACCATCTCACACATAACCAAGCACTCTGCCTCCAGGATTGTCAAGGCCTGCCATTGGAGTGACTTATAGGTTACTGTGTGTCTATATATAAGGGTAGATATAGGAATACTATACCTAAGCAAGGGGTGATTACACGACCTTGCCCCAGCTGAGTGATCAGCCAGTTGTGTCAGTTTGAGTGGCCAGCCAGGGGTGGCATAATACATGCTGCAGCCCCTGGTAGGCCTTGGTTGCACCTATGCCCTGAGTACCTAGGGTACACTTAGTACAGGGGCTGACAAGGTGAACCAATTCCCAATTGTGGATGTACCTAGAGTACATGGTGTAAATTTAGAGAGAGTGCATCTGGGCTGTGGGTCTGATTAGCAGGTCCCCAGCCACATCTAAGTCGAAAACCAGTAAAGCAAAAGCAAAAAGTGGGGGTGACCATAGGAAGCAGACCCTACTCTCCTACACAAACCCCCCCAAACTTAGGGACATTAAACTAACCTTGACCAGTTGAGTCTTCATGTTCTAAGTGGAAATATCTGGAGAGTCCATCTGCATTGGCATGGTCAGCCCCAGGTCTATGTTCCACTGTAAAGTCTATCCCCTGTAGGGAAATGGGCCACCTAAGAAGTGTGGGATTTTCTCCCTTCATCTGATTTAACCATAGGAGGGGCTTGTGGTCGGTCTGAATCTTGAAGTGAGTGCCAAACAAGTATGGCCTCAGCTTCTTCAGGGCCCAAACCACAGCAAAGGCCTCCCTCTCTATAGCTGACCAACATTTCTCTCTATGAGTCAGCCTTCTGCTTATGAAAGCAATGGGCTGGTCTTGACCATCTATATTCAGTTGTGAAAGAACAGCTCCCACACCCAACTCAGAAGCATCTGTTTGGACTTTGAACTCTTTGGAGTAATCTGGATGTTTCAGAATAGGTTCAGTACACATGGCCTGCTTCAGGTCATCAAATGCCTTTTGACAGCTAACTGTCCACTGAACTTTCTTTGGCATCTTTTTGGAAGTGAGGTCATTCAGTGGAGTCACAATGGACCCATAGTTTTTCACAAACTTCCTGTAGTACCTAGACAGGCCCAAGAAAGCTCTGACCTGTGTCTGGGTGATTGGAGGAGTCCAGTCTCTGATGGTCTAGATCTTGCTCTCCAGTGGTTGAACCTGACCCCCACCTACCTGGTGGCCCAGGTACACACCCTTGTTCTGCCCTATCTGGCACTTAGTGGCCTTGATAGTGAGGCCTGCCTTTTGCAGGGCCTCTAAAACATTCCTCAGGTGGACCAGGTGATCCTCCCAGGTGGAGCTAAAGACAACAATATCATCTAGATAAGCTGCACAATAGTCATCCAGTCCTGTGAGAACTTGATTCGCCAGCCTTTGGAAAGCGGCAGGTGCATTTTTCAAACCAAAGGGCATTACCACAAATTGATAATGTCCTCCTGGGGTCGAAAATGCTGTCTTGGCTTTTGCATCCTCAGCTAATCTGATTTGCCAGTAGCCTGCTGTCAGGTCAAATGCACTCAGGACCTTGGCAGAAGCCAATCTATCAATGAGCTCATCTGCCCTGGGGATGGGGGTGGGCATCTGTCCTAGTGACAGCATTGAGACCTCTGTAGTCCACACAAAACCTCATCTCTCTCTTACCATCTTGGGTGTGAGGTTTTGGCACCAGGACTCTTGGACTGGCCCAAGGGCTCTCTGAGGGCTCAATAACTCCCAGCTCCAACATCTTTTGGACCTCTGTCCTAATGCAGTCCCTGACATGGTCAGGATGCCTGTAGATTTTACTCTTGATAGGCAGACTGTCACCAGTGTCCACCTCATGGGTGCACCATCTTGTCTGACTTGGGGTCAGGGAAAACAGATGTCTGAAGGACTAAAGAACTTGTCTGCAGTCCTGTTGCTGATGTTCAGAGAGGCTGTCTGCAAAGACTACACCATCTACTGACCCATCATCAGGGTTCTGAGTAAGCAGGTCTGGGAGAGGGTCACTCTCTTCCTCCTGCCCCTCATCTGTAGCCATGAGCAAGCCCATGTCCTCCCTGTCGACAAATGCTTTTAATCTGTTGACATGAAGCACCCTGTGGGGGCTTCTGGGAGTCCCAAGGTCCACCAAGTAGGTGACATCTCCCTTCTGTTCAACTATTGTATGGGGTCCAGACCATTTGTCCTGGAGTGCTGCTGGGGCCACTGGCTCCTACACCCATACTTTCTGTCCTGGCTGGTACACAGTCAGCACAGCCTTTTGGTCATGCCAAGCTTTCTGAGGTTCTTGGCTGGCCTCAAGGTTTTTGGAAGCCTTCTCCATATACTCAGCCATCCTGGAGCGGAGACCAAGTACATAGCCCACTATGTCAAGTTTAGGCTTTTTGAGAGGTAACTCCCATCCTTCCTTCACAAGACATAGGGGTCCTCTTACATGATGCCCAAACAAAAGTTCAAAAGGGCTGTAGCCAACCCCTTTTTGTGGGACCTCTCTGTAAGCAAACAGAAGGCAGGGTAAAAGGATGTCCCATCTTTGCCTCAGCTTTTCAGGTAACCCTTTTATCATCCCTTTGAGGGTCTTGTTGAATCTCTCCACAAGCCCATTACACTGTGGGTGATAGGGGGTGGTGAACTTATAGTTAACACCACACTCCTTCCACATTGCAGTTAAATATCCTGACATGAAGTTTGCACCTCTGTCAGAGACAACCTCCTTTGGAAACCCCACTCTGGAGAAAACTCCAAGTAGGGCCCTTGCCACAACAGGAGCTGTTGTGGTCCTCAGGGGAATATCTTCTGGATAACTGGTGGCATGATCCACTACCACCAGTATAAATCTGTGCCCAGATGCTGTTTGGGGGTCCATTGGTCCTACAATTTCTATCCCCACTCTTTCAAAGGGTACCCCCACCATAGGTAGTGGTATGAGGGGGGCCTTTTGTCGTGTATTTCTATAGGTTCTGAATCAGTCCCCCTATTCCTGACCCTATTCTGGTTAAACTAACTATCAAGTTAACTAACAGTCAGCCCATGAGGCAAGAAAACCCCAATGATGCAGATACCGTTATCTGACGCAGTCACACTCCGGCACAGGAACGTGTTATCTGATTAGGTCATAACGCTTGAGATCTAATTAGACAAGCGACATTCCTCCAGCCCCTGATAAGGCATACGACGTTCTCATAACAAATCAAACCTATGACAACCTGGAAAATCCGTGCGGCCATTGTTTTGATTTCACAGAGAACTTTAGTAAAGAATGTGCTAACGAGCAAGTCGTATGACATCTTTATTGACGTATCTATGTCCATCCTTACGTCAATCTCGGCACCTTTAAGGTATAAATATTGCCGACCTTGCCCTATGCAAACACACGCGTGGTGACAAGACGGAGCAGCCATACTTGCCGAAGCCGAGAGCAGAAGCAGACCCCGCTGGCAGCAGCCCCGCCTTCCTGACGCGCTGAGAGACGCGCTGCTATCTCAAGCCGAGAGACCCAGCACCGGCGCTTCTGGGCAGCCCTCGCAGGCAGCCTGGAATATCGAGAGCAGAGAAAGAGATACCATTCCTCATTCATCCTAACTTCCAGGTACAGAACTGAATAACCCCTCACAGAGAATTCCTTAGTTATTCACTTGGCAAAAACAAACTTAACTTAAATTGTAACTTTCTATTCCCGCCCACGCATTAGACTTAGGTCAGGTACACGGGGTAGGCGTATTTAGAAACACCAGTTGAGTACGTTTAGTCAAATGTATATGTGTATTTAAATATATTTTAATCATTTTAAACATCATATGGCTCAGAAACCATATCAATGTTTTTACAGTATTATTTTATACTATTGCTTTTAATGTATGCACTTTACTTAACTATAAGTATTGCAATAATATCGATCCATTTCTCTTGTACGAGAAAAGAGACTGATCAATAAATAACACCTTTTTATTGAACACGCCCGTCTCTTCCTTTTCTCTACATTCTGATGAGACTAAGAATGCACGTACTGACTGAGTAAAATAATTGCCTTGTGCTCACACGACTCTCGAGATTGACTCTTGATTAGGGGAGAGCAAAGTTGTCATGTTCTATGGTTGTCAGAAACTAAATCCCTTCTTGTCTAATCAGGGAAGTTAATCCTTCCTTGAACATTCGAGAAAGTTTCTAGCGAACTCTGAGCTTAGCTGGCAAACCCAAAAATTAAGTCTAGTATCGACAGTAGTAGACCTAGTTAACGTCTGGCCTAGGCCTTTACTGCTGTAGGTACTATTCCAATGCGCAGAGCCTATTGGGAAAATAGGAGCTACACTACATGGCGCCCAACGCGTTTGGAAAGGGCGATAAAACTAACGTAAGACATTTAGAGTAACTCAGTCGTGCTTTCTCACTCAGACCCCTTTTTCCAAATACTCCAAAGACGTCTGGAGTGGGTGAAAGGTTATATCCTCCAAAACCTCGCAGGAGGGAACTCCTATGTAAGGTTCTTGGTATAGTCAACGTTGAAGGATAAACAGTTCCAAAATATTGTGCATCTAATCTCTGTTTCCATAAAGAAACCTGATCTGCAAACAAACATAATACCATCCTGTCTGTAAAATGGCAGAGAGTGATGATGAAAGAGAGGCAGTTAGATTAGCAACTGAACTCGCAGATGCTGATGCTACCATGCAAGCAGCAGACCCGAATATAACACTCATTCCGGTCATTAAAAGAAGATCTATAACCTTAAAACTTATAGAAAATGGACTGACACCTAGAGGTGGCACAGTCATATTCGTAATCGAGGCACACGAATATCGGCAGACAGAGGTATACTATTCATGGATACATTTTCCGGCAGCAAATGCTGTAACAAAGTACTTCCACTATTACAAAGTAGAGGAACCTCCTAATGAGTACACTCCTTTCGAGGAGGTGGAAGTACCACTCAAATTCCAAGAGCATTTGCTCTTATTTGATGGCGCCCTAAAACATAATAATCACATTACAAGGCTCGGTCCTTTAGGAAGACCAGGAGCAACGTGGCCGGTCTTAGCCGGATACACACCACATCCAGACATCGAAAGAATGCCTGCAGCAGAGCTGTTAATACAGCTAAAACAACTACTAAAAATTCATAGACAATTAGTTCAGTATGTAATGCGGACTTCAACAATTCAGCCAGCGATTAAACTTCCACAGCTGACCCCTCACCAGGGGAACACAAATAAAATCACACCACAGAACATCCAATCCTGCCTAGGTAAAGTTCCAGCTAAACGGGAACAAATACCATTCTGGTTGGCACAGAAAATCACCCAAATAGAGGCGGTGTTTCCTGACACCACCCCGCTGGAAAAACACAGGATTCTGACTATATGTCTCCCAATGGGAATCGCACCACACATTGAGGACTGTGACACTTGGGGTACAGTCTTTGCTTCCATCTACACAAAAACGCACGGTGTTCCATCCATTTCGGTAATACCAGATGTGCTAAAACAAATTCAAGATGAATACGGTCCAGAACCTGCTTTAACTCTTGGTATGAAATTACTAAAAGACTTCAAGCAGGTCTGGCTATATTATTAGCCAACATAAAAGGTGAAGCAGCAAACGTGGCGATCCGCCAGAGGTTAAAAGAGACAGATATAGCAGACCAACCAGCTGAAATTGCCAGAATCATAGAAAAATCCTATGAAGAACTAGGCAGAGATAGTCTAGGTGGAATACCAGTAAAACCGCAACTGACTACAAGTCCAGAAAAAATATTTTTTAATAATAATAATTCACCAAAAAAGAACTGGGATGGAAATAAACAATCCAATCCTAAAGAAAAGAAATTCCAGTCCAGAGGAAGGTCTCCGAGGCGAAGAGAGAAATCTCCAAACCAAAGACAGAGGTCACCACAGAGTGACCCCTCTGGGAATAGATATAACCTTAGAAATAGGGATAATATTAAAAAACCTGATAGATATCAAGACATTGATACACGTCCCTCTCAATCTTTTCAGAATTCCTCGCAGAAATCGGAAAGAAGAGGACGATCAGAAGAGCACGCCAAGTCCAAAGACAAGGAACCTGCTCAGCTAAAAAAGAAATTACAATTTCCAAAAAAGAAGGTAGCCAGTATCAAGGTAGTTAACAATGCCGAGAATACTGAGGACACAACTGAAAAACGGAGAGTGGGCTCAGACAATGCTAGACAGCGCAGCAGAGGTGAGCATAGCTCGCAAAGTCCTTATGAATCATCTGGAGACAGTGGACACGAATGAATACCTTCAAGTGGAAACTGCAGACACCAGAGTTAGCAAGCCCCACAAGATATACGAGATAACATTACGTATAGAGGGAGATAAGACTAGGAAAATAAGGGGACTATTTTGGGATAACCTCTCCAAAGGCTATGACATCCTTCTAGCTGAAAAAGACTGGCCACCAGAGTTTGTCAGGGAGTGCCCTCATGGCGAAGAAGTAATTATGCCTGCCTTCTCGAATCAAATACCGATTCATAAAAAATACACACTTGCTAGAAAGTGGGCAGTGGCCTTAGCACCTGCTTTATATAAAAATCATGTAGGATGGGATGAGGATTCTCCTCCTCACAAAATCCAGTTAAAATCACAACCAACTGCACAAAGGCAGTACCCAATTAAGCAAGAAGCTAAAAAACAAGTAAATGAAATACTAGATCAGCTAGAATACCAGGGGGTGATTGAAACTTGCACCTCACAAATGAACAATCCTTTGTTTCCGGTCTCCAAACCAGACAATTCATACCGTCTAGTTTTGGATTACCGACACCTTAACACATGTTGCAAAACCTTTGCAGTGCAAAACTCACACAGTGCTGCACTAATGAATAACATAGTGCGCAAAAAATACAAAACTACCTTGGACATTTCCAATGGATTCTTTTGTCAAAACATAGCACCGGAGAGCAGATATTTAACTGCATTCTCAGTAAATGGCACTCAAAAACAATTCTGTCGGTTAGCCCAGGGGTACAAGAACAGCCCGGGGGTATTCTCAGCGAGAGTAACAGAATTACTACAACTATATGATGATGAAGCATTATCTTATGTTGATGACATTTACCTAACAGATGATGACTTGGAGACTCACTTGAAAAGAGTGAACACCATAATACTTGGGTTCGCTGCAGAGGGTTACAAATTCAACTTCAAAAAGTCCAGAATTGCCCATCTGACGGTCCTATTCTTAGGATATGAGTTATCAAGTGAAGGTAAAAGCCTGGCAGACAATTTCCTAGAGAAATGTGCCGTAATCCAAGCTCCTAAAACACTAAAAAACCTACAGTCAATTCTAGGCTTCCTAAATTTCGGAAGAACATACATTGCAAATTACGCAGAAAGGGTCAAACCCCTTTATGATCTAATTAAACCAGACTTTAAAAGATCCAGTTGGACTCAAACACACACAGAAATTTTGAGATCCTTACAAACAGACATGCTAATTAAAACAAAATTAGAAACACGTGATAACACACGCAATCTTGTGATCCGAGTCATCCCAGGGAGATGCGGATTCACATACCTGACCTCTAATGAGGGAGAAAAGGTACCAATTGCATTCAAATCACACTTGTACACTAAGGCTGAAATGAAATTTAGCCCAACGGAAAAAATTCTTACAGCGACACAGACAGCTATAGCAAAAGAACGAGCCCTGGCACAAGGTAAACGAATAATAATCGTGACACCGATACCAGCCCTAGAGGCGGTAACAAAGGCAAGCATTCCAAATGCTAAAGCACTCCATCCGAGATGGATACAATGGGCTAACTCTCTTGCTGCAACAGATGTGGTGTACGAATTTGATCCTTACTTAAAAACACAAGAATTTCTCCAATATGAATTTGAATGTCCTCCGCCGACCGAAATTCTGCCTCTAGACCAATACGGCTGTATAATATATACAGACGGATCAGCACAACCCGCAGTAAGGGGTAAACAAGCTTACAGTGCTGCGTGCGCGATTGTTAAAGGTCGTTGGCACGAAGGGAAATTTAAACCAACCCTCACTAAAACCCAATCTCTAGGAGATTGCACAGCTCAGCGAGCTGAACTACTAGCATTCAAGATGGCGCTTGAAAATACCGATCGAGAATTCCCCACACTCATAGTGTGCGATTCGTATTATTGCGTTCAATCTTATACTGAATACTTGCAGATCTGGCTTCAAAACGGTTTCAAGGATGCGAAAGGTGGCACAATCAAGCATAAAATGCTATGGGAACAAGTAGCTCTTTTACAAAAAGAACTACCAAAGACTCACGTGATACATACACTGAGTCATCAACGTGATGGCGTTCACGTTGCAGGGAATTCATTGGCTGATGAGGCCGCGAAGGCAGCTGTGCAAACGGCTTCCGTAGCTGCCGTCACCCGGTCAAAAACAAAAATAGACAGCGAAATATTACAAGCTGTCAGCGCTTCAGAAAAGGATTCGATAGAACCACTCCCTAAAGGCTTTCCAGTAAAATACTCATACATAACTGATGAAAACAATGTTCCTTTTGCTCAAATCCCTGGAGTGGGGGATAGGGCAATTCCAAACATGGAACATAGATTAGGACTAATAATAGCGGCACACGAAGGGCTTGCTTCTACCCATGCTGGCGTCTCAGCCACTGTATCATTATTAAAACAGAGATACTGGTGGCCACAAATGAGAAGACAAACAAGGAACTATGTTCTAGCATGTGAAATATGTCAAAAAATGAAAGTTTCAACTGTGAGACGTCCAGCACAGACGCCCCTTCTAATCTCGGATAAACCATTAGCCTGTGTTTATCTAGACCACTGCGGTCCCTTACAAAGGGATGGTAACTATAAATATATCTTGGTCGCAGTGGACTCATGCACGAGATTCATATGGATGTGGCCCCAGCGAACGGCTGACGCCAGAACTGTTATAAAAGATTTGCGGGTCTTCATCGGCACATACGCAATTGGCATTCTGCATTCGGACAATGGTCCTGCTTTTAGCTCTCGGGCTTATAAGGAGGCCATGGTCAGCATGGGCGTGCAATTGCGGTACTCTTGTCCATTTCACCCTGAGGGGAACGGAATTGTTGAAAGAAAAAACCGTGACATAAAGCAATCTATAACGGCAAAGGTATTAGGTTCGGGAGCTGGGTGGGTCAAACATCTAATAAGTGTCCAACGTAGTCTAAATAACTTGCCAAGAAATTCTCTGAAGGGATTCAGTCCGTACGAATTATTATTCGGAACTAGGATGTTGATCTCTGACCTTGATAGTCAGACTTCAGTGGTAATAGAAAAAACCTTTGATGTCAAAGACCGTTTGGCTATTTTGCAGGACTTAAACAAAACAAGAAAACACCTGAGCAACATACAGTTGAAACAACAGCCAACAACCACTGAAGAATCACCACCTGTCCCAGCAAGACCTGTCTGGATTCCAAAAGTCGGGGATCTAGTCAGGGAGAAGATCGCGGTAAAGAAGGAATTTGGGCCTTCTTACAGAAAAGCAGTTCCTGTCTTGTCTGTCAACGGGACAAGATCAGTTGTACTACCGCCACTTGCTGGAAAAAAGGAGAACCGAGTTGTATCCATCGACCTGGTAAAACCACAACATGTGGCCGATAACAAACAGTAGGCCAAGTGGACTCCCAATAAGTAGCAGAACACCAAGGTTTGCTACCAGCACAGAGGTCCTATCAAAAAGGCTCATCACATTCGAAACGCCTGCAGAAGAACAAGAAGGACTATGCAACAATGCAATAGAACTAAGACCTCTGAAAACCCAAATAGAGACATTTAGCAGAGACACACCAATCTATACTGAAGTACCAAGTGAAAATGCAAGGAACAAAAATCCTGAAGCAATTGGAACAATTGACAGAACTGCATCCGGGTACTTCATCAACTTCGATGATTCCTCTGACGGTTTCAGTGAATCAAAGACACAGCCATCATCAAAATCCTTTAAAGACAAAGCTAAGGAACCTTTGAAACATCTGAAAGAAACATATCTGGTTTCTCCATGGATTGAATTTTGGGTGGGTTTTGGTGCATTTATCCTCATACTTTGGCTCATCATGGTATTTACTTTGGGACGCTTCATTGAGGGAAAATATGCTAAAATGGACACAGCAAGTCAGAACATCAACTTGGTCCTCAAACCACACACATCTTCACACGTCGAGAAAAGAGAACTTTCTTCAGAACTTTCTTCAGCCAACTTCACAGCCAATCCTATACCTGGTGGGGTAGCCTGGGACAACACTGACTATGAAATTTATGGTCCGGTCGAGATCCTGAAATATCCACACCAAATCAAGATCTCTTTGAGTGACTTTGCAAAACCAAACTCATTTGCTGATGATTGGGACTTCGAGAGTATTAACAACATGATGTCTGACTTAGTAATGTCTGCTAAATTTACAAAACATGATTATTTGCAAGGTTCTACAAATTATGATAGTATGTATTGCTATAACCACTATGGTAACCATTTTTTGCATAAATCAGCACAACCTAGAAATGTTTTAAATTATAATCAATGGGAACATTGTGCTACACCTCCAAAAGGGAGCTCTAGAACCGTATATGACAAATATTCATATTTTTCAGGTTTTAACATAAGTAATGCTGAAACATTTTATTTTAAATTGTCAAACAAGACAGGGATGAAAACCATGATAACCAACACAAAATTGATATATTCAGATTCATTCTTTGAAAAAATGAATACATTTGGATTTGATTATTGGGACAAAAATGTTGATTTGAAAAGTGTTTGGGGTACAAAAGAATGGCAAGTACAGGGTTTAGAAGCTTTGTTTAGAGCCTGCATGATCCCAGAACAAATGATATTTTTAAATGACACTGTTCAACAAACCACCTGTCTTGGCTTAGCCAAAATCAAAGATTTAAATAATCCGTCTATTCCAAAGCCAACAATGTTTAGCAATAACTCTGATACAGATGAAGAGATAGACGTAAACCATATATTAAACAAAAACAGAACACATCCTGATTGGAAACAATGGTTGATCTGGCCCACAGATACAAATAACTGTCAAGATAGATTCCTGAATAAAACACAGGGTTTTAAAATGACCAGGCCAGACCCTAGATATCCCCAAAGACATCACCCAGGGATAATAACAACCTACAGTGTGGGCAAATTATGCCTTCAATGGCTACAGACTTCCACACTGCCTGAAATTAAGCAACACCTAACTTTACTTACTGATGGTGCTGACTTGCGTGATTTCATAATGGGACCACGCAAACAGCGTCAAAAGCGTTTCATAGCAGCCTCTGTATATGCAGCATACAATGAGGCCTGGAAGGTTACTCAAATTGAGACAGCAGAAAGAATACGGGAAATTGACCGTATTAATTTGGAAAAATCACTTTCTGTAGTGGACAATGGGTTAATGACTCTGTCCTCCAGAATTTTTTCATTGGACAGCATTGTGTCTTCAGCAATCGATATATTATCGCAAGACTTACTGTTATTACAACATGGTCAGTCACAATTGCGTTCCATTGTACAGCTTGGCTGGACGTTACAAAATCTGCGTTCAGGCTATGTGCCTTGGCGTTTAATCAACACAACGTCACTATTCCAAATCTTTAACCTTACTGATAGACAAATCGGTATGGCGCAAAAGGGTGCTGATTATACAATCTTGAGCATTGAAAAACTAGAAAGATTACCAATGACAATGTCAGAACGACCTGTCAGTGAATGGATAATACACGGAATCATAAATATTCCAATCTCAACCTTCAGGTTTCAATACTGCCAAAAATATATACAGGCTGGCATGTACGAGAAATTGGGAAAGGGGTACCTTAAAACAACTTGGAACCTGCCCTATTCACATGCATGTGTCAGTAATAAAGGACAGAAAGTGTTTCTTAGTGGCAACAATTGTGCTATGTCACTAAGCGGCACGCTTCTGTGTAACGGAATTAGTTTACATGGAGCCTGTGAAGGGAATTCATACAACCTTTCATGTCACCAGCAAGGCGCACCTGCAACTGAAATAGAACCATTCTTTCAAAGACTCTATAATGGGAGTTACATTCTTATTGTAGACCGCAGATGTTGCAGTCTTATGCCCGGGACTCCTTATCTAGTAACTACAACGGCGAAGGTCAAGTGCTGTGGACGCTCTTTATTCCCCAGCTCCTTTCCAGACAGGGAGGCAAGGGCATGGCCCAGTTTGAAAATTACTTCTATTCGAATAGACACTTTAAGCAGAATGAAAACAGTGCTTCTTCAGACGCCTACAAGGCTCACGTCATCAAAAGAAACGTATGATCTACAAGTCGCAAGGACGACTGCAGAGATACATACATTATTATCAACTAATTCCCCCGTACATTTCGCGGAAATCCTAAGCGAAATCTTAAATATTTCTGATACCACTGGGGTCTCAAAGGTATTTAAGACAGTATTTTCGATGGCATTAACACCATTCAAAGCCATACTGGGTATTTTTCCAGATTTCGTCCATTCGATTTTTGGCGGACTTCCCCTGATCCTAGGACTAATTGCAGGAATCCTATTCCTAGTCCTTATTTTTCGTTATGGCAACCCATGTCACAGATCAAACTCTCGCGACAATGGAAGATACGATCCTAGCCATTGGATACCGGGACCGGATATCAAAAATCCTGGGACTCTCCCGGCTTAGAAACCTGAACATGACTTGGTTTCTATCATTTCGACCAATGTGGCAAAGGTGTGTTTTACCTGTACTAAGGTGTCTGCTATGCGGAGAAGAATGCGTGTTAGACACCTGTCTGACGCTACAATCGGATGCGCCGGTGGATGCAGATACACTGTTGGTTCCTACCAAGGTTCACGCTTTGTGCTGCCCTCAAAAGCTGCCAATCCTGATGACGGCATTCCTGGAATCTTCACCACTGCGATTGAAGAGTAGTGAAGTTCAAGATGAAAGCAGCATCGAACAGGTACGACCTTCTGTCAGCAATGCGAATCAGAATGTCAATGGAGACAATCATGCGCACGAATGCATGGTTACACCTATTTCCGACTTAGTGGAACTTTCCCATGAAGCTGTTGACAGTTTTTTCGAAAGCCTGAATGATATGATGTTCTCTCGAGAACAGAAATAGAGACTTTTGAGTAAAACTCGCACACGGCGTTCCCTGAATTCGGCCTTCAACTTTAAAAATAAAGTCACATGAACAATTTCACTCCAGTTCACGGACAGCAATTTTTTCAGCATGCCCCTTAAAATATTTTTCTACATATTTTTTCCCGGGACACTGATCTTCTGCTTAAAGTAAGAAACTATTCCTAGAGAACTAAAATTTCTATTTTTAGATACTTTATAGACTTTAGCTGCCCGCTGGTAGGTTCACAAATATTTTATTATGTGATGAAATGGTCTCGGACTTCCTTTCTGTATAGCCATATTAAGAGCCATTTCATGTGTATTTCTCATATACCGATAAGCAATAATGCATAAAAATGCGTGTTTACTTTTGCATTTAATTCATAGCTTAAGTGCATACAATATATATGACTGCAATTTTTCAGTATATTTGAAAATTTCGAAATGCATTTATGTATTTTGGGGTGGTAAGGTATACACTATACTCTATAGTATGTTGTACTATGTTATACTATGCATAGATTAGTAGATATGACCATAGTTAGCGTGGAGTGGGTGTCGTGTATTTCTATAGGTTCTGAATCAGTCCCCCTATTCCTGACCCTATTCTGGTTAAACTAACTATCAAGTTAACTAACAGTCAGCCCATGAGGCAAGAAAACCCCCATGATGCAGATACCGTTATCTGACGCAGTCACACTCCGGCACAGGAACGTGTTATCTGATTAGGTCATAACGCTTGAGATCTAATTAGACAAGCGACATTCCTCCAGCCCCTGATAAGGCATACGACGTTCTCATAACAAATCAAACCTATGACAACCTGGAAAATCCGTGCGGCCATTGTTTTGATTTCACAGAGAACTTTAGTAAAGAATGTGCTAACGAGCAAGTCGTATGACATCTTTATTGACGTATCTATGTCCATCCTTACGTCAATCTCGGCACCTTTAAGGTATAAATATTGCCGACCTTGCCCTATGCAAACACACGCGTGGTGACAAGACGGAGCAGCCATACTTGCCGAAGCCGAGAGCAGAAGCAGACCCCGCTGGCAGCAGCCCCGCCTTCCTGACGCGCTGAGAGACGCGCTGCTATCTCAAGCCGAGAGACCCAGCACCGGCGCTTCTGGGCAGCCCTCGCAGGCAGCCTGGAATATCGAGAGCAGAGAAAGAGATACCATTCCTCATTCATCCTAACTTCCAGGTACAGAACTGAATAACCCCTCACAGAGAATTCCTTAGTTATTCACTTGGCAAAAACAAACTTAACTTAAACTGTAACTTTCTATTCCCGCCCACGCATTAGACTTAGGTCAGGTACACGGGGTAGGCGTATTTAGAAACACCAGTTGAGTACGTTTAGTCAAATGTATATGTGTATGTAAATATATTTTAATAATTTTAAACATCATATGGCTCAGAAACCATATCAATGTTTTTACAGTATTATTTTATACTATTGCTTTTAATGTATGCACTTTACTTAACTATAAGTATTGCAATAATATCGATCCATTTCTCTTGTACGAGAAAAGAGACTGATCAATAAATAACACCTTTTTATTGAACACGCCCGTCTCTTCCTTTTCTCTACATTCTGATGAGACTAAGAATGCACGTACTGACTGAGTAAAATAATTGCCTTGTGCTCACACGACTCTCGAGATTGACTCTTGATTAGGGGAGAGCAAAGTTGTCATGTTCTATGGTTGTCAGAAACTAAATCCCTTCTTGTCTAATCAGGGAAGTTAATCCTTCCTTGAACATTCGAGAAAGTTTCTAGCGAACTCTGAGCTTAGCTGGCAAACCCAAAAATTAAGTCTAGTATCGACAGTAGTAGACCTAGTTAACGTCTGGCCTAGGCCTTTACTGCTGTAGGTACTATTCCAATGCGCAGGGCCTATTGGGAAAATAGGAGCTACACTACACTTTGTTGTGCCACCTGATTTGCCACTGGCTTGGCAGGTAACACAGGAGCGACAAAACTCCTTGGTATCTTCTGACATATGGGGCCAGTGAAAGTGAGGGACAAGCCTGTCCCAAGTCTTGTTCTGGCCCAGGTGTCCTGCTAAGGGAATATCATGGGCCAAGGTAGGAAGGAAGCCCCTAAATTGCAGAGGAATAACCAACCTCCTGGAAGCACCAGGTTTGGGGTCTCTAGCCTCTGAATAAAGGAGCCCATCATCCCAATACACTTTATGGGTACCTTGAGCATTCCCAGCAGCCTCACCAGCAGCCTGCTGTCTGAGGGGTTCAAGAGAGGAACAATCTAAGTCTGCCTCAGATCTGCCCTTGAGGGTCCCCCTGTCCCAAGAAACTCAACCTGATCAGGCTCAAGCTCTTCCAGGACAGTTCCCTCTTGGATCTCAGAATCATCCTCCTTGGAGGGCTGATCCTCAACCTGAGGCAGGGGGAAGGCACTGCCTTAACCCTCTTGCTCTTTCTCTTGGGTAGTGTCTGGCCTATTGTTTCAAGATCCAGCACTTGTTCAGTTAAGCACTTTTTGGCCTGTGACCTGGTCACAGCAAGGACATGTGCTGATATTCCCAGCATTTCTGCATGGGTCCTATACTCCACCTCAGACCAAACTGAGGTTTCAAGATCATTACCTAACAGACACTCTACTGGAAGGTCTAAACTCACAACAACTCTTTTGAGGCCAGTTACCCCTCCCCAGGAGAAGTTAACAACTGCCATACTATGGGAGGTAGTGGCATTGCTAGCGTTGGTCACTAGGTAGGTTTCACCTAGTATGATCTGGTCAGGGTTCACAAAGTTAGGTGTTACCATAGTGACACTGGCACATGTGTCCCTGTAGGCCTGAGCCATCTTGTCATTAATAAAAGGTATCTGTCTGTACTTGCTCATATTACTGGGACTTACAGTAGAGGACATTGCTATGTCCCCATCACAGACAAGAACAGCCTGAGTTGGTACTCTGACTAGGCCAGAGTCCACCTCAGTTCCCAGGGTCAACCCTACTACACCCTTTTGCAGGGAACCACCACTAACAGCTGGGTTAGACTAGGACTAGGGGGAACAGTTGCCTTAGGAGCAATGGTGGTTGGTGCTGTGCCCTTCTTGGTGCACTCACTAAACCAGTGAGAGACTGACTTATAGTATCCACACCAGGGCTTCTTTGGACCTTCTTGTTTCTGTTTGTCCTTTTTGGAGCCACCCTCCCCCTGTGCCTTTTGGGGGCCTGGTGAAGACTTCTGGTCTTTTTGTTTCTGCTCATTACCCTTCTGGTCTGTCGTCTTTTTCTGATCACCCCCTTGGTTCTGGTTTTTCTGCTTGATCCTGGTTCTGAACCATTTGTCTGCCTTCTTTCCCAATTCTTGGGGAGAGGTCAGATCAAAGTCAATCAGGTACTGATGCAATAGCTGGTTTTGACAGTTGCTAAGGATTTGCTCTCTCATGATCAAAATATACAATCCTGTATAGTCCCTAACTTGACTTCCCAATAACCAGCCTTCCAGAGCCTTAGTGGCACAATCAACAAAATCAGTCCAGTCCTGAGTCTGTGTCTTCTGGGTATCTCTGAACATCAACCTATACTGTTCAGTGGTTAGGCCAAACCCATCAATCAGAGCACTCTTCAGGACAGAGTAATTGTTAGCATCCCCATCACTAACTGTGAGGAGCTTATCTCTACCTTTTTCAGAAAAGGAGAACCATAAGTTTGCTGCCCACTGACTTTGGGGTACCTGCTGCACTTTGCAGGCCCTCTCCAAAGCAGTAATCCATTTGTGGATGTCATCCACTTCTTTATAGGGGGGCACAATCTTGCTTAGGTGTCTATTTTCATAGGACCTATCTTTATCCTTAAGGATATTGCTGCCACCAGTGGGTTCTAACCCACTCTCAATATGCTCTCTAGCACAAGCAAGCTTCTCTTTGGCCAGGGCAACCTCAAGTTCCTGTCTCTCAATCCTAAGAGCAGCTTCACTCATCTTTGCCTCATGTTCCCTTCTCTGAGGGGAAGTCATCCCTCTCTGAGGAAGGCCATGAGAGCTATTTGAAGCACGAGATTGGAGAGATTCCCTGGAGTGGGATCTTCCTCTTCTCTGCCCCTGGTTAAGCCCACTTGGGGGTCTGTATGAGGGCTGCCCATACTGACTCCCATGTATGCTTAAGTTAGCCTGGCTAAGTCTTCTGACTGGGACCTGGCTGTTTGTCTCAAGATCAGAATCATCTTCTTCTACCCCTTCTTCTTCTTCTGGTACAGGAGTATCAGTATTATCATCAGTAGAGGGAAAGACTTCATCTGCACTACCTGTGTCACCTGTCTTAGGTGGCTGTTGAGCATCATACTGTTCTAAGAGCTCAACCAGGAACTTGAGGGTAGGGTTTGAACACTGTTTTAGCCTTCTAGAAGTACACACTTGTCTCAATTCTTGGAAGGCTAAGGTTTCATATCTTGAAGCAGTCCTCAAGGGATCTACTTCTTCAGGCAGAGAACCACTGGGGTTCAATGGATGAGACATGGTTTCTAGTGAGGTGTGGTGTTGCACCTACCTACACTATGTGTTTTCCTACAGAACCTTTCTAGGAGTTGTAGTCAGGGTGTGCTAGGCCCAGGCTCTACAACAGCTAAGTTCAGTAGAACTTAAGTATACTAAGACTTGTTTTTATATGTACCTACAGGTACCTATGTGATCATTCAAATGACTTCTCAAGATTACAAGTGGTAAAACAACAGCGAGCTCTAATCCCAACCGCTGCACACCAATGTGAGAAGTTGGCCTGGTATATGATGTTCACTATTCTAGTGAACACCTTGCACCAGTCCAAACAACCCTTATGGTGATGGTTGTAAGTCAACCTTATAGACCAGCTATCCTAGTGGCAGCGTGGACAGAACAGTCTTAGGGTAAAAGACTTGAGGGCGTGTAAAGCCAGCTGTTTTACCATATGTAACCCCTTGAATACCAAATGAAAGGACACCACACAGGATATATATAAAATACGTATGTATTTATTTACTAACACACTCCTCTGAACTCTTTATGAGATCAGAGGCAAAAGCACATGACAAGTTACTCTTAGAAATACTTTAAATAGCACAATTTACAGTTAGGCCCTAGGGGCGCGTAAAACCATATACTAAGTAAGTCGTATAAGAACCACGACTCGGGAAAAGGAAAGGCCTAGGGCCTAGAGAATCACTGGGGCTACACTATCTGACCCTTAGATTAGGAGTAGGAGGCCCACAGGCGGCGCGTGCAGTGTCGGTACACTCACACGAGAGTCAATAGAAAGTCAATGGGAACTTAGAAGGTAAGTAATTGAAGATTTAGGACACTTCCGGTCTAACTAGGATTACACAACTAAAAAAACTAGACACTAGGATAGTCAATCCCTACAGGAGCACCGAAGTACTCGCGTTACCTCACCCACGGGCTGCGGGTGCATAGGTGTCAAAGTGTGTCAGGTTTTTTCGTTGGTTCCTATGGAGCCTTGGAAGGTGATGCTGCAGGCGACCAGGAGGAAGATGTCCGGGTGGATACAAGGGTGGATCGGAGTTGAAGAAGACCTGAAAGCAGAGGGGACAGAGTCTAGGTCACTAGCCAGTGAACGGGTGGAACCAGGAAGGAACCAGGCGTCGTCGAGGAGCAATCAGGTGCTGTCGTGAAGCTTGTCTTTGCAGCCACACGGACCAGGAGGCGTCAAGGACAACCAGGTGCTGGAGAGGAGCTGTCCCACTAAGGTTCTCGCAGATGGAGGGGTCGACTTCAAGATCGGAGCCAACAAGCCTAAGTAAAGCTTGACCAGGTAAACGCGCACTCGCTTTGAAAGCAGCGCTCTGAATCAGGTTGCGCTCAGGTCGCGCTGAGACCTACAACCTCTTAATTATCCGCGCTTAGGCTCGGATTTTTAATCACCCGTTTTGTATTTTAGTTAAATTTGTTCATCTTACCCTCGTTTTTAGCTTCTTGTATTGGCCCTCACTTGCTCTGTAATTGTTACAATCACCCCATTTGGCGGGTCCTGCTCACTTCCACCGCATACCAGCGCCATCTTGGGGGTAACTATTGCACGCTCGGCGGCGCCATTGTGGTTAGCGTGCTGGTGCTTGAACATCTACTAAAGGCGAGCTAGGACTGACGTTCAAGGCTTGACCAGGTAAACGCGCACTCGCTTTGAAAGCAGCGCTCTGAATCAGGTTGCGCTCAGGTCGCGCTGAGACCTACAACCTCTTAATTATTCGCGCTTAGGCTCGGATTTTTAATCACCCGTTTTGTATTTTAGTTAAATTTGTTTAATCTTACACTCGTTTTTAGCTTCTTGTATTGGCCCTCACTTGCTCTGTAATTGTTACAATCACCGCATTTGGCGGGTCCTGCTCACTTCCACCGCATACCAGCGCCATCTTGGGGGTAACTATTGCACGCTCGGCGGCGCCATTGTGGTTAGCGTGCTAGTGCTTGAACATCTACTAAAGGTGGCCATGTTGACGTGCAGCGTTCGCGCGCAGCGTGAGCACGCCGGAGTCACGCCAGAGTCCAGCCCGTCTGCGCCCGTCCGCGCACGGTCGGACCCAGGGGCCAGGACTCTTGGCCAAAACTACACCTATCATACGGATCAGCTACATCTGCTTAACGCAAACAAGGTGAGGCTAGAGACGAATGTTATTGGGAGACTGAAAGAGCTGCATCTTTTGAGATCTCCTGATATTACGCCCTATCGTCGGAAATACAAACTGAAAGTGGTTAATCTGAATACGAGATCTCTGCATAAACACCATCTTGATATCTTTACCCTCCTCCAAGATGGTGATATTGATATTCTAACCTTAACTGAGACGTGGTTAGATAATGACTCAGCCCCAGACATTGTGGCCGCCTTGCCCAGTGAATATGATGTCATCTGGCAAAATCGAGCTAACAACCTGCGAGGTGGAGGAGTTGCAATCTTTTTCAAAAGGCAGTTGACAATGGAAAACCTGATGGCAGACTCGATGGACCTGGCGGATATACTTGGTGTCAAGTTTACTTTTGAAAACTCTTGCTGGGTGATCCTTACCATCTATCATCCCCCTAACTCCTCGCCTGCCTTTAATGATCTCTTTTGTCCCATAATATCCGACATCTGTTCAAGATACCAAAAAGTGGTAGTTACAGGTGATTTTAACCTTCACTGGGAAAAATCCCCTAAAGTATCAGTATCTCGACAATTGGAGGAAGTTATGTCCTCAATTGGCCTGACACAGCTGGTGGAATGTCCTACCCATATTAAAGGACATACGCTTGACCTGATCTGGACCTCAGATCCTGAGGTTACCATAGACAGCGTTTTACCGTGTCTTTGGTCAGATCATTTCTTTATTTACTGTACTATCCCCATTAGTGGGAAACCCCCTCGTCAAGCTCCAAAACTGAAGCGAGTACGCCAATGGAGGAATGTTAACTCACAAGCATTGTTGGACACTCTCCCACAACATCTTGTTCCGCTTAGTGGAAACTTAGATGAGGACTATATGGGTTTAACTCAGACCTTCTCCCAGGCAATTGATCAGATAGCCCCAGAGAAACTACAACGAGCAAAGGGTCTGGGGAAGGGGGCACCTTGGTATACCCCCCCTCTGAGAGAGCTTAAAAAAAAGCTTCGTAGTTTGGAAAGGAGATGGAGGAAATCCAAGGAGGAACCTGATAGGGAACAATATAAAACCCTCTCAAAAGAATATAAGAAAAGTCTATTGGGGGCAAAAGCTGAATACTTTGATATCTGCATTAGGCGGGCACATAATGTGCAGAAAGAAACCTTTAGTATTTTGTCAGATTTGACAAAGAAACCAACGAATGCGGTTACAAAGATTGAGTGTAATACATTCCAACATTACTTTTTAGAAAAAGTTGAGACTATCCTCTCTGAGATCAAGAGCAACACGGTGAGTGGCCTTTACGCACCGCAGTTGATCGAAGTACCGCAGGATTGTACTATTTCAACTTTTCCAGAGTTGGACGTCACGAGGCTTGAACATCTTATGTCCTCTATAAAATCAGGCTCACCGGCAGATCCATGTCCTCCGACTATTTTCCGAGGAGCACTAGCCTTGATGTCAGACCATACTGTCTCCTTTATAAATAGCTCATTACAAACGGGCTATCTCCCAATGAAGCTTAAAGAAGCCCGGGTACGACCCTTGCTGAAAAAACCTGGAGCTGAACAAACAAATTTGAAAAATTATCGACCAATCTCTCAGCTGCCGTTTATGTCCAAAATTCTTGAGCAGCATGTGTTACAATCGATGTCCGCCTTCCTAGAATCACACAATGTTCTCCAGGGACGCCAAGCAGGCTTTCGGGCACACCACAGCACCGAGTTGGTGATGCTCTTGGTGTTGGATGAGCTCAGGGACATGGCTGACAGTAGGAAACCGAGTCCCCTGATACTTTTAGATCTATCAGCGGCATTCGACACTGTCAGCCATGATCTGCTCCTGGATAGACTGGCGAATTTTGGAATAAAGGACATAGCCTATAAATGGCTAGAGTCCTTTTTGACAGGGAGGCAGCAGAGGATTCAATTGGGAGAGGAGACTTCTGAGTTGGGTAGGATGAACTGTGGGGTTCCGCAGGGATCCGCATTATCCCCGTTACTTTTTAATCTTTACCTGCAACCCCTTATTGAATCCTTGGTACAGATGGGTTGTCGGGTGTTTAACTATGCAGATGACACCCAACTACTCTTTAGCATTGAGAACTCTAAAGCAGCACAACTACATATACAGGAGGTACTTAGGTATACAGTCAGCTGGATGAGTGACAATCTGCTGAAAATCAACCCTGAGAAAACGGAGGTTTTGGTGGTGTCAACCGGCACTTCACCCTGGGGAGATCTGTTTTGGCCAAAAGAACTTGTGCCTAGCTCAACGCCAAAGCCAAATGTGAAAAGTCTGGGTATAAAGATTGATAAGGACTTATCGATGGTTACCCAGATTTCTGCTGTTGTGGGTACCTGCACTGGCCTAATTAGGCAATTGCGTAGACTAGTCCCTCTTTTATCCGAATCTATGCTTCAGACAGTGGTTTCGGCCACCATACTATCAAGACTGGACTATGGCAATGTCCTGTATTTAGGTCTACCAAAGAACTTGATCCATAGATTGCAGGTCGTTTTGAACAACGCTGCACGCCTAATTTTCAAACTTCCGAGAAGATCACATGCTTCCCCCTTATTGTCCACGCTCCACTGGCTTCCTGTGAAGCAGAGGGTAGAATTCAAGAGCCTGTGTATCGCACACAAGGCAATTCATGGGCAAGCCCCTGGCTATATTAAGGATCGTCTAATGCCTTACAACCCGAAACGAACCTTAAGATCATCTGATGCCTTACTCATGACTTGTCCCCGCTTTAACTTAGCCACAAAAGGCGGTAGATCCTTCTCCATACTTACCCCACTGTTATGGAACAAGCTACCAGTGTCCTTACGCAAGGAGTCGAATCTCCTTTGCTTCAGAAAACAGCTGAAAACGATCCTGTTTAGGGAGGCTTTTGGACACACAGGCTAACCTATAATCTGTTCTTGAGTATTCTGTGAGTAAGAATAAAGTGTGTTTTCTTTGGTCTGGAGCGCCTTGAGACCTGTTGGTGAGCTGGCGCTATATAAACCAAAGTAACATAACATAACATAACATAACATAACAAAGGTAACCCACGCAGGATACACAAAGAGCCTCTGGTGCAGACCAGGAGGGTCTGAGGTACTTCACCTTTTCAGGGAAGCAAGAGCCAGTCTGGAGCAACCAGCCCAGCGATGGATTTTCAAAAGGATCGTCGCTACAGGGCTACTAGCCAACGGGCCACCAACCGGACAAAGCGTCGAGCAGGAACACAGGCAGAAGGGCCCCACGCAAAACTCGTGGAATGTGGAGGGCTGGTCTTCGGTGCAGGTGGAGCTTGGTGTCGGGGTGTCTCAGTCCCCAGGGCACAGCTTCGAGGATGCCTCAGGAGCTGCGCTGTTAGCAAGTTTAAGACTTTCCAAGTTGCTGGTTCCACGGATTCTGATGCCTTCCACGGGACTCAGCTGTGCTGGAGTCGTGCAGTGGGGTCAGAGAGGTCTGGGAGTCGAGGTCTTGTCAGGCTCTGTGCTCGGGTTCCGGCGGGAACGGGGACAAAGCAAGCCGTCGAGTTGCTGGATGGTGCCTGGTTGCCCAGGGTGGTCACTCCTTGGCCACGAGTGAGATTCTTCAGACTTCAGCTCAAGTGGATGTCGAAGGGTCCAGAGTTTTGTTTCAAGGTGATATCAGGATGAATCTAAAGTCTCCTGGGTCATCTCCTACCTTTATACAACTAAAGGGGGCTGATTTACTCACTAGGTCCCTCCTATGGGTGGGACCAGGAAGGGGGGTGGTTACACCCCCTATCCTTTGTTCAGTTTCGTGCCAGAGCTGGGGCTGGAGTGCCCCAGCAACTGGTTTGAACTGGGGTACGCATGAAGCACCTAGTGTGCCTCAGGCAGTGTCTGTTTCTATTCAGCCCTCCCTGACCAATACACAAAATCCTGTCTGGGGTGGTGCTCGCACCTCTCCAGGCAGGAAACCTACTGTCCAAACCTCCGTGACTGGAAGGACTCCCAGCAGCAGGAGGTCAGACTTGTGTCGGGGCAGCAGCGTCCATTTTGTGAAGCTGGGGCTCTGGTTAATTGTAACCGGGATAGTCAGCAACAACATGTCTTCTCCCTCTAGAAGGGTGGAATGCTACCCCTGTCACCAGAATTGGCGAGGGGGTAGTATTCCAAAGCGTATGACACCTTACACGACATGTTTAGATAAAGCCAAACCAAAGTTAGCATTCAACCGTGTGGATTATAATGCACTTAAGAGTATATGTTATGTTATGTTATGTTATAACAATTTGTTATGCGCACAGCGACTCCAGCGAAGGAGCATCCCGGCGCAGAGACACAGAGCAGTCATAACACAACAAGGCTAAAATGCTACAAAAAGTGCTAAAACAGAAGGGCTAAAATAGGTAAGTTTTTATGGCTCTACGAAACGACAGCAAGTCCTCTATCAGCCGAATTTCAACAGGGAGGGTGTTCCAGATTGACGCAGCTCTCACCCTGAAGGAACGGCCTCCCATCCGGCTGAGCCTAAATCTGGGGACAACAGCAAGGGCCTGACCTTGTGATCGAAGGTTACGGGTAGGGACATAGAAGGAAATAGAGTTGGCCAAGATCTCAGGACCTATGCCTCTAAGGATTTTAAAGGTCAGACACAGGACCTTGAAGAGGATACGCTTCCTAACCGGGAGCCAGTGCAGGGAGCGGATGACATGAGACACCTGGGAGAACTTAGGAAGTCCGACAATGGCTCTCGCCGCGGCGTTCTGCACCCGCTGCAGGCGTGTTAACTCAGCCTGGTTAGCCCCCGCCAGCAGAGAGCTGGCGTAGTCCAGACGAGAGATGACGGTTGCCTGGACCACAAGCTGTCTAGTCGGGGCATCAAAGAACTTAAGCACCGGCCTTAACCCTCTAAGGAGACCGAAGCAACAGGCTGCGATTTTTTTGGTGTGCCCTATAAATGTGAGACCAACGTCAAGCTGGTATGGCAATATCATAGAACAGCTATAAGGACATGGTCCTGAAAGCTGCAGACAGGCTCAGCTCATGCTAGAGCACCATCTCACACATAACCAAGCACTCTGCCTCCAGGAGTGACTTATAGGTTACTGTGTGTCTATATATAAGGGTAGATATAGGAATACTATACCTAAGCAAGGGGTGATTACACGACCTTGCCCCAGCTGAGTGATCAGCCAGTTGTGTCAGTTTGAGTGGCCAGCCAGGGGTGGCATAATATATGCTGCAGCCCCTGGTAGGCCTTGGTTGCACCTATGCCCTGAGTACCCAGGGTACACTTAGTACAGAGGCTGACAAGGTGAACCAATTCCCAATTGTGGATGTACATAGAGTACATGGTGTGAATTTAGAGAGAGTGCATCTGGGCTGTGGGCCTGATTAGCAGGCCACAGCTACATCTAAGTCGAAAACCAGTAAAGCAAAATCAAAAAGTGGGGGTGACCATAGGAAGCAGACCCTACTCTCCTACAGTGACCACATCCCAGGGTGTAGGTTGCCTTTTCTACCAAGAACCCATTATTGCACCACTTTTAAAAATGACAGAAGTCTTACTTAGCTGTACTGACCAGGTAGCACACCCGAAAGTTGTGGCAAGCCTTCAGGGGGTGTGCATCTCCTGAATACATAATTTCCCACTACTGCTTGGTTGCAGATGTACCTGGGGGAAGAGAGGGTGCTGTTTCTTCCTCTGGGACGTAGCCTGGCTCATTCTACCAGGTGGTGTTGTCTTTGAAGCTCCCAGCCTTGATGTGCCACTTCACTAACCACCCTGTTAGGGAGGGAGGTGTGACCTCCTTCCCATCCAGGCCATTGTTTCTGACTGCTTGGAGAGTTCACCCTGCATGGGGTCAGTTTCCTATCTCGGTGGCAGCAATTGCGAACTGACAGCCAGAACACAGGAAAGGCTGGGGCAATCTCTAAGGTAGCCACCTAGATGCATGCCACATCATCCTCAAAACAAGATTCATGTCAGGGATGACGAGGCACATTGTTTGATACCAAACATGACATATTCCTTTGGTAGCATAATGGAACTGCCAACTTCGGGATTATTCGGGTGCCAGCTCATGTTATCCTAAGGACCGTCTATCACTTATAGTGTCCTTTAATGGTGAAGACATCTATAGCTGCACATAAGCCTGCATTTTCATGTCCACACATTTAATATAATTCACCCCGCCCCCTGGGCTCAGGCGGCCTTCCTCAGGTGTAACCGGCATATATTAAAGATAGTGCATTGACTTTGCCACACATGGTTCAGGCAAAGTCAAGTTTGAGCAGTTTGTACTGCTCTTGCAGTCTCCAATGGTAGGCCTGCTGTCAGTAGTTTACTTAGGTCACTCAGGGTGGCAGAAACAGTGCTTCAGGCCCTGGTGACACCTATAACACCCATGCCCTGAGTACCACTGGTACCATATACTACATACTAGGGACTTATAAGGGGATTACTTTCTTTTGCCAGTTGAGGTTACCAACTCACAAATATCAGTTTTAGGGATGGATCACTGGCACTGGAGCCTGGTTAGCAGACTCTAGTGAACTGTCAGATTAGAAGAACAGCATCTAGTAGTACAAATCGGGGCAAAATAGTGGGGCCATCTGCAAAAAACCTAGGGGCATATGTACAAGCCCCTATCACCAACACAAAATCACTTTTACAGACTTTGTTGTGGCAATAGGTGCTGCGCCTTATGTACAAGGCAGAGTTAAGCACCCTTTCACTCTATGGTTAGCGTGAAAGGGGTGTGCAGTGGATGTTGTGGTGGGTGTTCCACCGCAACACCCATTGTATTTGACAGTGCCCCCTTTGTACAAGGGTGGCATACATAGGAGGCAGTGCCAAAATTAAGACCAGGAAAATCCTGGTCTTAAGTTGGCAAAATGAGGAGAAATGAAATGAAATACCAGTATTTGTGAAGCGCACAGCTACCTCCGAAGTGGTGTCCCAGCGATGTGGGCCCTTAAAAGATTAGGCAAGCTATTGCCCAGAGTCACATGGTGCTGGGCTAACCTGCCACCGGCAATCGAACCGTGAACCCCATAGTTCGGAGTCAGGCAACCTGGCCGATGCGCCACACCTCTTCCACTAACTTAAAAGTTCATGTTCATGCATTATGTCTCCTCGTTTTGGTTTTTTCCATGTGTGCTGCCTTGTGCAGCACACTTGGAAAAAGCAAATGCCATGGTTTGTTTATGTACAGGAAGGTGTCCCTTCCTGTACATGAACAAGCATTTTACTTTCATGTGTGCTGCATGAAGCAGCACACATGAAAGTTATAAAATGGCATTTTAGGATTGTTTATGTGCAGATAGGGACACCTTCCTACACACAACCAATCCTCCCCTGCACACAGACACCCTTGCACTCTGGTGAAAGGGGGCCTGCATTGGCTCTAAGTTGGTAAACTTAGCCCCACCGCAGGTGGAAACGCAAGGCTGCACCACATTCTTGTAAATATGGTGCAGCCTTGCATTTCCGAAGTGGCGGAGCGTGTTGTTTAGCCAAGGAGGCTAACAACACTCTCCGCCACTTCATTGTACATATCCCCTCTGGTTTCTTATATCGCATCAGCATGTTTATGTAATAGTATGGACCTCAACGCCAGTGTCCATTCTGGTTGCCACGTATTGCAGAGGAGCAGGAATGGGTGTTGGAAGGGGGTTCACAGCAAAAACGCTAGAGGGAGTATTATGCATCAAACATGAATTCACTCTGTAATGCATACATGCACTATTCTTTTTTTAAAGGCATTTATTTGCTTACTTATTTTTTTTTTTTTTTTTTATATATTAGCATTTTTGTAAGGCCAGATTTACACATGAATAATACAACAATGGTTATACACCCTCTCTGTAGTGTGTTTTGTAGACGGTGAACTACAAAACAACAGTTGTTCTCTCGGTTTATTCCACAGCCTCACCAAACCACCCTTCCTTCTTCTTTGTGTTTTCCTGTGTTCAAGCTGGTGCATTACAATTGTTCCTTCTGTTGTCTGATTGCCCTCCTCCTTAGCTCCAGTAAAGGTAAGTGAGTTTAAGGAGTGAGTAATGGGCGAATCCATGCCTGCGTGTGGAGCCTTGTAGTCTAAAGTGCATCATTATTCTGCATGGGATAAATAGCATTTCTGGTCTGACATGCTTAGAGCTAATGAGCCAATGTTGAGCATCTGAGAATTCAGATAACAAGACAGGCTTTCCTTCATTGACTTTCAGTGATATATTAATTAAAGCAATCTAAGATTCTGTTTGGAGCTGGAGATTTGTGTTTGTCTGGCTTTAGAGTTTACCTACGTGTTCAACGTTAGTTTTCCTCATTTGTTTGTGACATATAAATGCATTTGCCTTAAAACATTTAAATGTAGTTGGCAGGCAAGTTGCATGCGTGCCAACTCGTGGTATGCGGGATATCTTTACTTTTTAAAAGAGACCCAAAGTTTGCTTTGGGGCCAAATCCCTACAAAAATCAATCTAATGTTGTCCATCTCATGACTAAGAATGCATCATTTTTTTAATTGTAAAATAGACTCCAAAAATGCCGTTCGTTTTTTTCAATAGAAAATCTTGCAAAAGCGATTTTTTTCCTGCCACGTTTGTATAGCTCAATTGAAAAAAAAAGTTGTCAGGGACTCTATGTAAACAGTGTCCAAGCCATAGAAACTGAAACACTGTGACATTCATTATTTAAAGTGTTACCTTCGCCTCATGTCCCAAACCCTCAGTAGTAAGCCAGCCTAAACTCCCTCCCATGTTAGCATTTACGGAAGCGTGCATTTAAATGTGATTTAGAGAATCATTAGATACTTTTGTAAATGTTTGAAATCATGTATGATGGAGTGAACTTAGAGCATTGGTAAATGGTGGTTGTGTGAGTGCATTTTGGTCGGTGTGTTGGCTTATGATATTAGGTGTGTAAGTGAATGACAGATGGATATGAGCCTGTACTGTGTTTGGGTGTTTGGATGTATGCGCATAGGTGTGTTAGCATATGATGTTGCCTGTATGGTACAATGATGGTGGCTGTCTGTGCTTTAGATGGTTGGTATAGGCAGGTATAATTGTGAGTGTGGGCATATGACTGATATGTGATAGCGTGTGTGGGTGTAAACCTTTGATTGAGAAGCTATAATAGTGCTTTAGTGGTCCTATGTGTTGTTGGTTGGAAGGACACGTGGTGATGGTGAGGTTTTTGTCCTATGATGGTAGGTGGATGCATATATGCAGGTCGTTGTATTTCCATTTTATAGAGTGCATGTTAATGCATGATTATTGTGTTAACATATATATGATTGTGGGGTTGTTGCTGTATGATGTATTTAATAATGTTTTTCGTTGTGTAGCGTATAACATTTTCTTTGTAAAGCTTTGTGACATTGTCTTGTAAGTGAAAGAGCTCAGCCAGCAGGTATGAACTAGAGAGTTTAATTCACATATAATTTGCCCCCGACATGTCACGTCTGGCCAGCCCGGATCCCGACAGCAACAGACTGTAGCACCTGGAATCCTGACTCACTATTCGCTACACGCACGAGTTCTCAGTATCAAACCATAACACGTTACATTAAAATACACTGTATATCTCATCACCTTCCCATTTCCCCCCTTTTAAAAAACAAAAAATAAATAAAAATGAAAGTAGCTACAATACAAAGTGTCTTAAAACATATAACTTATGAATTTAATTCCGTATGAAATCATCAACCTTCTTGGGACTTATTCTAATGCGAGATCCTACTGATCTCATGACTTCACTCTGACTAGTAAGCCTGTCTGACACAGTTGAAGCAAAACTCTCATTAACTAGCACATGGACTCACTCAGGACTGCTATCTATCTGTGTTTGCCCGGCAGTTTGTAGCTACCGTGCTCAGTCAGAGTAAGGACAGAATCTTTCTTTTTGAGCAATATGTTGGCTTGCCCCTGTGTCAGTGTTACTAACTGCCTTTTATTCCACCATACTTTGCCTGCAAGCAGTACAGCACCCTATATTAACTTTGTCAATCTGTACAGGCATGGAAAATCTGTACTCACCTTTCTTGACTCAGACTGGATTCCTCATCAACACACAGTCTCCTATTATCAAACCCTCACCTGGCATACTGTGTTTTCTGTCAAAGTCATACATCATTTTAGCCTGCTTCAAGATCACGCCTGAAGCAACTTTATCTTTTTTCATTTCCACATTGTTGTACTTGTGTACTTTTTCTTTAAGCCATGATGGAAACATCACTGTGTGTACATTTCTACTTCCAAATAGTGAAAAAGGGGTCACCCCTGTAGTACAATGTGGCGACATATTGTAATTCCACACTTTTTGACTGATAAACTCACTTACATCTATATCTGATGCCATGGCAGTTTGTATTCCTACCTTGATGATCTTGTTGCCCCACTCAGCTAAGCCATTAGATGTGGGTGACTACAAAGCAGATACTTCATCCCCCCAGATAAGGCAGAATAAGGCCCTGAAAAATCTAAACCTAGTTTTTCCCATGCTGCCTCAAGAAATGGTGTAGGGTGCAATGATGTGTACAACACTCTGGCCACCTGTTTTATCATGATCCTTACTTGGTTGTCCATTGCAGGTCGCCAATAATGTTGCTTGATCTTCATACAAGTTTTAGTGGTACCACGGTGTCCCTGATGTGTCTTCGAGATGATGGTGCTGCACATTTTTGTGGGTGGAAAAATTAACGATCACCTCTTAGGATTGTGCCCTTACCCACAGACAAATATTCAGCGACTTGGAAGATTGTTTTCAATTCACCATTCAAGCACCTACTCCCGGGCCGACCCGTACAATGTACTCAATGGCCTTTACCAAAGTAAGGTCACCCGCATACGCATCTGTCGAGAGTTTCTCACTCACCACCAACTCATAGTCACTCACTGCTTCCACAAAAGCCCCACACTCAATATCATCCACACCGAGATCATCCTCACTGTTTGCTAACGGCATGTGAGATAAACAGTCCACGCAGAAATTCCTCCCGCCTGGTATATGTTTGATCATAAGATTGTGCTTCTGTAACTTGGAATCTATTCTAGTAAGTCTGGCAGATATGTTGTAAAAATGTGTACTAGTGGTTTGTGATCTGTGTGCAATTTAAACTCTGTCTCCCAAATATACATACTGAATTTTTGCACAGCCTACACGCACACCAGGGCCTCTCGCTCTATGGTGCTATGGTGGCATTGGTATGGCTTCAAAGCGCCTGACGCATAGCTACGGTTTGTTCTTTACCTGTAACTTTCTGACTCAACACAGCGGGACAACTTTCACAAAAAGCACATAGATCTGACACTGCTACAATTAAATCTTTAATAAAAGCACCATCTGTAACAAAAGCACCCTCTAACTCATCTGACCATACAAACTTCTGACCTTTTCCAAGTAGCACTCTCATGGGTTCAACAGCTTGAGCATAGCAGGGCACAAAGCGTGCAGAATATTCAGCTAAACCCAGGAACCAACATAAAGGGTCTTTATCCACGAGTGCCTTTGCGTCTTTGATCTCCCTGATGAGGAAACACTTTTATACCGACATGGGGACATATTTATGAGGGGCTTCCGTCACATTTGTACCATGCAAAGTGGTACATGCGTGACTCAAGCCTCTAAGTCAGATTTATAAAGCAACACAAAGTCACTTTGTGTGGCTTCGAATGGCTTCACAAATCTGGAGTATGGCAACACAGTGCAAATCACTGATTTGCTTTACTCTGCGCAAGCGAGGCATTCAATTGGTGCTGCGGTGGGTGTTTCGATGCAACTCCCATGGTTTTTTATGCACTCCCAGATTTACAAGGATTTGTAAACCTGGGAATGCACCAATATTGTATGCTTCCCCAGGTGAGGCATAAGAAGGAGAAATATCTTTTTTTCTCCTCATTTTTTCCTCTTTCTACATGTGGCACTAGGCTGTCAAAAGAGTGGCAGCACAAGGGGAAAAGATAGGAATGTGGTGTGTTGGATAAATACTATGCATTCCTACCCTTTCCCTGTGACTCAGGGCAGCGTAGTAAGGTGACTTGCTGTGCTGTGCTGCCCAGCGCCACGAAAGACATAAATATCCACGATAGTGTGTCCTTAATACTCAAGCTCATTGGTGGCAAACTTGCACTTGTCAAATCTGATTGCTACACTTCTATGTGGTAGGTTAGAAAACGCTTTCTTCAACATTTTGTTATACCCTTCCAAATTTTCTGTAAAAACCAAGAAATAATCCTGATATGCCTGAATTCTGCGTATGCCCCCAAAATGACTGTCTATTAGTTTCTGAAAGATACTCGTGGTGGGCATCAAGCCAAACGGTAGTCTTGGGCACTTGAAAGCAGCGCACTGTGTCACAAACATTGTTAATTCCTGAGATTCAGTAGTTAAGGCAACATGGTGATAAGCCAACCGTAGATCTATAATAGAAACCCCTTTGCTCCACCAAGGGTAGCTAACAGTTCATGAATCTTTGGCAGTTGGTGGTAGTCTACCACAATATTCCTATTGAGGGCACGCAAGTCGCCAAAAATCCTAATTTCTCTGGACTTTTTACGTCCCACTACATTGGGAGCCACCCACTGTGAAGAATCAGTCGTTTGGATAATGCCCTGTGAGTACAAGTCCTCCAGTATCTTTTTTAGCTCCTTCCTCACACTTAATGGTAAGGGGCAAACCTTATGTGCTATGGGCTATGTGTGTGGTACTAAACTGATTTGAAGTTCAAACCCTTTGACCATGACAACTTTTTCACAATACAGCAATTTATAATCAGAGAATTTTTCCTCAACTGTCTCATGTACAAAACTCATGCAGGCTACAGGTATCTACCGACCACTACCAATTGTCCTACACTGCGACTAAATAACAGCCCATTTTGGCTATGTCCTGCCACCCAATGATGTTCTTTCCCTTAATGGTAATGTAAACATTTGTGCAGGTCTCACTTTTGAGGCACAACACCTTAGATCTGAAGCATCTCAATCTCTTTTTTACCAAATGCCTTGGGATTCACAACTGAAGGTGCCAAAGTAATACCCCTGCTCCATTGCTCATAAAAAGTGGTATCTCTAAGTATAGTGATGGGCGAACCAGAATCCACCATTAAGTTTAGTGGAACATTGTCAATAATTGCATCACACAGTGACCCATTGACAGGAGTTCACTCATACTTTCTCTCTAATGTGAGGATTACATTGTTGAGAGATTCAGTACATGAATCTTCAGCCACATTTACATTCCCAACTCTCACTGGATTTTTCATGCTATTGCATACTATCTAAAAGTGGCCCCGTTTTTTACATAACAAACAACATTTGCTTTCTGCCGGGCAACCTGTGAAATTAGTCAGGTGATTTTTAGAACCACATCTGTACCAAGAGCCAAATGGTCTCTTGTTAGTAATTTTCATTGTTTTTCTTTTAGTATTGACCACATACAATGATTCAATTTATTCCATGCTTGACAACGATACCATGGTGACAGCAGAATCAGCATACAAGGCTTTATATGAAATTAACAACCTCTCAATACTCTTGGCTAGGTCAATTACCTCAGTTAAAGTTGTATTCCAGCAACTTAAGAGCCTTTCTTGTGTATGCCTTGATACAAAGTTAAATACCACTGGTTCCAAATATATGTGTCTAAATTTGGCCCAAATTCACAAATTGCTGCTAGTACTCTAAGAGAGGATGCCTACTCCCCCATATTTTCCTCAGTTTGCTGCTTGCACTAAAAAAAATGTATGCTATTAAAGCATGATGCTTGGTTTATCTGAAAACTGTTTCCGCTGCCTCTCAATGGCTTCTATGTATATGTTCCACTGGCCATTTCCAGATTGCACTTGTGGCGCAGGTACTGACAGCAGACTGTCTAAAAGTTGCATGGCTGTCTGGCCCAGACCGCAAAACAAACGAGCAAATTTGTGCTTAGGACTGTACCTACTTCCATCTATTGCAACCAATAGTCTCAAACTGTCTTAACCACTAGGACCCCTTTTAAATTGTTTGACTCGGTGATTTAAAAACAACAGTGGCTGGGTGACTTGGTGAGGAGTGGCCATAATTTTCAAAAGTGATACCAAGTATAATCACCGCAATACAATGATAGATAATGAAGAACACATTGTGAGGAAGCACAACACCTTCCCCTCACTCATCCTTGGGCTTCTACTTCCTGCAACCCTTAGGAGTGTCCCTGTCCCCTTCAGCTCTATGAGCTGCTCTGCCTAAACACTGCTGGCTCTCAGTATGTATCAGACTTTCTGTGTTCCACTGAGCCTCACACCTGAAGCCCCTCTATGCTGCCCCTCCTTTCTTCTGTGTACCTACCCTACAATATGAACCTTAGCCCCCAGTAGCTCATGTCCGCTGCTGCCTAACACTGCAACATTTATATGCTGCTCTGCCCCTGCAGCCCCTCAATGTGACCCTTTGCCACCCAGAAGCCCCTCCTTGCATTCGCTACCTCCTTCCATTCGCTCTGCTCCCTTGTCCCATCTCTCCATTTCCATAGCGCTGCTCTGCCGCACCTTTGCTACCCCTTTGCCTGTCCCTCTGATGTGCTCTCCCCACCTACTTAGCAACACTTTTGCTTGCCAAGAACCCCCTCCATCTCCTCTGTTTGCTGCCCAACCTCATCCTTATATACATTTTTTGTGCCTCCTGTCCCCGTACATTCTCCAGGTGTGCCCCCATCAACAGGGAAATCCTGTGGCAGCCTTAACCGCCACAGGTGTTCCTCTGTTTACCTCTTCTGTGTAATATCTTACCTTCCCTGCAGCCACTCTGTGTTCCACTAGGTGTCATCCCTACAGCTGCTGTATATTCCCTCCATCACATTGAAGAACTGGGGTACCCCCCTCCCATCTATGTGCCGCTGGTCTCCCACAGACACTGTGTGTCCCTGAACTCCTGCAGCACTGTTTGTGCTCAACTGTCTCTACTGCCCTCCGCGTTACCGTACACTTGTAGCCAATGCGTGCTGGGCAGCCCTTGCCTCACCAGCCTGTTTATGTGACTTTCCACCCCTTGCTTCTTACTCCCCACTCCCTGGAACAAAGGTAATATTAAACCCCCTCTCCCCAAAAGGCTTTAAAAAAAATCTCTCCTAAAGGTTGTAAATTTGGGGAGAGAGTTTCTTTAATAATTGCACCCCAAGTTCATGGGGGCATTTCTTTAACACCCTTAAATACACAGGTTCAAATAAAAAAAAGAAAACTTGCCTCCATGCATGGGCATATATCGGAAGGAATTGTTTTTTAAAAATCTGATGGTGGTGCAGTTAGTATAATCCACCTCCCTGAGGAGCGGGGCTTTAGAGCTTGAACCCTTTTGCCTTGCCCAAGGGCACTATTTTGTTTACTGAGTTTTACCACAGACTTTCACAAGAGCGTGGTAGCATAAATACAGAAGATATGGGTGTCAGCTGTGAACCCTCCCTTAAACCCTGTTCACATTTGTGCACAGGGCTTAGCTGAGGTGGACTCACTCCTTCATGATCCATAGCGGTGTGCAGGTCATGTAGGTGTAGGTTGGTTCTCATCTAATCTTTTGCCTTATTCTGAAATATGAACAGGGTACAAGAGTGGGTACGAGTGGACTCGCTCCCATTTGATCTACACTCTGCGGCAATTCTCAGAGAAGCAAGTGAGGTAACAGGTCATCTGCTGCTTTGATTTAATTTTTCTGATAACGTTCACTCTTCTTGGAAGGCAATGGAAGAAATCTCCCTGGATTGATTTAGACAAGGTTAGGGGTATTCAAAGATGAGCAGGTGACAGGTATTTACTGCCCCAAATGGTTTTTAAAGCCTCTATGCACTAGGGTAACACAAGACGGATGAGGGCGCTCTTCAGCAGTGTGAGGTGGAGGGTGCACTCACCTCAGTATTTTTTTTCACTACCACTGGTCAAGATGGGAGAAGTCTTTTCTCCCTGACCCCTAGGACAGGCAGGAGAGTGAGTAGACAGTGTGATTAGCTTCCCTTTATCCTGGCCCGACTAGGCCATGGGGGTCAGAGGTACAGGCCTTCTTTTATTTTTCTCCCCCTGTCCAGCGACAGATTTCCTAAGTGGTTTCTTGCCTCTGCACCTATAAATAATGCAGCATCAAGTTTCCCGGCTTATACAGCTTTTGTGTTTTTTTTGTTCCTCATATTGTCTTCATTGCTTTCCTCCCAAAGTACTCAAACATTGGGAGGTAAGCACAAATCATTGTGCTTCATGTTGGGGTTCAATAGGTCCACACATGCACTTTTGGGTGTTAATGGACTTTATCTAATATAGTGATAGTTTGACATGGATACTGAACAGTTATATTTTGCATGGAATATTACAAAACTGAGCCTGGAGGGCAGTCTAAGTCACCTGAACAGGCCTTCCTCTTCCTATCACAGCCCCTTATGTATGGGGAAGGAACCCCAAGATAGCCATCTGCCTCTTGGTGCCCCCACAACTTTTATGAGCCCTGAGCCATCCAGAGAGCAAGGCTAAAGCAAAGGTGGCAGGACAAACAGTTTCTGCTGTGTAATTGAACTTTAAACCTGCTGTTTTTGTGTGTGGGCGACCACTGCTTTCTTTCCTTGTTTTCCCTAAAGCGCACTTAGGTTACTAAGGCCAAGTCCTCCCCACCCCAAAAAAAGATTAACACGGCTAAACAAGAAAATCCAAGCCCTAGCGTGAGTGTGTAGAGACGGGTTAATTTGTTCTCTGTGGTTTAAATTGTGTTTGGCAGTGGGGTTTGCACTTATTTTTTCGGATGGTAATAGAAGGTTTTTTAAGTGTGTGAAAAGCAACTCGTGGGTGTTAGAACTTGGGGTCTCTGGTTGGTAGAGTATACACACTGTCCAAGCAGAAACCACAATCCTAGCCAGAGTAAGTCAGATACACAACCTAAATTAACCTCTGCTGACCCTCTGGTAGCTTGGTACAGAGCAGTCAGGCTTAACTTAAGAGGCAATGTGTAAAGTATTTGTGTGCACTGTAATTACAGTAACACAGTGAAGACACCACATAAAGACTCTACACCAGTTAGGAAAAATAGAGAGTATTTATCTGAGTAGAACAAGTATTTATCTGAGTAAAACAAGATCAGAACTACAAACATCCAATAAGTGGCACTTGAGCTATGCATTTTTAAAGATTACATCTGAAAACAGTGCTTACAAGTCACTACTGCTTAAAATGTTGCTTGAGGTACCAGTACAAATCCAAAATTCAGGCAGACAGCGATGGAGGGCAGACCAACTACAGAACCTACGCAGGGCCCGTTCAGAAAGTACCTACTATGGAGCAAAGCATCGTCGTCAAGCACACGATGCATTGAAAATGTCCCCATTTGCTTTGGAGATGAGCCTCATAGAGGGCTTTGAAGTTTCTTGGCTATGTTGTAGTTGAGCCTCGCAGATGGTGTCGAAGAATCAGCATTTTTTTCGTTGTTGAGCCTCGCAGTTGGGACCTGTGTCATCTTATCTTCTTATCTTATCGGTGTCTTGTAGAGCGCTCGTACACCAGTTGGTTTCATGGCGCTGAGAGAACTAGGGGTTGCCAGTCCGGAACAGATTATTAATACGCCTGTGTGAATAACCAGGTTTTGAGGGAATTCCTGAAATGGAGCAGGTTGGTGCTAAGTCTGATTTCCAGGGGGATGGAGTTCCACAATCATGGAGCTAAGGTTGTGGACCTGCAACCTCCTTGGTGTTTCAGTTTGTAGGTGGGTACCGTGAGAAGGTGGGGTTGGGCTGAACAAAGGTTCAGAGTGGGGGTATAGCGAGAGATTAGATTGTTGATGAATTTGGGGCTGCGTCCATTTAGGGACTTGAGCACCAGGCAGCCAACTTAAAGGCGCAGCGCTGGGGGACAGGAAGCCAGTGCAGTTGTCGATTCGTTACTGTGTTGGTGCTGGGGAGCGATGCGTTGCTTTTTCTAACGGAGTTGGGGCGATGCACCTGTTTTTGTAAGGAAAAACCTGCAGAACCCACTTCTGAGGCCCAGGACTGGAGAGGGCACCTCAGACAAGGGTAGAACTCATGGTTGGCAGAATCAAGCAGCACCAACAGCCCCAGCAGAGTTGTGAGAAGTCTTTTGTGTCACTGAAACTTCAGAAAGCAGGACCCAAGCCAGAAAGCCCTTGGAGAATCTCGGTGAGTTGGAGGTTAATGGCCTTCTCCAGGACTCTGGTGGGGAATGTGAGTGGTTACATCAGACAATATTTCTGGATATCGTTGGGGTCTGCTGAGGGTTTCTTTAGGAGGGGTCTGACTTTGGCCTATTTTCAGGCTTCGGGAAAGGTGGTCATGGTTAGAGAAGCATTGATGATGGTGGTGAGTTTGCGGCTGATCTTGTTTCCACAGAGGTTGAAGAGTCGATAGGGCAGGGGTCAGTGGGTGCACCCAAGTGGATGGAGTTCATACGGGTGGTTGTGTTTGGTGTGCTGAGTTTTTTCCATATGGTGAGCACGTGGTTGGCGGTGGTGGTTGAATGGTGGCTAAGGAAGATGGAGAGGCGGGGAACGAAGTTCTTAGAGATGGTTGCTATTTTGTTGTGGAAGTGGTCATCGAGGGTGTTGCGGAGTTCGTGTGATGAGGGGACTGAGTTTTCGGTGGCTGACGGACAGGTGAACTCTGAAGATGGTGAAGAGTTCCTTGGTTTAACTGGACCTGGTTTCGATCCAGTGGGTCGTGCCTCCCTCTTTGCCACTTTGGTCTGTCAATGGTAGTCATTGAGGGCTATTTCGAAGGTGACTCTGTCAGTGTGGTTTCTGCTGGTGTGTCATCTTCATTCAAGTTGCAGGGTGTACCATTGGGCTTGTTTAGTAGGTCTGTGCGTTTTGGCTGCTTTGGTGGGAGCAACTTTGTCTGTGGTGCTGGTGATCCAGTCATTGAAGTTCTATACTGTGTGCTCCACGTTTGTGGTGTCCTTGGGCTGTGAGGTGCCGAGGGCATCAGCCCAGGCTTGCCGAGTGACCTTAGAACTGTAGAAGGATGCGCTGTGTCAGTTGGGGGCTTTGCGGGTATGTCCAGCGATGGTGAAGTGTATAATGGAGTGGTCGGACCTGGTGAGTTCTGAGGTGCGGTTGTGACTGATTGTGTTACTAGATGTGAAGATGGAGTCTAGCATGTGTCCTGCTTTGTGCATGCAGTCAGTGACTATCTGCTTGAGTCCGATGTTTTCCAGTCATTCCAGGAGGTCGGTGGAGTAGTTGTTAGTAGAGTCATCTAGGTGGAAGTTGCGGTCTCCCAGGAAGAAGTCATTTTCGGATTTGATGGCAAGCGGGGTGAGGAATTCAGCGATGGCATTGCTGAGTCCGGTCTGTGGTCCTGGTGGTCTATATGCGAGGGTATCTTCGTAGGTGGTGTTAGCGTCGGTGTGGATGTGGAAGTTCCAGTGTTCCATGATTGGCATGGTTTGGTTGTCGGTGATGCTGCAGGTGATTGATTCTTTGTGTATGATGGTGATGCCCCCTCTGTGTCTGTTGATGTGTTCATGGAGTTTCATCTTGAAGCTGATGGGTGTTGCCGTGGTGATGTCCGGAGTTGCTGCTGGGGTGAGCCAAGGTTTCTGTGATGATGTCTATACAGGGGGTGAGGGTGGAGATGGTGTCCCAGATTTTGGTGGTGTGTTTGCAGAGAGATCTGAGTTGATCCAGTAGGGTCTTGGCCAGCGCAGACAGTGTCATGCTGGATCCGGCGGGGATCATGTGTCCTGGAGTGGAGGGGAAGCAGCAGTTGAGAAAAGTGAACAGTGCTGCTGTGAAGTGGGGAGATGTGAGGCAGTGGAGTACCTGGGTCTAGGGTACGAAGCTCGGCAGTGGAGTACCTGTTGGAGTCCGGAGGGCAGGGTTCCTGTCGCTGGGTGCAGTCCAGGCATGGATGGGCACAGACAGGCTTGCCTTTGTCACACTGACAGCGTACACACTGTGTGGCTGCACTGTGGCCCCCACTAAGTAGGTACTGGGAGGGGGATAGGGGTGCTGGTGAGGCAGGAGAGCGGGGAGTGGTATGTGGTAGGGTGGGGAAAAAGATGGGTATCGCTAGGGGGCAAAAAGTCAGGCAAGGCTTCTAGAGGACAGGAGACTCTGGTGCTGGCACTGGTCCTGGAAGGGGCATGCGGAACTTGGGACTTAGTGCTCCTGGGTGACTGACAGGTCAGGCAGGCCTGCGATCACTGGCAGCAGCAGGGAAGAGCTGTTCTGGACCTGCTCAATGGAGCTGAGCTGCAGCCTCCATTGAGTATGTCCTGGGAGGGGGAGGAGTGCCGGGTAGGCGGTAGTGCGGGGAACGTGAGCGGGACATGGGAGGGCAGGAAAATAGTGGGAAGAGCGAGGTGGCTGTCAGGTCAGGCAGGCCTGCAGTCACTGGCAGTAGTCATCCGTCAAGGAAGTGCTGGTCTGCAGAATATATGACACACCCCTGTGCTCCCCCCTGCGCTGGCACTTAAACAGCAGCCATGCACAACGCAAGCACCCTTGCACCATGGTGCAAGGGTGCTTGCATTGCAAGGATAACTGTTGTTATGTTATGTTATTTTAATCTATAATGTGCACGAATCGTTACGGAAGGGGTATCTCAGTGCAGCCACAGAACATAGGCAGGGGGAGTAACTGAACTTATCACTATATCTAAGGAGTTTGGGAGGGCAATTGTGAGTATGTTTTGAAACTTGATAGCTGATGCCTTATTCTGTCAAGGCTTTGTGTGTAATGCAACACATTTTTAAAAATGATTCTCTTCCGGACCAGTAGCCAAAGTAAGGAGTGCAAAAAGTGAGAAGATGCGACCCTTCATAAAAGGCTGCAGATGAGGGAAGCGGTGATGTTCTGCATGACTTGTAGTCTTGATAGTAACGTATTATTTGCTGAGGCCAATTGAATAATCACAAGGGCTTGAAGCACCATTTTCCTCACTGTAGGAGGGAGAAATGGAAAGGCCGTTCTCAGCAATCGAATAATTTGAAATCTGGAACTTGAAATAGACATCACCTGTGGTTTCATAGTAAGAAAGTAGTCAAGATGGACTCCCAAATTCTCAACCACCTGTTTGGGCATGGGTGCAGTGACAAGTTCAGCCGTCCACCAGTAAGGCGCCCAGAGCTGTTGGGCATTGCCAGATAGTATAATATCTGTTTTTCTGGCATTCAGCTGTAGGCAGTTCACCATCATACAGGCAGCAATTGCTGCCACCCCAGCTGAAAACCTTTCTTTTGCTTTGAGCAAGTAGTCATTGTCAATGGAGATTGTAAACTGTGTATCATGTGTGTACAATTTTGTTTAGAAGCCAAAGGTTTTTACAATCTTGGCGAGAGGCACAACATATATATTGAACAGTAGGGGGCTAAGACAGGATCCCTGGGATACCCGCTTGTTCAGCATCATAATACGGAATTTAAAAAATACCCAAGATGATAGTTTGGGTTCTGTTGGAAAGGAAGTCGCCAAGCCAGTTTAGAGCTGTCCCTTGAATTCCAATCTCCTGTAGCCTTCAAAGTAAACTAGCGTGAGACACAGTGTGGAACGCTGGGGACACGTCCAGCAACACTAGCATAGATGGTATGTTAGCATCTAAAGAACATCTAATGTGGTCAGTGACTACCACCAATGCTGTCTCAGTACTGTGTGAAGGTCTGAAACCAGATTGAGATGGGTCCAGTATCATTTTAACCTTTAGCAAGATCAATAACATCTACAGTAATTTCAACCTTTAACCCGCCACTCTCAACCTCAATGACCTCAACCAACCAGTGAACATCATTCAAACGATTACCACCTGGTCTCCACTCACTGCCCTGACCTCCCTAAGCGACCATGTCTTCCATCTACTCACACAACTCACCAGCATCCTCAACACCTCCATCTCAACAGTAACCTTCCTGGACAGATGGAAACACGCAGACATCTGACTCCTCCTAAACAAAGCCTTCACAGACCCAGTAATCTAAAAAATGATCGACTAATCTCCCTGCTCTCCTACCCAGCCACAGTACTTGAGAAAGCCATCAACCAGCAGCTCACTGAACTGCTGGAACCAAACCACTTACTAAATGCATCACTATCAGGTTTCCGTTCCAACTACAGCAATAAGAACACACTGATTGCTGTCACAGATGACATAAGAGCACTCCTCTACCGAAGAGAAACGGTGGCCCTGATCATCCTCGACGTCCCTGTGGCATTTGATACCGTCTCCCACAACACCTTCATCAACAGACTCTACAACCAAGGCATACAGCAAGATGCCCTTAAGTGGATCACCTCCTTCCTTACAGGACACACACAGAGCATCTGACTGCCTCTCTTCACCTCCGCACCCAAAGAAATCATATGCAGCATTCCACAAGGACCATCCCTCAGCCCCACCCTGTTCAACATCTACATGACCCCCCGAAGATGTCATCAGATCCCATGTGCTCAACATAATGTCCTACGTAGATGTCACTCAACTCATCCTCTCGCTCATCAAAGACCCCTCATATGCTGACACCAACTTCTGTAACACCATGACCAACATAACCAAATGGATGAGAGACAACTGATTTCAACTCAACTCAGACAACTCTGCATGGAACCACAGTTCATGGCCTGCAGAACTCGGACCTACAGCAACACTGACAGACCATGCATGCAAACTCGGCATCATCCTCGACAACCAACTGACCATGAAACAACAAGTTAAAGCAGTCCCCTCCTTCTACTTCCAGACACTTCACATACTTTGTAGAATCTTCAGATGCATCCCAACCAACACCAGAAAGACCGTCACTCAGGCCCACATCACCAGCCACCTCGGCTAAGGCAACACTCTCTATGCCGGCATCTCCACCCAACCCCTCTGAAGACTCCAGACCATACAGAATGCTGCAGCCAGACTCATCCTGGACCGCCGCAAACAAACCCACATCACCCCCACCTGAGAAACCTCTACCTGCTCACCATCAAGGAGAGATGCCAGTTCAAGATCCTTACACACGCCTACAAAGCCCTCCATGCTCTCTGACCTGCATATATCAACCATGAACTGAACTTCCACCAACTCTCCAGACACCTGCGCTCCTCTTCACTTGTGCACACACCTCGCTTCACACATCCTTCTCGCTGGCAGACTTCAGAAAGAGACTCAACACGTGGCTCTTTGACGGAGACACAGAGCCTAGATACACCTATGGGTGACAGTGTTGCACTTTACAAATGCTGTTTGATTGATTGGTTCATTCATTTATTAATCCTTCCAGAAGTTTACCCAATAGAGGAGGCAACAAGGTTGGGCAATAGTTGTTAAGGTTGGATGGCGTTACATTAGCATTTTTTTTGTTATTGATCGGACCTGAGTTGCTTTCCAACTAGTTGGGCTTTTTGTAGTGCTTACAGATAGATTGAATAAGGAACAGATAGCAAGGGCCAGCTGGTTAGACAAAGCAGAAGAGATCTTATGCGGGCAGATATCTAAGGGAGATCCCGGTTTGGCTAAGGCAAGTACTTTCTGAATTTCCTCCAAAGAAAACGCCTTAAACTTCCCCAGGCTGGAATCACTAACAAAAGAGGGTAAGATGACATTGGTCTTCTCAGGGGGCAAGGGGAACTCTGGAAAATCTCATTGACTTTGTTTTCAAACTAATTAGCTAATGAGTCACAAAGAGCTGTATATCTTAGGAGCATGCTCTAGGATTTGTGAACTCATTGAGCACCTTAAATAACACTGTAGGCAAACTTTTGGCCATGCAGATTTTATTAGGCATAGTCTTTTCCCAGGTGACTTTTATGTTATGGTGATAGTGCGCTAAAGATGCTCTATATGTCTCCCTGTTGCATGTATTGTTAGTGCATCTCAACATTAATTCTAATTTTAACATGATGCTTTCTCTATCCTAAGGGCTGGTGTATACCAGGGTGCATGAGGTCCATGTGTGGTATTAGAACATTGTTTGAGAGGGGCAATCTTTTCAAGAGCTGTGCTTACTGCACTATGTTGATCTGGGAGCTCTTGCTGAATATCTGTATCAGCTACTGTGCCAGTATACTCAAACTCCTTTGCAAAAGAGTCTGGAGTGATTTTCTGCCAATGTCTAACTCAGTCTTTATCAATTTTAGGTGTTTTATCATTCTTGGTTATTAAAGGAATCCTGAAACTGATAATATATTGGTCGGTCCAAAGTAAAGGTTGCAGTTGATTGCAGGTTATGGAGGTGGTGTTAATAAAAATTAAATCTAATGTATGCCCTGCAAAATGCATTATGCCAGTAACTCTTTGATGCAGGCTAATTGTGGATAAGTTATGGCTGAGCTGACTAACCTCTATATCATCGAAGGCTTCTGTTTGGTAATTACAATCTACCAATTAAAGAAACTGCTTTGTTGCTAGGACTTGGGGTGCGATTTGTTCAATTAGGCCCTGGTTAAATTGTTGTTGTACAGGAAGGGACACCTTCTTGCACAAAACAATCATTAATGGTGTTTTGCTCATGCTATGGATGCTGCAGAATACAGCACACATAGAAGGAACAAAAAACAATGAAAAATACAAATATTTCTTCTCGTTTCACCACTCTAACACCTCCCCCGGAAAGGCATTCCTTTTTGCCGCTGGCTTAGACTTATGGATCCTTGTAAATCTGGAACGGTGTCATAAAGCCATTGGTGTTATGTGGGAACACCCACAGCAACACGCACAACACGCCCCTTTGACACAGAGTACTGCATGAAAGAGGGCCATATTCACAAAGTCATGTAAAGCCAAGCAAAGTGGGTTTGTGTGGCTTGTAAATATGGGCCAGCACACAGCGCCACCGGAGCGTAACAAAAAGGTAAACTTAGCATCAAGGGAAGGGTTAAATGTTTGATCACAAGGTCCCCTAATTGTACCATCCAACTGTAGCTCCCAACACTCCACATCAGATACAACACCATTACCCACTAAACAAGTCCCACACACATAAACATATTTCAAAATTCTCATTTCTCTAACCAATCTCCTTTCTACCTCCACCTCTACCTCCAACAAAAGTGACTAGAACAATACCTCTCCACACATACTACTCCACACCTCCCCTCAAAGCATCATGACATGAAGAATAAAGAACAACTAAAATGAACAGCCTACTATTCAATGCAAGATCAATGAACAAAAATCTCTTTAAAATCTTAAGGCCTACTGTCAAGAAGAACACCAGACCTTACCTTCATTACAGAAACATGTCTAAGCAAAGATGTTATGCCCACATGCCACAAGGTCATCCCATCTGATTTTCTCATCATAAATAAAAATGTTATGGGCAACACTGGACGAGGCCTGACGCTCATCCATTACAATTCACAATACATAACAGTAATTGAAGTCCTCACCATCTACAGCTGTGAATCCTTGATTATAAGATATCTACCCACTATAACTTAATCCTTCCTTCTAATATATACACCACCACATAGAAATGCCAACTTTACAGGTGTTTTACTAGATAGAGTGACCAACACCTACCTGGACCATCTAAACCTATATAATCTAGGAGACCTCTCGGGTTGACAAGAAGAATGTAACCACAACCACAGCTATCACAATCAGCTTTGAAGCCTTAAACCTCCAATAAATCAATTCTGACCCAACTTACTGTGCAGAACACACTGAACTTGGCCAGCTGGATCTCCACTGCATGGACAAACAGATACCAACCAAAACCACATCCATGATTGACTACAAAAAGAATATCACATGGGTTAATGACAACATCAAAAGAATGAACACACAACTCAGTATACTACAATGTAAGCGGAGAAAATGAAGAGTTGAAAGAGACAAAAACGCACTACATCACTATAACAGAGCCATCAGAAACAAAAAAAAAAAAACACTGCGCCACACTCCATAGCTAGAACAAACAGCCCTTCAAAAGAACTCCATAAGATTCTAACAGATTTCCACAATCCAGAATGCCAAAGCACTGAAACACCATGATCACAAGACTTCTGCTGCAAAATCTCTAAGGAAATGATCTCAGAAATGCAGAAGATTGAAAAATACCTTAAGAAGAATGTGGACAACACCACAGCAACACATGAGCTAGCCACCCTGAAAAGGCACAACAATAATCATTCATCAATGTATACTTTCAATTCCCTGTCACAAAATGATTTCCTCTATATTATCATTTCAGCCAAACCATCAGGATCACCTTCAGACTGAGCATTGCCAAAAATATTTAAAGATATCCTCCCCTCAACCTGTGCAGAAGTAACTGGAGCTAGGTTCAATCCCTCCTGAGCATAAAGCGTTGTACATTAGACCTCTCCTAAAAAAGAAAAACCTTGACTTGCCTTTAATGTCAGACCAACATTATGGCTTCAGACCAGGCATAGACACAGAGGGCAGACATCATATTTATCTGTGATGATCTAAAACTCACAGTGGACTAGAACAAAGAAGCTCACTTGTTGGCTTCTGGATTATTAACTGCCATTGACACTGTCCACCACCACCGGCTACTACAAAGACCCCACCATTTCTGAGTCCATAAAAATTGCTCTGAAATGTAATATGGCGTATCTCACAGCAGACAAAGTGTAGTCTACCCACCACTTTTCACATCAACTCCTTACGCACTGTGGAAATTTTCAGGGGGCCATCATATGCTCTCTATTATTCAACATCTGCCTAACCGCGTTACCAAACCTGATTAAATAATTCACCCTCATCTAATATTACAATGTAGTTGACTCCCAAATCCTTTTAAAGAGGGATAGTCCCTCTAAACCTCTAAAATTCAAAATGCAATCACTGTCTTTGTGCTATAAACACACGGATGATGAATAATCATCTAAAGATCAATACAGTAAATACTGAGATAATGATCTGCGAACAGTGGCAAAAATACCAGCCTTGTTCCACATGACCTCAGGAACTTGAGGCCCCTCCCACAACATCAAGAGACATTAGCAACCTAGAGGGATTCAGGCCTATCCTTGATACCGCATGTTAAAAAGTCACAAAGAGTGCCTTCTACACAATGAAAATACTACGTCATATCCCAAAGCTTGTGTGCCAACATAAACTGCAAACCATCCTCACATTTGTAATCTCCAAACTGTGCTTTAGGCTTACACTACTTATCATCATAGCACCTACCCATAAGAAATCCATAGGAATCACTGTTTTCTCAGTGCAAGCTCTGGAGCTCACTACCAGCCAGCATTAGAAGCCCCCAGGGGCATATACACTTCCAAAGACAGTTGAAAACATGACTGTTTCTGTCAGGTTACACCAGCTTCATGAACACTGACAGGTATGTACACAAAACAACGTGCATAGGGATGTCAACGTTTGAGTCTGAAACTCCATTTCCCAGGATGACTCGCGGTTATGACTTTGCACGCGGCATTGCGGGAACCGTCAAGATACCCTGTATAAACCGGAAGAAGCCCCCGCAACAACCGCTAATTATTTTGAAGCCATTCGAGGATGCTTGCATTTCCAGGAGTTCGGAAGCAGTGACAGAAGCAGTCCGGTAAGGGTACTGTAAGAACTGCATTTGACTATTTCTTCTGAGTTTCTCCAATCTGGAACAACACTAATTTCCGAGTTTTGTACAGCGTTAGTGACTGTACCTTTCCTCTTCCCTCGTTGGCAAGTCATGACTTTTTCCGGCTCATGCGAGCTAGAGGTGTTTTTGGCATAATAAAATCCGAAACAGTTGGTTACCCACATGCTTTCACATTAGGTATGGGGAGGATTTTAATTTGAGTCTCCTCCGTTGGCAAGTAGCAGTCAGCGACTCTTGCGGAGGAGACAAAAAGGCTTCCACACACTGTTTGGGTGTATTCATGGAGAGACCAAGAGCTGTTGGCTCCTACGGATTAAGAGTATTCTTACGTGGATGAAGTGGGAGTTAGGAAACGCCCAACTCTATGCTTTTTAGTGGAATAACTAACAGCAAGTATATGAACCTTTTTTTTTTTACATCTCTAAAGAGATATAGGGTAATTAATTTGTATGGTGGATTGGGAAGGTGCTACCCCTAACTCCAAGCCTTCTGGTTTATTGCTTGATTATATAAAACCCTTGAATACTGTATTGAAGTATCTCCTTGTTCAATTAAGTATTGGCCTGTGTCTCTATTTTCTCAACAGGGGGTCAGTAGAGAGTACATGGAGTATTTGGTTCTCCTGTCCCCTGTGAATTCCTACTAATCACTCACAAGGGTAGGTGTGGAGAGATATACCCTCCTTATTGCCTGTATAAGTTCTGTTGAATATCTATAGGAGTTAATTGTTCCCTATCTCCTTTCCCTTTACACAGTAGGCATGTCTTGGAGACTTGTGTACACCCTTCCATCTTATTGGCTACTGGATTGGTTATTTTCCTTTACAGGTATATCTATAAATATATTTTGGGGTAATATCATTATGTTGCTCTGTGTTCGTTATTAAAACACCTAGAGCTTATTCCTAGTGTCTCTCTTTTCATTTGCAGATCTCCTTCCCTGCAGTTCCACTCCTTTCCTTCCCCCGCTTGACCGTCCCAAGAGTCTGCGCTTTAACAGCAGGTCAGACTTAGGACTGTCAAGAGGTGGACCGCTCTGAGCATTGGCACGACCCCGAGGACATCAAGGCAATCGGGAAAATTTCATAAATAACGGCACCACCCCATATTTCAACAACAGAACCTAGAAAGACAGCATCCTCTCAAGCACAATCTTCAGCTTACAACCCACAGATTGGAAATAAATGATCAGCCAACTGCTTTTGATATACAGGTAAGCTAAGAAGAGAAGACCTATGCTTGGCCATGGCATTATATAGTTATGTACTTGCAAATATGGGAGCTATAACCCACAATAATACTAAGACCATAATAAACATCGGACAGCTACATACGACATATCTGCAATGAGGGTTGTCCATCATCAGTACGGTCCAGTCAAAACAGACATCACCAAATGGACAGGCATGGAATAATTGAAGAGATCTGTCACACATTGCTGCACAATTTGAAGGGCTTTAATATAGTCCACCACTGCAGGTCTCATATATCGATATACTCTGACCACATCTCACAATGACACTCTGATATCGGATGATAATAACAATTCCCATCCCAACAGATCTCTCCACTTCTTTCTCCCTCTAATGTGCCCGCTCATGACCACAACAATATACAAAATCTCAAATTGGACAACCCAATGCAGCTAAGCAAACTATTATCATAATAAATTCCATAAAGGCACCTGCTGAGCTGTTCAAAACTGCTAGCATACTGGAAAGCCATAAAACTGAGCATCTGTCATTCACATCTCATAATCCTTCATACTGCAGTGCTCTGCATCCCATAACATGATAAATGCACCTTGGTGGTCATCAATCACAACATGGAAACACTTCCTGCATAGGATCAAAACAAAGACAACATCCTTCCAACCATACACCTTACGTGATGTAGCATGCTACCCATGTAGGCAAGCGCTGCAGCGCCCCACATTGGGTAGTAAGAGCTAAATAAATGCTGTAATACAATACAATATAATACAGCACATCCAAACAAATAAACAATATGTAATATTTAAAATGTGGCAACAACCTTTGTAACCTATTATGTTGCATTCCAGTGACATGCTTACTGCTGCTTGTGAGAATGTGAATAGCAGTCACAACTGATTTGCCTATGGAAGATGTATCTGTTTAATGACAGTCAAACTGCACTGCTGGTGTCCTTCCTTTTGGCTCTGGGTGTTAGGCCCCTCTCCCACTCCAAAAAGGTGGCCAAGAGCGTTGACATACTTGTTAATGAAGATCTGTCAATGAAACCCGAGATTGCAAAAGTGGCTTCCTCCTGTTTCTTTCAACTCTGTAAAATAAAAAAAATCAGAAACTCTTTCTCAACTGAATCCATCATCCAGATTGTACTTGCACCAGTGATGTCCCGCATTGACTATGCTAACACCCTACCTGGGACTCCCAAAGGGTCTGAGCCAAAGACTGCAGCTGGTCCAGAATCATGCAGCTATCAACAGCCAAGTACTTCCACACTACACCCTTACTAAAGAAACTGCAATGGTTTCCAATTGCACAAAGAACATTCTTTAAAACAGACTGCACGATTTTCAACATCTAGCAGAATAAAAACCCCATGTTCTTCCCTCTAGTATAAGAAACTGTATTCCTAGGTGCATCTCCATCTCCTATAGGTTCCCAAATTCTACAGAAAGAGGCTAGGGGAAACCGGGTCCGCTGTGTTGGCTCCCGGCACTTGGAACTCGTTTCTGACCAACATAATAGCAGCAACCTCCTATGGGTAATTCAGAACCCTACAAAAAACATGGCTCTTCAGACAATCCCATGACTAAGCTACATCTCTACCCAGGCGCTAGTGCTCCCAGTGACATGAAACCTTTCGGTGAACGTGTGCTACAGATGTTTTCCATACCATAACAGAACATACATAACATGAGAAGTCTGTGTGTAGATCTGCTACAAAGAGTGACACAGAGCCGGGTGTTATACTAAGCCTGTTCTATAATTTCATATTATCCTCACATCTTAAAACATCCATGCGTCTAGGAGAGCTCGTATCCTCATATCTTGTTTTTCTATATTTCTTTCTTTCTTTCTTTCTTGTCTACCGTCTTTCTTGCATTCCTTCTTTCTTTCTTTCCATTCTTCACTCTTTCTTTGTTTCTTTTTTTCTCAAAGATGAGAGGTTTGCTTCCACTGCCAGTCTGATCAACTTTTTAGCTCTATGGTAGCCAAGGCCACATGAATTTATTAAAATTATGTGTATAACATTGGTACTTAGGGGTTTCAGCCAGGCTTCATCCAGTAGTCTGTGATTGGTGCCATTCAAATTTTTCTTTCACCCACTTCAGCATGCATTTCAACAAGAAACACATCCACACACAAAGTAGTTTCCTTCAGTGGAAAAGTGTGGTATTTTTCAGACACAAAAACATGTTTGCCCGCAGAATTTTTTTGTTTTAGACTGTTGAGGGCCCGGCATATTCTGAAACAATAAAGTTTTGCAAAAACTATAATAAGAATTGCCAGAAAGATGGTGGCCTTCTCCGCACCTATTGGCTTTGCCAATGTTTGTTAGTATTTGCATTTTGTTTATTTTTGATTATTTTGTAAAACATGTTTTCCGATTAAATCATTTTGGATCCTATAACAGTATTACCTTAACAATTTTGAGCGAACAACGCCCTGTCAAATTAGAGGGCATAGGTCCACATCTATAACCTCTATAACCTAACTATTCAATGTAGCCAATATGTATTGTATGTTTGGATCTCCAGGATGCTCGCAGGATATATAATAGTGGTTGGCTTGAATTTTTGGCATTTTAGCAATAATACAAAAACTGGGCTAGTCACTTTTCATATATTTCCTCACTACCACTTTAATTGTCAAATGGCATCAGCCCAGGAGGCTTACTGAGGTGCAACCCCAGAAAGAGCTGATGTGATTGTAGAGATTGTGGGTGAACTTGGAGTTTCGAGATTTCTTTTGATTGCTGGTGATGGACCAGGTGAGTTGGGCATTTCTTTTGTATCATCCACTGTCTCTTCCTTAGAGATTATTTTGATGATGTACCTGGGTTGCAGCTAGTTTATGACCTTCTATGTTACATCAACGGCCATTGCTACATTTAGTATGAGAGGAGGTATTGGAAACAGTTGGCACGATTAGGCAGCTTTCTGATATTTTGGTAGATGTAGGTAGGTAGGCAATGAGGCCCTCATCTGTGTACGTGCCATAAGATTCAGATCACTGGGAATCACCTGCACAGGAATGTGATAACTATAGGGTCATTCATGTGCAGGCATATTAAGGCACATGTATTTCAGAAGCAGGTTATATTTTAGTGAAACAGCACCTTCTGTGTGCTTGTTCTGAGCTGCTTCCATGCCTCCAGATATCACAGCCAGGTTCATGAAATGGTCTACTTGGCATCCAAGTTCTGTCTCTTTACTGTTTCCACATGTTTTTGACTTCCAGATTAGTGGACCGGTAGAGCTTCTTGTACACAGTTCTCAGATTGGCTAGAGGCTAATCTGAGCCCCACATCTGTATGTTTTGCCAGCTGCTTCCATACCTCCTCTAGTTCTTTCCACTATTTTTAGGATCCATGCTCTTAGATGCTTATTATGGAGTGTGCACAGGACTGCTCGCTGTCATTTAGTATAGTATAATACATGGGAGCTTCCAATTCCAGTATGACAGGCCTTCTCTAGTTTCCTTATCAGTCAACTTAAGACATCTTCAGTCACTAGTAATAAAGAAATATGTAGCTGCTTGTCAGAAATGGGGTTAATATTGTGAACAATGGATATTCCAACCAACTCAATAACTCCACTCTAGGTAGGTCAAAACACAGTACTGAGAGAACCTCTGCTAAACCCAGGTAGCTATGGCACATGCAGCAGACAATCCCCTGAGAAGAGCATGCTAAGTTCACGCAATAGGATAAATTTTAAAGTAAAGAACACAACAAAATAACATTTCCAAAATAATTTAAAAACATAGAGAAAAAGTGTAAAAGAGCAGAAAGACACCAAGATCATCAAAAAAGGTTATGGGGAACCAGATACAATAATGTTTAAGATTTGAACCAAAAAGGGAAGCACTAATAAAAAACAACAGTTTAATTTGGACTAGGACCAAGATGCAATTTCAGGCTGACCATGACAGAGCGGAGGTTGGATACACCCATTCGGTTATCCTGGTCAAAGGTTTTACTCTCAGACTTATTCTCCAACTGCTGGCAAATCTTCTTCATGTCATTCCTCAGGCCCCTAGCTCCTCATGGCAGGCCTCTGTGCACCTCGTATCTCTCCACCCAGTTGTTCTGCGGTATCAAGTCTGCTTTAGTCATCTGGGCTCTCGTGGAGTCAGGAGTCCTTTTGCATTTTTTGTGTCTGGGAAGCAGGTAAACAGGAGGTCATCCACTTGAATCATTGAGAGTAATTCCAGTACCTGGGTAGCAGCAGTATTCAGGGATTGTTGAATCCTAGTGTGAGTTCATCTTCTATTAGGACCAGGGTCAGAAGTCGTGATTATTCTTCTAGCAGGAGCCAGAAGTCAGTATTTGTCTTCCAGCGGCCCACTTTTTCAGATAGAGTCCTCTCAGGACCCAGAATATTCTGCGGTGGTGTTGGAGATACATGATAGATCCTGTGCACTAGTCAGTGACTGGAGAAACTCTACCACCCAATCCTAACAGTCCTCACCTTCTTTTGCAGCACCCCATCTTTGGCTTACTGCAAAATAACCAAGGAACCAATGTTTCAAGATAGCGGAGCCCAGATGCCACCAGGCATTTCTGTCTTCAGTTTCTTGGCTACTGGTTTTCCCTCCTATTGTAACTGTAGTTTATCTAGTGGGATCTTGGAACTTAATAGGAGGAACCCTCCCTGACAGCCCCAAGTCAAATGAGGTAGCACTAAAGCTGCCCTCTGTTCTATTCATGTCCACTCCCAGAGAGCTAATTCCTGCTAATAGATCAGATGTTATACACATTGGCCTTTCTTGGCTCCAGAGGCAAGCCATCGTGCTCTGAGCGGCAGTAGTTGACTCATCCACCAAGCATATGCTTGCCAGCTCTGGAGGTCTGATGAGTAGCAAAACTGGTTTTAAGCCAGTTTTGGTTCAAGCAGCATAAAGTACATTTTACATTTTCTTTTCTACTAGTTATCAAAAAACTGACTTCATCATCAGATTTTAAAATCTGAACATGAAATAACTTTGAAGCATTTTCTTTCCCTTTACTAAGTGGAGGAGGTAAATAATGATTACATTCCCACCTAGCCTAAAAAGTCTAGCTTTACATACATAGTGAAATACCTTTTGGGGTTTGTTTCACTGTGAGGGTACACTGACTTCAATTTGTGGTATGCCCCATTGCTGTAGTGTGCCCCATTTTCATATAATAGAGTCCTGCTCTGTGGGCATACCAGGCACATTTTAGGCGTTATTTATGAATATATCAAAATAGGCATTTTCTACATGGTGAAGCCAGTTTTCTCTGTCATGTGTCATTTAATACATTTAAATTGAAGCCTAGTCACAGCGATGCTACTGGCAGAAATATATTTTCTTGACATATGTGAGTGGTGTAAGTATACACTGCAGACCACATATGACATTTAACTTTCCATGTCCTCGATGCACATTAAGCATCATTTACAGGGCACTGACAGGGAAGTTACATAGGCAAAATAGGGAATTCCAAGTACAATATGTGCTTTAGAGGGGAGTACAGGCCTTTTAAAACTGCTAATCCATGTGCACACAAAGTGCTAAAGCCAGCAGAAATATGGCGCAGAAACTGGTGAAAACTCTGGGGTGGCTACACAGAAAAAGTGGGTTTGCTACACTATGCATCTGTAATGACTAATTACAGTTGAGTTCTGATGTCACAGTGCCTGCTTCCAGAACTAGCAGCTAAGGTGAAAGACAGATCATTATCTTTAGAGTATCATTACAGCTGCAGGGAAATAGGAACTGGCTTTTCCTTCTTCTCACATGCTTTCCTACAAAGAAAATTGTGATCAACAGAAAGGAGATATTCATGGTAACATGTTTAGCTTTTCAAAGCTGTAGGTCATTGACAGAAAGATACCATCTCTGCATGTTTCTACACAGCATTTGAAAGAGTTCAGTGTCTTATGATATGTTGTTATGTTATTATGTTATTGGTACTTATTTAGCACAATTAACACACAGCTTGTCTTTGGCCTTGTAGTGATTTGGACTGCCCAGGTGCCTTTTCTCACAGTTCTTAGGATTCCTTTGCAGAGTGGAGTCTGAATTGTCTGTTGATATGTATGAGGGGATGTCTTCTTTTTCATCTATCTATAGGTTGAGTGGCAATGCCGAATTGCTGAGATCTGTCTGTATGCTTGGGGAATCGAAAGAGTGTGGCCAAGGAGCAGGGCCGTTTCTACCATTAGGCAGGACTAGGCGGCCGCCTAGGGCGGCAAAAAGGCTAGGGTGGCAAAAGGGGGAATTTTTATTTGTATTTGAACCTATGAAAGTAAACCTAGGTGGCTCCCTAGTCTTGCCTAATGGTAGAAACGGCCCTGCCCCCAGCAGTTACAAGTAGGTGGCTGGAGATGAGGGGTAATACAATGCCAAAGCAGGTTTGCAGGGCCGCATGCGGTCATATCAGGCTTGCCAGCGGCACCCGATGCAGCCGGCTCCCTTCTGTTTGTGTCTGGGAGCCATCCACGCCCCCTTGCAGGCATGAGGCAGTTCTGAATAGGGCAGAGGCACCTTATAAAGAACGAAGCTCCGCAGTTCCCTGTCGGTCCTCTGCCCGTTGAGAACTCACATGGGCTGTGTAATGTAGTTAACAGTCTAGTAGTCAGGGTGGGCGGAGCTAGCTGGGGTGAAGGGAAGAGGAGGAATGTAGACAGGATGGGGTTAGTTAGAGTAGGGACAGGGACACAGAAGGAGGTAAAGAATAAAGCTCCTCTCTAAACTCACAATAATTGTCTGTCGTTATTCTGAAGACACGACAACTGGCGACGAAGGTGGGATCGGCATGCCCATTGCCCACAGAACCCTGCGAGAGTGTCCTGTCCCATGCAGTGTCCAGAAAAGAACACTGCTCTGTGGAGCGGAGCTGCCGCCTAAAAAAGAGAGGCCAGCAGCAAGTGACCCTCTCCCCAAAGCCAGGGGATTGAGGGAGCCCAAAGGAACCGAGGGAACGAGCTCCCGAGCGTCTGCAGAAAAGAAACGCTCGACTGCGCCAAAACGCGACTCACGCCGGATGCGTGCAAGTTGGCGTGCACCGAAAGAACAGAAGTCGGGAGCCCACTCTGAAAGTGGTGAAGAGTGCCCAAGGCGGGGGAAGCTGCCCCCAGAAGACCGGCTGGCAGGCGCCATCGAGCGCGGTGAAAGCGGAGCTCTAGACGGAGCTCGAGTGGTCCCAGCATCAGGATCTCACTCCCGATGCGTGAGCTTTGGCACGCTATCGCCGAGTGAGCGCGGGACCTGGTGAAGTGAAGTGCGAGCCCACCCCAACCTCACCTGACTGTGGCAGCTGCTGAGGAATCCGAAATTTGGAGTGTGATGCCCCTGAGATCGGCTGCCGGTGAGTCCTGAAGATAGAATGAATGAAAGTGAAGCCTCGTGAGAAATGAGAATTCAGTGACGGCGGCCATCTTGAAGTCAGGCAGCTTTTGGGACATCTTCTATGTGCAGACTGTAGGCGGCCATTTTAAAGTCAGGCATGGCACATGGTCAGTGAGAAACGACGCGCTCAGGTTACGAAGAGGCATAGCAAGCCTGAACTAGCAAAGCCAAACAAGCACGAGCAAAACCAAATAAACATTGACTGAAGACGACCGAAATTGCCCATTCAAAGCTCTTGCGAACGAACAGCGACAGGTCAGTCGGAGTCAAGGGAAGGGGTGAGAAGCACGTGACGCCACGATGGTAACCCCAGATAACTCCCCACAGCGAAATGAAGTCAAGCCCATCATTGCGGGAGGGTCGCATCTGCGGGCCCCAGAACCTTTAACCCTGACCACCGGAGGGAGCATGGGCCCCAAGTGGCAAGAGTGGCTAGAAGACTTCGAAGATTACATTGAGGGATCTAAACTAACAGTAGACAAGGAAAAATTGATTGCCCTCTGCAACCTCGCAGGTCGAGAAATAAGTAAGATAATCAAGGATCTTCCCCCTGCAGATGCTGGAACCTATGACAAGGTGCGTGAGGCATTGAACAAAAAATTCCTCCACAAGAGAAATGTAGACTATGAACGTCACGCATTTCATCAAGCACGTCAAGGAAAGGATGAAGCAATGAGTGCGTTCATCACACGACTGCGGAGACTGTCGAGACACTGTGAATTTGACACCTTCTCAACAGATGCCGCCATTAAGTCACAAATTATAGATGGATGCCACTCAGAAACCCTCAGGAGGCGGCTGCTGAGAAAACCCCATGAACTAATCGAGATCTAAGAAATGACTCGTGTCTATGTTCAGGCCGAGGAGCACGCCACCTCCATTGAAACGGGGCGCAATGTAAGTCATGAACAAGCACATTGTGTCCAGACCAAAGGCAGCAGCCGAAGGTACTCGCAGGAGAAGCAATGGAGACCGAGACCGTCATCTCGCCAACGGCGCCCAGACCACAGGAAGCGAGAACTTTGGCGAAGAGACCGGAGACCGGAAAGGACAAAAAGATGTTACAGGTGTGGATATGACTATCCTCATGTAGACACCTGTCCTGCCATGGGTCAGCGATGCAGGAAATGTGGGCGGTCAAACCACTTTGAAGCCATGTGTGGAGACTATCACAAGGAGAGGCAAAGCGAACCAGCGAGGTCGTCTCGTTCCGACACCAGAAAACACCACATAAGAGCTGTCCAAGGAAAGTCCACGTTGTCCTCAGGCTCGTCACACTCCAGCCGAGAATCGCGCAGATCTCGATGGGAGCGTAGATCACCCTCCCGGGACTCCAGATCATCATCCAGATTTTCGGAATACACCGTAGAATACTTGAACATGATTGCAGATCCTGATCAACTCAAAAAATATCCACGCTTGGACATTAAAGTAGGGAACCATGACACTAAATTTGTGATGGACAGCGGAGCTTCGCTGAACTACATCCCGGTCACAGAATGTGAGAAAATTATCCCTAAGCCCCCACTAACTTTTGCACCAGTCCGTGTTTTTACCTGGATGTCCAAGAAGTCACTACCGTGTTTGGGGAAATTCTCCACAACGCTCAAGCATGACAACATCACCATACCAGCGATCATACATGTCATCAAAGGCCCAGAAGCCGACTGCTTACTTAGCCTCCCCACTGCGGAGCGTCTCCGTCTTGTTGAAATTCTTTTCAAAGTCAGCGATAACCAGGACTGCGTCAGCAAGTTTCCCAAGCTGTTTCAAGGCCTAGGGAAATTGAAGGGATGCCAAATACATCTGCACATCAATGAACAGATCAAACCTGTAGCACAGCACCCTCGACGTGTTCCATTCCATCTTCAAAATGCAGTCGAGGACGAACTTCAAGAACTCCTGTCTGCAGACATCATAGAGCGCACGGATGGTCCGACCCCATGGGTATCGCCAGTGGTCATTGTACCAAAGAAAGGGACTCCCAGCAAGGTGAGACTGTGTGTTGATATGCGCCTACCCAACACTGCGATCGAAAGGGAGCGCCACCCTGGGCCGCATCTAAGCGACATGATCGCTGCGCGGAACGGAGCAAAGGTGTTTTCAAAGCTGGATTTAAACAAAGGCTACCACCAGCTCGAATTGGACGTCGAATCCCGCTACATTACGACATTCGCAACTCACTTAGGACGTTTTAGGTACAAGAGACTGAGTTTTGGCGTCTCATCAGCCCCGGAAATTTTTCAGGAGGCAATCCGACAAATTATTCAACACATCCCCAACACGCTGAACTACAGCGACGACATCCTTGTGTTTGGTTCCGATGTTCGTGAGCACGACATCGCGCTTGATCGTGTTTGTCATGCCCTGGTGGATGCAAACCTGACATTGAACAAAGACAAGTGTGAGTTCCACCAGGCCACCTTGAAATTCTTTGGTCACATCTTCTCGGATGCAGGTATGAAGCCTGATCCGGATAAGATTGCGGCCCTGAACAACACCAAGAGCCCATTAGATGTCAGTGAATTGAGATCATTCTTGGGGATGGCCAGCTACTGTGCCCGCTACATCAGAGACTATGCGACCGTCAGACATCCCCTTCGCAACCTCACTAAACTCGGCCAACCGTTCGACTGGACCCCCCAGTGTGAACAGGCGTTCAGGGATATCAAGCGGGCAGTGGAATCGGCTGACAGCCTCTCGTACTTCAATCCACGTCGGAAGACTGAGATCACTGTGGACGCCAGCCCCGTTGGGTTGGGGGCCATTTTGGCACAATATGACAATGACTCTGGCCAGAGACGCATCGTTGCCTATTCCAGTCGCAGTCTGTCTGATCCCGAAAAGGCGTATTCACAGCCTGAGAAGGAAAGTCTTGCGGTGGTTTGGGCGTGTGAACATTTTCATGTCTTTGTTTACGGCAAGCACTTTACTTTGATCACCGATCATCAGGCGCTGGTCACCATCTACGGCAACCCTAGATCCAAGATGCCTCCAAGGATTGAGAGGTGGGGTCTCAGACTTCAGGAATACACATTTACCATTGTTCACAAACCCGGGAAGGCGGAGAACCCGGCTGATTATATGTCCCGCCACCCTCATGCATCGTCAGACTCCAAACCATCGATTGCTGAGGAGTACATCCATTTCGTGGCCGACCAGGCGCTGCCACCTGCTATTCCCATGAAAGTCATTCGTGAGGTCACCGCAAAAGACGCCGTCTTGCAGAAGGTACTCCGTCGGATTCAGACTAATCGATGGAGACATGACCCTCAAGAAGATGACATGGACCCAGCTGTCAAGCAAGAGATGCAAGCATTCCGGCACGTCTGTGATGAACTGTCGGTCACCACAGATGGAGTAATACTGCGAGGTCAACGGATTGTGATTCCTAGTCAACTATGGCAGGGAGTTATCAACCTGGCCCATGAAGGCCACAGGGGAGTAGTATCAACGAAGCAAGCTCTCCGGAGACGCGTGTGGTTCCCCTCCTCGACCAGATGGTAGAGTCTACTCTGAAAGATTGTCATCTGTGCCAGTTGACCAACAAAGGTGATCCACCGACCCCACTACAAATGACCACCCTGCCCAGTGGAGTGTGGCAAGAAATTGCCATGGACTTCTACGGACCGTTACAATCTGGAAAATATGTGGTAGCCATCATTGACGAATATTCACGATTTCCCATCGCACAATTCGTGTCATCCACAAGTGCCTCTAGCACTCTCAAAGTGTTAGATGAAGTCTTTGCAACATGGGGTGTCCCCAAAGAGGTGAAGACGGACAATGGACCCCCATTTAATGGGCACGAGTTCAGTGCGTTTGCAAAGCACCTGGACTTCAAACACAGGAAAACTACACCTCTCTGGCCACAAGCGAATGGCACCATCGAAAGATTTATGGCTACGATAAAAAATACATTTCAGCAAGCCACGGCTGAGAAAAAGGACCTGCAAGTAGCCCTCAACGAGGTCCTCAGAGCATATAGGACAACTCCTCATTCGACCACCGGAAAATGCCCGGCAACCCTCATGCTAGGGCGTCCGATGAGAAATCGCATCCCAACCTGGGAGGGGGCCTTGCGAGCAGTGTCACCAATCCGCAGCCATCAAGAGATGACAGTGACTGACAAACACAATAAAGACAAAATGGAATCATATGCCGATGTCAAGAGGAGAGCGAGATCTCCATCCCTTCATGAAGGAGATTATGTCTTTGTCAAACAGGATCAACTAAGAAAGACTGACTGTTGATTCCGAGATGAACCTTTGCTGGTTACCCAACAGAAGGGCACCATGCTAACTGAGGAATCTGATCAACGACGAGTCACCAGGAACATATCACATTTTAAAGAAGTGTCCTCGAGGCATGAAAGGACCTCTGATGAGCATGACTGACATACTCACACCCGAAGAGTCTGACCATGGTGACCAAGAGAGCAGAGGTCAGCCAAGTGAACCCTTGTCTGGTGATCTTACTGGAGCCATGTCTTTGCGGCCCCGTCGTGACATCCAGCCGCCAAAGAGACTCATTGAAGAGATGGATTAAAACACTGTTTCTATTGTTTGTTAAGAAAGGGGGAGATGTAATGTAGTTAGCAGTCTAGTAGTCAGGTTGGGCGGAGCTAGCTGGGGTGAAGGGAAGAGGAGGAGTGTAGACAGGATGGGGTTAGTTAGAGTAGGGACAGGGGCACAGAAGGAGGTAAAGAATAAAGCTCCTCTCTAAACTCACAATAATTGTCTGTCGTTATTCTGAAGACACGACAGGCTGTCTCCCTGTTCCTCCACTGCAGCACAGCCCCTGTCTCAGCCTCACCTATCCTTTGTTTTCCAGTGGCTGGGACATCAGCCCACTGATAGCCCAGGTGCCAACTCTAGGCACTCAGCGCAAGCATCTCGCTGGTGGGCACTCCAGCCTGTCCCCGGGTAACGCTGACCCCCGATAGCACAGTGCCGCACCAGACTGTACCCATGGCCCAGTCTCAGGACCGTCCGCCGGCCCGCTGCAGAGGGAAGAGGCTCTGTCTCTAAATGCAGGCGGGGTGCAGGGGTGTAATGCCACACTCTGAAAGGACTTTGCTCAACCAGAGCCGCAGGATTGATCAGATATTTGGGCCTCCACGTTGGTAGCTTTAACATGGCATGTCTATTTATTTATTTATTTATGCGATTTTATATAGCGCGTACTTTACCCGAAGGTGTCAGAGCGCTTTACATAGGACCCAGTTTCAAACATAAGGACTGACGGTACAAAAAAGAATTTGCAAATTTTTGACTTACATAAGAACCAGTTGAAAACATACGGATTTAGGATTACATGCGTTATAAAAAGGTACAAACAGAGAAAAATTGCAAATGTACAAGAGATAAAGTCACACAAGGAGGAGATACAAATCGATAAACTCTAGGCATATACTAGTGAAATCACTATCTACTTAGGGAGGGGATACACATGGATATACTCTAAGAGTCACATAGGAATGGTAGAGAGCAGAGCGGACTCCTGCCTAAACTAGTGATTAGAGTTATCTCTATATACATAGGGAGGGGGTAAGACTGGATATACTCTAAGAGTCATGTAGGAATGGAAGAGAGCACAACGGTCTACTGCATATACTAGTGACTAGAGTTATCTCTATATACATAGGGAAGGGATACAAATGGATATACTCTAAGAGTCACATAGGAATGGTAGAGAGTACAAAGGTCTACTGCATATACTAGTGATTAGAGTTATCTCTATATACATAGGGAAGGGATATGAATGGATATACTCTAAGAGTCACATAGAAATGGGAGAGAGCACCCGGGGCTACTGCATATACTAGTGATTAGAGTTATCTCTATATACATAGGGAGGGGATATGACTGGATATACAGTCACAGCACCAAGGGAGGGACAGAGAAGGGCAGGAAAGTGAGACAAACCAGAGAGGGAAGCAGATAGTAACAAGTAAGACAGCGAGGACTGTGTCAGAGGCATCAGGAGAGACAATAGAGAGGTCACTAGGACAGAGGGGGGAGGTCAGAGATCGCTAAAAAGGCAGAGGAGAAAGGTAGAAGAAGAAGTGAGTCATAAAAAGAAAATGGCGGGGAACACAGAGGTCCAGGTCTGAAAGTCCAGGAAGAGGGCTGCCATAGCCAGCAAGTCCGGGGGGAGAAAGGTAGTCCGCAGCAACGGTTGGGTGTTTACCATCGTGTGTTTATTATGTCCTTGCTGCAGAGAGAGAAATTCCCTTTAGGGTCTACGCTGCCATATTCGTTGACCACGCCACCTTCACATGACTATTGATGTGAAAACATAACACGAGTCTAGATAAATCCTTGTTATGCATTGGGTATAAGAAAAACAGGTTCTAGCTTCTTGTAGGCAAATTTATCAGAGTAAGCACAAACTCTTCAGCAAATTCAAGGACTGTATGTGTTTGATATGGGTAATTATTTTGTGGCGATATGCATATGGTGAAAGTACATGCGAAGGAGGGTTGAATGTGCAGTTGACTAATTACAAAACTGCTGGATTTATGGTGTGTTTGGTGGGGCAGGGCTCAAGTCGAGAGTAGATCGTCCAGTCCAGGTTTTCAACAGGACTACAAATCCCTGAGTGTAAAGCGAAAACCTGGCCTGGACGATCTACTCTCGCATGGAAAGCTCAGAACTCCGAATAATTCCGCCAGAAATAAACATAATTTGTTAATTTTAGCCAGGACCTCTTTCAATATTACTAAACAAATTAGAATTGATAATAAACTAGAAGAAAAATACATTAGTTCAGTCCGTTGAAAAACAAAAAAAAATCTATATGTACACTAAAATGTAAACGCTCTATGGTGTATACGCCATGCACGCTGCTGACTACCACTACCTAATGCGTCAGAAGAGGAGGTGTGCTTTAGCACACTTAATTGTTGAACTCATAAAAATTGCTGGTGATACAAGACATCTCACAAACACGCACATTCTGTCACTGAGAGAGAGGTGCTGAGGGGTACTACCCACGGAGAGGCATTGAGGGCTGGCACTGATTGAATGATAGTGAATGACACTGAGGACTGGCACCGACTACTGGTACTCACAGACTGTGTTGAGGATTGGTACTCACAGAGGGGCACTGTGGACTGGTACTGAGCGAGGTGTTCCGAAGACAAGGGCTGAGGACTGCTACTAACAGAGGGGCACTAAGGACTGTCACTGGAGAGGGATTATGCGGACTGGCACTAAGCGAAGGGCACTAAGGATTGGTACTCACCGAGGGTCTCTCAGGACGGATACGGACCAATTGGGCATTGAAGACTGTGTTAAGTGAAGGATACTGAGGGCAGGTACTGACGGAGTGAGCATTGAAGACTGTGTTCACTGAGGGGTACTGAGGACAGGCACTGGGTGAGTGAGCAATGCAAGTTACTATTTGTTTTGTTTCTGGTTTTGAAAATGAGGTGCACTTGACGCCTCAGTGGTATTCAAACACAAGGCTCAAATGGGCATCCGCGTAATTAGTTCTGTGAGTGTATGGCTACCATAATGGTCTGGCTTGGGCCTTTCGTTGAGGTCATTTGCAGGACTGACTGTTGTGATCATGTTTCCTGATAGTAAATGAGAGTAACATAGAAGTGTTCGGCAGTAGAGGGTGTGCCTCTCTAGCCTGGATGACAGGGGGAGAGAGTGATGGAAGTAAATGGGAGGGAGCGGCATTTTTCAATTCTCGTCTATGGCGGCAAAACACCTAGAAACGGCCCAGCCAAGGAGTTTTTCGGATTGCTCATGCATATCTTAGATCGATAACATGCCAATCGCCTGGCACTTACTGACCTTCACGTTGATGGCTATATGCATGTTTTTGTGTGCTAGATGTTACTACTTTTAATGCCTGCATAGCGGTCAGTGATATTGGTGTGTTTTAGTTTGTATTGAATAAATGTATGTATTATGGTTTATCAAATGTTGCTTTATGTGTGTATTTCGTGTCATATAGAGTTTAGTGCAGTAAGGTGCAAGTAACAGCTCGCAATATGGCATCTGCTCTGTGTTTGATGCATGTCGAATGTGTTCCACATGTTTACGTTCGTTAGATATTTAAAAATTAAGGACCCACTTACAGTATGTGGCTGACTCCCACAGATGTGCCCATGCACCCCGAAGTACGGATATCCTGTACAATACCAGCCTATTCCAAGATCGCTCATGCGAAATGGGCAATGCTTGGGAATTGATATTTCCACCCTGATTCCCACACCTTATTGTTCATTTCCGGCCTGTCTTTCTTCCACACATTTCAAGTGCTTTTATCCTGTAAAAAGACTGGGAGAGAAAAGGGTGAGGATGGAGTCCTACGACCTAACTTGTAATTCTGGATTCACCCAGTACCTCCTGGTAGTGGCCATAATGATTCCACCGAAAAAAAGCCAATGTTGCATTTATCTGTGGCATGATTGGTTGCTAGTATAGCCGGGGCCAAAATGGGAGCCTTAAAAGCATTTACAAAAACAGTAAATCTAAAAATAGACAGCTCCATGTATAGCAGCAACAAAACATACTAAAACCTCAGATAAATTACATCAAGTATAAATTGATCTAAACAGTTTAAAAACTTACAAATAAATGGAGCTTAAAGTAAGGACCTATATTTTCCCAATGATAACGAATTCCCTGCATTACAGACTTGGTGGGGAGTTATGTGGACACCAGAAAGAAAACGAGCAACAAAGAAACATACTTTTGGTGTCGCAAGCAGTTGTAAATAAATAAATGCGGATCTGATTTGCCTAAAGTGTGCCGGTACCAACAGAGGCCTGATGTGCATATGACGTAGATAGGAAAACATTGGACACACAAGTACAATATGCACGGAGTCACAGCTCGAAATATTATCACAACTACAAACACACAGGTTAGGCAATTTATACCAGCCCCCCTTTGGGATTAAAAGGTGGTGAAAGATATCTAGCCTTAAAAAATGTTAAAAGACGTAGTTGCCTAATATACAAAAGGAGATAGGGCTGTAATCCACTTACACATTTAGTGTGGGAATGAAAGTTGATCTGTGTAATGTGCTCTGTTAGGTGTTCATGTGTGGCATATCTTATTGAGAAACAATGTTGGAAGCACCTAGATATGCAATTGCACATCATATCTGTGCTGTATTGAAAATCAAGGGGTGTTCTTTCTAGTGTGTTCTGGTGTAGGATTGCATGTGGTGCTTTTGTTGTTACTCGTGTTGGGAGCAACATGATAAATGATAGCCTAGTATAAACCATATATGTTGTGCTTGGATGTATGTGAAGAAGGTTGGACTATTGTGTTCTGTAGACTGCACTGTAGGAACAAAGCTAATGGTGCAAACTTTACATTGGTGACTTGAAATAGCTATCATTTAAACATCTAGTGAAACTTGTTAATGTGTTAACAGCACTTTCACATGAGGAAAGGGCAGGTGATCACTAAAAGGAGCACTCACATTCACTCATACTTATTGGCTGGGATTGTACTGGATCATGGCCCATGGTTTGTTGTGCTGTGCGGGCACCCAGATTGACAGATGATGTCCTGAGCTGTGCTACACTGTGGATGGTGCTGTGGTGGTGCACCGCAGGTAGGTGGAGATCTAATTTGGATAAATGCCCCACTAATATTGAGAATGTTCTTGAGTTTTTTTCTATGGCACCACGGGGTTTTGAAATAAACCCTACTTAGCTTGTCCGTGGCAACATTGTTACTCAAATCACCAAGAGAGGACATATGTCCGCAAAGGGTGTGCTATTGGGGCATCATCGATTTTACAACTAGATGACTTTGGTGTTGTGTTGTACATGTGAAGGTTTGCTATTTTATGTTGTGGAAAGTGCCGCCATCCATAAGATTCTTATAGGACTTAGGGACATATGTACAAGCCCCTATCACCACTGGAATGTCACTTTTAGTGACGTTCCCGTGGCGATAGGGGCCTTGTCTTATGTACAAGTCACCGTTAAGCCACTTAACGTGGCTTAACGCTGCCTTGTACATAAGGCACCCTTTCACGCTATGTTTAGCGTGAAATGGGTGTGCAGTTGGTGTTGTAGTGGGCGTTCCAATGCATTATTTCTCCTCGTTTTTGCTTTTTCCATGGGTGCTGCCTTGTGCAGCACACACGGAAAAAGCAAAATGCCATGGATTGTTTATGTACAGGAAGGTACCCCTTCCTGAACATAAACAAACCTTTTCTGAAAATGCAATTTTGTAACTTTCATGTTTGCTACATGAAAGTTACAAAATTGCATTTTAAGGATTGTTTATGTGCAGGAAGGGACACCTTCCTACACATAACCAATCCTCCCCTGCACACAGACACCATTGCACCATGGTGCAAGGGTGCCTGCATTGGCCATAAGTTGTTAAACGTAGCGCCATCACAGGGGAAAACGCAAGGCTGCACCACATTCTTGTAAATATGGTGTAGCCTTGCTTTTCTGAAGTGGCGGAGCGTGTCCTTAAGCCCAGGAGGCTAACTTCACAAGGTGCCACTTCATTGTACATATCCCCTTTAGTTCTATGCTTTGCAATCTTTCGCAAGACTATGAAAAGCGATTATATTAATCCACTGATTTCATATTCTTTACAACACTATAAGATGCAGCACTAATTTTACGCGCAGCTCTTACAAAATCTAGTAACAATACTGAAAAAATGAAATATGTTCTCATTTCCTGCAATTTCCCCCTGTATGGTTTATAGACCATTTCTGCACATTTTGAGTGCAATGATTCTGAATGAGTAGCGAGGTTTTCAAAAGATGCTACAGAGTTTCTAGAAAGCTTTGAGCCTCACACTATATTTCATGCTCGTTTCTTGTTTTATGATAAAACATTGAAGGCCGTGTTGATAAGAAGAAATGCATTTTTATTATTTATGTGCCTCACAAAACCACTTTAGACAATGAAGAGTAATTTAACAATGTACATTAATACGAATGTTTATAGTCGCATATTAGCCCTGTGTAAAATCAGTTAAATACGGCTCTGTTTCCTCCATTTTAGAGCATGTTGACCCTTGGAATATAATTAAGCCTTTAGTTGTATGCAACCACGAGACGCTTTTGAGGGTTACAGAATCCCAAGATAGTTTTGGAGTTTTTTATTTGCTCTATGTACAATATTCAAAATACATGTTAACATCCAATCACAACTAAACAAAATTGAACACAATGCAATTAATGTTCCTCCTTACAATGTCATCAGGGAATTTTTACACCCGTATTCAATTGTTCTGCAAATTTATTGAGCCTGACTATTTTTCTGAGAATGCTCAAGTTACATATTTGAAGGGGAGATGTAAAACTGCATGCAATGCTATCAAGAGCTGATATTGTCAGTTTAAAGTTGGCTATGTGATATTCACCATTCACTATGGCTGTGACTTTGATATGTGCAGCCAGTGAAGATCCACAATGCACCACAATTAATGGCTTCTGTCTTTTACCGGACATGGCGGTAGAGGGCACATTTCCCTTCCTTGAATTACCACTTTCATGCAAACATCAACTTCACAGTAACAATTTTTATAGACGTATATATATTTTTTTACCCGCTTAGTAATGTGCACTGGTTATTTCTAAGAAACACAATCAAGTACACATAGTGTTGACTGGAGCGGTACATTATGCCTATTTCGACCATGGTGATAGAGCAAACATGAGTACAAACTGTGGAGTGTATACATACTAAAATTATTCACCAGGTTTGTATCACAAAAGTGACATAAATCAGTGCACAAAACTTAAGACCCATATTTATTCATATTTCACGCCACAGAATGCAGCATGCATCCTTGTTGAGCTGCACTGCATGAAAGAGAGAGGGCAGGAATGTGCCTTATTTAACATTATAGGGCACATTCCTAGTCTCTGCTTGTGCTAGCACCCAAACTGCTGCCTAGCCCAAAGGCAGGCACTTTTGTAACATGGTACAATCCTCAGAGACATTTTCCTCTTTTCCTCTTTCAATGCAGCACACTTAGAGCCTGATTACGAATTTGGTGGTGCGGAGCTGGGTATGACCACCGCCACACCTACAAACTGTTGGTCGGGACTGCCTGCTGGATTACAAGTGTTTCTCATATCTGGTGAGCTTTTTTTTAATGTTCCCATGGTAGTGCATCAGAAAATGGGCACCACAATGGGAACGCCCAAAACAGTTCCTGCATGGCATGGATTGTAAAGTTCATGCCGCACAGGAACTGCGGTGCATGCACACTGGGGGGCACCTGCATGCACTCCATGGCCCTGGGGCACAAGGGGCCCCTATAGGGTTGCCTTTGTTTCCTCTCCGCCACAGTTTTCATTGTGTAGAAAACGCCATGAAAACCGCGACGGAGTGGAAATTCATAAATGCTTGGGGAGACTGTGGCAGACCCACCAAGCATATTGCGGCCTCAAGACTGCCGCAACACCACCTGGGAACGGTGGTTCCCTGGCGGCTGTGGTGGCCCAATGGTGGTCAAACTGTTCTAATTGCTATAGGGTGGTCTGAAGATCGCCACCGACGTGCCCCCGCAAGTCTAGCAGTCCGTTGACCGCCAGACTCGTAATAGAGCCCTCAGTAAGAGAAAAACATTGTTGAGCCTCCGGTGGGTGGGGTGCAATGCTGACGCATTCCCAGGTCTACCAGTGTTGATACATCTGTTAGAATGCATGGGTATATCCATGGGAATACCCACGCTCCATTCATGGCACACCTCCCTGCCACAGAGTGACACAAGACAGTGATTTGCACAGCCCTGCATTACTCTCAATTCATCAAGCCACGCAAGGTGGCCTTGCGTGACTTGGTTAATCTCATGTAGGTATTGCATCACCCTTGCATCCCCTGGCTTGGCTCAAGGGTGACAGAAAACCTTGATAAATATGATCTTAACTTTTTTTGTGCTGGAAAGTCACCTGGAGGTAACATAAAGCAGCACCTAGCACTTTTTTAAGTTACCGAGTGTCAAGAGGGCATTCCATGGATGGTGCAGGGGCCTTCCTATACAACCATTCAACCATAAAAAAAGTAGAAAGGGTTTTGCATAAAACAATAATGTTGTTTTGATAGCAGTTTATCGAGAAGAAATGCTTTTATTTCTCCAGTCTCTTCTGGTTTACATGTGTGGTGCACTGTACAGTACACATACTTAGTAGAACACATTTAAAAGTTAGTCTAAGCACAGTATGCACATAGGGTAGACATCACACACAAGCACACATTTGCACTATGGTGCAAAGGTTTTTGCATGGTGCTGGCAGCTTCATTGTGTGCCATCACTGGGGAGAGAGCAGGACTGCACCATATCCCTGTAGCTATGGGGCTGTCTTGCTTTCTGCCTATCATGCAACACAACACAGCAACTTTAGTTTCAGCTCTGCAAGACACTTTAGCAAATACAGCCCTGTATTTGCTTCCAATGTTATAGCACAGTGATTTGCATTTCTTGTTGCACCTAGCTTTTTCCTAGGTATTAACTATGAGTGCAAAACATGTAAAATGGGGTCATACTGGTTTTGTGCATCATTGCTCATTATTAGCAATAATTAGTATATTGGGCTGCAATGCACTGGAAGCACCCAGTGCAAATGACATGTTCACGTCTACATGTGTCCTAACATCTTCCAGCAAGACTGATATAGAGCCTGAGGAATTACAGGAACATCGAGCCTGCCCCAAAGCACAACACTGTCTTCAAGAGGTATTGAAACTCAAAATCAAAGTCCTTGGCCAAAACAGAACTAATTCTGGATCAACCCACTGATGGAATCTTCAGATGTTGGTCCATCACGATGCACCAATCAGGACCCTCAATTTGACCCTTTCATTGATTGTTCACCAAACAATATTTATTTAGTGGAGACATGAAGACTATCCTGGGAATACTTATTGCTAGGCTGTGAAATTACCAAGACCATTCTTGTGAGAACAAGTAATGCTGAATTAGTAAAAATATAAGTAATAGGGCCAAGAGATTCTCTGAGGGTGTCACGTCCTAGGAGGATTTGGTTGACTGTGTGCTCCTCCCTCAGCCCGACGCTCTTCAACGTCTACATGGCTCCACTTGCCCCCATCGTCAGAACCTACGGACTCAACATCGTGTCATATGCAGACGACACCCAGCTCATCCTCTCCCTATCCAACGAGCCCAACACCGCCAGACGCAACTTTCGAGAAGGCATGGAAGCCGTCGCCAAATGGATGAAAAACAGCTGCCTACAACTAAACACCAACAAAACAGAAGTACTCATCATGGGCCCAAACCCCGACGCCTGGAGTGACACCTGGTGGCCCACCGCCCTCGGAAACCCACCAACCCCCACAGACCACGCACGCAACCTGGGAATCATCCTGGACTCCGAGCTCAAAATGGACCGCCAGATCAACTCTGTCTCATCTTCCTGCTTCCACACCCTCCGCCTCCTTCGTAAGACCTTCAAATGGATCCCCCTCGAACACCGAAAGACAGTCACTCACGCCCTGGTCACCAGCAGACTCGACTACGGCAACGCACTCTACGCCGGAATAAACAAAAACCTCATCCGCAAGCTACAGAACATCCAGAACGCCGCCGCAAGACTGGTCCTCAACCTGCCAAAACACTGCCACATCTCCCAGCACCTGCGCACACTCCACTGGCTCCCCGTCGAGGCGAGAATCACCTTTAAGATGCTCACCCACGCACACAAGGCCCTCCACGGCACTGGACCAGCATACCTGAACAGCCGACTCAAATTCCACGCACCCCAAAGGACCCTACGATCAGCCCAGCTTTCCTACGCTGTGGTCCCCCGCACCAGAAAGACTAGATCGGGAGGCCGCTCCTTCTCCTTCCTCGCGGCCAAAGCATGGAACGCCCTTCCGATCCACCTCAGACAGACAACATCGCTCCCCATCTTCGCAAGAAACCTCAAAACCTGGCTCTTCGACAGACCCCCTCCTTGATGGAATGGAACCTGCACCCCCCCAACTCCCCCCCCCCACCCCTAGCGCCTTGAGACCCTTACTGGTGAGTAGTCGCGCTTTAACAAACTCCTGATTGATTGATTGATCTAGTGCATTTGTTTTTATTCCATCCACTTCTCTCACATAGGGGCATATTAGCAAGGGCCATATTGCCCTTTAGCAGCACTTTTTGCCGCTAAAGCAGCGATATTTTTATCGACCTATCAGCAAGCTGTGGCTAACAGCAGTTAGCAACAGCTTTTAGGCGATAGCGACCAGTTTGGGACCCGCTTTGCATGTCAGTGATATTTATCACTAATGACATGCAAAGTGGGTGTACCCAAACTGTTAGCGACTAAAAGCAGTGGCTAACACAGCTATCGCCTATTAGCAAGGCAGGCTTAGCGATAAAAAAATGTGCGCTAAGCGCGATTATCGCTATAATATAACGCCTACTAAAAACATGACTTACCTGTTTATCCAATGGGAAGTGGATTGTCAGGTTAAGTCCCCATTGGCGTTAATGCGTGAATATTGCTGGATTTCCACCAATATTCACGCATTTCACCGCTATCGCTGGATATTTTAGCACAATGGAGAAAAACGTTGCTAATAGCATGTTTTCTCCTCTAACGTATCCAGCGATAAAAAAAATGCGATAACCGCATTTTGCGATAAATATCGCTATTCCTTGCTAATATGCCCCATAGTTCTTATATCAGCGCCATTGCCAACGAGATTGGTCCAATGTTATAGAAATTCCACTTGGTTGTCATTTTCTCCATAGAAATGTACAGGAGCTGGAACTCAAATTTAAGTAGTAAAGCATCCAATTGGTCGTGCTGGCTGCTTCTTCTCCTTCACAATTTTCTTCAAGAAAGAAGAATAAATACTTCACAGGAATAAACCTGCATCTTGTATTTGAACATGTACAGTTACAATAGGTGATAGGCCATTTCGGAATAACATCCTAGAGGACAAACAAAAACATATTTTTAATTTTCACGATTTGAGTAATCCATTTGACATTCCATTTATTTTACATGCAAGATTTTTTCCCTATTGAAAAGTGATGTGTTTCATCTTCCCACAACGTTAAGAACTCATTTACTTTGTTTTTCTTTTATATTTTGTTATTATTATGTATCATTTTAAATATAAAATTTTGTGCAGACAATCAAGTTAACATTTTGAAGGTGCTGCTTTTCAGAAATGCCTCATGCTTGGGCTTGGGAAAAAACACCACAGGGTTCTGGCTTTTAACCCAGTAAGGCTAAGCCGAATATAACAAAAGAACAATACAATGGCCAATACTGGACTTGATTTTATGTATTCAAAACTTAACCTTTATGAATGAAACATACCGGTCCGTTTTTTACTGACGTCACTAGTTGAATTTTAATTTTTCTCACTAGTAGAACATTTTTAATTTTTGACCATATCAAGAAATATTTATGCATGTACAAACAATTACAAAGCTATACATATCAAATCAAACAGATTTACATATATTTACAAAAAATTCTGCACATCCTACCAACAGCATTCATACTTCATCATACAGCTATACACAAAAGAAGATATAATGTGGCCCTTTGTCAAAAACAAACCCAATCCTCTATCCATGTGTCAAGCCAAATCAACTGGGCTATGTTCTACTAGTGAGAAAAATAAAAATTCAACTAGTGACGTAAGTAAAAAACGGACCGGTATGTTTCATTCATAAAGGTTAAGGTTTGAATACATAAAATCAAGTCCAGTATTGGCCATTGTATTGTTCTTTTGTCATGCTTGGGCTCAGCATCATGGCAGACTAGTGTGAAAATAGAGGGCCTCATTTACAATATTTTGATGCACAGCAGCACAGCAAGCTAATCTGCTGCTCTGCCATGTGTCAAAAGGAAAGGGCAGGAATGCACAGTTTCTACAAGATACAGCACATTCCTGTCCTTTTCCTCCGTGCTGGTACACAATGGGCTGCCATGCGCCAACACAGGCACCCTTGCACCAGGGTGCAAGGGTGTCTGCGTTGTAGGGGTGATTGTTTTTGTGGAGGAAGAGACACCTTCCTGCACAAAACAATCAGGAGAGGTTCTTTCCTTTTTCTATATGTGCTGCAGAATGCAGCACAGATAATAAAAGGAAAAATGAGGAGAAATGATGGTATTTCTCCTCATTGTGCCTCCCTTATGCCTCCTCTGGGGAGACGTAGAAACTGAGGCATTGTCAGGTTTACAAAACCTTCTAAATATGGGAATGCGTCAGGTTCCATGGATGCTGCATGGGAACATCCACAGCAACACCCATGGAATGCCCCATTCACGCTGAGTAATGCGTGAAAGGCGCACAGGCGTACAGAAAATCGATGGGGCCTCCCTGCAAGGAACGTGAAGGGGCCACAACAGGGCTCAATCAAGAGATCTCCGGCAGGAGTGCTGTGCTGAGGCGGCCCCTGGAGCTTGGGGCCCCCGCACGGCGGGGACTGCGGGGGCCTGTGTTATGCCCCTGGAAAGGGGGCCATATTTTACAAACCCATGAAAAGCCATATCAAAAAAAGTGACACACCGACAGGGCAATTGGCTTTTAAATATGCCCCAGAATCTTTATTCATTCTACTTTATTAGCAAAGGATGATTTAGTTTTATTTATTTTCATATTAGTGGACTTGTAAAATGCTAACAACTTGAATGAATGAATAAGATAGTTTATTAGTCAATTAAAACCATAAACATGACTAGAATCATACGGTACAAAACATTTAGCCAAGAAAGGTCTAAACCTTGTTATACATCAGCTGCAACCACTACACATCTAATTGGGTAAAATTGTCATTATTAGCTGCCCTTCATGAATATAAGAGTAGAAATACTAGTGTACAAATTATAAAAGGCGGTCAGGTAAATGAGGCAACCACAGCACCTTCTTATGTCTCTAAAATTGATTGGTCATAAGCCGGCTTTTTCCCTGATTAGTTAGCGTGTATGTTCTTTACTATGCAACCAGTTGTTATTCTACTGATAAAGTGCCAGTGTGCCAAACTACATGCAGTTGAAGTGCCAGTGTGCAAGTCAACGGAGCGGGTAAAGTACATGTTCATTGATGTGGGGCCAGTTGTAATACTACTGATAAAGTGCTAGTGTGCAAGCATATATGCGGATAAAGTGCCTGTGTGCAAATCTACAGTGCACGTAAAGTGCCAGTGTGCAAAAAGTAACTGCTTGTTAGGTGGTTTTTGCCATAGCATGGCGTGTTAGATAGCGGCTAATGTTGCTTTCCATAGAAGCCCGTTCTTGCATGTCCATTTACCTGCTCCCAATTATTTATATAACTTGACGGGATTGGCAGAACCTTATGTCAATTTCTCTGGCAACCCTTACCAACAGGCCCTAAAACATACCAGAAGCTTGTCAAATCTCTTCACAGCCCCCCACCCCCAGATTCACACAGCACCCGACCTATGCCCCAATCAGGTTTTTGAAGATGGCCAGGAACTGCACTAATCTAATGTTCAACATCGTATTTCTTGGGTCCAGTGACTTCAAAAGTGCGGTCCTGCAGGACCTGATTCCAAGGTCAATTAACTCTCTTCTTAATAGGATTCTTCACTGGTTGACCAGTCATATGTATCTGGACAGATATATATCACGTGCAGCAAGGACTCAATCCCCTGATGGCATAGACAGCAGTTCTGGTCTTCGCCTAGGCCGCCTTTCCTCCATTTTGGCAGTAAATCAAATGGGATATCTCACCAAGTGTGAATGCCAGGAATGACTGTTTAACCTTCCAATGATAAGGTGCTGCAAGAAATGGTGATTCTCATAAGATTGAGCATGATTTCAGCACCAGCCACCCATGGTGACATGTGGACAACCTTTCCTTGTCTGCAGCCCAACTTTGCAGTTTGATCGACATATTTACCATTTTCTTGAAGAATTGCCCTGATATTTCAGAGTTCCATTGATCGCACAGTTCTAATATTCCGATGCTGTTCTCACGATATTTCTTGTAAGTGCAATCCCCCTGTTGTAGATTGTTTTCAGACCAAACTCGGGTAGCCAAAGTGTTATTGGCAGCTGCATGGAGTTTGTAACAAAGCTTTACAAATGCTGCCTGACTGGCAAGTGACTGTTTTGTTAATGAAAATTCCAACCAAAGTTGCCCAGGTGAGGCCAATCTGGGTAACCGTAAGGTTTGTTTGTAGGATCTTTTGAATCATTTATCAAGTAGAGTATTCTCAGCACCTAGCATTTTCTCTGATCCGTACGCGAGGGTTGGCATCAATTTTGCTTTCATTACTGTTCTCATGGGCTTCAGGTCATGGCCTCAGATGGATCTTGCCAATGTTGAAAATGCACCGTTGATATTCCTGCACTTTTCCCTTGATCGCCTTTTTCTGGGATGCAAATGTACCACTTGCATCTATTTTGACACCTAAATATACGTAGGTGGCAGCCTCACCAATTTTGTTTCCACTAAGATGCCATCTGCGATTTTTGTTGGTGTGCCGATTAAAAGCCATTGCATTTGTTTTTTTGTGATTTACTTCCAGGCCATGCTAACGACTTGTAAAATGCAATAATTAAAGGTTTTATGTAAACTTAGTCAAGTTGCGTCAACATAAATGAACAAAGAGCAGAAAGCAGAGGTAAGGCAATATTCACCTCAAAGATGTGAAAAGAAGTTAAAATAGATTGTGAATGAACAGAGAGTGAGGGTGAATGGAGAGAACATGGGTTTATAAACAGGGCGAGGAAAAGTAAGGTGAAGTTAAAAGGTAGTACAGAATTTCCCATCAGTTGAGCTCCATTCCTGGAGGAGCTACTGTTGTCCTTCATACCTGCAGCCATGGAGGCACAATAAGTTTACAGTGTGACAGAAGAGCTAACATCTGGAAAGCAAAGCAGGTCAAATGTAGGTCTAGTCCTTGGGTAGTTGTTTTTATTGCAACCCCAAATGTGGAATGATTCAGGTACCTTGATTTGCAGATCAAGAAAGCCAATTTCTGTTTGTTTTCTTTTCTGCAAAGGCTACAGTCTTTCAGTACCAAAAAAGGAGGACTAAATGGCAATCAAGTGGAAGGAGAAAAAGGGATTATTTAATATAATTATGGCTGTTCAGTGTAAGGTTTTGGTCTGGTGCACAGGAGACTGATAAAGGGAAAAATGCAATTAAAGAAAGAGAAAAGAACTGAAACGAATGCGGGGTGCATACAGTGCCCATAGTATTCTATTCCTTGAGAGACATTGTCCATACAACCCATTTCCCTACTTGGTATCTTTTGTAAGTAGACTTTGATATATAACTTCATGAGTGGAATGCACAGAAGAGGCTAGTTAGGGTTAGGTAATCCTGAGATACTGGGGTACAGATTCATCACTATTTGACATGGTGCAAAGCAGCAAGACAACTGTGCTACGCTGAGTTAAATGGAGAGGGCAGGAATGCACCATATCTATCAAGATATGGTGCATTCTTGCTCTCTGCCTGCGCTGGCTCACTCTGTGCTGCCTAGCGCCAATGAAAGCACACTTGTGCTATGGTGCAAGAGTGCCTGCGTTGCAGTCAGGATTTTTTTTGTGCAGAAAGGGACACGTTCTTGGACAAAAACAATCCTTAGAGGCTTTTTCTTCTTTCTAAATGTGCTCCACACTTACAAATACCTGCCCATTTCTCCCACATCCAGCAAATACATAGATTGAGCCTCACTTACAAAAGTCCAACCGATACTCTGACACTCTTCGAAACTGATACAAAATACCCTCTGCTAACACAAACTGGTCTCCGCTACCTGTGGGCCCTCAAAAACATCAACTCCCAAATGTGGAAACAAGTGGCCAAGGGAAGATCAGCAAACGTTGTCTGGGATGGCCAAGAAGCATGAAAAGCACTTGCTGAAAGACTCCATTAGCCCCTCTCCTGGATACTAAATGAGAGTCCACAACTGTTTCCATACCTAGATGAAAGTCCAGAAGAACAGCAAGGAGGACTGCAAGGAAGTTTGAGCATAAACAGGGAGAAAATGAAGCTCAAAGTAGTAGAAGTGATGGACTAGTTAAAATTATGTTTATGAATGCAGTAGAAGAAGAACATCAGGGTTCAGGTAAATGGAAGAGGAAACAAATGACTTTTCGTACAGAGGATTACCAAACACTTTACAACACTGCTGGAGAGAAGAAAGCAGAGGGTTCAATCTTTGATAGATAGAAGAAAGTGGCTGATGTTCTGTCCCACCTGTCCCTGACTGAGTTCCCATTTGGTCAAGCAAAACTGTTCCCAGTAAAAATTCAGAGAGAACAATCCACTTGGAGCACTTTAAAAATCTAGTGATCTATTCTGTCGACTTGTCTGATCAATCTGCAGCACTCATTAATAATCCCAAATCTGTCAGTCCTACAGTGGCGGCTCCTCCACTAAGGAGGAGGAGCATCGCCCACTTCTTTCGGCAGTGGAAATAAAGGAAAAATAAAATGATAATAACTGATTGTTATCATTTTATTTGTTCCTGCTGCGGCTTGGTGGGCGGGGCGAGTCTGCTCTGCTCTCTGAGCAGGGGAAGAGTAGTGGCACCTTCCTAGTTGCGCAATGACTGGCTGGCCCTCTGGGCCCGGTCAAACAGTCATGCACACTTTGTATGTTTTCCATGCAGGCTGCATTACAACCTACGTGGAGAACATGCCCAGGCCCCAATTCCCTGGCTGAGCGCTGAACCACAGCACTCAGACCAATCATAATGCGCATTGCAGCAATGTGATTGGTCAGGGGAGCCTTGGTGCTTACCTCGTGCCTGCGGACGAATGACGAGGAGCAGTGAGGAGGTAAGGTACATTTTATTTTTTAGCTTCTTTACCCCCTTCCCACTTCTTGTCCCTGCCCTCTGCCCTGCCACCCCTGATCCATGCTGACCCCCACTGCAGTCATAGTCTTCAGCCTATCCCCAGAGCTGGCACACTGCTGGTAATGTCTACATGTGCAGAATGGGGAGCAAGTACAGAATGCATCAAAGGGGATATGGTTCTCTTTCGAAAGGCAGCAACATCATCCTATGAGAACTTCAAGTCCTTGGTGGAGATCAAATGTAGAGATCATAAGACTGAAGGAGGAAGGTATCCTCCCTTGATAAAAAACTCTTAATGTAAAGTCAACCATAATCCAACAGATACATCACTTACTGATACAATCAAAGTCACAGAACATAGTACATAAAGGGAGGCGAAGGTGCACACCACAAAACCATGGCAAGACTCTCTGAAATCCATATTACTAGCCAGTTATTAAGATGGGATGCTTTGGCAAAGAGTTTTGCAATTACATTTCCTCAAACTATACTTCCTCCACCTATTTTACATAATCATAAACCCAGGGGCTTATTTACAATGCCCCTGCAGCACTTTTATGCAGCTGTAGCTCCCTTAGTGTGCGGGCCCATATTTACAAGGCCACACAAAGCCACCCTGCTTGGCTTTTCATGGCCATGTAAATATGGAGTAAGGCAATGCCTTACTGTGTGTGGGACTATTTTGTCACTGAACCTTATTTGAAACTATTGGCACACATAGAGGGAGAAGAAAAGGATTTATTTTTGAAGCATTGATGCAATGTGACAAAAAAGTAAAAAAGTCTTCACTACAACCCATTTCTCTGCAGAGACTATATATTGGAATACTAATCTTGATCAAATTATGTATTTGGAAGTATTGGCATGGATAGGGATAAGAAAATGATTTATATATGAAGCATTAATGTAAGAGTGACCAAAAAGGTAAAACGACAAAAAGTAAATGCAATCCTCTTTTTTCCCACCTTATTTTAAGTGAGACTCAGCTGTATTATGGTGTTTCGGACATATAGGAATTTATTATTAATATATTAGGAATAAAACACTCAATAGAATTCCACCCAGGTGATCAGTCTGGACTCCAATGTTTTTTTACATGCAAAGGTTTACTTGTTTACACTCACAAACCTATGGAGAGGACATTTATCGGCCTTTGCTGGATGTGGAGCCCTCCCACTAGTGATGTTGCTTATAAAAAGGAACCGAGCAATCTTGTCAAAATTTGCTTCTAGCAAGATAGAAGACCTGCTCCATTTGTTGCTGTCCTGACCACACTGCTAAACGCTATGTGAAGCAAAGATCAAACACTGCATAATCAAAGAACTATTAAGAGACTGAGGGGCATATTCTCAAGGACTTATCGCCGAGTTAACGGCACTTTATCGCAGCCTAAGTGTCGATAAATTTGTCTGAACGGCTATTGCATGCACAAACTGAATCGCACGGATACAGAAATCTTCCCATTTCGAGTAAAATAAAAAGTTATGTATACCCTTGCACCATTACCATGCTCTGTTCTATTGTTTCAGATTTCCCTTACACAGAAGGCTGTAAGCAAGCTAAACCGGAAGTACACGGTCTAGCACACAGGCGGGTCAGGGAAGGGTGCACCTTAGCGAGTGCAGACCTCCCAGCTCACCCCTCTTGGTCCTGAAGAAAACCAAAAAAATCACACACGGTTGACCATACTTTTATGCACATTCTGATACTACCTGGTCAAATAAAACCAATAGAAGTATCCCACCTTTTTTAGCAGTGTTATACTGACTCTAGAATAAAGTCTTTAGGGAGTACATGTAGGACACTTTTTAAACCTCACAAACTTCCCCACACACTCACAAAAAATCCAGCTCCGCTGCAGTTGCAGGCGTCGAAGCACACCTGAGTGGCACTCGGTCACTCGGGTGGACCCCGATGATGAAGCATGTCACCGACCAGGTCAGTGAGTGAGGGGTTTCTTAAAAAAGAAAGATTTCTTTCTTTCCACATTTCTCTATCTCCATGTTAGATCGCTAGGACTCTGTGTCCTGGGGATAATCCTTTCTTTTGTTTTGTTAAAATTGTATCTCGGGGACCAAGGAGTAGGAACCCATTCGAATACCCTTTGTTGATTACGTATGAAAAGCAGCGCACAGCAGTGAGAGTTTCCCCTCGTTTGAAGGGACACAACATTAGCAAATATGGGCGAGAATCAAGGTCTATCTTTCACTACTGAAGAGGTAGAAGCCATTCTAGCCGAAACCTCAATGTTTGCAGATGCTAGCATAGCTCAAACAATTGCACAAACCACTGAGTGGGAAAAACTGTCAGAGATGAAAAGGGATAGGATCAGAACCATACTACACGCCACTATTCTAAGGGAGTATCTGATCAACAATTCTGCTATCAAAGGGCTTTTGGTAACCAATGCACCAAGATTTTTTTTGAATGACCCCACATTTAGACGTGACTGGGCCCAAATTGCGTGGCATTGTATGCACGATTGGATGGTACTGATTATAAATACAGCAGTGAGATTGTCAGAGGCTATCCTGATAGAAATCCAACAGACAGAGAGCCACATAAAAATCACAATCATTGGCTGCAAAAAAAGACTTGACGAGATAAACAAAGAACTCACTGAATATAAAGACCATCTCGCACAGCAGAACGCGCAGAAACTACAGAAGGATCCGAAAAGATTCTCATTTGTTAAAACATATCCCTATTCCGACCCTGATTACCAACCACCACAAAGGGGAGATAGGAATTCGGGAGCATTGAGTGATGGTTCCTCGATTAGCAGCGGGTCAAGAGCAGGGAGTGGAAGGAATAGACAGAGGGGACGAGGCACAGGACAACCCCCATGGCAACACTAAAACACACCTTTGATGGGAAATTACCCAGGCCAATTTGATGCACATACTCAGTTCCAGGGATATGGCTGGCAAACCCCCTTTCCACAACCAATGTTCCCCCACAAAGCTTTTCGCCCACCTTTTTTAGGGATTGGTCGGAGAGGAAGAGGACGGCGCAAGGGAAACAACCAGGTACACTGAGAGGAACAGGACAACATGAGCAACTACACAAGAAGCAAGACACAGACACCACAGCCAGGGACAAGCAAGACAAAAACCTAGTGACCAACTTATCCTCTAGAGTACTAACTGAGACAGAGATGAGTACACTTAACAAAGGATTAGGGTTTGTCCCCACATCAAAAGTGGACAAATTTGCCCTACACTGTGAACTGGCAGGTTTCTATAGAAAACTGAAGCTAAAAGCATACTTTGAGAAAGGCACCGAGACGCCAGACACACAGACCCAACCTGACACGACATTGCGAAAAAAATCCACTTTCTCGCCACCCTCGCACACGACTCCGGTTGAAATATCTACCTTCGAACAGGCAGTATTTATTGACATTGAGCAAATGGAAGAAGAGAGACCTTTCTGCAACATAAATAAAAATGAAAAACAAGCCCTAGAGAACCTAAGAAACTGCGGGGAGATTGTTATAAAACCAGCAGATAAGGGAGGAGGTATAGTGGTACTAGACAAGACAGCCTATCAAAATGAATGCCTCCGCCTCTTATCATACACTTAGAACTACTTACCACTGACTACTGACCCCACACAGGATTTGAAGCAAGAAATAGAATCTCTAGTAAATCTGTCAGAATCCTGTAGTTACATAACGAAACAAGAGGCTGATTTTCTGAACACCAGTGAAGAGATAATCCCGTACTTTTACGTATTACCCAAGTTGCACAAAAACAAAATGCCACCACTCGGAAGACCGATTGTGTCTGGCATTGGGTCTCTCATGGAACCACTATCTAGGTATTCTGATTGCTCCTTTAAGAAGATGGTACAGAAAACCGAAACCTACCTTCAAGACACCAAAAGCCTCCTACAACTTTTAAAGGATATCAAAGTTGATGACACAGCTATTTATTTATTTATTTATAAAGTTTTATATAGCGCGAACAAGATCCCCAAGGATATCAGAGCGCTTTACAATAGGTTGGAAGAGAGGACAAAATGAAATGTACACAGCAATTGAACAAAAAAAAATGCTGAACAGTAAACAATGGTACACGTATAGAGTATAATATTATGCAGAAGAGGCGATCCATGACTGTTAGTTGTGCCATGGAGATAAAAACCAAGAAACAACCGCCTTATGAGTGCCTCTGCCCCCTAATTTGCTCATTAGGAATCTTTTGGCTTCCTGTTTGAAGGCCGTCGTCGAGGAGAGTCTGCGTACATCCGGAGGAAGAGAGTTCCATATTTTAGGGGCAGCGCCAGAGAATGCTCGGTGACAAGTACTCTTTATGCTAAGGATTATCGGTTTCAGGAGGAGAGTAGAGGCGCTTCTAGATGCCCTCTCCCCACAGGATAATTCAAGCTTTTGCGCCAGATACGTGGGAGTATTGTAGTGAAGGGCTTTGTGCACCAGGATTACAATCACCTTGTGAGCTTTGACATTGAAAGCCTTTACACGAGCCTCCCCCAAGATGAAACTTTAGAGCTCTTGGGTAGAGTGCTAGAGGAAACAACATGGCCTCACCAAGTCCCGAAACACTTTGTCCTGTAATGTGCCACCCTAGCATTAAAAAGAAACTTCTTGGAGTTTGAGGGTGCCCTCTGTTTACAGATTGGGGGTACTTCCATGGGGAGCACCTTTACCCCAAGCGTGGCAGGGCTTTATGTCTTTGATTTTGAGAAGAAATTAATTCTCTGTGAAGCGAACCCCTTTGGACAACACATTATATTCTGCAAGAGGTACATCGACGACGTCCTTGCCATTTGGTAAGGACCGGATCACATCCTGAGTGAATTCATAACGTGGATAAACACTTGTGCTAACAACTTAAGATTCACACACTCAGTTGACAGAAAGACCATGGTCTTCCTGGATTTAGTTATAACCAAATAAGACGGAGGTCTACAAACCAAAACCCACCATAAACCCACATCAAAAAACAACGCCCTAAGATATGAGAGCTTCCATCCGAGGGCCCTCAAGGAAAACCTCCCTTACTGCCAATATCTCCGTTTGAGAAGGAACTGCAGCAAACTAGAAGACTACAAAAACCAGGCAAAGGATCTAACTGAAAAACTCTCAGACAGGGGCTACCCCAACCATATCCTGAAAAAAGGCCAGAAAAGAGCCCGTAATCGATCCTGAGAGGCGCTCCTTGAAGACAGAGTCAAAGAGGATAAACAACCACCCCTAACCTGTATCACTACATACAACACCCTGTCCAACAAAATGACTAAATCCATCAATAAACATTGGAATATACTGAATACGGGTAACGTTCACTGGGAAAAACCACTCTTCTCGTTCAAATGAGCTAGAAGTATAAGAGACACACTTGTACATACCCACCCCAAACAGGGCAATACAGGTGAACAGACCACAGTACTAAGTGCATGGGGTTTGCCTAAAGTCACCGGGCACTACTCGTGCGGGAATTGCAGTGTATGCCACTTGACCACTGCAACAAAAACTCTACAACTGGAAAGAGGAAAAATTTGGACACAGCGAACACACACAAATTGTAATAGCCTGAACGTGGTATACCTAGTGACATGCCCATGCGGTTTGCAGTATGTAGGCATGACCGGAAGGAAGATCAAGCAACGCATCTGTGAACACAGAAGCACAATCAGGTGCAAAAAGGTAACCACCAAACTCACTCTCTACACAACTATCGACCCAACACAGTCCCCTGACTCGTACACCTCGGATACACTTCATTTTATTCTATGCATATGACAGTCCGTGGTTTTTTATAGTAAAAAAAATCCACACATTTTTGCCAAGCACGAGCCAATATCTGCTCTGTTTTTACTGTTTTTACTGACATTGTCCGTAGGATCAACAAAGTTGGATTAGTTGCACCTACAACAAACTCCACACACCCTTTTTTGCCAAACACGAGACAATATCTGCTCTGTTCTTACTAACATTGCCCATGGGATCAATAAAGTTGTATGAGTTACACCTACAACACTTTGCACAGATCCCCTTAGTTTCACATAAAGTAACACTCTCCCAACAAGGTCCCTTAACCGCAGTGCACATTGCACCACGTAGTCAGAAGCCGCGGTCACGTGATCGGGTGACGCGCATTCTGATTGGCTACTGACCATCCAATCACTAGGCGCCTGTTTAAAATACACAGAAGTGCAACCGGCACTATCCTCAGGATGCCGTGCGATAAGGATAGGTTTCCAGCGGGCAGACGCCTGTTGACAAGTAAGTGTCCTGGACTGGGGTTTAGGTGAACTATGCTTTGATACAGCCTTAACTTAAAAAAACGGGCGCCTTTAACTATGACGTCCCGATAATCGCAATACTCATGCCTGCCATTTATGCCCACAGAACGCTCAAAGGCGCCCCCCCACGGCATCCATGGGGCTCTACCAACAGTAATTACTAGTAAGTTCGTTTGTCGAATGTTTCCCAGCTATGTCACTCGAACATAGCCTGTATACTTAGATCAATAATGAAAGACGCCTTGATTCTCTCACCCTATTTCACATTAAAAAAGTGTATATATGTCGGAGTTATCTCTGACTCAAGGACTATATATACACACACACTGACTAGATCTAGTCACCCAGCGCCTGTAAAAATATTATGAGGAATGCTTGACACCCACTTAAAAACGAAAAAGAAAAATGTATAGTGGGTATGTATGGCACTCAGCAGATATCCAGATGGGTTACACGATTTGGACACCTGCAATAGACGGTGTGTATAAGGATGCTTTGTCTGAACGGCTATTGCATGCACAAACTGAATCACACAGAGACAGACATATTTCCATTTGGAGTAAAATACAAAGTTATGTATACCCTTGCACCATTACCATGCTCTGTTCTATTGTTTCAGATTTCCCTTACACAGAAGGCTGTAAGCAAGCGAAACGATAAGTACACGGTCTAGCACACAGGCGGGTCAGGGAAGGGTGCACCTTAGCGAGTGCAGACCTCCTGGCTCACCCCTATTGGTCCTGAAGAAAACCAAAATATCACACACGGTTGAAACATGTTGACCCTACTTTTATGCACATTCTGATACTACCTGATCAAATAAAACCACTAGAAGTATCCCACCTTTTTTAGCAGTGTTATATTGACTCTAGAATAAAGTCTTTAGGGAGTACATGTAGGACACTTTTTAAACCTCACAAACTTCCCCACACACTCACAAAAAAACCAGGTCCGCTGCAGTTACAGGCGTTGAAGCACACCTGAGTGGCACTTGGTCACTCGGGTGGACCCTGATGATGAAGCATGTCACCGACCAGGTTGGTGAGTGAGGGGTTTCTTAAAAAAGAAAGATTTCTTTCTTTCCACATTTCTCTATCTCCGTGCTAGATCGCTAGGACTCTGTGTCCTGGGGATAGTCCTTTCTTTTGTTTTGATAAATTCATTGCCCCATTCACAAGCTGGTGTTAACAGCCCATATCACCAGTTTACCTGCAATAGCAGCTTCTAAAAACATCACCACAGATGACCCCCGCAACTATCGCTAATGAGATGCAGAGTAGGCGTTCCCGTGTCAGAATCCATGACAACACCACTCCGCAACATTCTCAACGACCAGCCAGATCTGCGATGAGAACCCAAGACAGGCGATAAGGCGCGTTGGCAGCAGGAAAATAACACCTGCTCTGACCTGGTGTAAAGTCGGATGGCAGCCTGCACCACAAAAAGGAGCCCAGCCCAGAGCAACACATGAAGGGTAACAGATGCCATGGGGCCACTGATCTTGCAGATGGGTGCCCCAACAGGCCCACCACACCCCCCGGACCCCCTTTGGGCCAACACTGAGGAAGCGCAGACAAAGACAGCGACCCTCAGAAAACGCAGCAACCTCACAGACCCAACCTCGGAGAATACCATTGCTCACTACAGTCCCAAAGGGACAACCATCCTCCGCATACTGACCACCATTGTCCACGGGCTGACGGTACCAACACAGCAGACAACCAACATCCCACCTCAGACAAAGCTGCTGGATGTGCTGCACTTGTCTACCCCAGTACCCTCCAACCAACAACTGCCATAGTCAGAGGAGTCTCACAGCCAGCCCAATACAAGTTTTACACAACGGTTGTGGGTGAGCTTGATACTCCACTATCTATACTTCCCCCACTGCGCAAGAACAGCTGGAGACCGAGCAAGGCGTCTACACCATAGCTGCCTTCCCGCATGTGTGAGGGGGCTTTGACTACACACATGTCCTACTTGTGCCCCCTGGCAACACTGCACACAATAACCGCAACAGGCAGTGTGCATGATTCCCACATCTTCCGACAGTCCATCATTAACCAGCGCTACCAGGATGGCACCTAAGGAAATGCACTGCTTGTTGGCAAGTACCAAATGAACACACCACACACCTCGACTCCACAATAATGCAAGGCACGCCACTGGTTATGCACATGGGACCAACTCACATACAACATGCCCACCCACCAGACACAACAGCACAACTCGCTGTGGGAACCTGGGCCAGCCATACACATAAGCCATTAACGGCATGGCACCTCAGCCACACAACAGCAGATTGTGGGAAGAGGAGGAAACCAGGCATGTGCGAAGGAGGCAAGTGGCCAATGAATGAGAATGTACACAATGCAAGTGTGGCGTGGATGTGCTGGCCAAACTGCAGTATGCAGACCACAGACATATCCATGTTTACATACACCGCTGGTGTTTGGAGTGCAGTGGATAGTGGACGCAACCATGTCACCCCAGCCAGTAGGGAGGATCGCAGATCTGTACCCTGTTACGTCCCCCCGTAGGAGTGAGCGGAGTGGGCTGGCCCGGAGTGCACCAGGCCAGCATAGGGGTGTGAACAAAAGGCACGTGACTCTGGGCTTGGTCATCTTTCGGAATGCCCAATGTGTCTGCCAGGGCGTCTGCCTCTCACCCCGCCACGAGGCGGATACCGTGAGAGGGGTTGCCTGTGATCCCGTGTGCCTGCTGCCCCCCCGGGACGCTGGTCCCCGAACCAATCTTGTCGTAGAGGGTCCATCACGTGCTGGTGCACGCTTCAAGCCCGAGGCCCGCAACCCTGGCAACCTGCTATGACCATTACAGCTTCTGCGAGCAAGGCCTGCAGTACTCCTTTTTCGTTTACGTACTCTACCGGCTGACATTGCGGCTAAGTAGGGCACACATTTGGAACTGAGTCTTGATTTAGCAATGGCGGAGTTCATATCATTGTAACGGCATCATCGCAGACTGCATCCCCTCTCAGCCCCAGTGCCACTCAGTCTGTTCCACGACATTCATGGACATTCTCTGGTTGAACTTTGTTGGCGTCTGAGTCAATGGACTGGGGTTGTCTTTATCCTCATGTAGCTGATAACAAAATGTTGGTGGAAACGAGGCTGTAGCACTCCACTCCTCAATTTGCTGCTTCCAGACAGCTTGTGCCCTCTGCATGATGCCCTGTGGGACACCTTCCATTGTCCCCCGCAACCCTCCACCACATACACCTCGGACATCGATGAGGACCCGCTCAGTCCTCGTGGCCCGACCTCAGTGCACCACAAGGCACCTTCCCATGGCAGGGTGCCTGTGCCGGCTACTGTGCATCTGGGGCCACTAACTCTTTGCTGGTCAAGTCAGGGACCCTTTCTTCTGAGATATTGGATGGCCTCTGAGATGATGGCTTTGGGGTCATCAATGCCATGTGTATGTAGCCTTGCACTGTCTGCTGCTTCCGGCCTCAAATGCGCCGCACCAGGGCTCACATATCAACTCGAGTCCAGACAGGCAAGAAAGTCGCATTACCGCAGGAGGCACACGCCACCACCACCCAGACCACCTCCAACCACCAAATGCCAGTGTCAAAACGGTCCTACTGGCAGACTAACGGAGTTGCTCACACCTGTCGTGGATGCCATCATCTGCCTGATACCCTGCTCAGCACTCCAGGTGCCACTGAATCAGTGCACCACAAGTCATCGTCCATTACTGTTTTGGTTATGTGCTGTGTCGAGTTCACGCAGCAATGTCTCCTCAAGCAGTGTAGTAGACCTGGGACGATGATGGGTAAGACAATGCAGGTGTGACTCTTCCGACTGCAGCTGCATCAGGTATATCCCGAAGGGACCCAATCCTAGACATTTTGTTCGCATGGGCACCCTCAGCTCTAGTGCCCCAAGCTCAGTGCACTACAACTCACAGACACTTCTGTTTGCTCATTGGGTGTCTCTGTACTACCACCATAATGCACCGCTGTTGTCTCTGTAATGCTGGTGTTTACTGTCTCCGTCTTCATAGTGTTCACTTTTGTAGTTGTTGCCAGCACCAACCACTCCTTGAGAGCTGGCTTACACTCACCCCACACACATCCAGCACAGGCATCACTGTACATGTGACCCTGCCAATAAAGTGGCCGGGCTCACATGCCCGTAGCCAGTTCCACCAACTATCTGCGTGTGTCCGTGAGGTATTGATGTGTGCATGAGGGCACCAGGCCCTACAACATTACATTGTGCTGTGTACAGCGGATGGACCTGTGCCCTTGCAGGCAGCGTGTTAGTGCTCAGACATGTAGCTTTGTCGTCAGCCACCCATTACGTAAGAGGAGCGTACTGGGCCATCGTACGGAGGTGCAGTGTGGGTGTGTGAATGGTAATTCCGGGGATCTGGGCGTGGTTCAGTACAGTAAATGTGCAAATGCATTTGTCTCTGTCTCAGCGTGGGTCTCCTTTGTGGGGTGCAGCTTGCTGTGATGGGACTTGGAGACCCCCTATGTAATGTCATTCAGCTTCCATGAGCCCTGACCCCACCCGCACCTGTGCGGCCAACTCCTTTTGGCATACTGACACCTGGCATTTGACTGCGATGTGTGCCTCGGTGGCGTGTTGGGTACAAGCCATGCTTGCGGGTGCTTCCTGCTGTGTGGTCTGTGCAGTGGCTGGGTTTTCCTTTATGTAGTTTGTCTGCCCTGGTGGTGGGTTGCCTGAGATATCCATGAGCTGTTGTACGGCATCGGTGTCGAAGGTGTGGTGGTCCTCTCAGCATCACTGACGGGTTGTCTGGTCTGGTCTGCTGGAGATGTTGTTTGTCCCTCTGCAATATGAAGGAGAGATGCATGTTGACATTGTGTTGACATGTATGTTTGCACATTGGTCTTGTTGACATGCAGACTGTATGACAGTGTACATTGTGAATGTTTGGGCGGTGTTGCCAATTTGATGCGGGACATTGGACTTTTGTACTGTGTGACGGATGTGAGGTTGTATGCGTACGTATGAATCCAAACTTTTCCTGCTCTGTTCGTTGTGTTTAGCCTGTTTCTGCACATGCACGGACCCAGTTGTGTCCCCTATTCTGCAGTGTCGGTGTTGCACTTTGTACAGCATTGTCGTGGGATGTGCTGGTATTACTATGTGTGTGTGCTGCAGTGTGCCACGGGGATCAGCGACATGATCCTGGGTCATTGTGGGTCTGCAGTGTGCTACACATTGTTGTGCATGTATACCATTGTGCCCATCTCCCCCAGTCCCTGGTCGTTGCTCACCTTGTTGATGCTGTGTCCGGTCCTCCCGAGCTGTGTCCGTACTCCTTCCTCCTTGCACCATTTCCACACTGATGACTGTGGCCTCCGTTTCCTCCAGCTCCTCCTGTGGCACAGGACTCCCACCTCATGTTGCTGTTGCTGCCTTCCTGTTGGCAACGGGTTTGTGCTTGGTGTGGCTTTTCACATCATGTCAGCACCTCTTACCCTCCTCGACACTCTGACTGCATTCACGTTAGCCTCATTGTCGGTCAGTTGTTGATAGTGTACTGTCACTTCCGTGCCGCTAACCTGGTTTTGCTGCGGACTGCACCCGTGTTCCTCTTCCTCTTCTCCTTGGCCTTCCCCGACCCTGGGGTTCTTTACTGGTTGTCTGTGGGGTTGGCATTGGCCTCTGCACTGGGTTCAGGTGCATCCATTTTGCTACTCACTTCGGATTGTTTTTGGTGTGTTGTTGTTGTAGCTTTTATAGTGCATTTTCCAGCCAGACGGGTGGGATTTGCAGTCCTGCCGCTGGTTTTCGCTGCTTTTTGTATCGCAATTGTCCTCATCTCAACTTTTTTGGAGTTCGTATATCACATTGTTGCGGCGTGGCGTTGAATAATGTATGATATGATATACAGGAAATGAACAGCATTTTGTGACTTAGGGCCTGAATATGAGGTTGGCAGTCCTGGAAAGGGCTGCTATGCCAGCGCCCCACTTCAGTACCACCAAACCCGAAGTCAGACCACCCGCCAGATTAGATGTTTTTCTCCTGGCCTGGCCAGTGGTCGTTTGATGTTCCCATTGCGGTGCCTATTAAAAAAAGCACCGCAATGGAAATGCCAAAGCCTGGACTGTAACATCCATGCAATTCAGGAAAGGCGGTGCATGAAAACAAGGGGAGCACCATTTGCCTTCCTGCATGCATCCCATGGCCTCGAGGCAACAGGGGTCCCTGTAGGAATCCTAAGAGTCCTCACCACTGCACTTTTATTGGCGGGCTCACCGACATTGAAAGTGAGATGGTCAGGAAACTCCTAATATGCTCAGCGGTGACGCAGCGGGACCGCCAAGCATATTCAGACCTCTGACCGCCACTCCACCACAGCGGGATTCATGATCTGCAGTGGTTGCGGCTATCCTGTTGTGGTCCCACCACCATATTCATAATAGGGCGGGTGGACCACCAGTCTCGCTGTCCAGGGACCGCCACCACTGGTTCGGCTGTCGTAATCAGGCCATTAATCATAAGCTAAACATTGATCATTTTGTTTCTTTTATTTTTTATTTATTTATGATGTATATATTAGTTATGGTGTGTATGATTAAATATTGTTTTAAGCATATATCTTTTAAAGTAAGCAATGTATACTTGTCCATTTGTAGTTTTTTATGTAGCATATGTTTTTCACCTTATAAAAAAGTAAATGGCCATCTGGGGTAGTTTACTTTAAATAAAAACACAAACATATCATAGATCTCATTGTGGAGTACTGTTTTGGTTTAATAATTTAGTGCTGTTTTTGTGGTTCAGGTTAGATGTGTGTGTTGGTTTTTGACTCTAAGGGGCCTGTTCATAAATGTAAATTCTGTCATATGCATACGTGTGCAACTAAATTTTCCGTTATTATGCCTGCCAGGAATTCATACAGAGCTTCCTACTAGTGGTAAGTACACATATGGGTGGCAAGATCTCCATTATGAATGTAGAGCTCTTCACACTTGAAAGTGGGTGGGAACTGGTCATTTTAAAGCACTAATAGCCTTGGGAGTCTGTGAATGCTGATACACATGACTATTTGTCAGAGTTCACAAACTTCTCACCTTCACCTTTCCACCCATGAAAGGGTTTAGGATTTATTCAAGCCAATGGGTGGTTTAACTCACTTTCTGGGGGGGGGGGGGGAAACGGACATCTTTCAAATTTGTTGGATGTGTAGAGGATGGGACTCTCCAGAAAAATAAATATCCATGAAAAAAACAAAAGATTGTGTGCAGCATCTGTACTTCATATTTTAGAAAGCCATTCATGTGATTATTTTGTTTGGACACTTATGTCATCCAGTTTGGGGTAGTGATTGCTTTTGTCTAAGATCCTGATAACTATGGGGCTTATTCACAAGCCCATTGCATCGCCGGTGTGTCACTTTATTTGACGAACAGGCGGCGCCGTGTACCTGCCTATATTTGCAAGACTATGTAACGCCACCCTGCATGACTTTTCTTTTCTTTGTAAATATAGACCCCCTTTCATGCATTACTCTGCATGAAATGGACATTCCATGGGTGTTGCTGTGGATGTTTGTGCACAAACATCCATGAAACCTGGCGCATTCCCAGATTAACAAGGTTTTGCAAACCTGGGAACGTATCAGATGTCTACACCTCCCCATGGGAGGCGTAAGGGAGGTGCATTCTACAGTACACATGGAAAGAGGAAAACACCTCTCCTGATTGTTTTTGTACAGGAAGGTATTCCTTCCTGCACAATTGTTTTTGTGCAGGAAGGTGTTCCTTCCTACACAGAAACAACCACCCCTTCAGCGCAGACACCCTTGCACCATGGTGCAAGGGTGCCTGCTTTGTCGCATGGCAGGCCATTGTGAACCAGCGCAGGGGAAAAGGACAGGAATGTGCCGTATCTTGTAGATTCTGGCCTTTGCTTTTGATGCACAGCAGCACAGCAGGAAGGCTTGCTGCACTGCCATGTGTCAAAAAATTGTGAATGAGGCCCTCTGTTCCTTTTGTATATTTTCAGTACATTGGTAAAGGGTTGTCAGTGTCTCCCCAGTTTTGGTGGTGTCTCCACAGTGTCTCCTGGAAAGAGATGTTCCACACTTCAGTAGTTATTTTTGTTCTGAATTCTTTGTTTAGTGTACTCATTTACACTTTCCACCATGGGATGTGGAACATGGACCTGAGACTTGAAATGTGCGTGTGGCCAAACCAGGCCTCATTAGATTAGATATCCTAGGAAATTTGGAAGTTTATCATACTATATTATGTAGTGTGGGGACTGTTTAAGTAGGTCATAATAGTTAACTACTTTTGTGGGAGGGACAAAATGTAGATCAATTATTTTTTCTCTGACAAGAAAATGTAGTGTCTGAGGGGTATTCCACACTTAAGGGCTGAGTCACAAAAACTCCTATGAGTTTGCGTAATACTACAGAAGTATTGTTTTATATGATTCTGTGTTTGTGAATCAAATTTGAAAAATCCAACTCCCTATTAGTGAAAATGCAAAAATGGGCACATTCCTATTTATACTAAATGCAAATGATTATTCTTTAAACATGCCCAAGATATTCCTAGTCTAGCTGTTACGGGCCAATTTTCAAAGGCATGTAAGAGTGTGTAAAAGATCACTTCAGGAGTGCTACTTTAGGTACTTTAAAATGCATTTGCAAATATGCTTGATTGAGATTAAAGTAGCAGTCTTGAATGTGGGAAGTAGTATAGATTTGTCTATGGTCTTATGGTGTTAATCATGGCATTTTTGTGAGAGGTGTGTTTTTATTGTTTTATTGGTGTATTAATGATAGCATTTCACGGTAGGCTGATGCCTGTTTGTGTTGAAGAAAAGCACAGGCTCAGGGAATATTTGCATTGTGGTATTGTCGGTGTATGGTGAAGATTTGGCACAAGTAGAGGGCAGGCAGTAAAAAAGTTCCATCCACTACCTACATTTGGGATTGGTTTATGGTTATGTTACTTTGAGTACAGAAAGTTGTTATTCTTTTGTTGTTGTTCTTATTGTAAGGAATATACTCTTCCTTAATATGGGTATTAGCAACAGGGATGTCTTCAAATGTTCTGGGGGTTGATGTGGCTTGTTGTACTGCCCATCCTTTTCTATTGATGATTCATTTGAGGTCTTGTACTTGTGGAATTTGGTAGCCTGTTAATTTGCAGCAGATGATATAGAGGTTAATGCAACTGATTTTAGACCTGTGAATTTGAAATATATTTGCACACAGAAGAAATATGGTTGTGCTCTGTGGCAGTTTGTATGGTTTCAATAATTGTGGCAGCATACCCACCTCAGGCATTGTAGAAGTACTTCATATGCTTCCAATGTATTTGTTCATTTTTATTGTTTTTATTTGAGTAGGTATCTCCTATAGAAGTCAACAATAGTTTCCTATTTGGAAATGTATTTTAGGTTGGTTCAGTTGGCATTGCGGGATCTGTAAATGATATAACTTTTAATCAAACTGATTTATTGGGTTATGTTTATATTTTTTGTAGATGTTACTAATATTTTTTTTACTTATAGTTAGATTAAAAAAATATGTAACCGCAGGGGGAATATATCTGGGGAATATTGTAATTTATAAGTGCAATTTAATATTAAATATAAGCATTTGTTTTGTGTTATTACTGCTCAACTAATTTTAAATATCAAATAAATAAATGTGCACTTCGGTTTCTTGCATTGTTGTTTCTGTCCTGCAGGGAAATGTTCTTCTAAATCCCCAGGGTACATTGGTACCAGCTGTGCTTGGTGTGGTGTTTTCTATTTATACATCTTTATTTGTTTACCATTTGTAAAGCACTATAGTTTTAAGAGTATTTGGTTAAGTAATTATTTAGATTTGTTTCCTTTAGTTTAATTTGATACATGATACCTTTTAATTAATATATGTTCTAAAGCTGATGTTTTCATGGTTGATATATACATTTGCATTTTATGTGCTATTCTTATGTTTTTTACAATTTTTAAAAACAATTGTTGTTCACAATACTTACTATGGTAATGTTTTGCCTTATTTTATTATTTGTATGAAAATATTTTTTTATATTATATCTTAATACTCCTGCTTTAATTATTTTTTGGGGGTCGTTATTTTTGTTGTTAATATTATAGTATTTTACATTGGGATTGTATAAGGTCAAAATTGCTGTTCTTAATATTTATTCAATTATATTTTTGTATTCCAATATGTGTTCAATACAATAATTTACAATCATTGAGCCAACAAATGCACAGTAAATACTAATATTTCACTTTGGAGGCAGAAATCCAAAGGAGCAACAATTTACCATCAAGGTTGAAAAAGAGTTGGTCAGCAATAAAGTGAACAGGAGGATTCCATTTAGCAAGCAAGTGCTGTAGAGAAACAGTTTGTCAAGACAAGTATAAGTATGACTTTTGAATTGATCATCCAAGGATAAGCTAAGCCATTCCTTAGAGCATCACTCGCTGCCAAGCTATGCATCACCGTCCTTCCTCCACAATAGGTGGATTTGGTACAGAACAGTAATCAATTGCATCATGCTAGTAAGAAGCCCCTGAAGCTTATTTAAGTTGTGTGCCAACTGTGTGATATGAACTCGGCTGCAAATGCTGCAGTCTTGTTAAAAAAAAAATCTGTTTTCTTTGGGTTTTAATAGAATTATTTTTCAAATTGCTTGAGCTTTTTGTTTCCATGCTTAGAATAGGTCACATTTTCATTAGCGAGTCAAATCCATATTAGAGATGCCCGCTTGAATGAGTATTGAGTGTACTCTCTCCTCCACAAGAGCATTACTCATTCTTAACAAAATATGCCACTATATATATATAAATGAATGAATGAATTACTTCTTATGCACATACACACATCTTAGGCCTTTGGTTACTAAACCTGCTAGAAAAGAAAAGTGTCCTCAGCAATACCTAACACAAAAAGGCAAGTATTGAAAGAGATACTAAATAATTGACAATCTTCCTGTAGACGAAGGATGAGCGGCAGAACTCAACCACCTGATCTTGCCATAGTAAAATGAGACATGGGCAACAACTTTAGATTGCTAGACTGAAGAGAACATAAAGATAAATATCTGGGAAGATTCCTGTGGAAGAATGGAGAACCATGTCTCCATAAAATATGTTATGGCTGTAACACAGATCTTTTTGTCTTGTAACTAAAAGCCAGTGCAGAGTTTGCAGGGCCTCAGATATCCTGCCAAATTGTAGTAGGTTTAAAACTAGGCTGACCACCAGGTTCTAATTCATCAGCAACCTACACAGAGATCTAACCTTAAGGAGAAATAATTAACAGTTTGCAAAATCCAGTATCAAATTGATGACTGAACCCACCACGAAGGTTCAAGATTTATAGAAATAAAGGGAAGAATTTTCATTCAATTCTAAGTTGAAATATGCATGAGTAGACAGAATTGGTTTGAGGAACCAAGGTAAGCACCTTACCAATCGGTATGGAGGAGGTCAGTGTAGCCCTAAAGAGCAGTGCCCAAGGTAAAACCTGGGTCCCAATGGGGTTCTTGTGGATGTTTATAAGCCACATCCCTCCCAATGGGTCCGCAGCTTAACCCAGATTTTTATGCAGCGGCTAATGGCCACTTTCTGAAAACGTGGTCTAACAGTGTCATTGAACCCATTTTTGAAAAATGGAACAGAAATGATGCTTGGTGCTATCGGCCTATATCGCTCCTAGACTCTCCTGTGAAAACCTTGGGAAGAGTGATCCTGGCAAGCTTGTAATCCTGGGTCCAGGAAAAAGATATTCAAACTGAATCACAATATGGGTTTAGGAAGGAAATAGGCCCTGTGGAAAAAGGAATAAGTCTGCATCCTATTATCAGTAAATATACGTTGGCAAGGGAGGGGCATAGCTACCTATGTTAAGAGGCATATTTAAATAAGATAAAAAGTGCACAGGTCTAGCCCTGATCCCTATGAACACTGTCTAGGATCGGTGTATGCTAAACACAAAATGGAAAATAGCACCAGACCGTGTGTGCGTAAATGGTGACCGACTGACCCAGCACACTCAGTTAACGGGGTACTGGAATAACATAAATTGAGCACAAGACTCACCCTGATTCAGAAGAACACCGTCAACAATGATGCAGTGCCGGCATTGTAAAGGGGTTCGTCGACGAGGTCTTCCTCACAAGCAAGGATCAGAACTTATGGGTCGAAACTGACGCATCAAGCCATTGACGTCGACACTTGCTCTATCCAATGTACTTTTTCAGTGGGAACTGCATGACTCCTATAGCTGGCCTACCCTCTTTTGTGGTCAGTCTGAACTTTGGCTCCAACCTGGTCCAGCACGACCTCAAGTAAGCCCTAAGTGCTATTTGCTTCTAAGCACTACTTTTTTGATGTATTTGTAATTCAGAACTCCAGTTCTACTTATTGGATTTTTTGGCGTTTTGTTCTTGTTTTACTCATAAAAATATAATCTGTTTTTCTGGCTCTGCGTGGAGTATTTGTGTAGGGTTTTCATTGCGTTATTGTGTGTGCATACAACGACAACCCGAAACCCCATTTCTAACAATGTAATTCAAATGAAAGATTATGTGATTAAGTCAAAGATTCTTAATGATACATTGTGTGATAGTAGGTACTGGGGCTGAGTCAACTATTGAAAGTAAGAATTTTCTGATATTGAATGTTTTATATCTAATACTAAAGCTAATATTTATCATTGTATTTGTCATCATAATCATCATCATTATTATAATTATATTAATGGTAAGTAATTTTCAGAACTGGGATTTGCCATTTTGCACTGATCACATCTTCCAACACTTTTAATAGATTCTTTAATTGCAAATTTAAACCCTTTATTTCAAACAATTAAAAATAGGAATGCACTTTGTGGTATCAAATATTAGTTACATTATTTAAAAATTGTTTTGCAAATAGCACACTATAAACATTATGGGCCATATTTATCATTCTTTTTTTTCAGAACAAATTTTATTTGTTTTTAGCAGTTGACAGAATATAAAAGAAACACTGCTTCCATATTAGCAGGAAGACAGTGAGCATATAAGAGCGATAAAGGTCAAGAAATTCAATCAACATTTCCCGATACCCCCTTCCCCGCATTCCAACCCAGTTCCCACCCCCCACCCTGCACGGTGTTTACATTGTCCAGAAACAGGAGCCTAAGCATCATAGTAGTAGCGTGTGGTTCAGTTCACTCAGGGGTAGTACGGATGTGGTCTATATCAGTGGCTCGTGGCGCCGGAGGATCCAGTAACAGGCCCCTATAGTCTGCCCATTTCTTCCAGATCCGATAGTGCTTCCTGGGGCAGCCCCTGGCCTCAAAGATCGGGCGTTCCAGTCCCATGTTAAAGTCCATGCCCCGCTTCCACACCCCCACCAATGGAGCCTAGGGGGGCCTTCCAGGCTTGGGCTATATCCCTTTTGGCCACCGTGAGACCCAGTAGGAGCAAGTGACGTTTGTACAGATTACCCCCCACTTGTTCCATAACATGAAGGAGGCCCAACTTCGGCGTACGAGGGAGTTCCCATGCCAACACTTCCTCCAGACAGTCCCACACACCAGTCCAAAATCTCTGCAGCAGTACACATCCCCATACCGTATGCAAGAAGGAACCTATCGCACTTCCACACCTCAGACATTCCGGGGAGGCTATCAGCCCCGCCTTCCACAGTCGTTCCCTCGTGTAGTATGCCCTGTGTAGGTATTTAAATTGGATAAAGCGCAGGCGCACTGCTATCGCTGCTCCCCTAGGGGCCTCCAGGGCTTCCCTCCAGTCCTCCTCTCCCAACTCCCCCAGTTCTCCCTCCCAGACCGCCCGCAGCTTATCAAGAGAAGGGGAACAATGGGTAACCAACGTTTGATATATGGTTGAAATTTTCTTTGATTCCAACTCCCCCATAAAAACCTTAGCTTCTAAGGGACTGAATTCCGACAAGGACGATATGCCTGCTAATGTGGGGGTTAGGGCATGTCGGAGCTGTAAATATCTGAAGAATTGGGATTGAGGCATGTCGTATTCATCCCGCAATGCTTGGAACGATTTGAGGACTGAGCCCTTCAGAAGGTGGCCCAGCGCCGAAATGCCAATAGCGTCCCAGCCCTCAAAGCCCCGTAGTGAAGCTAAACCGGGCAATCTCCCATTGTGCCACAGTGGAGTCTCGCCCGTAAGCCTGTTCCACCATCCCATGCGGCGGAGAGCGTCGCGCCATACTTTGAAGACTACTTGGGTGACCATCGGAAGTTTTTTCCGAATAGCCGCCGAGTCTAAGATAGTATGGAGCGTGTCCGGGTCCATCATATACCTCTCTAGGGCATAGGTCGGGTCGCCTCGATCCCCGTACCACCATTCGTTAAGGACAAGCAGGTGCGACGCCTGATAGTAGGACTGGACGTCAGACGTGGCTAGCCCTCCACAGTAGGTCGACAGGAAGCAGGTGCGGAGCGCCACTCTTACTGCTCCCCCAGTCCATAGGAACCGACCCAAGGCGGAGTTCACCTGTCGAAACCACTGCGGCGGAACAGGGTACGGGTGATTCTGCAATTGGTATAAAATTCGGGGTAGGGCCACCATCTTAAAAATGGCTGAGCGGCCATAGACATTCAGGGGCATCCTGGACCATATCTGCATATCCGAACGGATCTTGTCCCAAACTGGCACTATGTTGTGGGACCACGACACTCCCGGCGCATCGGTCAAAAAGACACCTAGGTACTTGAGGCCTCCCGCCGCTTCCTGAAGGGCCGAGGCCCAGGGACCCAAGGTCCCCCTGTCGCCCAGGACCCACAATTTCGACTTCTGTGCGTTAAGTCTGAGGCCGGACACCTCACCGAAAATGCGCATTATATGAAGGACCCTCGGCCCCGATTTATTGAGGTCTGTAAGAAAGAAAAGCACGTCGTCGGCATAGAGTGCAATCCTATCAGATGGGCCCCCCACCCATTCCACACTGCGCAATTGGGCATCCATCCTCACCCAAGCCGCGAGCGGCTCCATAGCCAGGGCAAACAGGTAAGGTGAAAGAGGGCATCCCTGCCGGGTGCCTCGACCGATGGAGAATGAGCTGGAGGTCGCCCCCGCTACCCTGACCGCCGCCGTCAGGTCCGTATACAACAAGTGAATGTAAGACAGAAAACGTGGGCCCAGATTGAGCCGAAGGAGAAGTGCTCGAAGGTATGACCAACTCAGGGAGTCGAAGGCCCGATCCATATCCGCCAGTAGGAGGGCTGCGGGGATGCCTGCCGCCCGCACCGCCTCCACCACTAGGTGCGCGCGTCGTATATTATGTCTCGTTGCCCTGTGGGGCATGAAGCCTGCCTGGTCTGCATGGATCAGGTCCGTGATATATGGGAGAAGGCGGTTCACCAAAGCCTTCGCCAGTATTTTCGCCTCAAAATTCAGCAATGAAATCGGACGATATGATTCCGGGCTATCTTGGGGCCTCCCTGGTTTGCAAAAAAACACAATCTCGGCGAGTCACCAGTCCGCCGGCAGTCTTCCACGATCCCTAGCCGCCTCCAGGGCCTTCTTATAGCGCATCCCCAATTGGAGATGAAACATCTTCATAAATTCACTGGGGAACCCATTGGGCCCAGGGGCCTTGCCCGTGTTTAGTCCGCCTAGAGCTTCTCCTAGCTCCTCAGCTGACAGCGGGAGGTCCAGTCGGTCACGGGCCTCATTCGAGAGCGTCCGGGGTGGAAGGTCTGTGAGGAATCTGTCGATCTCCTCCGCTGGGAGGGATTCCCGGGGGGCATATTGTGTCTCATAATAGTGAGCAAACATCTGGGCCAGGACCTCAGGGGCCGAGATAGGACCGCCCGCGGCATCTCGGAGTCCCGGCAGGGGCTTGGCTTGATAAGTATCTTGACATAACCTATATAGCATTGTGCTAGATTTGTCCCCCCATTGGTAGATTCTGCTCTGCGTAGCGAGCCAAACCTGTCGGGCCTCGTCCAACAATAAGGAGGTGTATGACTGCTGGAGGTGCAGTAGCTGTTCCACGGCGTCCCCACTCTCCCCTGTCAGGCATTTCGCCTCCTGGCTTTGTACCAGGTCAGCCGCTTCCGCCACAGCCAGCATGCGGGCCTTACGATTCGCGGCACACCACGCGATGTCCACCCCCAAAGGACTGGTTTTAGGGCCTCCCACATGGTCATGGCATCTATACTCGGGTCCTCATTCTCCGCCCAGTAATGCGCTATAGCCTCCCTCATGTGTGATTGATAGTCATCGCGCCGTAAGTGCCACGCGGAAAGACGCCAGCGAAACGGCTGTCGCCTCACACCGAGGCTCAACGTCAGCGCGATAGGGGAGTGGTCCGACAGGCCCCTAGGAAGTATGGAGGTAGAGTCGACTCTGCCTGTCCAGGGCTGTGGGACGAACAGGTAGTCCAGGCAAGAAAAGGATTTGTGGACCGCAGAGACAAATGCATATTCGCGACAGCATGCATGGTGATGTCGCCAAGTGTCAATCCATCCCATCCCCTGCACCATCCTGCTCAATTTTGTAGTAGCATCAGACAATTTAAACCCCCCAAGGCCTCCAACGGTCAAGTCTCCCGTCCATCACGTCGTTCCAATCACCACCCACTATTGTCAGCACATGTGGGACGTCAGTCCATACATCAAACAGTCGTTCAATCAGGGCGTCTTGTAGTGGGGGTGGAGCATACACACTGCCAAAGACCACGGGCTCACTCCCCAGTCTCCCCTTAATAAAGACGTATCGTCCATGCACATCCAGCCATTGTGTGTCGTGCGTATATGGGACCCTACGATGTATCAAAATTGCAACTCCCCTGGACCCTCTCGCGAACCCAGCATGGAACACCTGTTCATACCCGTACCTACGTAAACTAAGGACTTTGGTGCCTAAGAGGTGCGTCTCTTGGAGTAACAGAACATCCGCTCTTTCAGTCTTCCCCAAACGTAGAACCGCACTTCGTTTAATTTTGTCAAGCATCCCTCTCACATTCCAGCTCAATATGCGCATCGAGGCTTGCGAGAGGCTCGCCCCCTGTTCCTCAGCCGCCATCAATCACCCAAACTCCGAGATCGTCGGGCCACCGAGGCCACACACACATACTCAGCTGCCTCCAGGTTCCCGTATACACCGTCGTAGAGCTAGTCCCAACTCCCCCCCCCACAGTCCCCGGATCCCCCAAACCCCCGCCCCCCCCCTGCACACCCTCCCCTGCCCCGAACTATACCAACAACCCCCCCTTCAACCCCCCACCCCATACCTCAGCAACATTGAAGTACCTGTCGCGGTGCAGGCAATCTCAACCCTCCAACGGAAGGCCCAAGACCCACTACACCAATGGATCCCACCCAACTACCCACAAGGTATTCAACAACTTCCCACCCAACATGCGGGAATGAACTCCGGGAGTAGGCCCGCTCTCGTACGAGCGTCTCCCGACCAACTGTCCACACATGAATAAGGAATCACGTAGTCTATCAGCACGTGGCATGTCCAAGAGTAGCGCTAGGCCTACTCCATCCGTCAAGGCATCTCACCAACCCTTCAGGCCCATTTCCAGCGTGAGCGTGAGGGTCTCAAGATTTCGAGGGAGAAGAGTCTGTTTCTTTCGGTGCTTCTGCCGTCTCGTCGCGGGGAGGCGGGCGCTTCTGAGAGCCCGACCTCCAGTTACTCCTGCTGCGTGATCGTCTGGGCGTTTTCGGGGGTCTCCCGGTGGTTGACGAGTCCGAGCCCCTCCTAGGGGGGGTATTCACCTTGACTCGCACCGTTTCGTCTGTCCACTCAAACACTTCCTCCGGGGAATTGAAAAACTGGGTGCGAGATTGGAAGACCACACGCAGGCGAGCCGGGAAGAGCAGAGCATAGGGAATCTTGAGCTCTCGCAGTCGTGCTTTTGCCGCAGTGAACGACTGTCTCTGCTGCTGAACCAGTTTAGTGTAATCCGGGAATACAAGGATTTTGTGGTTCTCAAACATTAGTGGGTCCTGGGCGCAGGCTTGCCGTAGGATAACGTACCTATCGTGGTAGTTGAGCAGTTTGGCAATCACCGAGCGGGGGCGAGCCCCAGTGGGCGGTTTAGGAAGAAGTGCACGATGTGCCCGCTCCACCACAAAGCAGCGCGACAGGGAGTCCGGGGGGAGCCATCCCTCCAGCCACTGGGCCAGGAAGGCCTCCATATTTCCTTTCTCGCATCCCTCCGGGAAGCCCACAAAGCGCAGGTTGTTTCTTCTGGCCCTCCCTTCCGCGTCCTCCACCCGCAGCGCAAGTCCCTACTCGATCCCTTCCATGGCGGCAACTTTCTTTTTGAGAATTACCACGTCGTCCTCGACTTCTGTGATCCTGGATTCTGTTTCGGTGATGCGTGCAACCGCATTGCGTAGGTCCTGTCGGAGCAGGGTCACGTCAGCTCCGACCGCTCCAATTTTCGCGTCCAGCATGTCCCTTGATTGTGTGATCGCTGCCATCAACGCCGCGTTGTCCGGCCCAGTGCTCTGGGGACCTCCGGAAGCCCCGGCACCCCCACTGGGCCCTGCAAACTTGTCCATTGGGCCCTGCTTGGAAGCGTTTCCGCTGTTGCCCCCTCTCGTCATGTCGCTGTCAGAGTATTGACCCCGATCGTGGGGGACCGGCGGCCCAGGGGCACCCCTGACTGTATGCGCGTTCTCAGGCGGTGAGCGTCTCCGAGGTTGCCTGGGTAGGCCGTGGCCCCGTGAACTTCCGAGCGTGGCGCACACTCTGATGGAGCAACTGCAAGTCACCACACACCCAGTGGTCAGGGATAGTGCTGTGTCCATGCTGCTGGACCACGCGGCAAAGGGGGTCACTCACTCCGCTGTAGGGTCCGCTGGAGACAACCCAGAGCCTGCGCCACGTGTCCCGGTGTCAAAGCCAAGTAATCCCGGGGGGCCGGCGGCCAGTCTGTAGCCATGCAAGAGTCCGTGGGGGGGATTCCTTCCAGCCCACCCCCTCACCGCGGTCCAAAGCGACCGCCGAGTGGGAGTGCTCTGAGTGTCCGGCGCCCGGGGAAGGCCCAGCAGGGCCACAATGCAGATGAGGGGGGGGGGAAACAGGTAGGAGAGCCGGTATAGTGGCCGCCCTCCCACTGCTCCAGCACTACTGCGCCCCGCGGCTCGAACCCGCCGCCGAGTGGGGCCAGACACGTCCCCTCCCCCGCTAGGCCTCACGCCTCGCTGCCACTCCTTACCCCACCTCAGCCTCCGTCCGGGCGCCGACTGCGTCCCCCTCCAGCCGTTGTTCCCGCCGCCGCTCCAAGTGTCTAGGCGCTAGTGGGGTCAGCCCAATCTTCACCGCCGCTCCGCAGCGTCTCTCAACCGGAGCGGCACCTTCCGCCGGCGCACCCCGGCTCTCCTTCACTTCCGGGCGGGCTACCCGGTAATCGAGGTCCCGGCTTCAGCGTGTGGTGAAGGCCTCGCCGCTGTCCAGGCTCCCGGCGGCTGTAACTCTCTGATCCCAGACCGCCGGGACACCAATGTTGCTGTCGAGGAGTCCCCTCCGGAGCCGCTTGCAGCCACTTGATTTAGGGTGCAGTTCGGTCAGGGCGACGCAGGATTTAGGCAGGATAATGAATCGGCGGGACGGAGCTCGCTCAAGCTACGTCTGCCATGTTCGCCGTCTTGGCCACGCCCCCATATTTATCATTCTTTAGACACCTTGCTGTGATGTGTAAAAATGGAGAGGGTAGGAATGCACCATATCTATCAAGATATGGTGTATCCCTACTCTCTGCCTGCAATGGTGCCTGAACTACTGCCTAATGCTAGTGTAAGCACTGTTGCTCAATGGTGCAAGTGTGCTTGCATTGCTGCCAGGATTAGTTTCACGCAGGAAGGGACACTTTCCTGCACAGGGTTTTCTTACTCTGTCTATGTGTACTGCTGAATGCATTGCACCTACAAAGAGGAGAAAACAAGGAGAAATAAAGATGGTTCTCCTCATTACACCTCCCCTCGAAAGGCATAGTATTCTGATGCATTCTCAGGTCAAGGTGGGAGAATCAGGGATTAGGAGAGATCCCCATCCAGCTGAAGAAGGAAATTGCTCTATTGGCTTTTTAAATGCATTACATTGTTTTATAAGTTTGGTCCTAGGCCTATAGCATGTTTCGAAGAAAGACAATTATTGTCTTTTCTGATGTTCTTAATTTAATTAGAAATGGCTAGATCTTTAGTGCATACTGTTTGACACTTTAGATTTCCCTGAATGGCCTACACTGAGGGTATATTATTTACAGAACTAAAGAGGAGATATGAATTCCATGACAGGTGCTCTTCTAAGGAATTCCTCACTGCCTCCCTCCATAGTGAAAAGATGTGACTTTTACCCCCAGGGATTTGCATCAAGGTTGGTTACACCAGTTTCCTCCAGGTCTTAAAGGATCCAGGTGTTGCCTGAAGAGCCTGCTAGCTAATGTGGAAAGTTTCCTTTGTGGTGGAGGATGCAGAAGGTACTGAGAATAAGGAAGTCTGGCCTTCATGATCCAATCTTCTAATGATCAGAATACAAAATAATGAAATGAAATGAATTCGTACTTGTAGAGCACACTTATACCCTGAGGCTGTACGCATACCGCTGTGGAACCCTTCCTGTCTTTTCCCTGTGAAATGCCCACTCCTGGGCACCCCCAAGGTGAAGCGAGGCATCCCAGCGCTATTGGGGCCGTTGTGGAGATTAAGCAAGCTATTGCCAGAGTTGGACCCATGATTAGAATAGGCACCGAGGCAAGAATTATCAGGTCCGAGGAAATTGAGCCCAAGACCCGCCGACGCGGGAATTGAACCCTGGTCCCGGGACAGACCTCTGCATCAGGGTCTGCTGCTCAAATCATTGAGCCACACTTCTCCACAAACCAATGAACCAATAGAAGAATGCTGAGTGAGATTAGGAACATGAGGTTTGAAGCATTTCTGATAAAAAAGGAGTATTGGAGCATGTGCTATTGTTTCAATTGGATGATATAGCCACTGGAAGTCAATGTAAGGTGCAGATGTAAAGATGTGAGAATGTAGAGAATTTTGGTGGAAGATTAAGCAATAGCTTTGATTCAACATTTTGATAAGTAGCCAACAGGCTAACAATAAAGAATTACAGTAGTCCAGATGAGGCATAACAGTCAGTAAAAAACTGCCATGGCTCAGTGCAGAACTGAATGCTTTATGTTTATGTGAGGTGTCTAAAGTTCATACATATAACTCAGAAAGTCTCCTTGTTAATGCGTGCACTGCTGACAGCACAAATTCTAAACAGTTAGTAGAGACTGAATCTGCCTGTTTGTAACTTTTTCTGGCTAAAGTTCATGCATTACCTCAGGGCATTCTGAGTTATTGTATGAACTTTAAGTTGAAAAAGTCAGAGAAATTCTGAGTACATGATTGAACTTTAGACACTTCATACAGAAAACAAACAGAAGCTCAGCCCTGGGCTGAGCCAGTGAAGCCCCACATAATATGGGTCCTTGATTACTGTTTTCTGACAGAAAACATGGAGAAGCTTGTATGTATATTTGGATTAGTATTTGTGAAGCACACACCTAGCTTGAGAAAAATGGAGCGCAGAAAAAGGGGCATGTACAGCAATCTGATTGTAAAAACAAAATTAGGTTGATTTCATTTATAAAAGAAAAATTACTGTAAAACATGACTCCAAGATTCCTTGCTAAAATTCACAGGGATGTGTACAGCACTCAATTCAGCAGGCCATTAGTTTTAAGTCCATTAATTAGAAGGACCTCTCAAAATTATAACTGAATTTATCATCATTTAGCTTAAAAGAGCTTTTTTCATCCAACGAGCAATTGCAGAAATACAAGATGCTAAATTGCTTTTCAGGTGAACGAAGTCATAGTTAAATGAGATGAAGATCTGGGTATCATTGGTGTTAGACATCATTGAGAAATATAAACAACATATCAGTACAGTAAAAGGTGTGAAAAATAAGTTGGGGTTAAAGAAGAACCTAGAGGAACCCAGAGTATAAAAGGTTTAGATAAAGACTTATAAGGTGGAAGATGATCAGGTTGAGTGCTACCATGCAAAAAAGAAAGATACATTCTAATCGAGAGCCTTTTCACAAATCCAGCATTATGAAGAGAGATAATGAGAAAAGAATGACAACACATGTGAAAGGCAACAATTCAATACAATAAGACACATGGTACTCTACCTTATTGATCCAGATTAGCTTGTTAGCCTTCTGAAACCACAACATTGATTCAGTACCATAAAAAGGCCTGAACCCATCTTGGCAGCTGTCTAAATTATTAAAAGATTCCAGAAAAATAGGATGTTCCTATTATTCACTCTTTCAAGAATTTTTGCTGGGAAATGAAGAAGGGCAATAGGTCAACTGAGAATGGAAGAATGAGCTGATGGTTTCATTAATAGTGGAACCACCAGAGCTTCTAACCAAACCAGTAGAAACGTAGGTGAGGACAGTGATAAATTGTAAAGAGTGAACGTAACAGAACCAATGATGTCAAGTGCTTTATTAACATGAAAGCAAGACAAGGGAGAACCAGATGTATTCATAGCTTCCGGAGTCATGGACGGATCAAGAGAAAGTAGCTCAAAATCTGATAAAACTGGCTATGGCAGTCTCAGACTATCCAATAGTCTAATGTAGGATTTATCAACCTTAAAAATTGTAATTTCTTTAATTTGTCCTAAAAACAGTAGACAGTGAATTACAAACATCTTCTGATGGTTTAACTGATGCTCCAAGATATGGGTGTGGGTCAAGTACAGTATGTATGTATATCTTTATTCGATGGTATACAAAACACCATAAAAGTACAGTTAAAAATCCTAAAAATACATACATTATTTACTTTACAGTGGGATCGAAGAAATGAAAAAAAATAAGGAACAAAACAGACTGTAAAGAGGAAGCTACCGGGACATTCTTTACAATTCATTCTTCCCCGTTCCCTCCAGCCAAACCTCTCGTTCTTCTCAGTTTGAATGCTAGTCTGAGAAAGCTCGTGATAGAGAGCAAGGTCAGGGGGTCTTGGGCCATTGGCAGATATAAAAGGGCGACCTTAGCATGCCTAAATTTAAGTTTTTTCAGGAGACTAACTAAGTACAGGCGTCTGGGCAGTGAATATAAAGGGCACAATAATACAAAATTAAGGGTATCCTGAGGAGATCGTTGATCGCAGCCGCATGGTCCCTTTGGCTCAGCAAAATTAGTAAAACTTCCCGGTTTGGCTAATAAATAGTGTAAAAGGTTGAGCCTAAAACATGTCAATAAAAATCTGTCATGAGCGTTGTGGATCAGGGCTAGGTATGGTTCCATTCCTTCATTTGACCTCACTTGGTCGTATACTCTGACTGACTGTTTGCCCCATTCCCTTTCTTCTGTAGAGGAGGTTTTATAGATAATGAACCTCTTCCTCACACTGTCCTTGTCCCGACCTGCTCTACCGGTCGGGTCTGGGAAGAGATCTTTGGAGCCTATTTTTCCCAGAACAGATTTCAGATATTTCAGCCAGGGAATGTCAATACCTTTGTCCCTATCAAGGCAGTCCATGATTAGTTGCCTGGTCAACGATGCCTCTGGGTTCTCCCAGATCTTTAACCAAGCTAACAGGGGTCTGACCTGTAACTTATTCTCTATAAAGGCCTCACCCAGTTCTTCATGAACAATATACGCAGGAACGCCCTGTGGGACCTTGAAGAGCCTCCTCATATATTTGTTCTCCTCCACCTGCAAATTATCGGGATTGACGATCCCCCCGAGTTCCACCCCCTATAACACCTTAGAGCAACAAACTGAGTTATATAGGATCATCATTTGCTCCGGGGACCAACGGCCCAAGCGGCGGCCAAAATTCATCATTGGCCCTGTGCAGGATACTAGCTTATTACAGCGCTCTTCAAGTAATGCTTTAAAATGTAGTTGCCGATCAATTAAAATGCCCAGATACGAAAAGGACTTCACCTTCTCTAGTTTATGATTCCCTATCCTAAAGTTAAAACATTTCCGTTGTGTCAATCCAGCTTCCATCACGTATGATTTGGTCAAAAGTAGCCGACAGGTCTAGTTGATTCATAAAATCCATGAAGCCGTCTATTAAAATCTGTAGGCCCCGCGGCGTCTGTGCCAGCAATACCGCGTCATCCGCATAAAGCAAGACAGGGATTGATCTTCTGCCTACTCTATGTGAGTCCACATTTAGGTCTAGCAGGGCTTGTTCAAGGCCATTTATGTACAACGGGAACAGAAATGACGCCAAGATACACCCCTGTCGCATACCGCTGGTAGAAGTAAAGGACTCGGTACATCCACCCTCTAAGTTGTACCTAACATTGGCCGAGGTGTTCCAGTGCAAGGATTTTAGGATTTTTATATGATCCTGATCTACTCCTAAATTACTCAATTGGGCCCACAGCTTCTCCCTGTTAACGCAGTCAAAAGCTGCGGTGAGATCCATGAATGCTAAATAGATCGTTTCATTATTAGCAACGGTGTATTTAGCCACCAAGAGATATACATTTATACATTGATCTGTTGTGGATCTGTGAGCCCTGAAACCATACTGGACATCAGTAATAATCTGTTGATCCTCAGCCCAATTCATCAGACGGTTTAGGAAGACTCGTCCCAGGACTTTGGCAGAAACATCTATTAAGGAGATGGGGCGATAACACTGAGGATTGTCTCTATTCCCCTTTTTAGGGCGCGGGCCTACGTCACACACTGCGAAGCAGTGTGGGCAGAGCCAAGAGTCCTATTATCAGGGTGTCCGAGAAGCAACCCAAACATTCCTGAATGCTCGTGATTTTTAGGGCTCGTTTTTTGCCATCTGCATGGCGATTGGGCCTTGCATGCCTGTCTTTTAAGAAGTCAGAACGCAATAGGCCATACGTTTTTGAGTTTCTAGACTTCCTGCTCACGTTAGCCCCACAGAGTAAACACCATTCCTCGCACGAGCAGCACTGCGCTTTCTACGGTGCCAATATATCAACTGAAACTAATAGGCGCCAATAAACATTTGTGAGAGGGTTTCATTGTCAAATGTCAGAGTAGTGAGTAGTGAGTGCAGAGTAGTGAGTAGTGAGTGCAGAGTAGTGAGTGCAGAGTGAGAGTGCAGAGTAGTGAGTGGTGAGTGCAGAGTGGTGAGTGCAGAGTAGTGAGTGCAGAGTAGTGAGTGCAGAGTAGTGAGTAGTGAGTGCAGAGTTGTGAGTGCAGAGCTGTGAGTGCAGAGTAGTGAGTGCAGAGTAGTGAGTGCAGAGTAGTGAGTGCAGAGTAGTGAGTAGTGATTGCAGAGTAGTGAGTAGTGAGTGCAGAGTAGTGAGTGCAGAGTAGTGAGTGCAGAGTGCAGAGTAGTGAGTGCAGAGTTGTGAGTGCAGAGTAGTGAGTGTAGAGTGCAGAGTAGTGAGTGCAGAGTAGTGAGTAGTGAGTGGTGAGTGCAGAGTGGTGAGTGCAGAGTAGTAAGTAGTGAGTGCAGAGTAGTGAGTAGTGAGTGCAGAGTAGTGAGTGCAGAGTGTGAGTGCAGAGTAGTGAGTAGTGAGTAGTGAGTGCAGAGTAGTGAGTACAGAGTGCAGAGTAGTGAGTGCAGAGTGCAGAGTGGTGAGTGCAGAGTGGTGAGTGCAGAGTAGTGAGTGCAGAGTAGTGAGTGCAGTGTAGTGAGTGCAGAGTAGTGAGTGCCAAGTAGTGAGTGCAGAGTAGTGAGTGCAGAGTAGTGAGTAGTGAGTGCAGAGTGGTGAGTGCAGAGTGGTGAGTGCAGAGTGGTGAGTGCAGAGTAGTGAGTAGTGAGTGGTGAGTGCAGAGTGGTGAGTGCCGAGTGGCGGTAGGGAGACGGTGGCAGTGTCTCCCCGACCCGCTGTTCACCCGATGGCAGAGTGAGATCTTAGACTGTCTGTCTTGACTGCGTGGGCTGCGAGGAGTTAGGAAGCATTTATTTTAAAAACCTGGTATCGTTTTTAACATTTGCGACTGATTTAATAATCGTTTTAACTTTTGGGATTGATTTAATAATCCACCTTACTAACTGTTGGATACTATCCTGACACTCTACCCGCATTGCCTGGGCTCGATACTATAGCCTGCCCGCCCTGGTCCAACTCGGCAATTATTGCCGTAGAGCGGAGGGCGGACAGGTAAGAGCCAGGCACTTTAACATCCACTTCCGCTAGAGCGGAGGTCAGCGCTCTAGTCGTTACCGTATTCAGGGCTATTTAGCCACGCCTCCCTATCAAGCGCGCAGCGGTTGCATACAGGGGGCGCTTCGAGCGCGCCTAAGAAGCGCCGAAGAAAAGCCCGTCTGCGCCCGTCCGCGACAGGACGGGACTAAGGGACATGGCTCCAACATCTGGTACTCCCGACTCACAGGTTAGCACTATCATATCCTACTCTAGGAAAATACTTCTCAGTTTGATACCTATCTCCCCTGCTACCTGTATGCGCGAGATTTGGCCTAACTTTGAGGGTCCATTCTCATGTGCAAACTGTCGCTTTCAGGCTGGTCATACATGTCCAACAAGAGATAACTTATCAGGCGCCCTCACTACAGCCACTGTAGGGCAGCCCCCTCAGACACCCTCCTTATCCTGTGTATCCAGTATACTTACCGATAGCTATATATCCGGTAAGGGACCCTCTGGACTAAAATGTTTTCTATTGAACATACGTTCCCTACCTAAACACTTCCAGCAACTATGGGACCTTATCAACACAGACATGCCAGACATCTGTTTTCTCACGGAGACCTGGCTAAAACCCCATACTGTCCCCGAAATCATGTTAGGAATCCCTGTTGGATATAAGATTCTTCATTTAGATCGATTGACAAAAATAGGAGGAGGTGTGGCTGTCTTTTATAAAGAGAGTCTAAAAGTCACAGTACTTGATCAAAGATGTGATGCTCAGATGGAAATAATGATTTTCAGATTTTCCCTCTCCTCTAAAACACAGTGGAAATGAGCACTAGTATACCGCCCTTCTGGCTCATGCTCTAATTTCTCACTCACTCTTATGGAACTATTAGCCCCTTATTTTAGAGCCAAGGAAGATTTCATTCTCCTCGGAGATTTTAATGTTCACATAGACACACCAAATCACCCTGACAGCATGTCCCTGCTCGCTGATCTCTCTAGTTTGGGACTGAAAATCCAGAATAAGGGCCCAACACATTTGGGTGGGCACACACTTGACCTAAGCTTAACTAATTGCCCCCAAAATAACATGTTGCCCTCCCACTATTATTAGCTGGTCAGACCACTATATGTTAACTTTCACCTTATTAGGTCCACAACCACCACGCCAAAAACCTCTCCCTGCAATATGGAAACGGAAATGGCACAAAATAACTCTAGAAGGATTACAGAAAGTATGGAAAGAACCCACTCTCTCCGAAGACGATGACATTGAACAAGGTCTATTTAAGTTTAATAAAGCACTCCTGGAAGCAATTGACCTACTTGCACCGTTGGAATTACATAAGCAATGCTCTAAAACTAAGCAAGAACCATAGTACACGGTAGATCTAAGGGTAGAGAAACAACAATGTAGGAGATTGGAGAAAATGTGGAGAAAAACACATACACCTATTAGTAAAAAACACTATTTGGAGGCACAATCTAACTATTATAAACATATAAAAAAAGCCAGGAGAAATAGACTTGAGTTACAGATAACAGAGGCAGGGAACTCTACTAGAGAACTTTATAAAATCTTGCAATTATTTGTTAAGCCTATAGCCTGCGAAAGCCCAGATGATTTTAGTCAAACTTTATGCGATGATGTTTCCGCATTTTTCGAGGATAAGATTGAACTCATTTACGAGAAAATCACCAAAGCATCAAATATTAGGGATACTGTTGACTCTCCCTGCCCCTGGCTAGCCAAGAGCGAAAGCAGCAGGCTCACTGTGTTTCCAGAGATCAGCCTGACAGAAGTCACTACCCTTTACAACCTAATCAAATCAGGCTCACCCACAGACCTATTACCTGCTAAGATGATAGCTCCACTAGGCAGCCTGTTAGCTCCGAGCTTTAAATCACTGATTAATTTCTCCCTTAAGGAAGGTAAGATTCCCAGTGTCTGGAAAAAGGCAGTCGTGAACCCTGTCCGCGAAAATACCGCGTTGCCATGGTCTGACCTTAACAACCTCCGTCAAATACCTCTCCTACCCCATCTGAGTAAGATGACTGAGAGGCATGTCAACATTCACCTGTCTAAATACATCGAGGCAGCGGACGGTCTGGACCCTTCTCAATCTGGGTTCAGACCAAATCACAGCACAGAATCAGCTCTCCTCTCCGTGACCAATACCATCCGGATGGCACAGGATAGAGGAGGCTCTATGATTCTGGTGCTGTTAGATTTGTCCGCTGCCTTCGACACAGTGTCTCATGACACCCTCATCAGTCGTTTGGAGGGGGTAGGAGTTGACGGAACGGCCTTATCATGGTTAAAAAGCTTTATTACCGGTCGCTCACAAAGTGTTCGCTTGGGCTCCCATTCTTCCATCTTCAGGGAGCTCACAAAGGGGGTTCCACAGGGCTCATGCCTAAGCCCCACATTGTTTAATGTGAATGTGGCCCCCCTGGCGAAAATTGTGAGAGAACATGGGTTCACACCAATATCTTATGCTGATGACACCCAGCTACTATTCCCTTTCCAGAATATGACATCAACAGTAAAAAGCTCTTTTGCTGCAGGAATGAGAGCGATAGCCGGATGGATGACCTCCAATTGCCTGCAGTGTAATGTAGGCAAAACGGAGGTCATGCTCTTTGGAGATGCCCCACTTCTCTGGTCACCTGAGTGGTGGCCTCCTGAATTAGGTATAGCCCCATGCCCAAAAGAAACTGTAAAAAATCTAGGTGTCAAGCTTGATCAACCCTTGGTACTCAAAGATCATGACATACAGGTTACAGGAACCTGCATGAGGGTGATTGGCTTACTGAGGAGAGTCTTTCCCTATTTAGCAGATCATCATAGAAAAACACTAGTGCAGACCCTAGTAATCGGCAGGCTGGATTACTGCAATGGTCTGCTCATATCTGCTAATGAGGAACAGCTAGGCAGGCTTCAGGTAGCCCAGAACACGGCTGCTAGGCTGATCTTAAATGCTCCTGTCAGATCCCCCTCCCGTCCTCTGTTAAATAAGCTACAGTGGCTACCCATTCGCCAGAGAGTGAAATTTAAGATCTGCTGCATTATTCATAAATGTCTGTTCGGATCTGGCCCCAGGTACCTAACAGAAATCTTTAAACTCTATCAACCAGGCTGATCCCTACGCTCTAAAAATCAAGCCTTGCTCTAGATCCCCAGGATCAAAAGAGAGAGACAAGGAGGCCGAGCCCTATCATACAAAGGCCCCACTCTCTGAAACTCTCTGCCTCTCACTCTTAGGCTAAACTCTAACTTGCCTGCATTTAGGAAATGCCTGAAGACGCACCTATTCTCCATCTAGTAGCCTCTCACTAATGTTATACAGATGTCTCTGTCTAGCTCATCACTCGGAATGAACAAAAGCGCAGAGATACCTCTTCGGAGGTCGAATTCCTGCGCTATACAAGAGCTTAAAATAAAATAATAAAATGAGTGCAGAGTGGTGAGTGCAGAGTAGTGCGTAGTGAGTAGTGAGTGCAGAGTAGTGAGTAGTGAGTGCAGAGTAGTGAGTGCAGAGTAGTGAGTGCAGAGTAGTGAGTAGTGAGTGCAGAGTAGTGAGTAGTGAGTAGTGAGTGCAGAGTAGTGAGTGCAGAGTAGTGAGTGCAGAGTAGTGAGTAGTGAGTGCAGAGTAGTGAGTAGTGAGTAGTGAGTGCGGAGTAGTGAGTGCAGAGTAGTGAGTGCAGAGTGGTGAGTGCAGAGTGGTGAGTGTAGAGTGGTGAGTGTAGAGTGGTGAGTGTAGAGTGGTGAGTAGTGAGTAGTGAGTGCAGAGTAGTGAGTGCAGAGTAGTGAGTGCAGAGTAGTGAGTAGTGAGTGCAGAGTAGTGAGTGCAGAGTAGTGAGTCCAGAGTAGTGAGTAGTGAGTAGTGAGTGCAGAGTAGTGAGTGCAGAGTAGTGAGTAGTGAGTGCAGAGTAGTGAGTAGTGAGTGCAGAGTAGTGAGTAGTAAGTAGTGAGTGCAGAGTAGTGAGTGCAGAGTAGTGAGTGCAGAGTAGTGAGTGCAGAGTGGTGAGTGCAGAGTGGTGAGTGTAGAGTGGTGAGTGTAGAGTGGTGAGTGTAGAGTGGTGAGTAGTAAGTAGTGAGTGCAGAGTAGTGAGTACAGAGTAGTGAGTGCAGAGTAGTGAGTGCAGAGTAGTGAGTAGTGAGTGCAGAGTAGTGAGTGCAGAGTAGTGAGTAGTGAGTGCAGAGTAGTGAGTAGTGAGTGAAGAGTAGTGAGTGCAGAGTAGTGAGTAGTGAGTAGTGAGTGCAGCGTAGTGAGTGCAGAGTAGTGAGTGCAGAGTAGTGAGTGCAGAGTAGTGAGTAGTGAGTGCAGAGTAGTGAGTGCAGAGTAGTGAGTAGTGAGTGCAGAGTAGTGAGTGCAGAGTAGTGAGTAGTGAGTGCAGAGTAGTGAGTGCAGAGTAGTGAGTGCAGAGTAGTGAGTGCAGAGTGGTGAATGCAGAGTGGTGAGTGCAGAGTAGTGAGTAGTGAGTGCAGAGTAGTGAGTGCAGAGTAGTGAGTAGTGAGTGCAGAGTAGTGAGTGCAGAGTAGTGAGTGCAGAGTAGTGAGTGCAGAGTAGTGAGTGCAGAGTAGTGAGTAGTGAGTGCCGAGCAGTGAGTGCAGAGTAGTGAGTAGTGAGTGCAGAGTAGTGAGTGCAGAGTAGTGAGTGCAGAGTAGTGAGTAGTGAGTGCAGAGTAGTGAGTGCAGAGTAGTGAGTGCAGAGTAGTGAGTGCAGAGTGCTGAGTGCAGAGTGGTGAGTGTAGAGTGGTGAGTGTAGAGTGGTGAGTAGTGAGTAGTGAGTGCAGAGTAGTGAGTGCAGAGTAGTGAGTGCAGAGTAGTGAGTAGTGAGTGCAGAGTAGTGAGTGCAGAGTAGTGAGTGCAGAGTAGTGAGTAGTGAGTGCAGAGTAGTGAGTGGTGAGTAGTGAGTGCAGAGTAGTGAGTAGTGAGTGCAGAGTAGTGAGTAGTGAGTGCAGAGTAGTGAGTGCAGAGTAGTGAGTGCAGAGTAGTGAATGCAGAGTAGTGAGTGCAGAGTGGTGAGTGCAGAGTGGTGAGTGTAGAGTGGTGAGTGTAGAGTGGTGAGTGTAGAGTGGTGAGTAGTGAGTAGTGAGTGCAGAGTAGTGAGTAGTGAGTAGTGAGTGAAGAGTAGTGAGTGCAGAGTAGTGAGTGCAGGGTAGTGAGTGCAGAGTAGTGAGTAGTGAGTAGTGAGTGCAGAGTAGTGAGTGCAGAGTAGTGAGTGCAGAGTAGTGAGTAGTGAGTAGTGAGTGCAGAGTAGTGAGTGCAGAGTAGTAAGTAGTGAGTGCAGAGTAGTGAGTAGTGAGTGCAGAGTAGTGAGTAGTGAGTGCAGAGTAGTGAGTGCAGAGTAGTGAGTGCAGAGTAGTGAGTGCAGAGTGGTGAGTGCAGAGTTGTGAGTGTAGAGTGGTGAGTGTAGAGTGGTGAGTGCAGAGTGGTTAGTGTAGAGTGGTGAGTGTAGAGTGGTGAGTGTAGAGTGGTGAGTGTAGAGTGGTTAGTAGTGAGTAGTGAGTGGTGAGTAGTGAGTGGTGAGTAATGAGTGGTGAGTAGTGAGTGGTGAGTAGTGAGTGCAGAGTAGTGAGTGCAGAGTAGTGAGTAGTGAGTGCAGAGTGGTGAGTGCAGAGTGGTGAGTGCAGAGTAGTGAGTGCAGAGTAGTGAGTGCAGAGTAGTGAGTAGTGAGTGCAGAGTAGTGAGTGCAGAGTAATGAGTGCAGAGTAGTGAGTAGTGAGTGCAGAGTAGTGAGTACAGAGTAGTGAGTCCAGAGTAGTGAGTGCAGAGTAGTGAGTAGTGAGTGCAGAGTAGTGAGTGCAGAGTAGTGAGTAGTGAGTGCAGAGTAGTGAGTAGTGAGTGAAGAGTAGTGAGTGCAGAGTAGTGAGTAGTGAGTAGTGAGTGCAGCGTAGTGAGTGCAGAGTAGTGAGTGCAGAGTAGTGAGTGCAGAGTAGTGAGTAGTGAGTGCAGAGTAGTGAGTGCAGAGTAGTGAGTAGTGAGTGCAGAGTAGTGAGTGCAGAGTAGTGAGTAGTGAGTGCAGAGTAGTGAGTAGTGAGTAGTGAGTGCAAAGTAGTGAGTAGTGAGTGCAGAGTAGTGAGTGCAGAGTAGTGAGTAGTGAGTGCAGAGTAGTGAGTGCAGAGTAGTGAGTGCAGAGTAGTGAGTGCAGAGTAGTGAGTGCAGAGTAGTGAGTAGTGAGTGCAGAGCAGTGAGTGCAGAGTAGTGAGTAGTGAGTGCAGAGTAGTGAGTGCAGAGTAGTGAGTAGTGAGTGCAGAGTAGTGAGTGCAGAGTAGTGAGTGCAGAGTAGTGAGTGCAGAGTGGTGAATGCAGAGTGGTGAGGGTAGAGTGGTGAGTGTAGAGTGGTGAGTGTAGAGTGTTGAGTAGTGAGTAGTGAGTGCAGAGTAGTGAGTGCAGAGTAGTGAGTGCAGAGTAGTGAGTAGTGAGTGCAGAGCAGTGAGTGCAGAGTAGTGAGTGCAGAGTAGTGAGTAGTGAGTGCAGAGTAGTGAGTGGTGAGTAGTGAGTGCAGAGTAGTGAGTAGTGAGTGCAGAGTAGTGAGTGCAGAGTAGTGAGTGCAGAGTAGTGAATGCAGAGTAGTGAGTGCAGAGTGGTGAGTGCAGAGTGGTGAGTGTAGAGTGGTGAGTGTAGAGTGGTGAGTGTAGAGTGGTGAGTAGTGAGTAGTGAGTGCAGAGTAGTGAGTACAGAGTAGTGAGTGCAGAGTAGTGAGTGCAGAGTAGTGAGTAGTGAATGCAGAGTAGTGAGTAGTGAGTAGTGAGTGAAGAGTAGTGAGTGCAGAGTAGTGAGTGCAGGGTAGTGAGTGCAGAGTAGTGAGTAGTGAGTAGTGAGTGCAGAGTAGTGAGTGCAGAGTAGTGAGTGCAGAGTAGTGAGTAGTGAGTAGTGAGTGCAGAGTAGTGAGTGCAGAGTAGTAAGTAGTGAGTGCAGAGTAGTGAGTAGTGAGTGCAGAGTAGTGAGTAGTGAGTGCAGAGTAGTGAGTGCAGAGTAGTGAGTGCAGAGTAGTGAGTGCAGAGTGGTGAGTGCAGAGTTGTGAGTGTAGAGTGGTGAGTGTAGAGTGGTGAGTGCAGAGTGGTTAGTGTAGAGTGGTGAGTGTAGAGTGGTGAGTGTAGAGTGGTGAGTGTAGAGTGGTTAGTAGTGACTAGTGAGTGGTGAGTAGTGAGTGGTGAGTAGTGAGTGGTGAGTAGTGAGTGGTGAGTAGTGAGTGCAGAGTAGTGAGTAGTGAGTGCAGAGTGGTGAGTGCAGAGTGGTGAGTGCAGAGTAGTGAGTGCAGAGTAGTGAGTGCAGAGTAGTGAGTAGTGAGTGCAGAGTAGTGAGTGCAGAGTAATGAGTGCAGAGTAGTGAGTAGTGAGTGCAGAGTAGTGAGTAGTGAGTAGTGAGTGCAAAGTAGTGAGTAGTGAGTGCAGAGTAGTGAGTGCAGAGTACTGAGTAGTGAGTAGTGAGTGCAGAGTAGTGAGTGCAGAGTAGTGAGTGCAGAGTAGTGAGTGCAGAGTGGTGAGTGCAGAGTGGTGAGTGTAGAGTGGTGAGTGTAGAGTAGTGAGTGCAGAGTAGTGAGTGCAGAGTAGTGAGTGCAGAGTAGTGAGTGCAGAGTAGTGAGTAGTGAGTGCAGAGTAGTGAGTAGTGAGTGCAGAGTAGTGAGTAGTGAGTGCAGAGTAGTGAGTGCAGAGTAATGAGTGCAGAGTAGTGAGTAGTGAGTGCAGAGTAGTGAGTAGTGAGTAGTGAGTGCAAAGTAGTGAGTAGTGAGTGCAGAGTAGTGAGTGCAGAGTACTGAGTAGTGAGTAGTGAGTGCAGAGTAGTGAGTGCAGAGTAGTGAGTAGTGAGTGCAGAGTAGTGAGTGCAGAGTGGTGAGTGTAGAGTGGTGAGTGTAGAGTGGTGAGTGCAGAGTGGTAAGTGTAGAGTGGTGAGTGTAGAGTGGTGAGTATAGAGTGGTGAGTGTAGAGTGGTGAGTAGTGAGTAGTGAGTGCAGAGTAGTGAGTAGTGAGTGCAGAGTAGTGAGTGCAGAGTAGTGAGTGCAGAGTAGTGAGTGCAGAGTAGTGAGTGCAGATTAGTGAGTAGTGAGTGCAGAGTAGTGAGTAGTGAGTGCAGAGTAGTGAGTAGTGAGTGCAGAGTAGTGAGTGCAGAGTAGTGCGTGCAGAGTAGTGAGTGCAGAGTAGTGAGTGCAGAGTAGTGAGCAGTGAGTGCAGAGTGTGAGTGCAGAGTAGTGAGTAGTGAGTGCAGAGTAGTGAGTACAGAGTGAAGAGTAGTGAGTGCAGAGTGCAGAGTGGTGAGTGCAGAGTGGTGAGTGCAGAGTAGTGAGTGCAGAGTAGTGAGTGCAGTGTAGTGAGTGCAGAGTAGTGAGTGCCGAGTAGTGAGTGCAGAGTAGTGAGTGCAGAGTAGTGAGTAGTGAGTGCAGAGTAGTAAGTGCGGAGTAGTGAGTAGTGAGTGCAGAGTAGTGAGTAGTGAGGGCAGAGCAGTGAGTGCAGAGTAGTGAGTAGTGAGTAGTGAGTGCAGAGTAATGAGTGCAGAGCAGTGAGTGCAGAGTGGTGCGTGCAGAGTGGTGAGTGTAGAGTGGTGAGTGCAGAGTGGTGAGTGTAGAGTGGTGAGTGTAGAGTGGTGAGTGTAGAGTAGTGAGTGTAGAGTGGTTAGTAGTGAGTAGTGAGTGGTGAGTAGTGAGTGGTGAGTAGTGAGTGGTGAGTAGTGAGTGCAGAGTAGTGAGTGCAGAGTAGTGAGTGCAGAGTAGTGAGTAGTGAGTGCAGAGTGGTGAGTGCAGAGTGGTGAGTGCAGAGTGGGGAGTGCAGAGTAGTGAGTGCAGAGTAGTGAGTGCAGAGTAGTGAGTAGTGAGTGCAGAGTAGTGAATGCAGAGTAGTGAGTTCAGAGTAATGAGTGCAGAGTAGTGAGTAGTGAGTGCAGAGTAGTGAGTAGTGAGTAGTGAGTGCAAAGTAGTGAGGAGTGAGTGCAGAGTAGTGAGTAGTGAGTGCAGAGTAGTGAGTGCAGAGTAGTGAGTTCAGAGTAATGAGTGCAGAGTAGTGAGTGCTGAGTAGTGAGTAGTGAGTGCAGAGTAGTGAGTAGTGAGTGCAGAGTAGTGAGTAGTGAGTGCAGAGTAGTGAGTGCAGAGTAGTGAGTGCAGAGCAGTGAGTGCAGAGTAGTGAGTAGTGAGTGCAGAGTAATGAGTGCAGAGTAGTGAGTGCAGAGTAGTGAGTGCAGAGTGGTGAGTGCAGAGTGGTGAGTGCAGAGTAGTGAGTAGTGAGTGCAGAGTAGTGAGTAGTGAGTGCAGAGTAGTGAGTGCAGAATAGTGAGTGCAGAGTAGTGAGTGCAGAGTAGTGAGTGCTGAGTAGTGAGTAGTGAGTGCAGAGTAGTGAGTAGTGAGTGCAGAGTAGTGAGTAGTGAGTGCAGAGTAGTGAGTAGTGAGTGCAGAGTAGTGACTGCAGAGTAGTGAGTAATGAGTGCAGAGTAGTGAGTGCAGAGTAGTGAGTGCAGAGTAGTGAGTGCAGAGTAGTGAGTGCAGAGTAGTGAGTGCAGAGCAGTGAGTGCAGAGTAGTGAGTAGTGAGTGCAGAGTAGTGAGTGCAGAGTAGTGAGTGCAGAGTAGTGAGTGCAGAGTAGTGAATAGTGAGTGCAGAGTACTGAGTGCAGAGTAGTGAGTAGTGAGTGCAGAGTAGTGAGTGCAGAGTAGTGAGTAGTGAATAGTGAGTGCAGAGTAGTGAGTGCAGAGTAGTGAGTGCAGAGTAGTGAGTAGTGAGTGTAGAGTAGTGAGTAGTGAGTGCAGAGTAGTGAGTAGTGAGTGCAGAGTAGTGTGTAGTGAGTGAGTGCAGAGTAGTGAGTAGTGAGTGCAGAGTAGTGAGTAGTGAGTGCAGAGTAGTGAGTGCAGAGTAGTGAGTAGTGAGTAGTGAGTAGTGAGTGCAGAGTAGTGAGTGCAGAGTAGTGAGTGCAGAGTGCAGAGTAGTGAGTGCAGAGTAGTGAGTGCAGAGTAGTGAGTAGTGAGTGCAGAGTAGTGAGTAGTGAGTGCAGAGTAGTGAGTAGTGAGTGCAGAGTAGTGAGTAGTGAGTGCAGAGTAGTGAGTAATGAGTGCAGAGTAGTGAGTAGTGAGTGCAGAGTAGTGAGTGCAGAGTAGTGAGTACTGTGTGCAGAGTAGTGAGTAATGAGTGCAGAGTAGTGAGTGCAGAGTAGTGAGTGCAGAGTAGTGAGTGCATAGTGGTGAGTGCAGAGTAGTGAGTGCAGAGTGGTGAGTGCAGAGTGGTGAGTGCAGAGTGGTGAGTGCAGAGTGGTGAGTGCAGAGTAGTGAGTGCAGAGTAGTGAGTGCAGAGTAGTGAGTGCAGAGTGCAGAGTTGTGAGTGAGTGTGCAGAGTGAGAGTGCAGAGTGAGTGTGCAGAGTGAGTGTGCAGAGTCATTGTGCAGAGTGAGTGTGCAGAGTGAGTGTGCAGAGTGCAGAGTGAGCGCGCAGAGTGCAGAGTGAGAGTGCAGAGTGCGAGTGCAGAGTGCGAGTGAAGAGTTGTGAGTGCACAGTGTGAGTGCAGAGTGTGAAGTGTGTGAGTGTGCAGGGTTAACAGTCTGTGAGTAGTGAGTGCAGAGTAGTGAGTGCAGAGTAGTGAGTAGTGAGTGCAGAGTAGTGAGTGCAGAGTAGTGAGTAGTGAGTGCAGAGTAGTGAGTGCAGAGTAGTGAGTAGTGAGTGCAGAGTACTGAGTGCAGAGTAGTGAGTAGTGAGTGCAGAGTAGTGAGTGCAGAGTAGTGAGTAGTGAGTAGTGAGTGCAGAGTAGTGAGTGCAGAGTAGTGAGTGCAGAGTAGTGTGTAGTGAGTGAGTGCAGAGTAGTGAGTAGTGAGTGCAGAGTAGTGAGTAGTGAGTGCAGAGTAGTGAGTGCAGAGTAGTGAGTGCAGAGTAGTGAGTGCAGAGTAGTGAGTGCAGAGTAGTGAGTAGTGAGTGCAGAGTAGTGAGTGCAGAGTGCAGAGTAGTGAGTGCAGAGTAGTGAGTGCAGAGTAGTGAGTGCAGAGTAGTGAGTAGTGAGTGCAGAGTAGTGAGTAGTGAGTGCAGACTAGTGAGTAGTGAGTGCAGAGTAGTGAGTGCAGAGTAGTGAGTAGTGAGTGCAGAGTAGTGAGTGCAAAGTAGTGAGTAGTGAGTGCAGGGTAGTGAGTAGTGAGTGCAGAGTAGTGAGTAGTGAGTAGTGAGTGCAGAGTAGTGAGTGCAGAGTAGTGAGTAGTGAGTGCAGAGTAGTGAGTAGTGAGTGCAGAGTGGTGAGTAGTGAGTGCAGAGTAGAGAGTGCAGAGTAGTGAGTGCAGAGTAGTAAATGCATAGTGGTGAGTGCAGAGTAGTTAGTGCAGAGTGGTGAGTGCAGAGTGGTGAGTGCAGAGTGGTAAGTGCAGAGTAGTGAGTGCAGAGTAGTGAGTGCAGAGTAGTGAGTGCAGAGTGCAGAGTTGTGAGTGAGTGTGCAGAGTGAGAGTGCAGAGTGAGTGTGCAGAGTGAGTGTGCAGAGTGATTGTGCAGAGTGAGTGTGCAGAGTGAGTGTGCAGAGTGCAGAGTGAGCGTGCAGAGTGCAGAGTGAGTGTGCAGAGTGCAGAGTGCGAGTGCAGAGTGTGAGTGCAGAGTTGTGAGTGCACAGTGTGAGTGCAGAGTGTGAAGTGTGTGAGTGTGCAGGGTTAACAGTCTGTGAGGGTGTAGGGTGAGCAGTGTGTGAGCGTGTAGGGTGAGCAGTGTGTGAGCGTGCAGGGTGAACAGTTTGTGAGTGTGCAGGGTGAACAGTTTGTGAGTGTGCAGGGTGAACAATTCCAACCCAAACCACATAATTCCATTACACACCACATGCATACACTCCATAACACATGGCTAAAAAAAATCGCCATTTACAATGCCATTACCTCTAACTCAAATAAATCCGAGACCTATTGCATTTCCAATGCTTGTTGAAAATTGCCACTATTGTGGCCGTCGACCACGAACATGGGAGCCAACGTGGCTATAGCAGCACTTAATACTTTTGTTAAAATCGGGGCCCACAATTCCACCTTACTTAAGAACAGGTCCGGCGGAATTCCATCCGGACCTGGTGCCTTATTTTTAGTGAGGCCTAAAATACCAACAGTGATCTCCTCTAGGGTGAATTTGAGTGTTACGTTCCACCTCCCCATCCCCTCCTCATTAAACTGTGTCTCGCAATTCGTCCGGTTGTAAAGACCTCTAAAATGCTCCATCCACTGTCCCGGGAGAATGTTAGAACCTATCTGTGGGCAATTTGCGTCTTGGAAACAAGGTTTGTTAGTTATCTTCCAGAAGGTCGTATTATCTTTCATTTCTGCAGCTCCTCTCAGCTCCTCCCATGTTTGAATTTGGAGGGCCCTCTTCCGGCGTTTTAGCATCTGTTTATAGGTATGCCTACATTGCATCACCTTTTGTTTGTCCCTTGGATGTAATCTTAATGAGGCTCTTAACCTTCTCTGTGCTAGAGAACATGCGCTATCAAACCACCTGGGATTATTATTAGGCCTTGCCTGTCCTGTCACTTTTAAAAGACCGTCTATCAAACGACCCATTTCTTCTAAAAGGTTAATTAAGTGTGACCCTTCCATAAATGTGTCCAGGCATTTCTCTAGGAGCTATCCACCTTCTTTGACTAGGGACGTATAAACATTTTCCCCGTCAATTCTCGACCATTTCAGGCGTCTGCCCTGATCAGTAATCTTTTCTATAGTTGGACCTACCCCGCTCCTCACCACCCTGTTTACATTTGCCATGGATAGGGACAATACTTGGGGGTTATGGTCACTGAAGACACTCAATTCTATTGAAAATCCCTGTACCCAACCCTTTAGTAATTGGGACACCAAAATAAAATCAATAAAAGAGCTGCAACCTCGTCCCTTAAAAGTGGGGGGGGTCGGCTTGTTAGGGTCAATGGGCAATAAGTCCATTGTTTGCTCAAGCCCATAGTTACACAACACCCTGCCCAACTCCTTGCCCTCAGGTGTGTGCTCCCAATGGGGTCCCTCCTCTATACTGCAAGACGACCAATCTCCTTTTATAGGTAGCAGTTTGGGGCATAGATGACAATTAAAGTCCCCCGCTACTAAGAGCATAGGAGCCGTTGTGCTCTGTTTTTTCTCGGTCAGGGATTTTAGCCTTCCATCCAGCTCACTCACTCTTCGACCTCCCGAGTTATAAAAGTTTACCAGGATTTTATTAAAACCCCTATTTCTATACCCGAGGCCTATCATGTTTTCTGATTTCCATTTTGGGTCCTCCCAGGTCCCTTCCAGTCTCACGTCTACAAATACTAAAAGGCCCCCACTCGCTCTACCGGCATTAGACTTACTCGCCGGGATCCCAAATAATTTATACCCGAAGAGGTGGAAGTTAGAATAATCTGCCTCCCATGTTTCCTGCAGGCAAATGATGGTAAATTTGCTAATGTATTCCACCCAGTCTTGATTCAGAAATGTGGTCGACAGACCCGCTACATTCCAGGATATAAAGTTGGGAGAACGCCCTAAGATATCCACCTCGACGCCTGGATCTGAGCTTACTCCCTCAATACTTAGGGGCACCTCAGTTTTGCCAGCCCTTATGGAGCAATGGACAGACTGATGTGTATTTGGTATAAAATCTTCTAGTCGCTTTTGCCCCTGTGGCATATGATTCTGCAAGGCTACACTTCGAGTCAAAGCATGGCCTTGTGTCTCTCACTTCAGTCAGTCTACTTCGCTCAAATATCTTCCCCACTGAAGTGGTGCAAATCTATTGTGTGAAGGGAGTCCCACCCCCCCCACCCATCATCAGCACAACCTGCTGACTACCTATATTTCCTCCACATCGAATTTCCTGCCATAGATCATTCCTCACCCTGGTCAGCCCATCTCTTGACCTCCCTAAATAACCAACCCCAGTCCTATACTCATTAATTTGCTTAGTGCTAGGTATAGAGTAGGAGCAATATAGAAATAATCCAGGTTTTGAACCTGGATCACGGATAGTGAGTTTGTCCAAGATCCCCAGCAAACATGATCCACCACCCTGAGGTCATTAAAGTTAATGATCACACAATCTCCAGCTACATTTTTCTCCCTGGCGCCTATCCAGCTTACTCTTCTAACAAGGAGGATTTTAGACCTGTCACCCTGAGGCAATGGCCTGTTTTTATTTAGCCAGTACGTTGTCTTGTTTTTAAGTTGGTCATATGTTTCGATTTTACCGTCTTCTAATTCTGGGACGCCAATCAAAACTACAACGTAAGGTGAACATGCAGGGGGTGAATCTAAATGGAGCGTGGATTGGTTTCCCGATTCATATCTCTCTCCCTTTCAAGTCTGCGATTCCCTCCCTGTGTATCTGGGGTAATTACCTCACCTCCAGTCGCTAGTCTTCCACAAAGATTATCCTGACTTGGCAAGCAAGTAGCCTGCAGTTTATCCTTAGCTGCTGCTGCCATAATAATACTGGGGAGAACTAGTGGGATGCTTCCACCCTCCTTCCCTCGATCAGTTTCCAGACCACACTTTAAAACAGTATTTTCCGTTTCCCCCAAGTTAGTCATTATCAGCCCCTCCATTTTATCAAGTCTATTTTCAATGGAGTTGAGTCTTTCCGATAGCGGGTCCAATGCTGTTACAATAAGGGTGCCTATTTTCTGCCAGCACACATGCTCCGGCCCCAGTAAGTCAATACAAATTACATCCGTGCTAGGGGGTACATCAGCGTGCTCAGGTTCTTGATGAATATCAATGAGCGAAGAATCTGTGTGAGCCTGCTCTCCCCGTTTTTTTGAGTTACATTTGGAGGTCTTAGACTTCTTTCCCTTCTGCTGTAAACTGCACGTGTGACTCCTCTTTTTCTCTTTCCACCTCCCCCCTCTGCTGAGACCGTGGATTGAGGGGTCTCCTTATGGACTTCTGCCACACACACTACTGAGTTCTTAGATAACTTTGGCAGTGTCCTTTCTGTCAATGACGGGGGATTTCGGTGATCTCCTTCATTCCCGCTTGGTGTGTGGGATTGAGTGGGGTTTAAAGTTCCTAGGTGAGCATCCCTTTCCCGGCCAAACTGGCAAGGTCTTACTGAGGAACTCGCATTTATTATACCCCCCAGAGAGGAGCGTTTTGCGAACGCCGGGTCCGTGGAGAGGTGTCTTTCTGTGATTGCAATCTCATTTGCGAGCACGGAGTTGGCCCTGGTGATAAACTGATCAAGCGTTTCTACTACGTAACCGATTCCTGCTCCTTTCCTCCCTCTTCCTCCCCTCCCTCTTCCTCCCTGCACAGCCATTCCAAAGCAGTTCAGATACCACTACCAACGAATAGGATATCAGTAACAGTCACATTAAAAGTTTGGAATCCACTTACTGTGCAGTCCCCTTCCTGGATCCGCTGCCTTAGGGAGGGGGCCCTGCCCTGCCTCTCTCTGTCTCGAACGGGCTCAAATTAGGATCCTTCCAAATGAGAATGGAACACAAAATTATTCTTGTGAAAAGTATTAAATAATCCAGGAGGGTGATATACAAGAGTGTCCAGGCACAAATCGGTGGAATTGATCATAATGTTTAAAGACAGAGGGGTTTATTTACAAGCCCCCTGTGCCGCCTTGCCCTGCCATTGTGTCACTTTTTAGACGCAACGGCAGCGCTACTTTACTCCATGTTTACATGGATGCAAATGCGTCATTTTTTTTAAGGATCTGACAGTGGTCACATGTGTCTGAATTGGCTGCGCCAGGTTAGGATTTAATTTATGCAAGATAGGTGAACCATCAAAAAAGCCTACCGTAAAAGTTACGCAGTGTTATTTACCACCTTTTTTCCATTATGAGTCCCTGCGCCGCCAATGCATCACAATCCCTACGCCTGCTAAATCCAGGCTTAGTGGTGATGTAATGGCTATGCCCAAGGAACCACACTAGCTGCAGTGATTTTATTGCAACATGTAATCAAATCACAAGGTCAGTGTGCACAGCGCCATTGTGTAAATATGACGCATCTATAGTGGCGCAAGGCTTTCTGCGGTCAATTAAACTGGTGCATCGCTGCATTAAACGCTTTTAAATGTGGCCCTGAGTCTCAGTGAAACGAAAAGGACTTGATGAGATAACGGATTCCAAGAAGATATTTCAGTAAATATTTCAAAATCACCCAACCCTTTACGAGCAGAAAAATACTATTGACTAGTTTTCTAACCCCTGACAACTGCTGAAGCCATGCCAGGTACAGAAAAGACACAGAGCCAGGTTTTAGTGAGAATATTAAATCCAGTTTATGGGAAACATTGAGAAGCAATACTTCCTCAAAGTGGACTGAAAGTAAACACACATTCAAAACTATTTCCAGCTCATTGTCAAGCAAAATGTTTCACTACTGGAGTACTTTGCGGTACAAACAAAAGAAAGAGGTGAACTCCTGGGATGATTCTCAAGGGGGGTTTGGGGGGCAGCCGAGCCGCGAGGTCTGCCCCCGGGCAGTTTTTGGAGGGGGAAGGGGGGCGAGTCATGGGAGCGGCCATTTTGTCACTTGGGCTGCCTGGGGATAGCCCAAAGGCAGCCCAAATTATGAGGTAGGCAGCCCAACATATAAGGGGGCAGCCCGCGTTTACCCAGCCACCATTTTGGGTATTGAGACCTGGTGGCTGGGAGTGAGCAGTGTAGTTTTTTGTCCCCGCCCATCCTCACTGAGCTGTAAGTTTTTTGGGGAGGTTTTGGTTTAAGAACGATGGTTTGGTTAGGGAGGCCGTGTTGGGGCAGGTGCACAGGGAGGGGATTTATGTACTTTGTCGCTTGGAACAGGTGCGGGCGGAGTTTGTTTTGGATGTTGGCCAAGTTTGTCTGGAGTAAATTTCCTATACAACGTGAACATGATTCGATAACCTTCTATGATAGGATTAACTTCTTGTCAAGCCCTGATGAAGTCATTGGCTGAATTGATTAGCCAGACGAAACACGTGTTGGTTGTGAATTGGATTTATGGACTGTGAATCAGAATTATTGACACCGTATGTCGACAATACAAGAATAAAAGAAAGAATAAAAGAAGTATTCAACGATTAAAGACCTTTTCTTTTGTGGACATTACTACTTGGACATTAATTTTATGTCCTGTGATTGATAATTGGAAATCTCACACCAGGATCACAGGAATGTGTACTGTACCCAGTGATCAGTGAATATTTGATCATGACATGAATAACATGGTTAATTAATATTTTTGTTCTTATACTATGATTATTTTATGAACATACATTTGGCGAATTAGGTGCGTAGATATTTAGGAGCGCAGGTGGGATACCCCATTTTGTAGGTCTTGGGAGGTTTGGGAGTTAAGGAGTAGGGGAGAAAATTGGATATTAATAGGATGTAATGGAGTTATATATTGGTATGTTGCAGGGTGGGGGATTTTATCATGTGGGGATCGTAGGGGTGGGGGGAGAAAAACCAAAGGGGGTCAGGTAACTCCATGTTTAGAGAGGTTTTAGTTTTGTAAGGCGGTTTGCCAGTTTTGAATAATGTGATGTGCACCTGTTTCAATAAAGCGGCTTTTTACACACACAAAAAATGGTAGTCGGTCGTGCTTGCCCCCCTTTCTCCCTCCCAAAACTAGGTGAGCTCAGCAGATTAGAGCCTCTAAAGACAGTAGTTAGTCCCAAGTGTTAAACAAGTAGGAAAATGAAGGTGCAGAACTTCTGGCGATAGTTGGGACATAGATGGAGGTGTACGAGTGCAGAAGGGCTTGCCATCGGTGCTATCAATCTGCAGTACAAACTGTAACACTTAAGTACAACTAATACAGTTGGTGAAAAAGGCCAGTGGTGAAGTGTAATAGAGCAAGGAGGCAGTGCATACTTATGGGTTACTAGTGTACTGAATGCAGCCTCACCTCACCCCTGATTACGTAAAATGATGATCCACTGCACAGACTCAGTGCAGCTCAGAAACAAAATCACACAGTTGAAATGCAAGTACTGAGGTATGACCTTCAAAGTAGGTGCAAGACACATTTTCTCTAAATGAGGCCGTGTCTGTCAAGCAGTGTAAGAGGACTGAGTAAAACTCAGGTAGCCCAAATAAAAAGACTACAAATTAACACTCTGCAGTAAGAACTATACCACTTAAAATATAAATAATACAATTGATTAAAAATGGAAAAGCAGGAAGTGCAGTCTTCCAGAATACAAGGCTACTAGTTACTAGTGTAGAGGTAGATAATGAGGTTTCTGTGAGCAGAGGACACTTTAATTCCTGAAATATTTACAGTGGAACTGTTGTCACTCGGTTTTTTTCTTGTTGAAATTAAAGGCATTTAACAATTCTGATGAATTGAGAATAGTAGTAGTGTTACCAGAACTTTTACAGCAAAGATCAGACTAGAAAGATATTAATATATAGAGGAACAGTACAAGGCCTAGGCCTCTTTGAAAAGTCTTTTTGTGACTTCATCAAGCTTGTTTCTTAGCAGGACGGTTGAGGTGCTAGGCCAACTGCTTACCCAACCTTTTTGACCTTGTATAGCCTTTTTTAGCCAGGACTTCCAGGTTTGACCTCTGAAGAAGTTTGACCTCCAGGAAAGTTTCTCCTTCTTAAGTTAAAATGATTTAATTTTAGTTGCTTTAATGTTAGTTGCCTTAATCTCTAGAGTGCAGATGATGAGACGATCAACTCCTCCATGCTACCTAAGGAGGACCTAACAGTCTTATCCTGCCACTCCAGGGAGGAAATCCCTGGATACTCGCATGGGAGGGATTCACATTTTATATTTTCCTCTTGGGTGCAGAGCAAGCAGCCCAATAATTTTATTTTATGCATGACAATCCGCGCACATAGGAACATATTTACAATGGCATGGCAAAACGTGGCGTTAAGCAAACATTCCTAATGCCACGCTCCACCATTCTGAAAACGACGGGATGTGCCGCATTTACAATGGTATGGCATATCCCTGCGTTTTCCCTCGTACTGAGGCTCAACTTAGGTACCTAACGCCAATTCAGGCACCCTTTCACCATAGTGAAAGGGTGCCTGCGTTGAGGGAATGATTGTTTATATGCAGGAAGGTGTCCCTTCTTGCACATTAACAATACAAAATGGTGAATTGTAGCTTGTATGTGTGCTGCATTGTGCAGCGCACATAGAAGTTGCAAATCGTCATTTTTTAAATGAATGTTTATGTGAAGGAAGGGACACTTTTCCGCACATGAACAATCATTCATGGTGATTTGCTGTTTCTATGTGTGCTGCACAATGCGGTACACATAGAAACAGCAAAAACTAGGACAAATTAAGCATTTCTCCTCATTTCGCCATGTTAAGACCAGGTTTTCCTTGGTCTTAATTTTAGCGTTGCCTCCTTTTTATGCCACCCTTGTAAATAGGGGGCTGTGCCAAATTCAACGGGTGTTGTGGTGGAACACCCAACACAACACCCATTGCACGCCCCTTTCACGCTAAGTGTAGCGTGAAAGGGGGCCTTATTTACAAGAAGGCGTAAGCCACAAAAAGTGGCTTAAAGCCACCTTGTAAATAAGGTGAAGGGTTTATCGCCACAAGATCATCTTAAAAAGTGATGTTCCTGTGGTGATATGGGCATGTAAAGATGCATCAAAACAAACCGCTAGTAGAGGGCCCCAGGGCATATTTATAGACCTAGCATAGGCACAGCCCCCAGCAAAGATACTTAGAAAACCACGAGTGCCTATGGGTCTAGGGTAAAGATCGAAACAACCTAAAAATGACATGAACCAAAAGCTAGAAAGTAAGGAGTGCAGTTACTGGGGAAGGATATCCCTTAGTGAATAAGAATACCCATCAGTGGCTGTCCTGTAGCGCCCTGGTCATCATTTGGGCTGTCTCATATCGTGTAACTTCCACGTCCAACCATCCTGACAAGATGGAGAATGTCTGATGGTCAAAGAAGTCTAAGATCAGGGTGTCAGGGGATGGGAAGCCACTGATTCGCAGTGCAAAAGGAAACAAGTGAAAAAGCTGAGTGTGACTAAAATTGGAGGAAATGAGATCCAAAAACAGTTTAATGAGCTCCCTCAGTTCTCCAAGATTAAAAAACAGTGCGAAGAATAGCAGTGTGAGCAAATATCTGCTATTAGGAATTATCTGGTCAACATGTTTCAGCAGAACCGTGGACACTAGTGTCCTCTGCCTTCATCAGGACCTTAATCTTAATATCTGCTACTGCATTGGGTGTGAGAAAATAATAAGTAAAGTGAACAACTAATCATAAACCATATCACCTGGAGTCCTAGGTTTTTCTGGTTTCACCTCCTGATAGTTGATTACTGGTAGGGGATGATTGTCGATTGCATGTCATAAAAAGGAAGAACAAAAATGCAACAAAAACATGATCAGTGTCTTTAAAGATTAACATCCAAACATGGCTTTACCTTTGACTAATTGTACCATTCAGACATTTCCTAGTACACACCATATACTCATGGTATGTATTTTTCTCTGATTACCTATTAAGCAGGAGGGTATGGCCTCGCCTCACCTGGCTGCAGCTCAGGCTAGTGGAGCACCGCTCTATCAAAAGTAAAAAAAGAAGGTATGGAATACAAGAGTCTCACCACACCTACTCATTACATACTGTATGTGCACTTTGATAAAATAGAAACTAGGCTATCCTCAAGAAAGCAAATGGAACACATTGTATGAGGATAGGCTTACATGTGGTTAGCTGGACATATTATCTCAAAAAGCTTTTCATGGTTTCTTAACATATGCGCAGGAGGACTTATACGTTAGGGTCTCATTAAAAAATGGTGTACCACTAGATCATGTTGTGTGCCCTCTGTAGTGCCCTACCATGCACTCTCATTTCGGGTGTGCTAAGCGGAAGCTTCAAACTGCTCCGCTGTTCATCAGCTTGCTGGGGTAAGTTGGCTGCTGGTCCAGCAATGGTTGTACTGTTATATTATAATTGCTGTTCTGCCAACATACGCTCATGTTGTGCTCTCCCATTAGGCATACTGCGCAGAAGTCCCTAAGCATACGTGCTGAAGGACTCGATACAAAATGGTGTCCCACTAAATCATGTAGTATGTGTTCGGTAGCACCCCACCGTCCACTCTCATTCCGTGTGTGTCAAGCGAAAGCCCCAAAATACCCCGCTGTTATTCAGCCCGCCGGGGCAAAGGCACACCGGCTGCTGGTCCAACAACGGCTGCAGTGCCATGCTGTCGTTGCTGCTCTATCTGGCAAGTTAAACTATATTGTGCTCTCCCACTAGGCGCATACTGCGCAGAAGACTAAACCTGCTCCACTGTTGGCTTACACGAAAAAAATAGTACAATAAAAATAAGACTAAGACGCGCTAAACGATACGACCCGGTGGGGTCGTTAACGGCTTACCTCTCCGTCGGTACTCCCGGCATATGATTGAGCCGTCTTGGGGAGGTAGCGACCAGCGAGGCGGCTCCATCTTTATTCATTGTTGACGTGATTTCGATCACATGACATCAGACCACGTGATCGCGTCAGCGAATAGACGGGAGCTGTAGTTCTATAGATGGGGAACAGTAGTATCTGAAAGAATACGCTTTGAGTCTAAGAAAGTTTCTAGGTTTTAAGTGCAATTTTAGGTTTGCCCGGCTCGTGATGTGCCCGATAATGCTAGGACATGATCCTTGTTAGTGTAAAGCATATTAAATAATAAATAATACCCAGTATAAACGTCAATATGTTGGGGAGTGAAACAGAAGTATTTCTTCAAAAAACTTTATTGAATGCTATTGGACACGGACAGAGTTGATATATTCCTCTCTTGTGACTGCTCATTAATTTATAAAAAAACACCAAGTAATCATAGGTTACTATTCTGAAGTGATAACAACAAGAGTTTATTATCTGCCCAGTTTCTCAAATAAGCATAAGGCACTAAAATTGATGCTTGTCATGTGATGGCAATCCATGAAGTGGACAAGACAAATATGCCAGGATGTCAATCGCATCTTAAGAAGTGATAGAAATCCAAGTTAGAGAGATAGTCACCTCTGTGTTCAAGTGTACACAATAGTGTAGCCTCTAGAATCAGGAACATATTTGTTGGTGAGTGGAATGTTGGATTATAGTGACATCCAAGGAATATCCTCGTTAAGACCTTCTTTGTCAGTGCCTAGTTTGTACACCCATTTCTGTTCTTTTTTCAACAGATATTTGCTGATGTCGGTTACGTGGTCAGGAATAAATGGCTGTTCCACCACAGTCAGAAATGCGCAGTTGTTTCTTCCTTGTCGTCATTCCTATATATCTAAGATGGCATGGGCAGGTGATCATATAGATCAATTTATCACTATTGCAGTTAGTGAATTTTCTTTGCTGCCATGGATGACCAGTACCGATGTCAATCGTTAGTGATTTACAAGTTTGAGGACAAGCAGTGCACGTGCCACAAGGATGGTGTCCTTCAACAGCTGGTAGGTCCCAAAGGGTACCGACTGACCGTGGTATTTTCGTTTTTGGTCGAGTATGGACAAGTTTATCCTTTAAGTTAGGACCACGTTTGAATGCGAATAGGGGGGGTGGCAGGGTTTCTGTTCCTGTATTCAAGATCGACCAATGTTTTTTCACTATTTTTGTACTTGGTTGGACATTGTACTATAGGTATTCACAAAGGTAAGTCCTTGGGGGCTCTCCTTGGGTACTGCTGGTTCAAGTAGGGCTTGACGATTGTTGTTGGCAGCGACTTTTCGTGATTGTCGCACCAATTTCTTTGGGTAATCTTTGGATTTGAGTTGTTCTACCAATGCTTTGGCATGTTCTGAGAAGGCTTCCTTAGTTGAGCAATTCCTTTGGATCCGTAAAAACTTTCCAAACTGCAGGTTGTCTCTAAGAGTTTTAGGATGACAACTGTCGTAGCGAAGTAAAGAGTTGCGTGCCATAGGTTTCTTGTATATTTCGGATTCCAGTCCCATTGGTGTTGCCGATATGAGTAGATCTAAGAAAGCCAACTGGGCTTTGTTGCTCTACTGTGAAGCGCAAAAAGTTGTTTCTTTTGTTCAGCCATTCTAGAAATCGGAGGAGATCTTCAATGCTGCCTCGGCGGGTTGATTAACAGCGGGTTATTTTGGGGCTTTCGCTTGACACACAGGGAATGTAAGTGGACGGTGGGGCGCTACCGAACACATACTACATGATTTAGTGGGACACCATTTTGTATCGAGTCCTTAAGCGCGTATGCTTAGGGAATTCTGCGCAGTATCCCAAACGGGAGAGCACAACATGAGCGTATGTTGACCGAACAGCAATTATAATATAACATTACAACCATTGCTGGACCAGCAGCCAACTTACCCCAGCAGGCTGATTAACAGCGGAGCAGTTTCAAGCTTCCTCTTAGCACACACGAAATGAGAGTGCACGGTAGGGCACTACCGAGGGCACACAACATGATCTAGTGGGACACCATTTTTTAATGAGACCCTAACGTATAAGTCCTCCTGCGCATATGTTAAGAAACCATGAAAAACTTTTTGAGACAATATGTCCTGCTAACCACACGTAAGCCTATCCTCATACAGTGTGTTCCATTTGCTTTCTTGAGGATAGCCTAGTTTCTATTTTATCAAAGTGCACATACAGTATGTAATTAGTAGGTGTGTTGAGACTCTTGTATTCCATACCTTCTTTTTTACTTTTAATAGAGCGGTGCTCCACTAGCCTGAGCCGCAGCCAGGTGAGGCGAGGCCATACCCTCCTGCTTAATAGGTAAGCAGAGAAAAATACATACCATGAGTTTATGGTGTGTACTGGGAAATGTATGAATGGTACAATTAGTCAAAGGTAAAGCCATGTTTGGATGTTAATCTTTTATGACACCGATCATGTTTTTGTTTTGTTTTTGTTCTTCTTTTTATGACATGCAATCGACAATCATCTCCTACCAGTAATCAACTATCAGGAGGTGAAACCAGAAAAACCTAGGACTCCAGGTGATATGGTTTATGATTAGTTGTTCACTTTACTTATTATTTTCTCGCACCCAATGTAGTAGCAGATATTAAGATTAAGGTGCTGATGAAGGCAGAGGACACTAGTGTCCACGGTTCTGCTGAAACATGTTGACCAGATAATTCCTAATAGCAGATATTTGCTCACACTGCTATTCTTCGCACTGTTTTTTAATCTTGGAGAACTGAGGGAGATCATTAAACTTTTTTGCTCCCATTTCCTCCAATTTTAGTCACACACAGCTTTTTCACTTGTTTCCTTTTGCACTGCAAATCAGTGGCTTCACATCACCTGACACCCTGATCTTAGTCTTCTTTGACCATCAGACATTCTCCATCTTGTCAGGATGGTTGGACGTGGAAGTAACACGATATGAGACAGCCCAAATTATGACCAGGGCGCTACAGGACAGCCACTGGAGGGCATTCTTATTCACTAAGGGATATCCTTCCCCAGTAACTGCACTCCTTACTTTGTAGCTTGTGGTTCATGTCATTTTTAGGTTGTTTCGATCTGTACCCTAGACCCATAGGCACTCGTGGTTTTCCATGTAAAATGCCCCATAGTGTGCCGACATCGTCAGTCTGCAAAGTGAATGTATAAGAAGCTGGTTGACTCCTTTTGCTGTGATTGGTGTTTGGGGTGATATCTTAGTACCCTGAGCGTCAGTCATAATGAGAGAAGTAGAGTTGGAAAGAGGAAATGCCTCTTTCTACTAGACCCCTCCAAATGGATCCCTCTTTAAGGATCGCCTCAGGAAGGTGACAATCAAGCAAGCACACACTCACTAGCCACTAGAGATGACATGGGGGAGTGACTCCCAGGCTTGGATAAGTCTTCCCCCCTAGTATTTATGTCCCGCTGAGCAAGGCAATTTGAATGTCTCGAGGGACAAAAGTGCACTAGATACAGAGATAATTTTATTGAAGTTTTTAAATAGTGAGGTGGCCTGCACTGACATTCATTGGGCCTTATCCACATCCCTTGAAGCATCAACAGTCTTTCTGCTCCCTCAAGGTAGCACAGTGGGGGGTTTACCTCCAATCTGCCCTCCATGGGGACTGCCCTAATGTTCTGATCTCTACAAGCCCCAACAAATGTTCTAACTCCCCTGGGGCATACTACAATTTCTCCAGGGCAGCAGAAAAGCCATTAGATACAATCACTTTGTATAGTTATAAAAAGAATTGGGTGTGTGTTGCCCATGCTTGAAATCAGGTCATACCCCCACCCTTACAGGTCCCAGTGCCCTTTCTACCTTCCTAGGGAGCAGCGTACAGGGTTTACCTCAAATTTACCATCTGTTGAGAGAGAATGTCCACAAGAAACCAGGGATTTTTACATCTGTAAAAAAAAGAACTGGGATGTAGGTCAGTCCACCATGAATCGGGCCGTAACCCAACCTCTAAACGCCCCAACAGTCTTTCTATCACCCAGGGGGTAGATCGGGGCATGTCCACTAATCTGTCTGTAACCATTCTGCCAGTGGGCAGACAACCAACTATGAATCAGGGATTAATATAGTTATAAAAAATCAAAGGGATGGGGCATTCGTCTCTGGCATCGGGATGTTCCCTCAAACTTTAAGAATCCAACAGTCTTTTAAGACCTGGTATCACCGGGCATTGTTCCTGCACAGACAGAGATTTTCTGATGGACCACTGGGAAATTCCTACAAAGTCATTTGTTTAATAGTGTTAGTGTGTGAAAATTACATCTATAAGTGGACTACGGATCCAGGCCCTTATCAAGGAGCCCTTATCCGTTGCATTAGTTTGCAACTGCAAGACAGACGCATCCTGTAACAACCACCACGAGCATTCTTGAGCAAGCTCACATCCCATTTATTACAACACACAGGGACCTAAAGAACATTTCTTCCCACCGTTCACAAACTTACGAATGCCCTGAAGAAGTTCATTGCTCAATGAATGAAACGCATTGGCTAGAACTTTTTATTGTTGTTGTATATGACTTTATTCGATATACAATATCATAAAAGTATAAAAACAGTTTAAAAGAAGAAAAGGGAAGAGAGACAGCCCTTTGTTATTATATTCACACAATATATAAAAATATATAGCGTACTTAGTGCTCAATATAAAATATATACAATCAATCATAGACATAATTTCAAAAATAGTTCATCATAAAAAGCAGGATACAAATCAATGGAAGATGGCAATCTACAGTTCCATGGCCTGGACTTGGGTCACCCTAGAAAGCTTCGATCTTGTCAGCCAGGCACAGCCCAGGTACCTGGCTGTCCCACAAATCACACTGGGGATCGAGGTCTCAGATGGTAAAATACCTCCCTATAGTTTTTGCAACCCAAGTTGGAGCAAACAGGTTTCAGCCATTTTCTCCTCGCCTGACCATACACTGGGCAGGCGAAGAGAAAATGAGCGACAGATTCCGTAGGGGAGGCGCAGCCCGGGCACCCTGTGTCACTCACCCTCGACTGCCTCCAGCCTGCTCTAAAATCATTCAGTGGGAGGGTACCAAACCTAAACTTCAGATATAATGCCCTATCGTTCTGGGACTCAATGAGATCCAGGAGGGATTCTAGTTTAGGTGCAGACTTCACATCTAAAAAGTTTTCCGTCAGGGTGCCGTGTTTCTGATTTCTTGTTGCAACTACAGAAACCCATTCCCAATAGGCCTTCTTTACAACTTGTTTAGACAGTGGGTTCTGACTCACCCAGGCCTCCTCCAATCCAATGTCCCCCACAAGCTGTTTTAACTTGGATAGCCAGTCTATCTTATGGCCTATATCTAGTTGGATCAATTCAGTCAGTGCAGAGGCGTAGCAACATAATTCCGGGGTCTTTCTGAGGCGTGTCCAAAACAATAAGGGGCGCAGCCTTGCCACCTCATTTATTGGATGTCTCCCAAGATCATAATGGAGCGGGACTAGTGGGGTCGATGGAGGGAGCGAGACCAAATCTCTAAGAAACTTGTTCTCAGATCTTACTAAATCCGTAACATTCTCGAAACCCCACAGTTCCGCCCCCTATAGAGATGAGGGCAAGGCCTTTCCCTTGTAGACCTTAATGGCAGGGGCCACAGGTTGACTGTGGGAAAGGCGCTGATGTTTTGCAATGGCCCCCGACACGCGTTTATGATTGAGCAGCATTTTTGCCAGATGGGAGGACCACTTCATCCGGCTGTTAATCCTCACTCCCAGATAGTCGAAGGCTTCGACAAGTTCCAGAGGGGAATCATTCAACCTGATGTTATTTCTAAAACTTTTCGATGGTGCCAGTGCCATTAGCTTTGTTTTAGATGTATTTATAATCAGGCCTCTGGCATCGCAGAACTGGGTGAAGCGGACGAGTAGTTTTTGTAGCCCCATAGGGCTTTTTGAGATCAAGAGGTTATCGTCTGCGAAAAGCAGCGTGGGCGTTTTTACCCCGCCAGGGTTGGGGCATCGGCCGTGTTCTCCCTCAAATGGTCCACCACCCCTTTAACAAATAGGGAGAACAAGGTCGGGGCCATAACGCAACCCTGGCGGACCCCCCTCTCACCGCTATCCTCTCAGTCAATTGGCCCTGGCCCTGGCTACCCCACCTAACTCTGGCATAGTTCCCCTCGTGGAGACGTTTGATGAGGTCCAGAATCAGGGGGGGTACCTAGGTCGAACAGTACCTGCCATAAGTTGGCGCGAGGGACCAGGTCAAAGGCCGTTCTTAAGTCAATGAACGCCAAATAGAGGCTGCCTTTCTCGATAGTTACTGACTTCCAGTAAATTGCAAAAAATCTGAAGACCTGGTCCATCGTGCCAACCCCCTGTCTGAACCCTGTCTGGAAGTGTGACAGAATGCCATCCTCATCAATTCATGTCCTCAGTTTCGTCAGGAGGACCCTGCCAACTACTTTCTGAGCTACGTCGATTAAACAAATCGGTCTGTAGTTGGCAGGATCCTCCCTATCCCCCTTCTTATAGATGGTCACCACCTCTGCACCCTTCCAGGAGTCTGGCACTGGGTGGCCGCTTACAATAAGGTTGAGAATCCGGAGAATAAAGTGCGCCCAGAGGTTTTTATCATAAAGCATTAGATCTCCAGGGAGTCCATCGGGACTGGCTGCCTTGCCCGGCCCAATTGTTGCAATTGCCGTCAAGACCTCTCTTAGCCCAAACTGTTCCCCCTGATTAAGGGACTCTGGAGAAGCCAACCCAGTCTCTTGCTCCGTTGGTGCATTCCCTTCCCCACTGGCGTACAGACCATAGAAATGCACATACCATTGGCGCCCTACTATATGATTTGGTATAGGGTCTACCCCCTTCCTTGTACTAATGCTGATTAACTCCCAGAATCTGGTTGAGTCTTTCAACTGAGCCGCGGATTCTAATTCTTGCCAATGCGTTTCTTCCCACAGACGCTTGGCTTTGTCAACGGTCCTATGGTAGGTCTTTCTCGCTGCAATTATACTTGGCTGATCTTTTGCTCTTAGGGCCATTGACAGCTCCTGTGACCTTTCCCTACATTCCTCTGAGTACCACAGGTTATCAACCTTTGGACGGGGGGCCTAGCGGCCACCTTTATCTTTAACCAGGAAAAAATCCCCTACCTTCCCCAGAGTCTCCTGGTATATCACTGTAAGGTTTGAATCCTGTGTGGCCACTGAGATAGGACTCGATATAGCATCATCTCTATGATGCTCTGTTCCATAACCTCCCTGATGGTTTCCAATATAGATTCCTGCTTGGCAACCTTGTGCCATCTCGAGTGGTGGGTGCAATTAGAGGGCGTTATCTCCCTTGTCAACAGCCTCGTGGTACTGGCCAGCTCGATAGATGTAGTGGCCCGTCCTCGCCTCAGTTGCATACATAGAGGGTTGTGGTCACTGTCGCACCTGGGGATCACCTCCATATCAATAAGGTCGGTCCACAGCCCCACATCAAGTAGTATGTAATCGATGCGTGATGGGGAACTAGTTCTATTATAGGTGTATGCTCCCATGGGGTCGGATCGGGTTCTGCCATTTGCTGCTCGAAAGTTTATTGGAACTATGCTAAGTTGAGGAATAGCCCACTTGGAGTCCTCATCACCAGTGCCCATGATATCTTCACTACACAGGGGCTCGAAGGTGCAATTGAAGTCACCAGCATCGATGATCCCTGTATCAGTAGTTATGGCCGACAGTTCCATATAGAGAATTGATAGAGTAGAGCTAACTTGGGCTCCTGGGGACCCTCTGGCATAGATGTTAAAAATGTCCAAGTGAGCATCATTTTCAACCCCTCCAATAGATAAATGGAGGATGTCCTGGAATAAGCTGTCATGATTAGATACTAGCCAGTGCAGCACGATGTTCACCCAGATAGTGAGTCCCCCCGAGGGGCGTCCCCTACCCGAGTTGGTCGCGGGAATGTGATATGTGGTAAACCCCGGTTTATAAAGAGGAACCAAACTCCATGTCTCCTGGAACAGAATGATATTGTAGTTACCTATAAATTCATTCCATTCTGGATCAGCTATGTTTTTTAATAGGCCTGCTATGTTCCATGATATTAACTGGATTACCCCCGGTATTTTGTTGCTGGGATTGGCATCGTACGATATCCTACTCCCCACTATACCAAGATTGGCAGGCATGGTCTCCCCATTGGCCATAGAGACATCAGCAGCACGGTCAGGGTGAGCTTGGCTCATGGCTTCCCCACCTAGTGGGTGTAGATCAAGGCCCAGGGGAAGAGTATGTGCACTCTCTAGTCAGTCGATTTGGCTCAACCCAGAGCCCTCTGGCACCTGAGCCTGCGGCCAGAGAGGAAACCGGAGGATCTGGATGGAGGAGTGTTCAGGAGGAGATGTTCTATAATCAAGAGTTAATAGATTCTCTGCTATGGTAGGGTCCAGAAATTCAATCTCCACACAATCCATCGTGGAGTCAGCCCTAGTGATCCGCCTTACACTAGCCATGTCTTCTCTTATGATGGATCTGCACCCCCTTGTGTGCCTCAGCCAGTGAATTGCTTTGTTGTGAATTGACTCGTTACTTTCGTAGCCCCCTGCTGTGATCAATTTTGGAACATGAGTCATATAAACAGTAGGCCTAAAAAAGGGATGGTGTGGTGGAATTCCATGTACGCCCATATATGATGGAATCCTGTTCACAGCTGGATTAGGGCGAACCACTGGTTGCTTGAGCCTCATGGGTGGGGCTTGTCCCAGAGGAGGGCTTATTGGCATACTGGGTCTCACAGAGACTGCATATGACCTAGAAATGGGAGGTGATCTAGTTACCCTCCCACCACCCTTTGGATCATTAACCATTGAGGAGGGGGCATTTGGAGAAACCTCCCTAAGTTGATCAGAACCTGCCTTGTTACGGTTTTAAGTTGCCCCCGTGGGGAAGGTGGAACACAGTCTGGGTACCTTACCACTCTCCCTTGTACTAGACCCTCTACCTTCGCTGTTAAGGATGTCACTAAATTTTCCAGGATCTGGATCCTATCTAGGAGCTCCAACTTGGTGGTCATGCATAGGTTACAACTAGCATTTCTCCCCCCAGTTGCTCTGTCAAGATTACTCCTCGATGCCAAATCAGAAGTATCTACTGTATCTACAGAGTCTAAATCTAGGGGAGCGAACCTATTTATACATGGAACCAAAGGCATCATACCCTGGTCCTGATCTGGCCCTTCACGAGGTTCTGACTCTGGTGCCTTATAAACAGTAGGATCTGGGTCTGGTCCTGCTTTTGGCGAAGCGCTGGAGCACTGCTTACGGGGGATCTGTTTGGCAAACATGGTAGGAATTAGTTTTCTTTGTGGCTTGGGTGGGACCCTAACAGACTTTTGCACAGGATCATCTAAAACCTCAATACTATTTCCAGCTAGAACCTCTTCACAATCATTAACTATGTCTTCAATTCCGGATAGTACACAATTCATTACTGCATGGGCCGTTTTTTTAGCCTTTTTCCCCTTTTTGCTGGCGGATACACCCCCACCCTCCATATCCTTCCGTTTTCCCATAACAGGGAAATAGATACAAACAGGGATTGCTTGCAGCAGAACAAAGGCAATGTCAATGAGAGCAGACAAACAGTCCCTTACAGTACAATAAGAAGTGTCCAGTGGTAAGACAAACAGGGTCTCCGGCACCCCCTCTGATGGCAGAATTTTTGGAGTACAGTACCTTTGGGGGCCAGCAGCGTCGAGCGGCAGACGAAATAGGGAGGGCCCAGCCCGGCCTCCTCTGGCCCCGGGCGGCCACAGACGGCCCACCCTTTGCCCGGGCTTAGCCCGGCGCTGCCCGCGCACTTCCCGGGAACTTTTTATTGTCGGATGTCATTTAAAATAAAGCATTTATTTGATACAACAAAACAAGTCAACGTGATTTATTGAGAATATCACCTTGGTAGTGTACCACTCCATCTTTGGTGTAGTCTACTAAGACCTTGAGAGGGCAATTTGTAAGGTTTAAAAGGACCTCTCCAGGGGGAAGGAAGCCCACTAGGCACTAGGGATTATTAGATTTATAACAAAAATAAATTGGGTGGGGGATCGCACACCCTTGCAATCAGCCATACTCCCACCCCTAAATACCAAGTCATTCTACCATTCCATGAGGCATACTGCAGGGTTTACTCCCTATCTGGTATCCCATGATTGGGTCAGAAATCTCACAAGACACCAGGGATATTAACATTCGTGAAAAAGAAATGGGGTGGGGACAATTCACCCAGGCATTTGGCTGTGACCCCACCCCTAAAGGCTCCAACAGTCTTTCTCCTACCCTGGTGACAGAATTGGGGTTTACTCCAAAGTGCCTTTCAGGGGGACACTGAAAGCCACTAGACACCAAGGGCCACACTTACTAAAATGTACTAAGGACTTGCATTGCCTTGCTCCACACAAAGCACGCAAGGCCTTAACTGGGATTTACTAGCCTACACAAAGTCACCCTGCGTGGCTTTGCTTGGTTTAGTAAATCCAAGGTAACACAAGGCGGCTCATTTCGCTGCCATGCGGCACCTTCCAGCAGGGAGCTGTTCCATGGATGGAGTATGGGTGTTCCCATGCATCCACCTATGGATTTTGGCAAATTCCCAGATTTACAAAGAGATATAAACCTGGGAATGTATCAAAATGGCTTGCCTCCAAGACCCAGCTGTACCAAAGAGCAATATTTGTATTTCTCTTTGTTACTTCCTTTTTCTCTGTGTGATGCATTCCGCATCACACATAGAAAAAGGAAAATGCATTTAAGGTTTGTTTTTGGGCAGGAAGATGTCCTGCACAAAAACAATCCTACTTGTAATGCAGGCACCCTTGCTCCATGGTGCAAGAGTACCTGCATTGGTGCTAGGCACACAGTGCTCCAGCTCAAGGAGGCAGCAGAAATGCACCATATCTTTGTAAAAATGGTGCTTTCTGATGTCTCCCTTTCAAGCTGCACTGCGTCGCTTGAAAAGTGTGTAAGTCTGCCCCCAGATATTTATATGGTTATAGAAAAAAAAAGTGGTAGTGGATGGCCCATCTAGGCACTGGGCCAAAGCTCCATCCCCAATATCTCCATTAGTCTTTTTTTCCCACTGAGGTGGGTCTGTTGGGGACTTTACCTCCTATCTCTCTAACCAAGATGAGCAGAAAGCCCACTGGACACAACAGGAATTTTGATAGTTATACAAAAGAAAGGGGTGGTAGGAGCTATCTGGCATTGGGCCACACCCCACCTCCTATAAGGCTACCCCCACCAAGGCATGGCAGATTGATGGCATTTACCCCACTTTACCAAATCTGGGAGGGGCAAAAAGCCTACACTATGCAAGGTATAGTTTTTTTATACAATGGGCTTGAAGTCTACACATGATGATGGAAAATATGGAGGATTTACCCCAATCTACCACCCGAGGGTGAGAAAGCCCACTGGATGCATGGGATACATTTTGTTTAAAATAAATTAGATGGATGTTGGCCAATCCTGGCATTTGGCCATAACTCCACCCCTAGAGGACCAACAGTCTTTCTACCCCCTGGGGAGCAGATGAAGGGATCCATCTGCTTCTTCCCCGAGTTGCCATGTGGATGCCATTGACAAATTTTCCTTTAACAAAAATGTGATTGACATTGAGTCATACCCCTCACTCCAACAGGCCTTCTGCCTGGTGCATCATCCTTGCAGGCAAAACGAAATGGATTCTTTTTTATGACTTATGGAATGGTTACCTAGGGTACAAACTTCTTAATTCTGCTTCCTCTGGATGGGAGAAAGCCTGTTTGGTGCCTGGATGTGGGGGATTAGGTGCAATACAATGCCAGGATGTTCAAACCTACAACCCATTATTTTTCTTGCTTTTATCCCTGATGTCCTGGTGGACTTTCTGAATGACCTGAGAGGAGCAGATAGGTTGTGAACAACCCAAACTGCTGACCCAGGATGGCTGAAATCCTCAAAATCACCAGGGAATAAAAGTGAGAAAAAAGGGATGGGTGGTGTGCTTGACTTCATTGGTATCAGATCGCCAGTCACGTTTTGGCATTGGGTCCCTAATTTTGGCACCAGACAGTTTCTCTACGCCAAGTTAAAAGTAGAATTGGAATATTTACTCCTACGCTTTCAGCCCGGATGCTAACATAATGTCCAAATAAATCCAAATTTCTATTTGTAATAGTAAAGTGGTGCTCTATGTGGGCTATGGGTAAGCTGCCAACCAGGGACCTTTACCAAATGTAGGGATTTCTTAAAACTTAGAGACTGAGGAACATCCCTGCCGATATCAAACTTTGGCTAAAATTATGTTGGTTTGTTTGGCCTATCTTGTCACGAACGTCAGATACAGGCACACAAGTGAGCTATCATTTTAGATTGGGAGAAGTGAGGGAATGCTGGGTGGTAGGAAAGTTGTGGGTCTTCACTGATTGCAGAACTTTTTTTCAATGCAATGTGAAGAAACGTTGTGACTTTAGCTAAAGTTTGACGTTTGTAGGGCATTTGGGGTAAGAAAACATAGTTTTCTTCTACTCATTTTCATTAGTTATTGATTTCAACAATTATGATCTGTGGGAAAACCATGATAGATATGCACAAATTACTCCTTGCTGAATTTAGTATTCTTTCTACTTTTCAGAAACGTATAGCCTGCTGGGTTAACCCTTGGGTTTCACACTTGTTTCCATCACAAACTGCTAGTAGCTAAAAACCTAAAAAATAGGAAAACCCAACTACAATTGCATTTGTTTACATCTCTTCCTGTTCCTGAAACCTGGGAAGAGATTGAATTTAGCACCGCAAACGTTTCGGTGATGTCAGTATTTGGTAAAAAAAACATGCTCTTTGTGCAAAGCACTTTTTTCCATGTTTACTATATGGGAATCCACAAACCTTGGGTGCTTTTAGAATCTCCATGTGGTCAAAAATGACCCAAATGTGCTCTTTATATACTTGGTGGAAGAAACGTTATGAGTGCTTAAGCTCTGACAGCTCCAAACAATAAAAAAATGGCTCATCCAAAGGGTAAAAATCTTCCACGCTTGACTGTTTTTTCACAATAAAATTGCTTTAAGTTCTGTTTGGTGCTGAATCAAAGTTTCTGCACTGCGGACTCATTGCGGAGCGATTCACTTTTTCATATAATTTTTGTAGATGCTGATTTGCCTTACAAATTCGTTTATAGTATCTGTGGCAGTTTAAAACGGGATCTTCTGTGGAACTGTTTTTTAAATATTTCCCTCTTGGTGCATTACATTGTATTTAGATTTAAGAAAAAGATTTTTTCTTTGTTCTGGAAAAAGCTGAAGTTATGGAACAACTTTCCCTAAGGTAAGGGAAGCACTAAAACCATTTGCTTTTCTCTGCCAGCTGTAACTCTTAGCCTTGGCACTACTAGCAACATCCCAATGTCTCCAATAGCAGAGTGCTCGTGTCTCAAAAGACATTGGGTATTATTAAAAGCTGCCACAGGCCACTGTTAGCATGTAGCATCACTTCCAATGAGGAGGAGAAATATAAGGTTCTCATCCTTTTTTCTGTTGCTGGGTTATCTGGTATAATTATGATTATTCTAATACATATTATATGCTCTAGATTAGCACACAATAAACACTGAATATTACATATTAGATAGGTGTGTACTGGTTCAAGTGATCTTTGGTAAGGCTCCTCAATGGTACCCTGCAGGAGCTTCTCTGGCAAGTCTGCCATATTCCTAACATCTCAAATATGAGTATAGCCCAAAATATGTGGGGGGAGGGGTACCTGTATATTGTGTTTTTTGCTGAAGAGACAACAGCTGCAAAATATGTCTCTGTGGACTTAGCATATGTAATTGGGCATGGATCCAACTAAGAGTGGCTTATATGACACAAGACTTACTATATTTCTATCACTGTAAATATGAGTTGAACTTGTTTCTTTCTTAGGTCAGCATACAAACAGAGTATTTTCTTGTATATTTACTGCTTGCAAACATATAATGTATATGGGTATCCCAACAGAGATTTTGATAGGGTTTTGTTTATTTATTATTGCGGTATGGGTTCATTGGCCATTAATGGATGATTTTCCCCTTCAGCCTTCTTGTCAATACCCAACCCATATTTCCCATTTGCACAAAAAAGAGCAGTTTTGCAGGGTATGTGTGGAATACTCATCTGCCCAGCCATCACTTGGAGTGAGGACCCTAAACCATAGCATTAGGAAGCCTGAAAAGTACAACTTAACCCACACCTTCCTTACAATGCTTTGAAAATAAAGATATTTACAATGTGAATACAATATGCAGTAATGTGTAATGACCAAAGTAAATAGAAGCAATGATTGCATTTGGTTTCTCCTCTCTACTAAAATCCCCCACCGTCTGTATGGCCCTGAATAGGAAGTTGATCTGTAGCACTCTTATTATGGCCCATGTCTCCGCAGCCATGAACATATCACCTCTTTCCTGTCCTAGGACCTCCTTTGGGGTTGCATAAATGCAGAATTTACCAATAAGTAGCACATTCTGCAACTGACCAGCCAGGGATTGAACCACCCTCTATATGGAGTCAACTAGTTGTAGACATCCTGTCATATCCATCATATAAATTCCTCTGGCTCCACCAGGGTTGGTGCTAAGTCAACCATGGTGGCGGCTGGGTGGCCCTATCTAAAGAGGATCATCCATAACGATATTTGGGATAGATTGCGCTGCGGTGATGCAGCAAACCTTCCAAAAATGTGAGTACATTATTTCTAATATAATGGGCAATAGCCTTAGTTTTTAGAGAGACATATTATTAGGGCACAAACAGTGAGTCCCACATCCGTAATATAATGCATACATTCACATTTTTAAAGAAATTATAACATCTACATGGACATTGATAGAATTACTGCAAAATGCTCCACTGCTGAAGACGCTCGTCCCACAGAGAATACAGTCAAGATGATGAAGGAATCATCACCACCATTGTATAGAATCTAAAGATTTGTTTGATTATTAGTGTTGGAGAGGGCGTTGGTCTACCACATTGGTGAGCAGAAATTTCATCAGAAAGCGAAGGGGCATATTTACTAGAAAATTAGGCAGCGCAGCGGTGCAAGCCAGGCTGCGCATTTGGGAAAGTGCAGGAATGCATCGTATTTACCGCAATATGATGCATCCCTGTGCTTTCCTCTGCGCTGGTGCACAATTGACTGTCTAAAGCCGACGCAGGCGTTGCAGGGAAGATTGTTTTTGTGCAGTAAGGGACACCTTCTTGCACAAATACAATCATTGATGGTGTTTTGCTCCTTCTATGTGTGCTGCAGAATGGTATTTCTCCTTGTTGCACCACTTTAACGCCTCCTCTAGTGAGGCTTTAGAATCCTATGCATTCCCGGGTTCACAAAAACTTGTACATCTGGGAATGCGTCAAAATCCATGGATTTTGCTTAGGAAACCCATAGCAAGCACCCACAGAATGCCCCTCCCACGCAGAGTAATGAGAGAGAGGGGGCTATATTTTCAGGACCATGAAAAGCTGTGTACGGTGACGTTGCGTGGTCTTGTAAATATGGCTCAGCATTATGCGCCACCAGATCGTCAAAAAAAGTTATGCTTCTGTGGTGCAGGGCCTATTAAATATGCCCCACAGTCTAGCGTAAACAATTTCCCCAGATCTGGTATCTTCCCAAAATGCTTTAGCAGTCATTGCCTTCCTAGAGCTTTCTTTCAAAGGTAAGCACGCTAAAAAATGAAAAACAGGTTGAGTTGCTTCAGCAGAAATGCCGCCAGGAGGAAGGCAGCACTTCCGCCCAGCAAAGAGTTAACACAAAGAAATAAAATCAGATATGTGTAGCCTCCAGACGTCCATTAAAGTGCAGAATGCTGTTTTCTATCACAGATTACATGCCAGATGTTCAAACTATCTCTAATCATTGCAGATGTAATGGAGTAGAATGCTGCAGTTTGTGAGTTTACTGGCATTAATTCTGTATACCGCACAAGGGAAAAGATTTTAAATATATAATTATACCTCATTAATACTCAGGTTTTTATTTCCTCTCTGCACAGAAAGACCTGGTTCATTTTCTGGATGTTTCCAGTTAGTGGCTTGCCTCGTGAAGCATAACTATTCATGTTTTATTTACATGTGCGTACTGCATGTTCTACTGTGCATGTTTCATGTGTAAAAACATTTGATTGCATTTGAGAAATGATGTACACCGGTTTATTTCATGCTCATATACCTTTTTTAACGCCATCTAGCTCTGGATAATATATGAACGTTCCTTTTTGTTTTTCTGCCGCTGAAACTATGCAGTTTATTTCTTTAATTTAAAGAAATAAATATACATTCATTTTATGTTTTTCCATAACAAAATTCTGGGTGATTTTAAAACGTGGAAAGGATAGATTGGACCCCGGGTCGTAATTATGTGTAGCACATGTGTAAATTCTGATTGTTTCCATGTTTTTCCAAATTTCAGATTTATAACTTGCAATATAAAATCTAATCAGTTTTTTCTGAAGTAGCAATGATAGCAGAAAACCCTTTTAATATATCCCCTAATTCATGCGGTAGACATCATACAGTAAACCTGGTTATTTTTCAGTGGCAGCCTTAATGGCATCAATGGGGACGGCACGTGCCTCGTGGAGGGGATGAGCTGACGGCTTTGGAAGTGGGGTAATCAGGTTCGAGTACCCGCTGTGGATCAACATTGTGTCATTCTGGGCAAATCACCCTGTGCCTGAAAAAAGGTGTAAAATAATTTGGTGATCAGCAGAGCACACAAAGTTTGCGCTATATAAAACTGCAAAATATATTGAACATTGGCAAAGCTAATAGGTCTCGCCTGTGCTTGATCCATTGGCATTGCCAATATGTTTTTGCCATGTTTTACACCAGCGTGGCTGCTGTTCAGCATGGATAAAAAATAGTAGGGTAAAGGAGAGTGGAGTGTTGTAGAGTCGAGTGTTATGGAGTGGCGTAGTGAGTCGTGAAGTGGCATAGCGTGGTATGGAGGAGTGTAGAGTAGAGGTGAGTGGTGTGGAGTGGAGTGTAATGGAGTGGCAGAGTGGAGTGGTGTAGTGTGTTGTGGTGTGTCATGGGGGAGTAGAATGTTGTATAGTGGAACATGTAGAGTTTAGTAGGGTAGAGTGGACTGTTAGAGTGCAGTAGAGTGTTGTTGAGTGCAGTGGCATAGATTGTTGTGTTGTAGAGCAGAGTGGAGTGGCATGGAAGGTGTTATAGAGTGGAGTAGAGCGATGCAAATTAGAGTGACATAGAGCGGAATAGATTGTTGTAGAGTGAAGTGGAATAATGTGGAGTAGATTGTTGTAGAGTTGAATGGCGTAGAGTGGAATCGCAAAGGTTGTCAAAGTGGAGTGACATAGAGTCGAGGAGTGGAGTAGAGTGGAGTAGTGTGTCGGAGAATAGATTGGAGTATAGTGGCATGGAGTGGCATAGAGGGAGTTGCGTAGAACATTGTAGATTGGAGTAGTTTCATAAAGTGGAGCTAAGTCTTGGAGAGTGGAGTGGCATGGAGTTGAGTAGTCATAGAGTGGAGTAGACTTTAATGGAGGAGAGCATCATAGAGTGGAGTATCGTGGCATGAGGTGCCATAGAGCAGGCTTGGGTGAGGTGGCGTTAAACACAGTGGTGCAGAGTAGATTGGCATAGAGTGCATTGATTTTGAATAAAGTGGTTTAAAGTCCATTGGTATAGAGTGCAGTGACATAGAGTAGAGTGGTACAGAGTATATTGCAGTGTAAAGTGTGATGGTGTAGAGTATAGTGGCGCAGAATGGAGTAGAGTGGTGTATAGTGCAGTGGCATCTAGTAGAATGTTTCAGAGTAGAGTGAAGTGGTTTAGAGTGGAGTGCAGAGGTGTATAGTAGAGTGGCATAGAGTGCAGTGGTATACAGTAGGTAAGGTGTAGAGTAGAGTGGCATAGAGTGCAGTGGTATACAGTAGAGCGGTGTAGAGTGCAGTGATATGGAGTGTATGGGTGCTGAATAGATTGGAGTGGCGTAAATGAGTGATGCAGAGTAGAGTGGCGTGGAGTGTAGTGGTGTAGAGTGAATTGGCATAAAGTGCTGTAGAATGGAATAGCGTTGAGTTGTTTTAATTTGGCAGCGATCGGGGTTAGCAACTAGCTGAAGCCATCTTGGATTTGGCAGCCATTTGGTATGCCATGTGCTGCCATGTGCTCACCATGTGCTCTGTCCTACCTTTCTGTCATCTGCTCTTGCACTCTGCCTAGTGACAAGTTATATTTAGCCTCTTCTACTTTGCACATGCTCAGTTGAGCTTGCAGCTGTCTATGCAGCTGTCATTAGTCTGTAACTGTCAGGATGTGTTTACTAGAATTAGCAACTGCTAGCTCCTCCCACTTGTTGATTGTGCATTTTCTGATTGACCTTATATGTGCCTAAAACCTTCTTTCTGTACTTATACCGCCTTCTTTTGAGCCCCTGTGTGGGTATAACATGTCTATGTTTCTACTGTTCGTTGTGCTACTTCGTACACTACCGAAGGGTGTTGTGTCAGGAGTTTGTTTCAATCAGGAGTTTGTTAAAGCGCAACTACTCACCCGAAAGGGTCTCAAGGCGCTAGGGGTGGGGGGGGGGGTGCAGGTTCCATTCCATCAAGGAGGGGGTCTGTCGAAGAGCCAGGTTTTGAGGTTTCTTGCGAAGATGGGGAGCGATGTTGTCTGTCTGAGGTGGAGCGGAAGGGCGTTCCATGCTTTGGCCGCGAGGAAGGAGAAGGAGCGGCCTCCCGATCTGGTCTTCTGGTGCCGTGGAGGGCCTTGTGTGCGTGGGTGAATGTAGTTCCACCTCTTCAGGTTAATAAATTGCATTGCTTTGTATTACAGTTTCCGTGCCAACTTCTTCCTATTGGTCTAAGGACTTTGTGCAGAGAAGGGCGAACCGCTAGAACTGATAGGCCTAGCTGAGGCTCACCACGACAGAGTGGTGTAGAGTACAGTGCAGTGTTGAGAGTGCAGTAGAGTAGGAAGCAGTGGCATAGAGTACAGTGATATAGAGTGCAGGAGTGCACAGTAGAGTAGCAGAGAGTGCAGTATTGCAGAGTAGAGTGTCATAGAGTGCAGTATCAGAGTGAAGTGGCATAGAGTGCAGTGTCATAGAGTTCATTGCCATAGAGTGCATTGAAGAAGAGTAGAGTGATGAGTACAATGGTGCAGAGTATAGTGGTGCAGTGGTGCAGTGGGGAAGAGTGCAGTGGTGCATAGTGGAGTGGGGCAGAGTGCACTGGCATAGAGTAAAGTGGTGCAGAGTAGAGTAGATAGGTGTAGAGTGAAGTAGCATAGAGTGCAGTGTCATAGAGTGAAGTGGTGCAAAATAGATTAAGGTGACATACAGAGGATTGGAGTAGAGTGTAGTGCTGTAGAAGGCATTGGAGTTGAGTGCAGTAGAGTGGAGTAGAACAGAGTGGTACAGAGTAGTTTGCAGTGGCGTAGATTGCAGTGGGTACAAAAGGGGGTGGTGATGGACGGAGCATCTGAACCAATCAAACACTCGTACCCAGTCAAAAGATCTGGGTTTGATCCATCACCGTTCTTTAGCCCACTCTGCCACCCCAGTTCAGACATGGCTATATGCAAATCAGTCTGACCCTGTGCCTCATGGGAACAGTCCAGCCAGAACTGCCAATCCATGCCTTCCCTGGACCGGAAAAAAGCTTCAGAGGACCGGTTTCTGGCATTCCAACCGTCTTCAGCCCGGCTTGCTTGAATCCAGTGGCAAAGTGAGCAAGAGACTCACGTCTGAGCATACCCTGCCACACTTATTGCGCCCAAAGCGGTACAAAAGGGGGTGGTGATGGACGGAGCATCTGAACCAATCAAACACTCGCACCCAGTCAAAAGATCTGGGTTTGATCCATCACCGTTCTTTAGCCCACTCTGCCACCCCAGTTCAGACATAGCTATATGCAAATCAGTCTGACCCTGTGCCTCATGGGAACAGTCCAGCCCGAACTGCCAAGCCATGCCTTCCCTGGACCGGAAACAAGCTTCCGAGGACCGGTTTCTGGCATTCCAGCCATCTTCAGCCCGGCTTGCTTGAATCCAGTGGCAAAGTGAGCAAGGGACTCACGTCTGAGCATACCCTGGCACACTTATGGCGGCCAAAGCGGTACAAAAGGGGTTGGTGATGGACGGAGCATCTGAACCAATCAAACACTCGCACCCAGTCAAAAGATCTGGTTTGATCCATCACCGTTCTTTAGCCCACTCTGCCACCCCAGTTCAGACATGGCTATATGCAAATCAGTCTGACCCTATGCCTCAAGGGAACAGTCCAGCCCGAACTGCCAAGCCATGCCTTCCCTGGACCGGAAACAAGCTTCCAAGGACCGGTTTCTGGCATTCCAGCCGTCTCCAGCCCGGCTTGCTTGAATCCAGTGGCAAAGTGAGCAAGGGACTCACGTCTGAGCATACCCTGCCACACTTATGGCGGCCAAAGCGGTACAAAAGGGGGCGGTAATGGACGGAGCATCTGAACCAATCAAACACTCGCACCCAGTCAAAGATCTACGTTTGATCCATCACCATTCTTTAGCCCACTCTGCCACCCCAGTTCAGACATGGCTGTATGCAAATCAGTCTGACCCTGTGCCTCATGGGAACAGTCCAGCCCGAACTGCCAAGCCATGCCTTCCCTGGACCGGAAACAAGCTTCCGAGGACCGGTTTCTGGCATTCCAGCCGTCTTCAGCCCGGCTTGCTTGAATCCAGTAGCAAAGTGAGCAAGGGACTCACGTCTGAGCATACCCTGCCACACTTATGGCGGCCAAAGCAGTGCAAAAGGGGGTGGTGATGGACGGAGCATCTGAACCAATCGAACACTCGCACCCAGTCAAAAGATCTGGGTTTGATCCATCACCGTTCTTTAGCCCACTCTGCCACCCCACTTCAGACATGGCTATATGCAAATCAGTCTGACCCTGTGCCTCATGGGAACAGTCCTGCCCAAACTGCCAAGCCGTGCCTTCCCTGGACCGGAAACAAGCTTTCGAGGACCGGTTTCTGGCATTCCAACCGTCTTCAGCCCGGCTTGCTTGAATCCAGTGGCAAAGTGAGCAAGGGACTCACGTCTTAGCATACCCTGCCACACTTATGGCGGCCAAAGCGGTACAAAAGGGGGTGGTGATGGATGGAGCATCTGAACCAATCAAACACTCGCACCCAGTCAAAGATCTAGGTTTGATCCATCACCGTTCTTTAGCGCACTCTGCCACCCCAGTTCAGACATGGCTGTATGCAAATCAGTCTGACCCTGTGCCTCATGGGAACAGTCCAGCCCGAACTGCCAAGCCATGTCTTCCCTGGACCGGAAACAAGCTTCCGAGGACCGGTTTCTGGCATTCCAACCGTGTTCAGCCCGGCTTGCTTGAATCCAGAGGCAAAGTGAGCAAGGGACTCACGTCTGAGCATACCCTGCCAGACTTATGGCGGCCAAAGCGGTACAGAAGGGGGTGGTGATGGACGGAGCATCTGAACCAATCAAACACTCGCACCCAGTCAAAAGATCTGGGTTTGATCCATCACCGTTCTTTAGCCCACTCAGCCACCCCAGTTCAGACATGGCTATATGCAAATCAGTCTGACCCTGTGCCTCATGGGAACAGTCCAGCCCGAGCTGCCAAGCCGTGCATTCCCTGTACCGGAAACAAGCTTCCGAGGACCGGTTTCTGGCATTCCATCAGTCTTCAGCCCGGCTTGCTTGAATCCAGTGGCAAAGTGAGCAAGGGACTCACGTCTGAGCATACCCTGCCACACTTATGGCGGCCAAAGCGGTACAAAAAGGGGTGGTGATGGACGGAGCATCTGAACCAATCAAACACTCGCACCCAGTCAAAAGATCTGGGTTTGATCCATCACCGTTCTTTAGCCCACTCTGCCACCCCAGTTCAGACATGGCTATATGCAAATCAGTCTGACCCTGTGCCTCATGGGAACAGTCCAGCCCGAACTGCCAAGCCATGCCTTCCCTGGACCAGAAACAAGCTTCCGAGGGCCGGTTTCTGGCATTCCAGCCGTCTTCAGCCCGGCTTGCTTGAATCCAGTGGCAAAGTGAGCAAGGGAATCACGTCTGAGCATACCCTGCCACACTTATGGCGGCCAAAGCGGTACAAAAGGGGGTGGTGATGGACGGAGCATCTGAACCAATCAAACACTCGCACCCAGTCAAAAGATCTGGGTTTGATCCATCACCGTTCTTTAACCCACTCAGCCACCACAGTTCAGACATGGCTATATGCAAATCAGTCTGACCCTGTTGCTCATGGGAACAGTCCAGCCCGAGCTGCCAAGCCGTGCCTTCCCTGTACCGGAAACAAGCTTCGAGGACCGGTTTCTGGCATTCAATCAGTCTTCAGCCCGGCTTGCTTGAATCCAGTGGCAAAGTGAGCAAGGGAATCACGTCTGAGCATACCCTGCCACACTTATGGCGGCCAAAGCAGTACAAAAAGGGGTGGTGATGGACGGAGCATCTGAACCAATTAAACACTTGCACCCAGTCAAAAGACCTGGGTTTGATCCATCACCGTTCTTTAGCCCACTCTGCCACCCCAGTTCAGACATGGCTATATGCAAATCAGTCTGACCCTGTGCCTCATGGGAACAGTCCAGCCCGAACTGCCAAGCCGTGCCTTCCTTGGACCGGAAACAAGCTTCCGAGGACCGGTTTCTGGCATTCCAGCCGTCTTCAGCCCGGCTAGCTTGAATCCAGTGGCAAAGTGAGCAAGGGACTCACGTCTGAGAATACCCTGCCACACTTATGGCTGCCAAAGCGGTACAAAATGGGGTGGTGATGGACGGAGCATCTGAACCAATAAAACACTCGCACCCAGTCAAAGATCTAGGTTTGATCCATCACCGTTCTTTAGCCCACTCTGCCACCCCAGTTCAGACACGGCTGTATGCAAATCAGTCTGACTCTGTGCCTCATGGGAACAGTCCAGCCAGAACTGCCAAGCCATGCCGTCCCTGGACCGGAAACAAGCTTCCGAGGACCGGTTTCTGGCTTTCCAGCCGTGTTCAGCCCGGCTTGCTTGAATCCAGAGGCAAAGTGAGCAAGGGACTCACGTCTGAGCATACCCTGCCCACTTATGGCGGCCAAAGCGGTACAAAAGGGGGTGGCGATGGACGGAGCATCTGAATCAATCAAACACTCGCACCCAATCAAAAGATCTGGGTTTGATCCATCACCGTTCTTTAGCCCGCTCTGCCACCCCAGTTCAGACATGGATATATGCAAATCAGTCTGACCCCGTGCCTCATGGGAACAGTCCAGCCCGAACTGCCAAGCCATGCCTTCCCTGGACCGGAAACAAGCTTCTGAGGACCGGTTTCTGGCATTCCATCCGTTTTTAGCCCGGCTTGCTTGAATCCAGTGGCAAAGTGAGCAAGGGACTCACGTCTGAGCATACCCTGCCACACTTATGGCGGCCAAAGCGGTACAAAAAGGGGTGGTGATGGACGGAGCAGCTGAACCAATCAAACACTCGCACCCAGTCAAAAGATCTGGGTTTGATCCATCACCGTTCTTTAGCCCACTCTGCCACTCAAGTTCAGACATGGCTATATGCAAATCAGTCTGACCCTGTGCCTCATGGGAACAGTCCAGCCCGAATTGCCAAGCCATGCCTTCCCTGGACCAGAAACAAGCTTCCGAGGGCCGGTTTCTGGCATTCCAGCCGTCTTCAGTCCGGCTTGCTTGAATCCAGTGGCAAAGTGAGCAAGGGAATCACGTCTGAGCATACCCTGCCACACTTATGGCGGCCAAAGCGGTACAAAAGGGGGTGGTGATGGACGGAGCATCTGAACCAATCAAACACTCGCACCCAGTCAAAAGATCTGGGTTTTATCCATCACCGTTCTGTAGCCCACTCTGCCACCCCAGTTCATACATGGCTATATGCAAATCAGTCTGACCCTGTGCCTCATGGGAACAGTCCAGCCCGAACTGCCAAGCCATGCCTTCCCTGGACCGGAAACAAGCTTCCGAGGACCGTTTCTGTAATTCCAGCCGTCTTCAGCCCAGCTTGCTTAAATCCAATGGCAAAGTGAGCAAGGGACTCACGTCTGAGCTTACCCTGCCAAACCTATGGCGGCCAAAGCGGTACAAAAGGGGGTGGTGAAGGACGGAGCATCTGAACCAATCAAACACTCGCACCCAGTCAAAAGATCTGGGTTTGATCCATCACCGTTCTTTAGCCCAATCTGCCACCCCAGTTCAGACATGGCAATATGCAAATCAGTCTGACCCTGTGCCTCATGGGAACAGTCCAGCCCGAACTGCCAAGCCATGCCTTCCCTGGACCAGAAACAAGCTTCCGAGGACTGGTTTCTGGCATTCCAGCCATCTTCAGCCCGGCTTGCTTGAATCCAGTGGCAAAGTGAGCAAGGGACTCACGTCTGAGCATACCCTGCCACACTTATGGCGGCCAAAGCGGTACAAAAGGGGGTGGTGATGGACGGAGCATCTGAACCAATCAAACACTCGCACCCAGTCAAAAGATCTGGCTTTGATCCATCACCGTTATTTAGCCTACTCTGCAACCCCAGTTCAGACATGGCTATATGCAAATCTGTCAGACCCTGTGCCTCATGGGAACAGTCCAGCCCAAACTGCCAAGCCATGCCTTCCCTGGATCGGAAACAAACTTCCGAGGACCGGTTTCTGGCATTCCAGCCGTGTTCAGCCCGGCTTGCTTGAATCCAGAGGCAAAGTGAGCAAGGGACTCACGTCTGAGCATACCCTGCCACACTTATGGCGGCCAAAGCGGTACAAAAGGGGGTGGCGATGGACGGACCATCTGAATCAATCAAACACTCGCACCCAATCAAAAGATCTGGGTTTGATCCATCACCGTTCTTTAGCCCGCTCTGCCACCCCAGTTCAGACATGGCTATATGCAAATCAGTCTGACCCCGTGCCTCATGGGAACAGTCCAGCCCGAACTGCCAAGCCATGCCTTCCCTGGACCGGAAACAAGCTTCTGAGGACCGGTTTCTGTCATTCCATCCGTTTTCAGCCCGGCTTGCTTGAATCCAGTGGCAAAGTGAGCAAGGGACTCACGTCTGAGCATACCCTGCCACACTTATGGCGGCCAAAGCGGTACAAAAAGGGGTGGTGATGGACGGAGCATCTGAACCAATCAAACACTCGCACCCAGTCAAAAGATCTGGGTTTGATCCATCACCGTTCTTTAGCCCACTCTGCCACCCAAGTTCAGACATGGCTATATGCAAATCAGTCTGACCCTGTGCCTCATGGGAACAGTCCAGCCCGAATTGCCAAGCCATGCCTTCCCTGGACCAGAAACAAGCTTCCGAGGGCCGGTTTCTGGCATTCCAGCCGTCTTCAGTCCGGCTCGCTTGAATCCAGTGGCAAAGTGAGCAAGGGAATCACGTCTGAGCATACCCTGCCACACTTATGGCGGCCAAAGCGGTACAAAAGGGGGTGGTGATGGACGGAGCATCTGAACCAATCAAACACTCGCACCCAGTCAAAAGATCTGGGTTTTATCCATCACCGTTCTGTAGCCCACTCTGCCACCCCAGTTCAAACATGGCTATATGCAAATCAGTCTGACCCTGTGCCTCATGGGAACAGTCCAGCCCGAACTGCCAAGCCATGCCTTCCCTGGACCGGAAACAAGCTTCCGAGGACCGTTTCTGTCATTCCAGCTGTCTTCAGCCCAGCTTGCTTAAATCCAGTGGCAAAGTGAGCAAGGGACCCACGTCTGAGCTTACCCTGCCAAACTTATGGCGGCCAAAGCGGTACAAAAGGGGGTGGTGATGGACGGAGCATCTGAACCAATCAAACACTCGCACCCAGTCAAAAGATCTGGGTTTGATCCATCACCGTTCTTTAGCCCAATCTGCCACCCCAGTTCAGACATGGCAATATGCAAATCAGTCTGACCCTGTGCCTCATGGGAACAGTCCAGCCCGAACTGCCAAGCCATGCCTTCCCTGGACCAGAAACAAGCTTCCGAGGACTGGTTTCTGGCATTCCAGCCATCTTCAGCCCGGCTTGCTTGAATCCAGTGGCAAAGTGAGCAAGGGACTCACGTCTGAGCATACCCTGCCACACTTATGGCGGCCAAAGCGGTACAAAAGGGGGTGGTGATGGACGGAGCATCTGAACCAATCAAACACTCGCACCCAGTCAAAAGATCTGGCTTTGATCCATCACCGTTATTTAGCCCACTCTGCAACCCCAGTTCAGACATGGCTATATGCAAATCTGTCAGACCCTGTGCCTCATGGGAACAGTCCAGCCCGAACTGCCAAGCCATGCCTTCCCTGGACCGGAAACAAGCTTCCGAGGACCGGTTTCTTGCATTCCAGCCGTCCTCAGCCCGGCTTGCTTGAATCCAGTGGCAAAGTGAGCAAGGGACTCTCGTCTGAGCATACCCTGCCACACTTATGGCGGCCAAAGCGGTACAAAAGGGGGTGGCGATGGACGGAGCATCTGAACCAATCAAACACTTGCACCCAATCAAAAGATCTGGGTTTGATCCATCACCGTTCTTTAGCCCGCTCTGCCACCCCAGTTCAGACATGGCTATATGCAAATCAGTCTGACCCCGTGCCTCATGGGAACAGTCCATCCTGAACTGCCAAGCCATGCCTTCCCTGGACCGGAAACAAGCTTCCGCGGACCGGTTTCTGGCATTCCAGCCGTCTTCAGCCCGGCTTGCTTGAATCCATTGGCAAAGTGAGCAAGGGACTCACGTCTGAGCATACCCGGCAACACTTATGGCAGCCAACGCGGTACAAAAGGGGGGGGTGTTGATGGACGGAGCATCTGAGCCAATCAAACACTCGCACCCAGTCAAAATATCTGGGTTTGATCCATCACCGTTCTTTACCCCACTCTGCCACCCCAGTTCAGACATGGCAATATGCAAATCAGTCTGACCCTGTGCCTCATGGGAACAGTCCAGCCCGAACTGCCAAGCCATGCCTTCCCTGGACCGGAAACAAGCTTCCGAGGACCGGTTTCTGGCATTCCAGCCGTCTAGAGCCCGGCTTGCTTGAATCCAGTGGCAAAGTGAGCAAGGGACTCACGTCTGAGCATACCCTGCCACACTTATGGCGGCCAAAGCGGTACAAAAGGGGGTAGTGATGGACGGAGTATCTGAACCAATCAAACACTCGCACCCAGGCAAAAGATCTGGGTTTGATCCATCACCGTTCTTTAGCCCACTCTGCCACCCCCAGTTCAGACATGGCTATATGCAAATCAGTCTGACCCTGTGCCTCATGGGAACAGTCCAGCCGAACTGCCAAGCCATGCCTTCCCTGGACCGGAAACAAGCTTCCGAGGACCGGTTTCTGGCATTCCAGCCGTCTTCAGCCCGGCTTGCTTGAATCCAGTGGCAAAGTGAGCAAGGGACTCACGTCTGAGCATACCCTGCCACACTTATGGCGGCCAAAGCGGTACAAAAGGGGGTAGTGATGGACGGAGCACATGAACCAATCAAACACTCGCACCCAGTCAAAAGATCTGGGTTTGATCCATCACCGTTCTTTAGCCCACTCTGCCACCCCCAGTTCAGACATGGCTATATGCAAATCAGTCTGACCCTGTGCCTCATGGGAACAGTCCAGCCGATCTGCCAAGCCATGCCTTCCCTGGACCGGAAACAAGCTTCCGAGGACCGGTTTCTGGCATTCCAGCCGTCTTCAGCCCGGCTTGCTTGAATCCAGTGGCAAAGTGAGCAAGGGACTCACGTCTGAGCATACCCTGCCACACTTATGGCGGCCAAAGCGGTACAAAAGGGGGTGGTGATGGACGGAGCATCTGAACCAATCAAACACTCGCACCCAGACAAAAGATCTGGGTTTGATCCATCACCGTTCTTTAGCCCACTCTGCCACCCCAGTTCAGACATGGCTATATGCAAATCAGTCTGACCCTGTGCCTCATGGGAACAGTCCAGCCCGAACTGCCAAGCCATGCCTTCCCTGGACCGGAAACAATCTTCCGAGGACCGGATTCTGGCATTCCAGCCGTCTTCAGCCCGGCTTGCTTGAATCCAGTGGCAAAGTGAGCAAGGGGCTCACGTCTGAGCATACCCTGCCACACTTATGGCGGCCAAAGTGGTACAAAAGAGGGTGGTGATGGACAGAGCATCTGAACCAATCAAACACTCGCACCTAGTCAAAAGATCTGGGTTTGATACATCACCGTTCTTTAGCCCACTCTGCCACCCCAGTTCAGACATGGCTATATGCAAATCAGTCTGACCCTGTGGGACATTACCCCTGTGGCTCCTGCTCTGTGTGTCCTCTGACTAAGGTCACAAAAGAAATACTACTGTTGCCAGACTTCAGATGGAAGTTGTTGAACCACACCAACTGCAATACTAGCCATGTGATCTACATGATCACATGTCCATGTAAAAAACTCTATATTGGCATGACTTGCAGAAAAATTAAACAACGGATGTGTGAACATCGAAGTAACATCAAATGTAAAAAGATCACCACTAAGATGTCTACTCATTACCTGGAAGCAGGACACACAATGAATGATCTAGAATGGGTTGTTCTAGAAACATTGCCAAATAAGGACCACAATGCAGAAAGGATCCTTTTTGAAAAGGAACAAAGATGGATACACAGATTGGGAACTGACCGAGAAGGATTAAATGACAATATTCCATGGGGGAGCATTTATAAGTAACCAGCAAGCGACGCGCCACCCAAAATGGAAATAAAAGAGCTACCTATTATGCTTTGAACAATATCGAAGATCTATAAAAAATGGAGAATGAACCTAAGAACCACTTGGATGTTACAATAAGACCGTATTAAAACACAGAATTCCCTTGAGCTGCAAATTAAGACAGTCAGGATAATTCGTGGAAAATTACAAAATCTTATTAACCAAGAACATTGTGATAATGTAAGCACACGATATAATAATTGCGACATCAGAAGAAAGACTAAGGGCAACACTACGTGTCTTTCTACACTGCCATTCACTGCCCTTGAGCTGCAAATTAAGACAGTCATGAGAATTCATGAAAAATACAAAATCTTATTAACCAAGAACATTGTGATAATGTAAGCACACGACATAATAATTGCGACATCAGAAGAAAGACTAAGGGCAACACTACGTGTCTTTCCACACTGCCATTCACACATAAATACACAAACCCGGAAGCAATTCTGTTTCCGGGACCATCAGTGGCAGAGTCAGAACCAGTTCGACTACGGAGGAACCGCAGGTAGCAGGAGACTCGACGCCTACAAAACCGTAACGTATTACAAACTGTGTGATGTAAACTAAAATATAACCTGTCCTCATAGCTGGCCCCGCTGACCCACTTGGATCCTGATGAGGTTTGCATGAAAACCTTTCGAAGGTACGTGAATTGAATGAACATAGAAACTGTTCGTGCATAGTATGATTGCACCAAACGAGTGAGCGATTCACCCTTGAAGGTTCATGAAATCACCTTCTGAACCTCGAACCTCCTGCAATTCCCGTACAATACTGAGCCAGAATGTAAGTGTTTCAAACCGCACGAGAAGGTATATGAAATGCGCCTTCAGCGGTATGAGTTAGGTGTACGCAACGCTTAGAATGAATGCCACAGAAGGTATATGAAATGCGCCTTCGAATGTATGATATTGCATGAAATACGCCTCTCTAACCTCAAACCTCCTGCTAACCCCGCGTAATGCTGAGCTTGAATGTAATTGTTCCAAACCACATGATAAGGTATATGAAATGCGCCTTCAGCGGTATGAGTGATATGAACGTAACGCTCAGAATGAATGCTAGTGAAGGTATATGAAATGCGCCTTCGCAAGCAAACTCAGGTGGAATGAGTAATAACAGTTTGGTAATGATTATCGAAACGTGCCACACAAAACTAGGGACTTACTGAACATAGAAGTTGGCTTCCTACAATAGAGATCATGCATGTCGTTCAGACATGCAATGCACGATAGTAGATACCACTCTGCCACTAGACGTTCTAGTAATACGAAGCCACTTTTGCCAGTCATGAGAGAGTTGACCCTATCTGAGACATAGGGAGTTGAGTTAGAAGTATTATTTTTATCATTTTCTTTATCATTAATTATACCACTGTGTTTTAAATGTCCTTGGGATACTCTTAAAATTGGATAACCTAAAACACCTTCCCCTTTTGATTATTTTATTTTCACAGGTACCTTAGGACCTTAGGAACCGCATTAACAGCTGTTCCTCTACACAGATACACTAAGCAATCCTTAGGAGTACCTTTCACTAATTTACACATCACACCCCCTGGTCCTGAAGAAAGCCCACCCGACCAACTGGCGACTGAGGGCTGAAACATGTTGACCTACACCGTTTTTCTAGTGTGATTGAGTCATAATAACTCCAAGTCACCCATATCGTTTTTATTGCCTCTTGAAACCAGAATGAATAAATAACAGTATCTGGACTATAGAGACTTTTAATTTTCCTTCACTAATTCACGAGCACCATTACTGGTCACTACTGTATTAACAAAAGGGTATCTCCTCCTGGTGGAGGTTGCATAACCACTAAACCCGATGATTGTGCAAACACGTGTGAGGGAAAGCGGAGAACAAAGATATACCGCTTAACGTTACCAACATTCAACACGTGAATGAGGGTTTTTATTGGGACTTGTAAGAACCGTTTCCGCATACCCAGAGTTATGCAGGACAAGTGATCCTTCTCCTTTGATCAGATTATAGTTAAATATAGGGAACTGAAGGATCACGGATTCCTTCCTTCCCTCCCCCCCCTTGATTAGGAGTGGTAGCACACTGCCAACACATCTTCAATTGAATTGACCATTACATTTGTACAGCTATACAGTTTGACTGATAAAAGTATATAGCGCTCAACCAAAAAGTGTAGAAATGTCATCACCTAGTGTATTTATTTGTTCTGATCATATTAAAATATCTGCTTCCACCACACTTCAGAATTACCCAAAAATGTGCCTCATTTTTCTTTTCATATTCTTAAATATAAGCACACTTCATTTACAGACATTTACATTTTGTTTTGCTGCTACAAAAAAATAACATTGTAGAAAACACAATGAGTAGCCAGCATGATTATCGCATAAATCCTCTGATGTTTAAGTCAGAGAAAGAAAAGTAAACACCAAGCTTCCTGGAAGAGAGAGCATGACATTTGACCTCTATCTTTGAAAGCACAGCAAATGTTACAAGATAAGGACGGTAGTTAGAGGCTGAAAAAGAAAATGTGACCCATACTCCCGTCTTTTTCTGTATGTAGTACATCTAGAGGTTGGGTCCAACTATACCTTTTCAAATTATCAAGTTAATAGATGAGTGTAGAGTGTACCTACCCAAAGTTTAAAGTCTAATAACAATCTTGTGCAGACACATAGAAGATTCTTTTATGAATTAAATTGACAAGTTTAACCTTTTTGCGTGAGATTCCTTTACTCTTCTTAGGTATTCTCATAAGTTACATTACTTTTATTGAACAATGTTGATTCATTGGCATATTTCACTTGATTCATCCCATTGTTGGTTCAGTGACATATTTTGCAAGATTAATTCAGGTTGTGCCAGATGCATTCAGGTTGTGCCAGGTTGTGCCCAGGTTGTGCTAACACATACTTCGCCCCCTATATGGCTATGAAGTGCGCTGCTTTTTCAAGTTTGAATTGAGGTGCAGTTGAATGAGGACAGGGGGCAAATGAGGTAATATGCCATTAAAACAAAGCTGGATGGGGTGTTTGAGTTTTATCTAATACAAAGGAGTTTTATTACACTGTCATATCATAACATGTAATAATATAAGAATGGACTGATTCATGTTTTTCAGATTGAACAATTTACTATCACAAATATTTTTAATTATAGCGTTTTGATGCCTTATTGGTTCTATGCACTTAACACATTCAAACATTCAAATTCAATTCAAATTCAAAATCAAGTTAGCTGTAGTTTGTTAGACCTGGCACCATTGGCGTGGGTCTCTCTTCCATTTTTTTGCTTTTGCCCCAATGTTTTTACTGTGTGTTGGACTCCATTTTGCTGATCTAGATGCTTTGGGAACATTGCCACTGCTGTTCAATGCCAAAGTGCAAGTGCTCCCTTTATAATTTAATGTAATGGATAAGTGATTCCATGATTGGCTTATTTGATTTACTTGTCAGACCCTAGTACAGTGCACTATGTGTGCCCAGGGCCTGTAAATCAAATGCTGCTGGTGGGCTTATATTACTGATTGTGCCACCCACAGAAGCAGCTTGTAAAATGTGACTCAAGCCTGCCATTGCAGAGCCTGTGTGCAGTCTGGGACTGCCATGTCGACTTGGCAAGTGTGCACACTTGCCAGTCCATAATCTTCCCTTTTCTACATATTAGTCACTCCTATGGTAGGCCCAAGGTACCCCTTTGGGCAGGGTGCATTGTATGTGAAAGGTAGGACATGCCCTGATGTGTGTGGGATGCCCTGATAGTGAAATACTTGCAATTTCGTTTGCAACCTGTTCCCATAGGACAGACTAGGGAATTTGTTTATAACATCTTATAAACATAACTGGCCCTGGGAACAAGGTAGAAAAATATTATTTAGTATGCCTGAACTCAGACTGTTGAAACGCATCTTTTAGTGAGGGTGATTTTTACATTCTGTTTTTGAAAATACCACTTTTAGAAAGTAGGTACTTTCTTGCCTAATCATCCAGTGTGCCTCTGCTAGGTTTGTGTATTGCATGTCTGGCTTTTGGATGACAGGGCTGGAGAGGGGCTGCTGCTCCAGAAGTATGATGAGTAAGGGGTGGGCTGAATAGACTTGGGCTGCATTTAAATTAGGGGAGGCGATTTCCTTTTTCTCCACCTCCTGCCAGAATGCTGTACCAGTGAGGACATAACTGCTTTTGGCTGGGTACAGACACTCTCTGCCTTCAGAGAACAATTTGTGAGTATAATAAGTAGGCCCAGACCCCAGACCCCAGACTTTTAGTTCACTTCTGGGAAATCAAGAGGAACCATTGCCAAGGAGACGAGACGGATAAGTTGAGGGGGAATACTGCCCCTGTGCTGTTTGCTTGACTGGGGTTGGCCGACAGTGGCTGCTTACTGCAAGTAAAGGAGAAAAAGAACTTTGCTGTGTTCTTTTTCATCTTGCGGAAGATTTCCAAGAGCTTGAAACTGACCTTGCCTCCTGTTCTGAAGTCTCAGAGACACAAAGACTTCACCACCAGCTCCCCTGAATTTCCTTGCTGGGAATTCCAACCTCCATAGAGGTGCCTGCTGCTGTTTAGGACCTTTAGAGACTGTTTGTAGTTGGGAGCTGGAAAATCGATGCAACACTGAAGAAGCGTGTCGCATCCGCACCTGGTTTCTGACGCATTGCCGAAGAAGCCGTCTTAGCGCCTGCTGTCGCTTGAGAAATCGCTGCACGACACATCCGGTGCAACGATCTTCGAAGTCCGAGATCGCCGCACCGAACCCAACGCAAACCTGCTGTGCGGCTGCATGAAACCACGCATCGTACCGGATCGACACATCACATCGAGGCGCCAAGACTGTCGCATAGTTGGGGGCCGCAGTAAGAAACAGACTCATCAACTCCCCACGCAGTAAGGAATCGACACATCACCTCCCCTTTCTAACATAGTTCAACTGATCTTTTACTCCTATCTCCAAAATTACAGAACATTACCAAGATGAGATTTGCAAAATTATGCTTAGGGCTTTATTATGTATCCTGCATTAGAGTCAGACGTGAAAAACACTCTCATATCTATTAGGCCTGGGCCTCTTCTATATTTGCTAATTGGATTTGCTAATTGTTTATGCAATGCAGTGCTGGAACAACATGTGCTGCACTGTATTGTGCAAGGGGAAAAACACGTTGCAGAGCTGATCTGCTAAGGTTATCTGCTGGAGTCATACCCTCCTGTGGTGCACAAAGAAGTTGCCTTACACAACACATAAGCCTCACACCATTGTACTGAGGTGAGTGTGCGCTGTCTAGCATGGTAATTGCGTTGGAAGCATACTCCCATTACAAGTTACTCTTCCTAGACAAATTCAGAATGCAATGTGTGTTTCTCTTGAGAACTAAACACATTTGTCTTTGTTATCACCTTCTTAAAGGACGTGTTACATTTTGGCACAAAGCACACCCTGGCTATCTTTGTAGATTGGGCTATGCGGCAAAGCTTATGGATATTTGCAGTGATCTGCCCTAGTACTCTCCGCCTCCGTGACTCAAAACAATGCAAATGTGTTTTTGCACTGAGAAAGGGGCACCTTTCCAGCCCAAAACACCTGCTGTGCTGGATAGTAAACACCCATGCGAGACTGTGTGTCACTTTGCGCCGGCCCAAAAAACCTCATATGTTACTTACAGGATCCTTGTAAGGTTTGGTAGGCTGTTTAGTGTAGAGACACAAAACAGACTCACAGCGGAATGTTAATCGTAATTGTATCAGTGTGAGCTTTTGACAAATGCACGCTACCTACCATTCTGATTTTCCTAGGTACTTCATACTATTAGATTGCATAACTATACTTTCAGGTAGATGAATACTTCTCATTTGGTATCAGATCGTTGAGAACATTTCATTTTCAAGCATCCTTCATTTGTCTCCCTTAGATTTTGCTAATTACATCGATGAGACTAAAAGCATAAATGCAATCACTTAGATGGAGTCCTTCACATATAAACATATTTGATGAAGCTATAACATAGTTAATATGCATGAGAAAAACAGAATATTTCCATTCTCCGATATAGGAAAAAAGGCACGATTTTCATTTGGAAGTGTACTTTACACAGGCACAACCTTCTCTTGTGCCACTTATGCAGGCTTGTGCAGCATTTTCCTGCTCCCACCATGTATCAGCATGGCATAGATTGCTTCTTCAAATGTACAGCACCGATGCTGCCTTTTGGGTAGGTTCGCACTATGGAAATTGTTTTGGAAATGTAGCATAATTCAGTGGATTGAATGCCCACTGCATACATTTTTGTGAGATTTACACATAAATGGAGATTTGCACGTTTCCACCTCCTGAAATCAGAGGAGACAACTAAGCAGAAATGTACAAGTGTAAATTTACAACTAGTAACTTTTCACACGAAGGCAGAGATGTCCAGGAAACGGGCTGGTGTAGAGCCTGTTTTCCTTTCATATGCACCAATCACAGATTTATTGTGTATGGAAAAGTACAAACAAATCTTTGTTTATATCACTTTCTCAACCCTGTTTTGCTATTCCATTAATTGGTGCAGATCGCTGGTAGCATAATCGCACTTTGGATTTTGATGTTTGTAGTGTTTGCTCTCTGCCAGGTTGTGGTGACAAAATTTCCAACAAAAATCACACCATTATTTTATATCTTGTGTTAAACCCAAAATCGATTCAGGAGCTTACAGAGTATGCACCCAGCTCTGGAGTCCAAGTTCACCACACATTCTGCATTGACCCGGGTTATTTCCTTTACAGGTTTCCGCAGGCTTTCCCTGAAGGAATATGCTTTGGAAAACCATATCAGACTGGAGGAAACATGCATTTTTACCTATTGGTGCTATCATAGCCGCACACACACTTTAATCCAGAACTAGGAATTGGCCATTAAAAAAGCCTAGGCTAATACTGCAGAAGGAAGTAACTCTAAGATGTCTGTCACCCCTTCAGTGTCATTTGTGACCAGAGGCTCTTGAGTCCATACAGGAGTCCTTTATGGTGTCCTGCCTGTAATGAGAAGTCCACTGCTCAGTACAAACTCTGCCGTTGACAACACCACCATGCACTTATGGCCCTACACTGCTAGCGTGAAAAAGAATCTTTCAAGAAATTGGGAAAGGGATATTTGAATCGTGGGACACATGACTAGCATTAGGTGTTTAGATGTAAATAGCCATTGGCAGTGGGAGGCTATAGGTAATTTATCACATAGTGACTTACTTATATGTAATCTATCTATTGAAAAGGCCTTGCTCTATGATGTTTAATTGAAGGCTGAGGATGGACATTTTATCAATCAAATGTGTATCTTGGCCAAGTAACTAATCATGGTTTTCTTGATTAAATGTGGGTCCAGAATGTACAGGACCTGGGTAGAATTTACATTTATGGGCAAACATGCAATGGCAAATAATTGAGTATGTAGAAATTATTTTGACATTGCATAAAATGGTGATCATTGGAGCTCATAATGATGCACTTATTAAGTAGTTTACTTTCTTAATTTCTGTGCAAGCGAATAAAGCGGTTAGATACATGTGGATGTGAATTCTGAGTTAAGAGCAAGTGTGATGAGATTACAACTTTTGTACATGACTAGTATAATTTTTAACCTGTGGATTTAATCAAGAAATGCATTGAATATCTCCTTCATTTTGAGACTTGATTTACGTATAAGCAGTTGAATTTTTATAAATGGTGTGTTAACTGGAATTAGACAATTATTCGCTTTATAGTATATTCACTCACGTGCTGGGTGTATGTTATGGGTAGACAGAATATAATTGCTTGTTGTACAATACCAGAACATTTTGAATTAAAGACTGACATAATAGCTAATGAGTTTACTCTTAAATGATGTTTAGGTGTGTTAAAAAATATGAATACATTCTTTAGAAGCGCACGACCACATGTTTAATGTTAAACCATTTCCTAGGGCGGCCTTTGCTTCCCAACGTGAACTGAGATTCACCATAAATAAAAGTCAATTTTATCCACATAAAGGTACCTTTCACTCTTGGAAGGTGAGTTTTAAATTTGTCGAAAAGAGGCTTTTTCCGCTGTAGAAAGCTGTGATATTCTGTATGAACAACGTGAGTTTTTAAAACAATTGCTCTTTCGTTTTATTTTTTAACTTCAGAAAAGTCTTTTTTGAAACAGATGAGACAAAAAGTTACAAAATAAGTCAAATAAGATGACAAATAAGATCATACAATAAAAACAGGTGATAATAATAGTACGAAATAGAGAAAACCAAAAATTAAACATGACTGCAAGTAAAACTGGCAACTGGCAAATTAGAGAAAAATGAAGAACATAATAAATATACAATATGAAGACAAATTCAAAGTAAAATAAGTACGTCTAATAAGTTAGAGGAAGTCATGGAGGTTTAGGGACTTCTTGTTGCATCGGAGAGATAGACAGAGAACACCTAGTACTCATATAAAAAAATAATGTAACTGGAGTCCATAATTCTCTTCTTTTTGTAGCTAAAGTTAAGGGAAAGACAAAAGTCGTATCTAATCTATGGTTATAGCAGACAGCGTACCACGAAGCCCGATATGATATTTTAGTAAAATCTTTCACATTTTTAGTAATTTGTTGGAAGGCTACTGCTAATAATAAGTCAATTATCCTGACCTTGAAAGAACAATGATCATAAATAGGGGAAACACTTCCCAAGAAAATGTTAGAGATAGAAAAGGAATGAGTGGAGGAAAAAATCTTGTTGATTTGAGACCATACCTGCACCCAAAAACTGTGAATGAGGGGGCATTTGAAAAGCATATGAAAAAGGTCTGCGTGTGGTGAGGAGCAGGACCAACATATGTCAGGAGTGTCTGGATAACGTTTGCTAAGAGTGATTGGTGGTAACAATAGATGGTTATAAAGGAAAAATAGTGTCTGAATTGTGTTAGCGGCTCTGGAAGATTTGCGGATCTTTAACCATATCTTGTCCCATAAATCTATGGACCAGGAAACCTCCAGATCCTCTTCCCAAGCCTCCTCCGTCTTGGATTTGGTGCGAGGGGTGGGTAAAGTTTGAAGGAATGCATAGATTTTTGAAGCTTTAGAATGTTTAATAAGTAAGGATCTCAAGGAAAGAATAGCAGAAGAATCCTGACAAGAAGAAGGAGGGGAAGCCAGATAAGCTGCGTAAGCAGTTTGAAGTGCAGGTAACAGTAATGAGTATTTAGTCCGAAAGGTGGAAGGTAAATGAAAAGAAGAGGCAGCTAAAGAAAAAGATATAAACTGGTTGTGATGAAATAATTGATGGACCCAGATAAGGCCACGTGATCCCCAGGATTTCCAGAAAATCGGTTTATTATTAATTAAAATAGACGTGTTATGCCAAATAGGCTGGTCAAAAAAGGATGTAGTGGGAAGGTCAGGGAGGATTTTGGAAGTAAATTTAAGAATGGGAGTTGATAAGGATTGCGGTTTACGAGAGAACATAAGATATTCCTTGAAAGAATAAGGAGAAATAAAAGAGTGTTCTAAGGCCAACCAGAGGGGAGATGAGGAGATGAGGAGGTGGAATCCGAAATCCAATTTGATGCTTGATTTAATTAAAAAGATTTATGATATAAGGAAAAATTTGGAAAATTCACCCCACCCTCTTTTTTAGAACGCATCAGTTTGAATAAAGACACGCGAGATTTTTTGTGTCCTGACAAAAAGAGAGATAAAATGGAATTAATCTTCTTGAAGTGTTTCAAGGGAATAGAAAATGGTATATTGGAAATCGTAAATAGGACAATAGGAGAGAGCATCATCTAAATTGTATCTAACCTCCCCCACCATGACAAATACAAAGGATGCCATTTGGTGGTGAGAGTAGTAAGCTTCTGTATACAATCATCCATACATCGAGTTACTGTACCCGAGAGGGAGGATGTAAAATGAAGACCTAAATATTTAATAGACTCCAAGTAATACCCGAATCAGAAAAGTCGTTTTTAAAAGTGAATTTAGTAAGGGGTAAAATTTTGCATTTATCTTTAGTTAGTTTGTAGCCAGAGACTTGTGCAAAAGCGTTAACTTCGTCCAGAAATGCAGGTAGGGATGTAGTAGGTTGGGATAGGAATAATAACACATCACCGGCGTATGCTGCCATTTTAATGTGAGACTGCTGGAATTTAAAACCATGTATTTCATTACTTTGACGAATTCTCAGTAAAAAAGGTTCTAGAGCAAGATTGAACAAGAAAGGTGAAAGTGGGCATCCCTGTCTAACCCCCCTATTAAGGGAAAAATAAGAAGATAAACCACCGTTCGCCGAAATCGCCGCTCTAGGGTGAGAATACAAGAGCGAAATCAGGGTGGAGATTTTTGGGACAATTCAACCCTATCGAAAGCTTTCTCAGCATCCAAAGCTATGGCTGCAAGGGAGTGAGAAGAATGCGAGATTTTAGAGAGAATGTCAAAAAATAGTCTAGTATTATCCGCCAACACTCTGCCTTTAAAACATCCGGACTGTTCTTTTCCTAAAAGAGAGGGTAAATACGATTCTAAACGTAAGGCTGATGCTTTCGAAAAAAATTGTAATCAATGTTAACTAAGGAAATAGGACGATAATTTTTGCAGTGTTGTGTATCCTTACCTGGTTTCGGAATAATGCAAATGAGAGCGTCAGAAAATGTACCAGAAGCAGAGCCAGATTGCAAAAAGGTGGAAAGGAGAATGTGCAATTTGGGGGTGAGTAATTTTGAGAAATGAGAAAAGAATTCAACAGTAAAACCATCAGGGCCCGTGGCTTTCCCATGTTTAAGAGTAGTGAGCGCTTGAAGGAGTTCTTTCTCTGTAAGATCCATTTCCAACTGGGAAAGATCTGGAGGAGCATCAAAACGTGAGCTAATCTTAGATAAAAATTGGGAAATGGATTGTTCAGAAGAAACCGATTCAGAGGAGTATAAAGATTCATAAAAATGGAGAAATTCTTGTAGGATTTCATCACTCTTATGCTTTAGTGACCCATCTTGACCATAAATAGAATCAATATTAACTTTATTTTGTTTGACCTTTAGATAATTGGCCAATAATTTTTCAGCCTTATTTTGGCCACCATAGAATTTAGCGCTAGACTTTAATAGAAAACTGGAAGCGTTAAATGTGGAATCTTTATTGAATTGGAGTTTAGTGGCAATGAGTTCAGTTAAACACTCTTTATATCTGGTAGTGTAGTATGTGTGCTCTAACCGTTTGATTTTAGAGAAAAGTTAATTAGTAATTTGTTGAGCTTTCTTTCGCTTGCGCGAAACATAACTGAGTATGAAGTCTCTAGCCGATGCTTTAAAAGCATCCCACACTACAGGAAATTGGATATCATCAGTCTGATTGAACAAAAAGTAGTCATGAAAAAAGGATGTAAAGGAAGAGACAAATGCTGAATCAAGAAGTAGGGAGTTATTAAAACGCCATTTCTTAATGGAATTCGGTTTTTGTAATACGTCTAAATTAATAGAGACGGGCGCATGATCAGAGATTAAGATGGAACCAATATCGGAAGAAATAAGGTACTGGGAAAGATGATGTGAAATAAAAAAATAATTTAATCGGGATTTAGTCTGAGGAGGGGGTGAAAAAAAAGAGTATTCTCGCAAAGTGGGGTTACAAAGTCTCCAAGCATCGATAAGTTTATATTGAGTAATAAGTTGTGTAAAAGATTGATGTGATTTGTGAGGAATGTAAGCGGTAGACGAGTGTCTATCTAAAAATGGGTCAAAAACCTCATTACAATCACCTGCAATAATAAAGTTATCGACATAATGTTTTGTAATGTGTGGTGCTAAGGAAGTCCAAAAGGAGGCATCACCAGTCACTGGAGCATAAACGTTTTAAAGGGAAATGGGGACATTATCTAATGTAAAATTCACTAAAACCCATCTACCTGAATCGTCTCTATAGTTTGATATGAGCTTGACGTGAAGGGATTTCTGAAATAAAATCGAGAAAAAAAATACCTCACCTACCCAATTCCTCTTCAGTTTAGCAGATTCTTCAGGTGATAGGTGTGATTCTTGTATACAGGCAATGTCTGCATTTAGCTTGGCAAGGTGAGTTAAAACTCTCTGTCTTTTAATTGGAGAGTGCAAACCTCTAACATTTCAAGATATAATTTTTAAAGGCATATATGGAAGTCAGAAACACATTTCAAAAACCAGTCAATGTACAAATTTGAAGAATGAAAACCATTAAAGCATATGAACACTGTATGAAGAAACATCAAAGGCCAAATATCATAAATCCATAAAGGACAAGGGATAAAACGAGGTAGAAGCCAGTTATATGACAAAAATAAAACTGAGAGGAAAGAAGAAAGAAGAGCAAAGGAAAAAAGATAGAGCATATGAAGAGAAGAGATAAGAATAGAGTAATAGAAACGAATAAGGCTTGATATGAAAGAGAAAATAGTAGGGAAGAAAAAGAAGAAATTGGGAAGAGATAAGGCAAAAAGAAAAAGAAAAGAATAAAAAGTGTGAAAGTAGAATGAAGAAGAACTTGTTTACAGAACAGTAGGAATAGAAGAAGGAGAAGTAGAGAAATGTGAGAACAAAATAGAATAATGAGAGAAATTATCAACTTACATAATGTTGGAAACATACAAAGGGGTAGGAGGATGGAGGCCACATAGAACAATGACGGATCCTAAGCTCCAGAGGGAAGGCGGGGAAGGAAGGCGACCGTAACGGATTCCAAGGACAAGAAGATGGGGTGTATCATGAAGGAAGAAAAGCTGTATAAAGCGAATAAGGGGACAAAGCATATCAAAAAAGGTTACAAAAAATGAGTAAAGTAGAACAACATGAGAAAATGACTAGAAATAACAATCATAAAGAACAAGAAAAAGCATAACAGGAACACAATAATACAAGATCAGCATCTAAAGATAGGTAATTTGAAGAAAAAACATAGCATAACAGAAACGCAGTAATGCAAGAACAATTATGAAGGTTAGCTAAGTAGAGCTTGATGACGCAGCAGTATCCATTGTAACAATACTGTGAGAGTAGAGGAAACTCTTTAACTTTAAAGGATCATCATAGGTAGTAGTTTTGTTATTGAAAGTCACTTTGAAAAGGCAAGGGTGAAAGAGTCCATTTCTTGCTCCCAAAGAACGAAGCTGTGGTCGAAGGGAAAGAAACTCTTTACGATGATCTGCAGTGGATTTAGCATAATCCTGCAAGAAGAAAAGTGTATTTCCGGACCAGGTGATTCGAGGCATGGCTCTGGCTGCTGACAGGACTGTAAGAAGATCTGTATATTCGAGAAAGTAAATGATAACACCTCTCGGCCTTTTGACAATAGAAGTAGATAGCACAGCAGGAGGAGGGCCTAAGCGGTGAGCTCGTTGTATGTTGAAGTTGGTGCTATCAGGTAGCTCAAGGACTTTTGGCAAGAAAGTTTTGAAAAAAGCAACGGCATCAGAACCTTCTGAACCTTCCGCAAGGCCTTAAATGCGTAAATTGTTTCTTCTATTCCTGTTTTTGAAATTTTCAATTTGCTTATGAAGAGCAGATACTTGTGCACAAAGCGGATCAACTTAGGAAGCAGAAGAATTAAGCACAACAACATTTTGTTCTAGAATAGTGACACGTTCATCAACACTTGACCACTTGTCAGATAACATCTGAAGAGTAGATTTGGTTTCTTCAATGAAGGGGCGCAAAGCCCTAATCTCCTCCAATATAATGTCCATAGTCGCTGACGAAGATTGTTTGGGAGGAGAAGGCAGATCCTTTTTTAGTCTTTTAATGGAACCTTTCGTAGAGCCAGATGTTGGTGGTGTTGGAGATAAGGAAGAACTCTTGGAGGCAGTATCAATACAATCATCTATTTCGAGACACTTGTATCGAGAACTGGTGTGAAGGAGAAAATTACGTGGAGCAGGAGAGGGCTTATGAAGATCCTTAGACAATCTTCCCATGAAGAAAAAATGTAGTTGCGGAAATTATTGGATGGAAAAAGAAACAGTCACAGTATAACAGGTACCTAAGAAATGTTATATCCGCATATGCAGTTAAACGGTGCTACCTGGCAACAATGAGATCATAAATATAAGGAAAACAGGACTGCAATGTAATATTTAGAAACCAGGGCAAAGGTACCAACGAAGCATAGCCAGTGAATTCAAAACCACATTAAGTAGAAAAGTGTACAATGCAACAAGGAGAGCACACATAAGGCAAAATGAGGCATATGTACTCAAAACGAATGAAAACACCAAAGTCATGTGAGAACAATTTCACATATTGCTATAATCTATGCCTGGCAGTAAATAAACCATGTGTGCAGATGAGCAAAAGACATTTGAGCTGACAAAAAGAAACAAGCATTAGAAATGCAATAGGTCTCGGATTTATTTGAGTTAGAGCTAATAGCATTGTAAATGGCAATGTCTTTTAGCCATGTGTTATGGAGTGTATGCATGTGGTGTGTAGTGGAATTATGTGGGTTGGATTGGAATTGTAGCAATGGTGGCATGTTGCGCTTTAGATGAATATGTTTAAAAGTAAAGTGCACCATACTGCGATTGCTACAATAGTTAATTGTGGATGCGTTAACAATTGATGTGTGCACTGATGGCTGGTGGTGTGTGTGCCTGTAGAAATTGTGCACTGATGGCTGGTGGTGTGTGTGCTTGGTGGAAGCTTGCACTGCCGGCTGGAGGTGTGTGTGCTTGGTGGAAGCGTGCACTGATGGCTGGTGGTCTGTGTGCCTGGTGAAAGCGTGCACAAATGGCTGGAGGTGTGTGTGCCTGGTGAAAGCGTGCACTGATGTCTGGTGTTGTGTGCCTGGTGGAAGCCTGCACTGACAGCTGATGGTGTTTGTGCCCAGTGAAAGCGTGCACTGGCGGCTGGTGGTGTTTGTGCCCAATGAAAATGTGCAGTGACGGCTGGTGGTGTGTGTGTGTGGTTGTGTGTGTGGTTGCGTGTGTGGTGGTGAGTGTGTGGTGGTGTGTGTGGTGGTGTGTGTGGTGGTGAGAGTGGTGTGTGTGTGTGGTCTTATGTGTGTGGTCTTATGTGTGTGGTCTTATGTGTGTGGTTTTATGTGTGTGGTTTTATGTGTGTGGTCTTATGTGTGTGGTCTTATCCTGCACACTCATTCTCACTCTACAGTCATTCTGCACTCAGTCTGCACTCACTCTGCAGTTATTCTGCACTCACTCTCACTCTGCACTTATTCTGCACTCATTCTGCACTCACTCACACTCTGCACTCATTCTGCACTCACTCACACTCTGCACTCACTCTGCACTCACTCTCACTCTGCACTCATTCTGCATTCACTCTGCACTCATTCTCACTCTGCACTCACTCTGCACTCTCACTCTGCACTCACTCTCACTCTGCACTCATTCTTCCCTCACTCTGAATCTGCACTCTGCACTCGGATTCTGCACTCTGATTCTGCACTCTGATTCTGCACTCTGATTCTGCGCTCTGAATCTGCACTCTGAATATGCACTCTGAATATGCACTCTGAATATGCACTCTGCACTCTGAATCTACACTCTGCACTCTGAATCTGCACTCTGCACTCTCAGTCTGCACTCTGACTCTGCACTCTCACACTCTGCACTCTCACTCACACTCTGCACTCACACTCTGCACTCACTCACACTCTGCACTCACTCACACTCTGCACTCACACTCTGCACTTACTCACACTCTGCACTCTCTCACACTCTGCACTCTCTCACACTCTGCACTCACTCTCTGCACTCACTCACACGCTGCACTCACTCACACGCTGCACTCACACTCTGCACTCACACTCTGCACTCACACACACTCTGCACTCACAAAGTCATCTGGCAGCTTCCTACTGTAACAGACGCATAGGCCCTTCAGGTCGGCACTCAAATTGCCAGCGGTCCCTCCTAGAGTGTAGAGCGACAGGCAGCATGAGATGTGTATGCGGCCCAAAGTTGATGATTACTCAAAACAGTCTGGAATGAGTCCACGGGACATCTTGTAGCACAATCAAGCGCTGCTCCATCATGGTCCGCGACAGGCCGGCCCTCCTCTTCCCTATGACGGCGAGGCATCACGGGATGATGACGGAGCAGCTCTGCAGCTAATTAGACAAGGAAACTTACAAGGAACTACATGAATGGCTAAATAGTCTGGAGTGCAGGGAGTGTCAGCGCGATCCATCTCTTTCCCCGTCCCATGCACCTATGACTGTAGTGGGTTGAACATTAACTCACTGGGTTGGCACTTTTCTCGCCCGTATCCTGTGACATGCAGAGAGGCGACGAGGAGGAACTGGTATTTTTCAAACGCAGTTCCTCGCTGCATTATCCGCCAGGGCATCATTCTTCAGCTCAATTGTTGCGAAGAACAGCACAAGATGTTTTTAAGCATTTAGATGAGAAAATGCACTGTGCGCGCGCTTTCCATATCTATGCGGCCATTTCCTCTCTCGCGGCTGTATTTGTTTTCAAAGGGGAGGACTGGGAAGGCGTTTTCAAAGGACGCGAAGGAAATGGTCATAGAATTGCAGTAGAATGGATTCCTCGTCAGGAAATGTGCTTTGAGCTGCAGTCTGATAGAAAAGTGCCCGATAAACAGATTCCGTGCGTGCTCTTTGGACGCCGTAGCACTGAGTGCACTGTCGCTGTGCCTCACAACATTTAGTAACATATATACAGCATGGATGGGTCTAGGAGGAATGAAATAATGACCCGAGACACATATTTGGAACACTTTTAGGGTCGGACTGTTGTTTAAACATGCAGAACATAGACGATACCGCGGCTGTCACACTGACACATGAAAGGAAGCAGAAACCAGTCCTTCTGAAACGAGCAGTGGTGCGCGCCCGTAGCCCCGAGCCCTAAAAACTCGAGACTGGTGCACGCGCGCCCAGCATCTGTCTTCAATTACTGCGGGCCCTGACAGACGCGATAATTGAAGAAATATGCCCTTCTGCTGCACGTGTCCGCACGGAATATGCAATAGGCGGAGCTACTCTACCGCCTATGGCGTATTGCGTGCTCTCTTCCAAAAACACACGCACGAGAAAGCCAATCGGAATGCAGCTGGCAAAAAAAAGGACGAAAAATCACGAGCAGCCAGGAATTAGTTAGGTAGCTTTTCGGAGATGCTAACTAAAGGACTCTTGGGCTCCGCCCACACAGCTACGCAGTGTGACGTAGGCCCGAGCCCTAAAAAGCGCCTCATGAAAGGATAGAGCGTGAGGTAAAATTTACTTTCAAACTTCACAATTCGGTGAGGCATAAACATTCATATATAATACACTGAAAACATATGTTGAGAACACATAGGAGCTGCAGGTAGCGTCGAAACTCCCACTGTGACAGAAAGTCATTTGAGGAACAATATCCAAGGCACTCTTGACAAGTTATTATATAAGCGAAATAAGCGCTATTTTTGAAGAGAGGCAAGGAAAGCAAGCGCTGTTATCCTGAAAGAGTTCAACCGCGATAAAGCGGGAACTGAGGCTGCGTCAGCGCTAAGGGGAAAATGGCAGAGACATCGTGAGGCAATAGCAACCAAAGCACGTGTGAAAAGCGCTAAATTCAATAAAACTGTCACTGGATGGCAGAGACAAGGAGCATGGCAAGGCACAGGTTGGAGGGGAAAGCGGCAATAATAAAAGAGTCTCGCTGCAAGGTAGAACCGCTAGGAGCAGAGCTCCGTCGGCAGTTCCGCAAAATGGCGGCCGCGATCCCTTTGATGAGCGCTGCACTCACTTGTGTCCCAAAAAACTCTCAGAAGGCATCAAACATACGAACAGAGGGTTTCGTCTAACGCCCCTCGCGTTCCGACATCCTTTCCTTCAATTCCGAAGCAGGTGGCGCCTGAAGGAATCACGCTGGGTCTCCCGACATCCGTGCCTCCCGGAGAGAGCTTTGGGGAAGCCGCCATCGTCGTCGGGCGCTAGCCACGCCCCCTGCTCTTTCGTTTTTAGAGTGGCACATTTTCTACTCATGAAAATGTTACTTTCATGTAGTATATGAACTACTCCTGAGCATGGAACGGTGAGCTTTCTACTTGACTATGGAAGATTGCTACACTCTATAAAAGGTGCTCTTCCAGCTGCTTGAAAGGTGAGCTTTGAGTGGAAGGTTTTCATGGAATATAATGTGAAATGTGAATATCCTATATCCAAAAAGAACAATTGATGGACAGAATGCAGAACAATGTCATATATTCACCCCAGTACAGCGATCTGGGCCTAAATCCATTGTTTGTTTGCACACCATGCCATTCCAGTTTGGACCCAGCCATATGCAAATCAGTCTTGATTTTACGCCCAATGGAAACAGTCCAGCCCGAACTGCCAGGCCAGGTCCTCCCTGGACTGGAAACAAGCATCCTAGGACCGGTTTCTGGCTTTCAGCCCTCACCAGCCAGGATAGCTTGACTCCAGTGGAATGGAGAGCATGGGACCCACATCTGGGCATACCCGTCCCACTCAGGGTGACAAATGCAGAAAAACCAATTGATGGACAGAATGCAAAACAATGTCATACATTCACCCCAGTACAGAGACCTGGGCCTAAATCCATCGTTTTTTGCTCACTATGCCATTCCAGTTTGGAACCAGCCCTATGCAAATCAGTCTTGACCCCGCGCCCAATGGGAACAGCCAATGGGAACAGTCCAGCCCGAACTCCCAGGGCAGGTCCCCCTCGTATATTCCGTAAACTGTAGATGATTTTCCAGTTACAAAAAGATTAACAGTCAATTAATAAAAATATGATTAAAGAATAGAGGGACGCCTCTTGTATAAATTTATATAATTAGAAGATATAATCTTTTAGCTATATGTTTAAGTGAAATTTACATGTAGAATCATACTTTTTAATTACATTTAATAAGGGTTTTTTTATAAAATGTTATCTGGTTGCTTTGAATGTATGCTCATGGGAAAAGAGATGCAGGATATTGTGAAAAAGAGAGGAAAAAAATCAAATAGGGCGAGTAACTTTGCCCGTAATTCATCAGTTCTGACCCTTCTCCTGAACTGAGTTCAGTTGAAGGCAATACTGATTAGTCCTGTATTCAAAACGTGTGTAGTTGTGCTCAGATTCCAGATTTGGGCTGAGGGAGTTCCAGGGTCTAGGGCTCTGTATGCACAATGAACTGCCTCCATGTTCCATTCTGTTGTACAGTCATTGATTGTTCTGATGACATTAGAGTTGTTACCAATTCCACTCATTGCAATGTTACTGTTCCCTCATTAAAAAGCAAACACCCCTCTCTAGTAAAGGGCACACGAGCACCTCATTAAATATTCTGAAGCATCACCCATAGTATGCATTGTCGCCCTCAAGAAACATTTCCCCCTCAAAAAAGGACATTTTCTGCTCATTAAATGGTGAGCACTTCACTTATTGGGAGTGTTAACGCGGGATTTCTGGTCGGTTGTTACCTTACCAGATCCCAGCTCAGGTCGACTGGATCGTTGGTACCTGTCATTGAGTAAAAGGCAACCCACTACTAGATCAATCAAATAAGAACTTAAACCACTCCAAAGAACCACTTACTATAATATAAGTTTTAAAAGTTTATTGTAAAGCCAAATACAGCTGAAGATACAAAATTCTCAGCATAAGATTCAAAAGATACACAGGTACTAATATAAACAAATATTCTCTAAATGCTCTTAATCTTCCAAAGAATATTACTAAAGCCAATTCAAATGTTAACAGAGTTGCAATAATAACTATGATCTGCAACTTGAGAGTCATTTACAGAAAGGAAAAGTTCTGGTTAGACTGTCCCTACACTAGACTAAGTGACATCCCTACTTAACAGATCTTAACCTAAAAAGGTGTCAGCAGTGGTGACTTCCAAAGAAGATCACACACTTCCCTTAGTCTCTGAATCGAATTGATTTCTTGCAGTCTACCTATCTGCCTACCCATCCGCTCTCTTAGGCTCCTCAGACCCTCTGTTCTAACTCCACCCCGGGGTGCTGTCCCTAATACAAAATCACATTTCCCATTGAAACGCCCCTCGGGACGCCCCTCACGTGGTGTCGGTTCTGGCGGCAAATTCCATGCTGGTACTCCTCTGGACCCTTCGTTAAAGTTGACCTTGCTTCCCAGGCTTCTCTCAGGCAGGACGGTACCCCCAGGAAATTCCTCAAGACTCCTACAGGCCTGTGCCTGGCTCCTCTGAACAAGGGCCTATTCATCACCATACTGATTAGAGCTCCTTGCACCTGCAAATAGACACTTCTGCTATGGGGCCCAAATTCCGACCTCCATCATATCTTTAAGTCATAAAACATGTACCAAGAATCACAGTTAGTGCCTAGCACGACTTTCTTTCAACGAGCACATACAAATCAAAAGGAATGACTTTGTCTTTTCAGGCCTATCTGGATTACACGAAACAGGCCTATGCATCCTGCAGACATTAATTTCTTTGTTTAAACAGTATTCTAACTACCACACTGAATAAGTAAAACACTTCTATAAAACATATATTCCAGTTCTATGTTTAAAAATACATCAGATTATACCAACATTAAAGTCCATATCTCGTGACAGTGTAGCAGCACTATTCATTCTCTGTGAATTGCCATGTGGCCTACACATTTCATGGTTTACCGAATTACATTTCTTTTTTCATACTGCCACATAACATGAGACTTTAACATCATTCTAACATCACTACACATTTCTATATTAGTTTTTCACACAGATATGTCTTATTATTCAAATTAGGCACTCTTATATATTTACACTCTATATGTTCTACCCTCTTATATATACTTTTACTAAAATAATGCAACGTGCTTGTAAATATGGTGCACTTCTACATTTTTTCTCAATTTGCGCTCTCTCAGTCCCCCCTTTGATGACTTTCAGGAGTCATCACTATCAAATCACCATCCAAGATATGAATCTTTCAAACTGAAGTTGTTGCAATACCCCCTCGTTTCATCGTCTCTAGAGCCTTCAAACTCCTGTACTGAGTATCCTGCATCGCAGTCAGTCTTCTCTCTTGTTCTCTCATAGATCTCTGCAACCTGTTTGCTCTATACCATTTGTACAGTCGCACCAATCCCCACAAAGTGATTACACTAATCACTAATATGATGATGGGTTTCAGAATGTACCAAATGAAGCTCTTTCCTAGATTGGTAAACCAACCTCCAACTTTACCCATTCCTTGACCTACTTTCTCCCACACATTTATATTGGTCAAATCTTCTATCTCATGGTGTATTTCAGTAATGTTTCGTATGTACTTTTCTAGAGGTTTTGAATTGTCTGGAATGTAAGTGCAACATTCCTGGACCTTCAAAGCCTTACAGACTCCGCCCTCTTTGGCTAACCGAATGTCTAGAGCAAGTCGGTTCTGAAAAACCATTGCCCTTATCGATTGCATCTCTCCCTCCACCAGCATTAGGGATCTAGCAGTACTGGCGGATAACCTATCTACAACTGTTGCCAATCTTCTGATCTTGATGCCATTCAGTATTAGTCCCAAAAGAGGAAATGCAGCACCAAATACATCTCCAACTACCTCCTCAGTGCTGACATCTCTTCTGTCTCTAGCTTGTTACCCTCCCTTTCTAGATTCTCAGCATGGTATATTTTGGGGAAGACAATTGCCAAATAGCATGATCCGTACCAATTATCTGGTAGTTTCACATATGCATTTCTTCCACATACAAAATATACATTTGGGATCACCGGCATCTCCTTCAAGTAGTCCTTGGAGTAGTACTCCAATTGGAAAGCATGTTCACAACTGACTTCTCCCACAAACACATTCTCATAATATGTTTGACTTCTGTGTATACACAGCTTTCCCCTTTTCTCTCGGTCTAACGTTATTGGACCATTGCTACCCTTCCTTTGGTGTTCCCTTTCTTCCTGGGTCCAATCTGTTTTCCATTGTCCTGAAGCTTTTAGGATCTTTTGTCTTCTATATCGATCATCCACCTGCCCTATAAACTTTTTCTCAATTTCGGACACTTTACAAGTCAAATTGTTTCTTCGGGCATGTGAAGTATCTAATGTTCTCCATGGAAGGAAAAATTTCTGTAACCTGTCTTCACTCTTGTAATAATCCCATTTATTGAGGTGTTTATAATTTGGCACCTCCGGCAATACCGAGTCAAAGTTCGAGAAGTAATACTCGAACCCCTCACGTTCATAAAATATGCTCAACAACAAACTACATGATATTCCATAAGTCAATGGAAGATGATGATACCTGATGCCCTCGTCTACAGAGGCTGGCAACTGCATGCAGACATAGCAGTTCTTCGCCTCCATGGCATCAATATATTCATAAAGCAATTTGGCATAAGCATTTGATTTAAAATTCCCCTTGGACTCATCTGCATGTAATCTCTTAATCTCAGTATCTAACGAGGCTTTCTCTTTCTCAGTATTTTCCCCTTTTTCCCCAGCAACAGTGGTAGGCCTTTGTGTCGATACTCTTTTTGCTTCTTGTCTTGCTTTTGCTTCATGTTCATGTCCCACTACATATGATATAGTAACTACTAAAACTATAAGAAAAATCACTCCCACTAAAAGTGTGCCTACTATGCATTTTGTCTTGCGGTTCGGGTTGCCAGTCTCCATGATCTCAAACAGTGTAGCTCTGGTTTTCGTTCTCTATCGGTAAGCGCTTTACATGAAATATGGCTTTAAGGTGCCGACCTACACGCCATGGCGTTGGTAACTTATTTTATAATTACGTTCCCTGCTGTCTCCCTAGGATTCTGGTTTAAAATTAACGTACTTCTATTGTGGATCGTTTTCAATCGGCCTTGCGACCGCTTCCCAATCTAACAGATAACATCTAATTCGGTAAGCCCACACAATTAACCGTTTTACTTCCTACTCACCCTCCCGCCTTTTCTACACAATGAGAGCAGAGGCATAATACGGAGTCTCTTTAATCTAATTCACAGGTAATTCAAGGTACCCCAAACCACCCGTGGCTTCCTACCATTTTGACGGGCTTGGTAAGTGCCAGCCCAGAAGAATTATTATCAAATTAGTGCATGGAAACTACATAGTGTCAGAGCATAATAGGAGTTTAGCTCGCCTGGCAATGTACTATTTTATTCATAATATGCACTGCACAGTCTATCTTATGTTGAGATTCCCCTAGTATAACAGGATTTCCTCATAAGAATTTTGCTCAATCTTGCGGTTAAGTTCTGAACCATGTCACATGGGCTGCATGGGTTGGTGTTATTAGTCACGTACAACATAGTCAATGAAAAGTTGCTCCTAGTAAAGTGCTTTGGATGAATATGATCAAGTTGTGAGTAACTGACTTGCCACCTTTTTAATAATTTTGTGTTATTTCTCTCTTCTTCCTTTTTATGTGTATTTGTATGTCCAATTTTATGTTAAATTACAATTGTGTCATTGATATGGGTAATTTTGTTAGTCATTGAAATTAGGCAAAGGATCAATAGTCCTGAAGATGAACTCTTAATTAATTGAAGTTCGAAACGTCGTCGACAAAATACACAAATGTCACTAATCTATTAGTATTTTGTGTGCATATGTGTACTTTATGAATAGTCTGTATATAATTTATGTCAATCAGACTGCTTTTTTGTTTTGCCTAGAAAAACTGTTTTGTATGTTTCTCCTTGGTGGAGTGTGTTTAGTCAGGCACCGGCTGGTGTCCCACTTATATCTTTTAAAATTTTGATACGATTTTTCTTCATTCTATATAATTAAATTGTCCGGCTGGACATCAATATAGAACTATTTAGTCTATTTTGTATTGAATTTATTTGGTTGTTGTAGGGACCATTGTCTCTGTGAAAAAAAAAAAAAAAAGAACACTGGTTTTCGTTCTCAGCATAAAGTCTTTTCCTTCTCCTCAATGTCTCTTTTTCTTTGCACAATGTCTCTTCACGAACCACACCTGGAAACTGATGATTACCTCCGCAATCAGTCTTTGAGTTTTGCAGTAACACACGGCTTCAAATTCTTTTCAAAGTTTCTTCAAAATTCCATAACAAAGTTTCTTTTTACATAGCTTTTAAACAAAGTCTTTAGTAAAGTCTTTTAGCAATCCGAAATTATGCGTGTTCCAGCGACTCTCATTACACATTCTAATAACTCCAAGCGAAGAAGGAGCTCCTCAAGTATTGGAGTCCTTGAACTGCAAGGTGGAAATTCTACTGTGTTTAGAACCAAGTCTCTTATTCCGCTCAGGAGAGGAGGGTAGACGATGTTGAGTGTCAGCAACCCTTCGACCTCTACTCCTGGTATCAGCAACTTTATGTCCACCGTGATGATGGGGTCAATTCTGATCAGGGTCACTTCCCTCACCCTCCCGGTTCTGCGTGCTTCGGACATCTGTAGCAAGGTAGGTCCACTCAGGAGTAGAGTATCTTCTGCAAGGCACTCGCACTCTCCTTGATCTCCTTGGACCTTCCTGTTCTTGGCCCTGTGCACCTTCGTCCAGATCCGAGTCTTCAGATATAGGAGCAAGAGTTTCCTCTCCAGCTGGCTTCAAGCTTGACCTTCTTCTTCCTTCGGGCCAAGTAGCTGCTCCACGTCTTATTCTCCTATCCTCGCCCTTTCACTCGGTCCTTGATCACTCTGGACTTGATCTGTTTCTGAGTCGCATTCACAGCAACTTTCTCCTTCTGTAGCGGCTTCAGTTTCACTGCCGTCCTGTCCTTCTTCTTCCGGATCTGTAACGCTCCCAACTTCTTCAGACACCCCCACAGCTTGACTGATCCCCTCTAATGGTTCGCTGTCTTCAGCTGGATTCTCATCTGCGAGAGGAGCTGTTTCTTCCAGGGGTGCTGGAACTCTTCGGGTGTGGGAAGCGTGGATCCAATTTGGCAATCCTCCACACTTCACGGCAGTATTCGTTGTTAAGATAGCCTGGAAAGGTCCTCTCCAACGCACGTCTAGGAAATTTTTCCGGACATGCTTCTTCACCAGGACCCAATCTCCTGGGCACAGGTCGTGGCACAGATCTCTGGAAGATGGGACCTCAGCAGCCTGCACCTGGAAGGACACAGAATGAATGGCGTCAGACAGTCCTTTGCAGTAGTCCAGGATCAGGTCATCTGTAATATTCAGCAAAGCAGTTGTTGGGACAGTTGGAAGTCTCATCGCCCTCCCCATCAGCACCTCGTGAGGAGAGAGACCTGTCCTCCTGTCGGGTGTACTACGTATGCTCATAAGCATTAAAGGCAGAGCATCAGGCCAACTTAAGGAAGTGGATGAACACACTTTAGCAATTCGGCACTTCAATGTCCCGTTTATCTGCTCCACGATACATGAAGCCTCTGGTCGATAGCTACAGTGTAACTTCTGATCAATGTTCAATGCAGAGCAGAGCATCTTCACAATTTCACTGTTAAAATGTGTTCCTCGATCAGATTCCAGAGAACCTGGCACCCCGTAGCGCGGGATCAACTCTCTAAGTAACAACTTTGCTACTGTGAGTGTATCGCACCTACGTGTAGGGTATGCTTCGACCCATCTGGAAAATATGCATACAACCACCAAAACATACCTGAGGCGGTTGACTCTTGGCATCTCAATGAAATCTAATTGCATTCTGTTGAAAGGCCCCCCAGACCTCCCAATGTGACTCATGGTAACTGGTGTTCTTTTCCCTTCGTTCAGTTGCTGACATGTAACACATCTCCTACAGACTGCTTCTGCTGCAATCCTAAACTTAGGACAATACCAAGTCTGCCTAAATACCCTCAGCATGGCATCCCTTCCTAAGTGTGTTGGACCATGGATCTGTCGTGCCATTGGGCTCACTAATTCTTCCGGTAACACTGCTCTTCCATCTGCTGAAACCCAAAAGTCCATTTCACTTCTCACACAACCTGCTGTTTCCCAGGACCTTTTCTCAGACTCAGGTGCATTGTCTTGCATTTGTTTCAAATCTTCCCAAGTATCAACGGTTTCTAACATCATGTTTAGTTCTGTCTTTTCCTTAGCCCCATCTACTTCCACCTCCGTGAAAGTATACCCTTGCTCCGCACAGTAGCGGGCAACTTCGTCTGCATATCTATTTCCTTGTGACACAAAATCTGTATTTTTAGTGTGGGCTACGCACTTGACTACAGCGATTTCAGCTGGACCCTGCAATGCTTCTAACAGCAGTCGTACAAATTCCCCGTTTCTGATTGGCGAACCAGAGGAGGTCATGTAACCCCTCTGAGACCACAATTGCCCGAAATCATGAACTACACCGAAACCATATTGACTATCGGTATAAATGGTGACTCTCTTTTTGCTACCTGCTATACAGGCACGTGTCAGTGCAATGATTTCTGCTACCTGAGCGGAGTGTACTCCTTCCAGGCACGCGGATTCCACAACTCCAGTAATGGTGCAAACAGCATAAGCTGCTCTCAACCGACCAGTATCGTCTCTTAAACATGAGCCATCAACAAAAGAAATTTCATCAGGGTCGATCAATGGCTCATCCACAATATCTGGTCTGGGCTTCGTGCATAGTTCAGTCACATCAAGGCAATCGTGATCTTCACAGTCTTCGCCTTCAATAGCATTAGGAAGTGGCATCAGTGTAGCAGGATTCAAGACAGAGCCCCTCTTAAGGGTCACGTTCTCTGCAGCAAGAATAACTTGTTCATAGCGCGTGAGCCTACTATTGGTCAAGTGCTGCGTCTTGGTCCTAGTCATTAACAGTTCTACAGAATGCGGTACATACACCACTAATTGGTGTCCCATCACAATGTTCTCACAACGTTCAATGCTGACACCTGTTGCAGCAACGGATTTGAGACATCCGGGCAACGCTGCGGCTACCGGATTTACAGTAGCCGAAAAGTATGCAACTGGTCTACGGGCATTCCCATGTACCTGTACCAACACTGATAACGCACATCCCTATCTTTCACAGCAGTACATTGAGAATGGTTTCTCATAGTCTGGCATTCCCAAAGCCGGAGCACGACACAAATCCTCTCTCAGCTGTAGGAACGCCATTAAACAATAGTTGTCCCATGGTACCGGATCACTCACCTCCTTGTGCGTCAGTTTTTGTAAAGGTTTCGCTTTCAGTGAAAAGTTAGCTATCCACTGTCGGCAATAACCAACCCTTCCTAGGAACATCCTAACTTCTCTCTGTGTCGTAGGCGCATTCATTTTCATGATGGCCTCTATCCTATCTGGAGACACCTTGCGCTTTCCCTTCTCTATCCGATGACCCAAGTACTGTACTTCTGTCAGACAGTACTGCAATTTGCTCGGGGATACTTTGTGTCCATTTTCAGCCAAATGATTTAGCAAAGCAATGGTGTCTTCCCTGCAAGCTTCCTCTGTTCCTGACGCAACAAGTAGGTCGTCTATGTACTGGACCAGAACTGAGTTCTGTGGTAGTACTAGACTTTCAAGGTTCTTCTTCAACAGCTGGTTGAAGATTGAAGGGCTATCTGTGAACCCTTGTGGGATTCGACACCATGTTAAGACGCGACTCTCCATTTTGAACGCGAAAAGATACTGGCTCTCTTCATCTAATGGAATTGAAAAGAAGGCTTGACAAAGGTCTATCACTGTAAACCACTCAGCTAGGAATGGTATCTGAAACAGTATCACCGATGGATTCGGTACCACTGGACAACATGAAACAACAATGCTGTTAATCTTTCGAAGATCCTGCACTATCCTGAACTTCCCACTAGGTTTCTGCAAACCCATAATCGGGGAGTTACATGGACTGCCCACGATTTCTTTCAGTATTCCCTGTTGAATCATGGAATCAATCACAGGTTTTATTCCTGCAATCGTCTCCTGGGACAATTTATACTGAGGCATTCTCGGATATTCAGCATTTGGTTTTACCATGATCTTCACTGGTTCCACCCCTTTAATCAGTCCTATCTCTTCCCCAGTAAAATCCCATACCTCAGATGAGACAGCATCTCTTAAGTCCCAAGGAAGGTCTTCCACAGTCAGAGTAGGATACAATTCTACACATGTTCTTGAATTGGCAATCTTAAAGGTAGCATCATTGTCTGTGGTCTGTACCTCCACACCCTGAGGTGTGCAGTATATGGTGCAGTTCAGCTTGCACATTAAGTCTCTTCCTAGCAAACACACAGGACTAGAATCACATACCACAAACTGATGTTCATTTGTGTAATTCCCTATTTTCACTGACACTGGTTCTGTCAAAGGGCTAGTCATTCTCCTATTTGTGACTCCTACCACCTGAATTGTTTCCCCCGACATTGGTAGGTCCGGAACCACTGCTGATCTCAAAGTTGATCGAGTAGCTCCGGTATCCACCAAAAACGTGGTAGGACACCCTGCCACTTCAGCCTCAACAAACGGTCCTCTTTGATCCACCTCTAGAACTGCCCCGAGGGTACAGTCCTCTTCTCTGCTCACACGTTGTCCTGTCAAGGGATCTATGTAGTAACATTTTTCTTCCTCAATGAAAAGAGGCATTTGCTTATAGATCTTTCCCCCTGTCATAATCTTTGGTGGCTGTGGAAACTGAGCTCGCGGAGCCGAGGTCCCCCCTTTGGCCACCTTGCTTCTTGGAACTGTTACCCCTTGAACTGGAACCTCTTGAACTTCCTCCTCTAACTCTAGTTCTCCGTTTTCAGGTTTATAAGGGCACTCGCGTCTCCAATGTCCCACCTGGTGACACTGGTGGCACTTTGTCGTTTTCTTTAACGTGGCAAAGTCTATTCTAGGTCTCTGGCTTTCCTCATTATCCTTTATACTGACTATTCGACTTCCGTCCCATTGTCACCATTCCCTGTTTTTGCTGTCTGCCCTTTCCGGCTGACTGCATCTGTACCACCATCAGCTTTTCTTTTAGTTTCTTTGTCTTGGAATCTATCTCATCACTGCAATATCTCGCATACCGCAAAATCTCATCCAGTGGTCTGTTCTGCCAGCAAATTAAATGTTGCTGAATCATCAAACAAATATCAGGTCTCAATCCCAAAACAAACTTTGATACAAACTGTCCTATATCTTTGGGGTCCATTACGTCGAGCCCACTGTACTGTTTGAATGTTTTCAACAATCTTTCATAAAACTCATGAACTGTCTCCTTTGGCTCCTGTCTTGTTCGGTCTATTTTTACCCAATCTATGTCTTGTGGTGGCACCTTATCTTTCAGCCAAGTTATTACCCTTTCATACTTTAGCATTACCGTCTCTGACGGTCCATTAGTCTGAGCATTCCTTTCTGGTTCTGCAGTTGGCCATTCAACACTAACCTTGCATGCTGTCCACAAATCTCCTGGGACAACGATGTCAAATAAGGTGTTCAAATCTATCCACAACACCTTTGAAATTTTCACAAACCTTTCTACCTGCTTGTACCACTCTACTGGATTGTCCCTTAACTTCGGAAATGAGTTGGTAAATGCAGCCAAGTCTCCTCTACTCCAGGGCACATGTACATAATTCCCATTCGATATTTCTCGCAAAGGGAATGCCTCCATCTGCATTAGCCTTCCCTCCGGAGTCATCACACTCGTGCTCCGTCTAACAGTACACCTTTTGGACCACCTCTCCTACCATTTGTCCAGATCTCTCCATGCTCTTATTCCTGCTATCAGTTCCCTTATATGTGTTCTCAATCCAGTTGTCCTCTTTTCGTCTAAGTCCTGATCTGTATATTGTAACCTATGGTTACTCTGCAATGTCTTCGTTCTGGACAAATCTACCCTATACTTGTCTGCCAGTTCAGACAGTTTCTCATGAGTTGCTCTTGCCTTCCGAGTAACATCCTTTGCTATGAACAGCAACTCATCTTGCTCGTATAAATCAATCCTTTCTAAAGGCAGTGTACCATCTATGATCTCCCCAAAATCAGATTTTAAGCTGGTGACATCAAGTCTTTTGACTTTTACTGCAGCTTTCAGTACATCAGCTCTAGGGGGTCCATTCACATCTCTCCCATCCCAGCTCCTAGTCCTACGTCTAGGCTCCGGTGAGTTACGGGGAGTTTTCCCATGCTCCCACCTCTCCAGATCCCATGCCATTCCGTCCTCTCTGGGTGGATGATGAAACACCCCATTGCCTCTCATAGTCCCACATCCCCCATCCTGACTGGTTTCTCTAGGTGGTTGGCAAAGCATTCCATTATTCCCCATTTCATCCCCATTTGCCTGAGGTCTCTGAGCACTCGGCGCATGGTAAGACCCTTCACTGTTCCCACGACTCCAGTGCTGTATATTCTCATTGGGTGCGTGGTGAGTGCACCTAAACCTTTCCCTATACTCCAGTACCATTTGGTCTCCACCTTTTTCAAAGAGGCGAGACATCTCTACACATTCCGTACTTCTTCTATTTGGTTCCTGTCCATCCCTACCGTCTATATGACGCATAACTCCTCTATTCTCCTGACTTTGACCCTCACGCTCCTGACTGCTTTCACTTGCCCCGCAGTGAGACACTGTCCCGTTGCCTCGACTTCCCCATCCGGCCTCTGCTCTGGACCTGTTGCTTGGTGTTTCTGTGGACCCATCCCATTCTCTCAAGTCTGCTCTTAGCTCTGTATAGGTTTTTGGCCGTGGTCCCCTCAGGTCCATCGGTCCTCTTTGACCCCCCTGTTCTATTACGGGACCCACTGCTGAATCTAATGGGGCGTTCCACGTTACTGGTCCTGGCAATTGTCTCCAGGCATTTGTCGTGTTTTTCCTCCTTTCCATCTCAACTCTTTCTCTATCTAGCTGTACCTGTTCTTCTTCTCTCCCCTTCTCTGGGTGGTAAATCTACCGTATAGGTCCTATGGTAACGGGTACTTGTAGAGCATCTGGTAATTCATAAGACTCAACTCTCTCAGATGTTGGCATCTTCTGCACTGCAATCCTTCCAACCACTCTCTGTGCTGCATCAGGTTGAGGTGACTCTCCACCTTTGATAGGTACCCAATCCGCTATAGGGAGTGGCCTATACCCTTCTATGCCAACCCTGTCTTCCTTTGGGAGCCCCGCACCTTCCGTCTCCCTATTGTCTGGAGGTGGTCTATCTATCAACAATCTATTTATTAGATTGTCCTCCGACTCGCTCTCTTCATCCTCGTCCATAACCCTCTACTCTCCTGCCACCTCTCTCACTGGGTACAACTTATCTACCTCAATTGTCTGTACCCTCCACCTCTTGGTGTTCTCATCCCATTTGGAATCTCGCACTGCTCTTACCGATCGTGTCAGCCTTTCTTGGCGCCTATTCAGATTCCTGTCGTGCGCTGCCCTAATCCATGCGTTAAGGGCCTCAAACTGTGTCGGTCTAGGCTGAGGTTTCAATGAGGACATGGTTGCTTTCAGCCGATGTAACACCTCTAACTTAAACGTCCCATACTTTGGGAACGGCAGTTCCTCATTCCCTTCTGTAAGCTTGCTCCAATCCCCAATCCACAATATAGTGTGCAAACCAACATTCGCTGCCATATAGTGAGCCGGTGTACCCTCTGGCGGTGCCTCTCCCCCGTAAAAAGACTCTCTCCTTTCTCTCTTAAAAATATTCCTCAAACATTTAAAACACTTCATGTTCAAATCTACAACTTTCTATTTTCTCCGGTTTATTTACTTCCTGATGACAATCCACCAATCTCAGCACTGTTCTCGCTAGCTGCCCTATCACTGCGCGGCTTCTGCTGACGTCACACCAACCGCCCTATCACGTCGCGGCTCCTCACTAACCGCCCTATCTCAGCGCGGCTCTTTCCAACGTCACTCGTCCCCCTTCGCAGCAGTTCCCCTCCTTTCTCAGCTCGTCTTCGCGGTCATGCATGCGTCCCATTCATACTCTGAAAAATGATTACTTCCGACCAAGCGATCACTTTTCTTGGCTGTACGTCCACAGCCTAACTGTAATTGTCACCTTAACCGACGAAGTGTCTTTCCGTGTACGTCCAGACAATCGCCTTCTCTGATAGGTTACTTGCACACAGTAACTTTCGACCTGCGTCTGTTACTCACACACTCACTCTTACACTCCCCCTATCTCGGTTCTGCGGCGGTCAATGGTACCTCATGACCCCCTTACTCTGGTCGACAATTACTCTGGGTGTTCGATACACCCGAACCACTCAAGCTCTTCTCCGAACTTAAGATTTTACCAGGTTGCGCGCGCTTACAACCTTCTCGCATTCACACTACAGGCATTCAGCTCCGCATGACATTACAATACAAATACAACACAAAACACCGCAATCTGTTCACGCATGACCCTTGTTATACTCACTCCCGTTCGATACTGCTGCTTTTCTCTCGCGCCGTCAGCACCTTCTTCGGCAGGCCACCTCCCGATCTCTAGGGGCCTTGGGGTAAACTAACCTAGTCTAGGTTACCTTCCTCAAGAAGATAACCATCCTCTGCTACCAACTGTTAACGCTGGATTTCTGGTCGGTTGTTACCTTACCAGATCCCAGCTCAGGTCGACTGGATCGTTGGTACCTGTCATTGAGTAAAAGGCAACCCACTACTAGATCAATCAAATAAGAACTTAAACCACTCCAAAGAACCACTTACTATAATATAAGTTTTAAAAGTTTATTGTAAAGCCAAAAACAGCTGAAGATACAAAAGTCTCAGCATAAGATTCAAAAGATACACAGGTACTAATATAAACAAATATTCTCTAAATGCTCTTAATCTTCCAAAGAATATTACTAAAGCCAATTCAAATGTTAACAGAGTTGCAATAATAACTATGATCTGCAACTTGAGAGTCATTTACAGAAAGGAAAAGTTCTGGTTAGACTGTCCCTACACTAGACTAAGTGACATCCCTACTTAACAGATCTTAACCTAAAAAGGTGTCAGCAGTGGTGACTTCCAAAGAAGATCACACACTTCCCTTAGTCTCTGAATCGAATTGATTTCTTGCAGTCTACCTATCTGCCTACCCATCCGCTCTCTTAGGCTCCTCAGACCCTCTGTTCTAACTCCACCCCGGGGTGCTGTCCCTAATACAAAATCACATTTCCCATTGAAACGCCCCTCGGGACGCCCCTCACGTGGTGTCGGTTCTGGCGGCAAATTCCATGCTGGTACTCCTCTGGACCCTTCGTTAAAGTTGACCTTGCTTCCCAGGCTTCTCTCAGGCAGGACGGTATCCCCAGGAAATTCCTCAAGACTCCTACAGGCCTGTGCCTGGCTCCTCTGAACAAGGGCCTATTCATCACCATACTGATTAGAGCTCCTTGCACCTGCAAATAGACACTTCTGCTATGGGCCCCAAATTCCGACCTCCATCATATCTTTAAGTCGTAAAACATGTACCAAGAATCACGGTTAGTGCCTAGCACGACTTTCTTTCAACGAGCACATACAAATCAAAAGGAATGACTTTGTCTTTTCAGGCCTATCTGGATTACACGAAACAGGCCTATGCATCCTGCAGACATTAATTTCTTTGTTTAAACAGTATTCTAACTACCACACTGAATAAGTAAAACACTTCTATAAAACATATATTCCAGTTCTATGTTTAAAAATACATCAGATTATACCAACATTAAAGTCCATATCTCGTGACAGTGTAGCAGCACTATTCATTCTCTGTGAATTGCCATGTGGCCTACACATTTCATGGTTTACCGAATTACATTTCTTTTTTCATACTGCCACATAACATGAGACTTTAACATCATTCTAACATCTCTACACATTTCTATATTAGTTTTTCACACAGATATGTCTTATTATTCAAATTAGGCACTCTTATATATTTACACTCTATATGTTCTACCCTCTTATATATACTTTTACTAAAATAATGCAACGTGCTTGTAAATATGGTGCACTTCTACATTTTTTCTCAATTTGCGCTCTCTCAGGAGTTAGGATTCACTCCCATTAAATTGTGAGGTTTACACACCATGAACGATCAGTGTTCTAGCCATTGAACAGCGAGATTTTGATTGATTGAAAAAGGGGGTTTTCTCAGAAATGAACATTTCACCTAGCACATTTGCAGTTTTGGTTTTTAAAGAAAATGTTCACCTTTGTCCATAGCAGTTGTGCACGTTCAACTTATGCAATGAACAGTTATATATTTCTTACAAGGGATAACTTTTTAAGTATCAAAATGTAACTTTCTTTGCACATATGTGCAGTGAAATCTTGAGCAGTCCCTTGTGAGCAGGTCTGGTAAGGTTGTAGATGCAATGTAAGAGCCATTTTATTTTTATTTATTTCTCTTGACCTGTAATTTTGCCTTTACATTTGGCTCACGAAGTATACTTATCTTGTGAAATATATTCGCTTTAAGATGACATTTCACTGACTGAAAAATGTGCTTCTCCCTTGAGGGCGGCCTTTGCGCTAACTGAATAGTGAGATTTACACTCACTGCAATGTGATCATTCTATTCTTCAGTGGCGGCTCCTCCGCCTCAGTCGCCCCACTGCTTTTGAGCAGTGTAAATAAAGGAAACATAAAATATGAACTCAAAGTTTTTATCATTTTATGTTTCCGTGCCTCTTTGGAGGTGGGTGGAGCTCCTCTGCTCTCGGAGCAGGCCAGGGGAGGAGTGGTTTGCCCACTCAAAGTGTGCAATGACTGTTTGGCCGGCCCTCTGGGGCTGACCAAATAGTAATGCACATTTTGCATATTTTTCATGCAGGCTGCATTACCGCCTGAGTGGAGAACATCCCCAGGCCTCCAGTTCCCATCTGAATGCCGAACCACAGCTCTTAGATCAACATTGCAGCATTGTAATTGGTCAGGGGAGCCTAAGTACTTACCAAGCACAAAGCTGCATTGGAGCGTTGTGATTGGTCAGGGGAGCCTGGGTGTTTCCTAGATCCTGTTCGGCCAAGTCCTGACATGGATGAGAGACGCGGAGGCAATGAGGTAAGGTATATATTTTTTATACATCCCCTTTTGCCCTGCCCCACCCTGCCACCCCTGATCAGTGGCGCCCGCCACTGCTACTCTTGGAAATGTGATGTGAGCTTTCAAGTCATTGAAATGTGAGGTTTCCACTCCCTGAAAAATGATGTCTGAACTCCAACAATATAGGAATTTTGCCATCCTTCAATACGAGCTTTCCTCTCACTGAAAGATGCACTTTCTAGTCACTCAAGTATGTGATTTCCCTCATTAAAGTGTGAACTTTCCAATCACTGAAAAATTAACTGTGCACTCAGTAAAAACGGAATTTTTACTAATAGTGATGTGAGCTTTGCACTTACTGAAAGTTTTGTACAATGCATTATGAGCCTGCAGCAGACACAATATTAAGCAATCCCCTCAAAAGTAGATGCTTAATACATAAATAACTAAGCATGTCACACTTTGAAAAAAAACACAGTTCTACTCTATAAAATAATAGCCTTTTAATCATTGAATGTATGCTTCCTACTTTTTGTAGCGGTGTGTCCTCTACTGCTCTTTACAGCTTTTTTTGTGTGTGAGTTTCCATTAATTAGAAGGTTAATTCTTCACACATTTAGAGGGAGTGGTTAATCCAATAAAATAGGTTTATCGCCTCTTTGAAGGGAAACTGTCCACTCAAAAACATAGTAGTATCTGAGTAAACAAGATGCCATTCATTCTTCAGCACATCTTCCTGGGAAGTAGATTGTGATAGATGAACTTCAATCAGCCTGACAGCTCTGTCAATGGCCTCAGGATGGTGTGTTGTCTGATTGACAGGTAGCAGACGGTGCATGAATGAAATTGTCACTGTTGCCGATGGTAGTCACTTGCTTGCTCATAAAGCTACTGGAGAAAGAATGCCTGCCCAAAGAAGTGCCTGCTTATACAAGGCAAGCTTTTCATTTTAGCGTGAAAGATAGTAGTAAAGCCTCTCGTGTGACATAACTCATTTCAAAAAAAGTTTGATGCAGTGATACTTAAGAGCAAAAGAAAGAGCCACAGATAATGTATTGGCAGTTGCTTAAGTTGCCTCTACCTGGCACACAATGTAATGTGTATCTCTAATTTTACGAAGTCCGAATAGTAGAGGGGACTAGCCATCTGTATGACAAAATCTATTCAAAGAAAAATCATCATATGAGCCAAATAAATAATTTGCATTTTACGACTATTATTATTATCAGTTGTGGCAATAATAATTTTCTACTCAACAGCTTTCTCATTGTGAACGGTAGCCAGCTGCTGCCCGTCCTGAGACATCATGATGGGAGGCATTCTAGCGCTCAATTTTCTTGTTTGCGCTCGCCAACTTTATGTTGTCGAGAAGTGTGCAAGAAAAAACTCTGCCACGCAACGGTTGGCAAACGTTTTCTGGAATACCATGCTCCAAGCGGAGCGCTGAGTGGGCAAAACTACGCAAACTTCAACGGCGGAGCAGTGTTTATCGCCCACCCCTTATAACAAGCATTTGCAATGCAATCAGTCTCGCATTTGGAACCTTATATGTATTTAGCTATGCAGCACATTAGCCTGGGTGCTGAAACATCTACTGTTCTTTAACATGAAGGCAAAGTAAGCACCAAACTGCGTGACACGCCAGGTATGGGAACACATGGAGAAATGGTATAGTCCAAAGTTCTGTTTTTAATATAAAATCAGGGCCTTCGGTGGTCATATCACTGAAAATACAACATTTGTGAAAAAAAAAGAAGAAAGAAGAGAACATTTGGGAAGCGTGGAGGGTATACCAGGGACTCTGATAAGGTGGGGGTTATGATAGTACAGAGTATGCTTGATGTCTCTATTTGGCAACATGTATGACAGATTTTTTTTCTGTTCAATAATTTTATTAGAATTTAAAAGAGTATATAAACATTTGAATAACATATAGGTGATACATAAGAGAAAATAAAAAGTATGAATACATCATAAGTTGATATCTGAGATAAAATATAAAATGAAATCCAAAAAGCCGGGAACCAAAGCAATGGCATCACCATAGATTATAAAAGAAAGAAAAATAATAGAGAGAAAAAGAAGAAAACAGAAAGAAAAAGATAGAAAAAGGAAGAAAAGAAGGAGAAACAGAAGGGAGGTTAAAGAAAAAGAGGGGAAGAAGAGCAGGGAAAGAAGAGGAAGAAGAAGAAGGAAAAGATCTTCTGGGGAGCTACACTTATACAGAAGGACAACATTCACACAGCCGAATCAAAAGGATACTGAGCAACCAAACCCTTAGAAGATAAATCCATATATGAGCCTAAAGTTTTCCAGACCCCTTTAGAAATTGAAGGAGAGAGATGAGCATCCTCAACTGAGGAGTGTGCACCTCTTAAGAAAGAGACCCAAGCCCACCAAGTGTGATAAGAGATCGAAGAAAAAGATTTCCATTCCATAAGAATTACTTTCACTGCAATAGTTAATAGCAAATCTAGTAATTGGGAATCTAAGGAATCTAAGGGTAGTGGAGTACGAGATGCCAGTGGACCTAACATAATCATGGGGAAAGAAAGCTGAAACCGGAGGTTAAAAATCAATTGAAGATGTTTGTGTATTAAGTCCCAAAAGGGTTTAAGTAGCGAGCATTCAAAAAACATGTGTAGGTAATCACCTGGACATAGACCACAACTCCAACAAAGATCATCATCCTTCAATTGAAGAGAGTGTAAACGCACCGGAGTCCAATGGAGCAGGTTAATAGAGAAAAATTTAGATTGGATTAAAGATGAGCAACCTTATTCCGAAGAGAGAGCTTCCCAATCAAGCGCCAATCATCTGCAGAGATCTGGGCAATAGCATCCTGCTCAAAATGAGATATCAATTTCTGTTGTGTGACAGTACATTCGGCAGGAGAAGCATCAGAGATAAATTTATAAATTTTAGAAGCTACATGACCTAAACGAAGCCACATTTGAAATAATTTAATAGAAGAAGAGGTTGGAGTCAGACGAGTTTTAGCTAACGCCACCTTTATTTTCAGGAAAGTGTAAAAGTCCAAATTATTGAGAAAGAACTGTTGGGATAAGGTAGAAAAAGGAAGTGGATCTCCATTGGAGTCATACAAATGATGCACTAAAGTTATCCCTTTGTTAGCCCAATACAATATCAACCCAGGGTCAATAACAATTTTGATACGAGGATTGTGCCACAGCGAGGACCATCTTGATTTATGAATAGGAGTAGTAACTCGTCTATCAACCTGTTTAATTGCTGCAATGGTATCTAAGATGATAGAGCACGAGAAAGGGATAGAAAGAGTAGAAGTAGTTAGAAAAGATAAGGGTGGTAAGGGAGAAGCAATACTCTGCTCAATGAAGAGCCAAGAAGGAATATGATCAGGACACGAAGAAAGCCATAGCGCCCCCTGCGAGGCCAAAAAAGCAGTTTGATACTTTTCCCAATCAGGAAAGTTACAACCACCCAACTCATAAGGTTTCTTCAAGTATTTATTAGCAATTCGAGCCCTCTTTTCATTCCAAAGAAACTTAGAAGTAAGGGAGTTTATTGTATGAAAAAAGGAAGGGGAGAGTTTCACAGGGAGCATTGAAGAAACAAAATCAATAATAGAGGTAATCATCATTTTTATAGTTTGAAACCGGCCCCACCAAGAAATATATTTAGGAGACCAATTCTCTAAAAGCGGTCGTACTTTATTAATAGTCTGAGCCTCATTATATGCAACAGTATCATAAAGAGTACTGCAAAACCTGATACCTAAGTATTTAAGCTGTTTAGATTGCCACTTAAACCCTGCAGAGCCCATATGAGCCGGAAAGCAGTAAGCGTTTAAAGGGAACATTTCCGTTTTGTCTCTATTAAGAGTATAGCCAGAAACACCCGAAAAAAGAGAGATGGTATCCAAAATCGCGGGAATGGCCCTTTCAATATCTTCAGAAAAAATAAGAACATCATCTGCATATGCAGCAGTTTTAATACAATGCGAGCCAAAAGTAAAACCTCTGATGTCTGGATGGATGTCAATCAAACGGAGCAACGGATCAATAGAAAGTAAAAACAAAAGAGGGGACAAAGGGCAACCTTGCCTGGTGCCTTGGCGAAGATTGAAAAAAGAGGAAGTGGAACCATTGATTCTAATATTCGCTCTAGGTTTGGCATATAGGGACATAACCATATTAATAAACGATTCACCCAAATTATATGTATGACAGATTTGAATGTCAAAAGCTTGAGATGATTATTGATGTACTCTTTGAGTGTGTAAATGACCTGGTTTAATAAAAAGATCTACAAAAAATATATATATATATTAAAAAAAAATATTTTCCCTGGGTGCTCGTGGAAGACCATTTCTATGGACTGGAAAGTCCCTAAGTGGAAGCTGACAAGGCCTAGGGCTGATCTCCAGAGCCCACATAGTACATACTCATTTAAGTATATAATAAGTATATACTAAAGTATATACAAGAAGTCTCAAATGCTCGACCTAAAATGTGTAGCATGATGTACTCCAGAACTCTCTGCTATGAGGCTGTATAAGTCCTTCTTGCATTCAGTTCCCTTGAAGGGCCTTAACCTGTAAAAACAGTATTCAAAGAGCATGAAAATCTGACTGAGCTGAGGATTCAAGCATTTGCACAAAATAGAGGTAAAGTAGAGTGATTTCTATTATTCGATCACCTTTCCCAGCCAGTATCTTTTACCCATTCTTTCATTTTAAAAGCTTCATCCTTGTCTCACTTGTCCTCCCACAGGGGAGTGGCATTTATATTCTTTCTTCAAATAAATAGTAAACTGGCAAGTTTTAAATAATATGTCCACTTTTGTACTGTGGAAAGTAGAAGTAAGTTTTAGATTTGCAGAAAAAGGGAAATAAACCAATACCAGAAATGTTCTAACTATACAAACGTAAATGCATTAGTAGCGCTAATTATGCGGCTACTTTGTGAGGGTTTGCCAACAACAAAAACACTACACATTTTGAAAATACTTTTTTTATGCAGGCTCCTAGCTGTGCCACGTTCTACTTCAGCATATATTGTTCATAAAGAGTTTGCAACCACATATATAGAAGATAGTATTTAAACTAGTGCTCTTTTGACCTGGCATGCAATCTGGGCTAAAAGAAGAACGGAATTTACTAAATATATAATTAAGTACTGTTTGGCCTTAGATGTTTGAAACAAAATCCCTTGGTTTGCTCAGGTGAAAGATCTCATAAAATTGTGTAGACACTAATTTCACTATTGATGACCCATACAGTATTTAAATTATAGTATAAAAAGAACTAAAACTTATTGTTATGGACCAGAGAGAGCATATCAAACCATCTGTAAAGAGCTACCTTAACTGCCACATGCCTATTATTATTCAGAGCTACTTAACTACTGTAACCTATATACAAGAAATGTTTTATCTTTCTAGGTTTTGGCTATGCACTCTGCACTTTATTGTTGCATTTCCACAAATGGGGTCATGGGCTAAGAATCTACAATCTTTCCCATGTAATGGCAAATTTTCACAGTATACGCAACATTTTATCCTTTTCTGCAAATTTGATCAGGATCTCAGAAAACACATTTTTAAAACCATTATTTATTTCCGATAGATTGATTAATTTTAAAGATGCTTTTAACTGTGTGTGTAATCTAAATACCGTAGAGGTTTGCTTTGCAGTAGCAACATTTATCACATCTGCAATAAAATGAAGGAAACGCCTTACCAAGAACATTTGTTGTATGAGAGAGCTTAATTGCATATATCAAACTAGCAAACTGTGATGATTAGAATATATTAATGACAGTATGTCTTGATATCTTGAACGGATTTTGTCTTATGTTGGCATTTTATTGCCAAAGATTCGGAAGGTATATTAAAATTGACACGACTGTGTGATATTTATGTCTTTTATGGCATTTAATCCGAATAAAGATTAATTTCAATTGAATTGAACTGTGCAATTATGGTTTAGTTCAGATACAACCATGTCTCATCTCTAATTACAGCTGGAAAACTTACCATAGAAATCAGTGGATATGTAGAAGGCTTTAGCATCCTAACTTCTTATACAAAATGCCTGGAAAAGTAGTTGTTTTTAAAGTGCGGGGTTTTCCTATTCATGGTTAGAGGAGAATAGGGATGCCTGATGCCTGACAAGGCTGTTCGGTTCTCGGAACTCGGCGGAGACGAACTAGATGTGGATGTGCACAGGTCAATGTATCACGATCGACCTGCTGGTATTTCAGTGCCTACATAAAAGTTCGTGTGGTCCTCACAAATCATAGGGCCAGGAAATAGTAAAAACCATAATAGATGTTAGTTCCTGTGGCGTGGATTGCTACAACATCTTTTAATCTCTATCACTAAGATTTAAAATGTCTTTTCCTGCCTTCTTTTGACTTGGCGCATCCAGAAAGGAAGACCTAGCCCAGGCCTTTACAAATACAAGCACACATTACTTCTGGGGTTATCACCCTTGAAAAGGCGTCATATGGATTTCCAACTTTGAAGATACTAATTGGAAGGATTAATTTTTCAACTCTTAAGCCCTGAAGAAGTCCCTTAGGGACGAAACGCGTCAGCTGTTCTCTGCTTATGTTGGAAAATAAAGATTGAAAACACAAGAAAAGACATCATCCTCACTTGTTTTATTAACAAATAATTGTACTCAAAATGATTGTGTGGTGCACCTTTGTGTATGTTTAGTGGAAGGAACATAGTCTAGGTCTCACTCACCAGTCTCGCCCTCCCCAAATGTTTAATTGGAAAGCAGGATAAATATGCCAATGTATGCCAAATGTGATTTTAAATGTACATAAGCTGGGCCTACCAAGGACTGGATGCCAGAAGACCTTTGAATGTATTCTGTAGAAAGGGCCATTATGGTGCCCATGGTCACAGATAGATCTACTCCACTCTTCATACTCTCAGATTAAATTTGGTATTAGCGAAAGAATATGACTTGTGGAGGTGGACACCAAATTCTGGGAACCATTTATCAGGGACATCCGGCTTCATGAGTTGCTCATCTATTCGCCCTCCTCCAAATCCAGATGCATATTTACTAATATTTCACTGAACATAGGGCAGCAAGCAAAGTTGCTGCACTGCATTGTGTGAAAGGGAGAGAGCAGAAATGTTCCATATTTACAAAGATCTGGATCATTTCTGCTCCCTTCTTGCACCAGCACACTGTGTGGACCCAAGTGCCAACACAGGCACCCTTCACCATGGTGGAAGGGTGCCTGTGTTACAGGCAGATTTTTTTTGTGCCCGAAGGAACAACTTACTGCATAAAATAATCCTTAGAGGCATTTTCCTCTTTCTATGTGTGCTGCAGAATGCAGCACACATGGAAAGAACGAGGAGAAATAAAGACATTTCTTCTTTTTACCCTTCACTGGGGAAGTCAATGCATTTGGACGCATTTCCAGGTTTACTAGCTTTACTAAATCTGGGAATGCACCAACATCCATGGGTGGATGCATGGGAGATTCCATGCGCCACCCATGGGGAGCCGCTCAAGTTGAGATGTAACAAGATGCAGCTGAAGCAACTGCATTGCATTGCAATTCTTTATGTAGCCACGCAAATCAGGATTGTAAATTCCAAATAAGTCTTTGCATTGCCCTGCGTCACCTTGCGAGACACACCAGCGATGCAAAGGCTTAGCAGATCTAGTGCCCAGCCTTAAAATCATGCACTAAGTGCCAGAGGAAAGACACATAAGGTGGGTAGAGGGAAATGAGGTGTGCTTTTTTAATTTACAATGAACGTAAAAAGATGATTAGGTCTCATTTGGAGGACTTTCTTTTCACATTCATTGATAAATTGATACACAGTTTAAAGGTCCAACTGCCATTTTACACTTATTGCATGTTTAGAAATGCAATGTTGCTTAATCACGATATCCTTTCAATAGCAATTGCTATTTAAATTTGTATGAACCTGGTGGAAATGAAATCCAGTCTTGTAGAAAATATTTGAGTCAGGAAGTACATTGCACAGGGACGGGGGCAAGATGGCGGACACGCAATTGACCGAGTGAGACAGGCTGCGTTTGCTCTCCACTGCTAAATCCCCCCTATAACCTCCTGGCAGCTATCGAAGCAAAGCACACCGTGGGAATGCTGTTTTAAGCTTTGGGGAATGCTTTGGTTTGTTATACATTTGTATCAGAAAGGATTCCAGCGTGTTTTGTGGGCTGCATCTTACCGCGGATACTGGCTGTGCTGTGTAGCGGCTGATTCTCGGCGCCGAGCGGTGAGGATCGCGGCTGCAGCTGCGGTTTAGGTAGAGAGTCCATCGGAAAACCCGGGTCGGAACAAGCAGCCAGTAATGGCACCTAAGAATTCCAAGGGCCAAAAGACTCGGGCGGCGGCTGCCATCACCTCGACCACTCCTGTACATGCCACATCCTCAGCAGGCAACGTATGCACCGGTGCTTCTGGTGCACTTCAGGAAAAGGCTATTCCACCTCTGGGGGCTATCCGGACTGCTGCGGATGATGGCGGCGTGAAGCTAAGGGTTCCCGGGATCTTTAAAAAGAAGCCGCAAACAAAAGGTAAGATCCCGGATACCGTGTCACTGGCCGGTGCAGTAACTTCTCCGCAAGCTGGCTGGTTAGCTGATAAAGTAACAGACATGCCTGTACCATTAACAGACATATCCGTGCCCGGCACATGTCTGAACTTACCTCTTTTGTCAAGACAGCAAGAGATAGTGGGGGGAACGGTGATTGCAGAGACTGATAAACTCAATATCAATCTGGCTTTGGCTGCGGACAATGTGCCAGAAATGGTTGCTCCTTTCCAACAGACACTGGGGGCCGTAGTCGATCTTCAGAGGGCTCCATCCCCAGCAATGGCCAGTGGGAATCCTGGTGAAACACAACAAGCGGCTGGGGTCAGGAGGGAAATACCTGGTCAAGATGTGACAAAAGATGCTGACTCCGGGGACTCAGGTGGAAAATTGTATTCAATGCCGGATTTGTCAAATACCTCGGAGAATGAAAGTGTTGAAGAGACTGGGCAGATGATAGAAGTCTGACTAGCTCTGTCCCGCTGGAGGATGATGAAAACAGTTTGACAGTCTCTGGGGAAAAAGGCACGGTGCGGAAGGCAAAGGAAGTATCAAAATCACCATTTTAGGGATGGAGCCGGCAACGGTGGGTCCCCAATGCTGGATTACTCTTTTTTACCACAACTTGAGGAGCTGAATGATGGTCGGGGTGCAGGTAACGTAGCACAAGGAGAGATCATTGGCTCTAGCGATTTGATAGAGAAAGAGATCACTTTAGCCACTATATATCAGCTATAATGACACATCCTGAGGAGACGAAAGCATAGGATTTACGTACACAAGGCGCAGTCCTCAAACTTCAAAATACGGTGCACCATGTCGTTAAGACCTGTACAGAGATGTCTGCTAGGATTGGGGAGGCGGAGGCAAGAATTTCTATAATTGAGGACGAATTTGTACAGCAGAAAGCGGATGTAACTTCCCTTCATTCCCTTCGGGACAATATAAATTGGAAGCTCATTGATATAGAGAACCGTTGCAGGAGGAACAATTTGAGGGTACTTGGTGTTCCGGAAGGAACTGAAGGCAAAGCTACAGTTCAGCAGAGGTGGCATCTGCGTCAAGTGATCCCTTTGTTTCAAGCCAAAGGGGCACAGGCCTATCTACTGAATTCATCAAAGCTCAAAATTATTCACAAAGCTAAAACGGTATTCTTTATCTCTGAGATTGCCGCAAGGGATTTTCTGGGCACAATATAGTGGGACGGTTGTAGTATAGCTAATCTACACACTTTTCTTTCCTATTTTTTTTCTCTATGCCAAGGGGATAGGGGGGGGTTAGTGGAGGGCACACAACCCTTTCTCTCCATCACAAACAGGGACTATTCAGTCCCTATGCCTCATTTGGGAGGGTGCGTGGGCGGGGGGTGACCACTGGGGTGGTAGGGGTAGGGAGGGTGGCTGGGGTGGTGGGGCAAAGAACATTACAGATTGGTTGTGGTATAGGTGTATCAGCAAGGGTTTGGTGAATACATTTCTTTAAATTTGAGGTTTTTGTAATATTGTGGGAAGGTTGCTCCGAGTTAGGGCAAAGCAAGTGAGGTTTGTTTGAACAATCTTTTTATTATGATAGATACAATTTCCGTATGTTCATGGAATACTTGTGGCCTGAACGATAGAAAAAAAAGAGGGATCATGGCCCAGATTCTTAACTCAATGAGAGTGGATCTGCTCTGTGTACAAGAGACTCATATTGTTTGGAACAACAGGAGGTGGCTAAAGGATCGGGGCATGGAGCTCCTGGGCTGTACCCGGCAAGGGTCAACTACGAGGGGGGTGGCAATTTTGAAAAGATTAGGGTGGGGGAGTGTAAATGCGTAAAGGAAGATCTTTGTGGTCGATGGGTGATCATTGAGTTACGGATAGAGGGTGTCCCAATGACTATTTTTTCAATTAACGCTCCCAATCTGGATGATCCAGATAGGATTATTGGCTTGAGCATCGAGTTAGCTGCTTGGCCATCTCCATTAATCCTTTGTGGGGATTTCAATGTTCATCTGGCGGGCAGTTTTGACATAACAAGCGAGCATCTTTATGATGGGAAGAAAAATAAGGTTTTTAAAGCCACCAGAGGGCTCGTTAAAGAATTTGGGTTGGTGGATGTATGGTGGGTGAAAGGAAAGGGAGCTCTGGGGAATACCTTTTATTCTGCACCTCGCAAAAAATATCTGCGTCTGGATTATTTTTTATAACAGCAGAGCAAGCTAGCAAGGCCAGGGTTGATATTCAACCCAAGATAATATCATATCATAACCCCATTGTGTTAGAATTAGATATTAGTTACAGATCATCCTCAAGAGCTTGGACCTTTGAACGCAAACTATTGGTTGATCCGTTATATTGTGAACAAATTAGTAAATGGATGGTAGAATTCTTTGAAAATAATCGGGGATATGTAAAGTAATCAGGCTGACACAATATGTTCAGTAGACCTTCAGTTTAATGACCGTTAGCCTCCACAGCCTCCACAGGCTATAACAGCACAGCAAGCATTCAAACATTAACATTCAATTTTCAAGGGAATGACATCATAAGAACTATGAAGAGATTACTACAACATCTCTCTTCTTTCCCTTTGAAATGAAAGAACAGATAATTGAAAATACAAGGAGGGGACAAAGAAAAAGATAGACATGAGGAAAGAAAAGAGAAAAAAAAACAGAGAAGAAATGTACATTATAAATCCATTCGATAAGGTGTGACACGAATCCTACCACTTCTACATGGAGGAACATATTTCAATGAAGATTCAACAGAATCCAGATTTGCTTTCTAAGAAGGTCGAATTCCTAGAGTGTCTGGAATTAGACCTAACTGGGATACAACTCTCTCAGGCAATTTGTAGACTCTAGAGAGATTCCACCAGTTTTTCCCGTTGACTCTTACCGCACAGCGTGCAACAGCATCAACCTTCACAGGTGGACTAAACTTTGATAACCCTTTAGGTACATTGTATGGGGACTTGATCTTAATCCAATCAACTACCGACATTTTAGACTTGATGTCTTTCAGATTACAAGGTGGCAATTGTTTGGAAAAGCAAGCTACATCATCTGACATTCCCTTCTTGGTGAGAGAACCCCATTTTTTCATCCAAGCAGGACACAAGTGAAAAGAAGCTTCTCTGCCTCTAAGGAGTTTAAATGGACTAGAACCAGTAATCGTACTTGGAATTGTACCATGTGCCCAAAGCATACTTTGTACAGCTTGTTTTAGCTCAATTTTTGAAGAAACAGCCCATTGAATACATTCCACAAGAATTTGGTTATTGCGTTCAACGAAACCATTTGCTTGAGGGTGATAAAGAGCTATACGCTTGTGGGAAATACCAGACTGGCTTAAAAATTCAGACATCTCCTTTGAGGTAAATTGTACTCCGTTGTCAGATACAATTTCCTTTGGGAAACCCTCTCTTGCAAATAAACACTGGAAGAACCTTATAACTTCCTGTGAGTTAGGTTCAGACATAAAATGTACCACCCACCATTTGCTGAAATATTCAGCCACAACCAAAGCAAATTTATACTTTCTTGGCAGTATATTAAATGGCCCTACAAAATCGACAGCAAGTTTCATCCAGGGCCCATCAGGAGGCATGACACTTAGGAGCAGAGGTGAAACTATCTTTACAACCTTGTCACTTGAACAGCATGTTAAACAACTTTCCACTACATTGTTTATTTGACGATCCATAGAAGGCCACCAGTAAAATTCACAAATTATTTTCTTTGTACTAGTTTGTCCAAGATGTCCCTCATGCCCAAAATCAATGATGCGACTTCTCAAAGATTCCGGAGGAACAAACCTCTCACCTCTCATGATCATCCCTCCATCCTCCAAAGTGAGCTCATCCGCAATTTTAGCAAAAGGATGATAACAGCTATCAATGTGTTTCTCCTTCGGCCAACCTGAAACAATGAATTCTTTTATGTTTTTGAGAACAGAATCAGATTCTAATGCACCAAACCATTCATGCTCGGTAAAACACCGTACTGAACATGCATCTACAACTGCAATTAAACACTCCTCATCAACATTATCTTCAGAATCATGCTCTGAAATAGGAAGGGGAAACCTTGAGAGGAAATCAGCCCTGGAATTCTTCCCTCTCGAAATGTGAGCAACATCAAAACTATATTGGAGCAATTTCGAACTAAGTCTTGCAATTCTTGGAGTATGATCTTTTACAATTTTGCCCTCCAAAATAGGAAGTGGCTTATGGTCAGTTAAAAGATTAAAAGTTTTCCCAATAAGAAGCACTTAAACCTTTCTACACCCCAACAACAAGCCAAGAGCTCGCGCTCAATGGCATAGTATATTCTTTCACTTGGTCGCAAAACCCGTGAAGCAAAGCCAACAGTATATTATTTTCCATCTTTAACTTGTGAAATCATACCCCCTAAACCATGTAAGCAGGCATCAACAGACAGGGTGCATTTTAGATTGGGATCAAATGGTGAGAGAATTTTGCAAGACCCTAATTCTTTTGTTATCTGTATAAATTCATTTTGACAGAGATCATCCCACACAAAAGTGGCTCTCTTTTTTAACAAATCCCTCATGTGTGTAGTTTTACTTGCAACATTAGGGATAAACTTAGAGTAGAATTCACACATTCCCAAAAATGAAGATATAAGTTCTTTAGAGGATGACCAAGGAGCATCAACAATAGCCTGAATGAGACCTTCCCTGGGGACAATACCTTCTCCTGACATCTGGTGTCCCAAATATTCAATCGACTGTACACCAAATACACATTTTTGTTTTTTTGCAACAATCCCTCTAGATTTTAATCTTTCTAGAACACTAATAAGATTGTTGTCATGAGATTCTTTAGTTTTAGCTGCAACCAAAATGTCATCCTGAAAAACAACCGTGTCGGCGACACCATCCAGCACATTTTCCATAATGCGTTGAAATACAGATGCCGCCGACGCGAGACCATGCGGCGTTCTCCTGAATTGAAAAGTGCCTATGGGAGATACGAAGGCAGTCAAAAGTTTGGTTCTCAAATCTAATTCAACTTGATAATATGCTGAAGCCAAGTCGATTTTTGAAAAAAACATTGCACCTGCAAACTTGGATAAAATATCATCAATACGAGGGAGAGGGTGAGAATCAACCCAAATTTCTCTATTTAAGCTGCACAAATCAATGCAAACCCTAAGATTGCCATCTTTTTTCTCTCAACAACCAAGGGCGACAACCAAAGGGATGATTTGTTGGGTTCAATAACCCCGGATTCACACATCTTCCGAAGCTCAACATATAAATCGTCCCTGACACTAAAAGGTACATTTCGCAGCTTGTGTTTTATCGGAACTGCACCTTCTTTTACTTTATTGAAATGTTTAAATCCAGTTATACATCCTAAATTTTCAACAAAAACCTTGGGAAATTTTCCAAACAGAGACGATGAAGTTTCATCAAGCCCCTGTTCTCTAGTACCTGGTCTAAGTGTCATCCCAAATAAACCCTGATGGTGCCATCCTAAAATGTTAATCCCTTTTTTGGCTACATACACCTTTCTTTGAATGCACCGACCCTTAAATACAAGAAATGTTTAACAAAAAACTGGACAATTCAATTTTCCTGCCCTCATAGGAAACAGGACTCCTGTCTGGTGGATTAAGTATCTTGTCACTCGAGGTTTTTTCAAATAACTCATCAGTTATCATTGTCATGCGAGCCCCAGAGTCAACTAAAAGATCAAGAGGTTTGTTATCCACTAATATTTCCACCACAGGATCGATGCAGTCTTCTGAATTGTCTTTGACAACAACTACTAAATCAGTTAAGGAGCTAACAACTTCACCAACAGCTTCATTTGAATTGTCTTCTTCAACATAAACAGCATTTACATTTCCCCTAAAATTGCATACTTTTGCAAAATGGTCTTGTTGACCACATTTGTGACAGGAAGCAGCTCTAGGTGGACAGATCCTAGAGTTGGGGAAATGTGCCGCAAAACAAAATTTACTACACATATTCTTAGAAAAAACAACTTTTCTCTCATTCTTATTAAAACAGACTTATTATTTTTTGACTCATTCAAGGGTTTGTTTTCTGAAACTTGCCCTTTAACACTTTTATCCCCACTGACCTTTATTGCGCCAACAACCCCTTTCTCAGGTTTCAATTCCATGGACGCTTTTTGAGACAACTCAATACTTTTAACTATAGAGATTGTCTCTTGTAATGTGGGATTTTTAAGAGTGAGCAACTTCTGTTGTACCTTTTTGTCATTGGTGTGAACAACAATTTGATCACGAATAAGTTGTGATGTAAAATGTTCAAATTCACATTCTGATGCTAGTATACGAAGGGCTGCAACATAGGATACAATACTCTCATCTTTATCTTGTTCTCTCGTAAAGAATTTATGTCTGGCCACAACCAAACTGCTCTCTATATCAAACTATTTCTGTAACATTCTGGCCGCTTGTTGAAATTCATCTAATTCATCTTCACCTTCAACCACATCTAAAGGTGGAAGATGTTCTAATACAGCCTGCCCCTCGAAACCTAAGTTGTGCCTTAAAATAAAATGTTTCCTTTGTGCACTGAATCTGCTACCCCCATTGCACCAAGATATTTTTCAAAATCTCTAAACCCCACATTCCACCTAATAGGTGGATCTCCTGGAAGCCGTAAGAAAGGGGGGAGCTTGTACATTCTGCATATTAAAAGAATGTTAAATCACTTAAGTGGATAATAATAAGATGAACAATATCACCAACTGTCTACCACACCTGTAAGGGGAAAAAAATGATTAAGATAAGATTATAACATATCCTTTACAATGTACAATTCCAAAATAGTTTTGATAAAATATACTTGTGGAATAAATAATGTTTCCTAAAATTATGTTTGAAAAACAGTCTAGACAATGAGTCTGTTCAGTCAATGTAACTATAATGCTTCCTTCGTACCGAGACTCCGGACACACTAATGTACTTTACCACATAAAGAAGACATGCAGATCCTCTTCACAAATATGAGAAAGCTACACCAAAAACGATAACTCCTTGCGGGTCACAAAGTAAATCTCACGCATGCACAAAAGGATAAATATTTGGCCTTAAAACTGCTTCATCAAGGCGATGACTACTTCCGGGTCACTGAGTAGACATTGCGCAAGCGCAGAAAGTCAAACGCTTGAAACTCGATGGTGGAGTACACAGGAGACAGTCTTTGTGCGTAAAACTCGATGGCACCAGAACGCTGTAGACGGATGACGCGATGACTGGAACGCATCTGAGGGAAAGCTCTGACGACTTTGTAAATCACCAACAGCCGATGCATATTCAACGACGTCATCATTTCAATGAAGATTACACAGGGAAAAGCTCAGTATGCCAGGTAATTTTCCGACACATTCCCACTTAGTATAACGTTGACAGTCAGGCAATGGGAATACGATTCTCACAGGGAAGCCAAGGATAAATGTTGAAGTTTACTCACGATAGAGGGTGTACCTTCAAGCCACAGTTTATAAATGTGTGACCGATGAAGCAAACATTTTGTAGAGGAACTTTGCGGAATAAGTAGTTTTCAGCAATATTTAGGGGCCGATTAGGATGGCGGATGGATTGCCCCCGCCGGGCTGGCGGTAGCCACCACCGGCCCGGCAGGGGCAATCCGTCCGCCATCCTCACATAAATGACCCCCCGCCACATTAGGATGGCGGGGGGGTCCGTGGCGGACGGCAATATCTGCTTACATATGGTGGCGGTGTCTGCGAGACACCGCCAACCATATTACGATGCTGGCGGTCTTATGCCGCCGTGGAAAGGCATACGGTCTTTGCTTTGGGGGCCTGTTGCGGGCCCCCAGGGTGAAGGAGGGGTGGGGGGTGCACATGGGTGCTACCTATGGTACCCCCCTGCATTTTAAAGTACAACATGGCAGGCACCGCACGGTGCCTGTCAGGTTGTGCTTTGAAACGCACAACATGCATTTTTAGCATTGCAACGGGCGGTGCTTTCAGCACCGACCGCCGCAATGTTAAAAATGCGGGATCCTAATTCACCACACGGGACCTCCGCCCTTGTGGCAGATGGTCCCTTCTTACGACGGGATGGCGGACGGACAAAGTCTGTCCACCATCCTAATCGGCCCCTTAGAATTTTTCCCTTTGTCTGAAGCCAAACACTTCTCTTGTTCCTCTCTACAACACCGAGATCCAAGATACCATCGGTGTATGTGAAGCAACTTTCCGATGTGTAGAGCACGATCTTGGAGTAGTACAGTTTAAATCCAAATTCAACACTATCCTTTCCTTTTACAACTCCGAGATCAAATATCCCATTGGTGTGAATCCAGTTCAAAGGAACTTGAAGGAGCCAAGATCCTCTCAGATTTTTAAATCTAAAACGAAAGACAAGCTTGTCACTTGAACTGGAGAAAGGATGCACACGTGGGTGGAGGCAATAACGGTCAGTCCTCGTCCCCAAAATTTAAATACTCGGGGATCTGTGAAGTAATCAGGCTGACACAATATGTTCAGTAGACCTTCAGTTTAATGACCGTTAGCCTCCACAGCTTCCAGGAGACTGCAGGCAATAACAGCACAGCAAGCATTCAAACATTAACATTCTATTGTCAAGGGAATTACATCATAAGAACTATGAAGCGATTACTACAATCTGCTCCAGGCCCTACGGTGTAGGATGCATTTAAGGCGGGGGTCAGTGGATAAACCTTAAGCTACTCCATTAATAAACAGCAAAAATTACGGGGTGAATTGTTGGATGAGGTGAACAAATTACGGCATCTAGAAAACGTGCTTATGGGGGCTGTTACTAACGGTCAAGATACTGATCAAATCCCAAGGGATATAGCTGTCCAAAAAATGAGGCTATATCAGAATTTTGCCACGTAGTTGCCAGCGAAAATTGCAGTATTTAGGTCTGAAGTGTACGAGGTGGGGGAAAACTCTGGCCGACTATTGGCCAAAAGATTACACCAGAAAGAGGTTGCCAATAGGATAAATAAGATTCAGGATGATCTGGGGCAGATTTGTGATAAGCCAGCTAAAGTGCTGGAGGTGTTTGGTAAATTTTATAATCAATTGTATACTGATGATGATATTACTGGAGTTGAAGGTAAATTGGCTGAGTTCTGTGTTGATACTGAAATTCCCAAACTGACATACGACTAAATGGAAGAGTTTGATGCTGATATTACTTGGGAGGAAGTGGAGGCAGCAGTAACGTCATTGGCTGCTGGTAAGGCGGTGGGACCTGATGGCATCCCGCTTGAATTTTATAGGACTTTTCAGCATGTTTTGAAAGCAGAATTTATGTCTCTAATCCTGGCCGCGCAAAAGGGGATTGCACCATTGTCCTGGCGAAAGTCTATCATTACCGTTTTTTTGAAGAAGGACAAACCTGACTTACTGCCGTCATCATACAGATCTATCTCATTAATCAATTCTGATAGCAAAATCTATTCTAAGATTATAGCAACACATCTAGCTGGTATCATCTCAGCGCTGGTTTCAAATTTCCAACGCAGGTTTATTCCTGGTTGGGACACAGATGACCATGTGAGGCGTCTGATATCATTTGTGGACTGGGCACAAGCAACCAATTCCACAATGGGGTAATCCTGTTGGATGCCGAGAAGGCATTCAACAGGGTTTCTTGGCCATACATGTGGGAGGTTTTAAGACTGAAGAGATTCGGCCCTACGTTCCGGCAAGCACTGAAGATATTATATACGACTCCAGAAGCTTGTATTTGAATTTCTGGCCAAGGGTCGGGCTTGTTTACAATCGGTCAAGGTACACTGCAAGGATGCCTGTGTTCACCTTTATTATTTGCATTATATATTGATTTTTTTATTGAAAAGTTAAATCAGGCTAAAGGCATCAAACCTGTTCAATTGCGGCATATGGATTATAGAGCATTGGCATATGCGGATGACATTGTTGTTGTTACTAGGGATATTGTCACCGCTTTACCAGCAATAGATAAATTGACATATCAGTTTGGGCGCTTCTCTGGGTATAAATTAAATATTTCCAAAACACAGGTGCTCTATATTGGTGGGGAACCTCCTGAAAATAAATAACTGTTCCAGAAGTTACATATTTGGGAATTAAAATCTCTTTGCCAGTTAGTAATGATCTCAGAGTTAAATAGGAACCCTACGCTCAACAAGGTGAATTCAATGTTGCTGCCAAGAATTCATGGTGGCTGGGGCATGCCATACTATATGCTGTCTTACTGGGCAGCAGTCCTGCAATTCATCAGTCCTCTGGTAGTAGGGGACAGGGCCAAAATTTTGCACTGCCATAGTCCACCAATTTATGAATTTGGGTTATGGGATGAGGCTAGTGATTGCTTGGTCAAAACAATAGAACCTAGCTATTTAAAAAAAACGTAATTTAAAATACTTAAGGCTGCATATTCTGTCTGGAAACAGGTTAAGCAGCAACTCAGGGTTCCCAATCTGAATGCATATATCCCATTTTCAGCTCCCGGGCTACTCCCAATAATCTTTTGTGATCAAATATCTAATAGATGACGCCTAAAAGGAATTCACTGTTTAGGGGACCCGTGTGATGACGGACAGTTGGTAACATTTGCTGAACTGCAAGTAAAATTTGGTTTTGCCAAACACAAATTTTTTAAATATCTGCAAATCCGCAGCTATCTTAACAAGTTGGGTTCTGGATTTGAATGTCAATTGGGAAAGATCCCCCTTATCGAAGGAATGATGAAAAAAACACCCTTTGGCCAATTCTATGCACAATTAATTGAGATACTTCCAGATGACGTAGAAATGTGTCAAGAAAAATGGGTAATGAAGCTAGGGGCAAGAGGGTGTTAACATCATGGAATCCTTAATGCTTGCAAACCAAGTTTTGATGAATGGGAGGATGCACTCTCAGCATTACATGGCTATATATGACATGTATTATACCCCAAGCAAGATCTCAAAATGGGGGACATCTGCTGGGAAGAAATGTAATAGATGTGGTTTGTTTGCTGCAGATGCAGTCCATATGTTTTTTGCGTGCCCCCAATTAGGGGAATTATTCAGTTCAATTGAGCGATTTTTAGGAATAATAAAGGGATCACCTGTGTGTATAACCGGGTAATTGGTTCTGATAGGGGTCAGTACGGACACCCATGCACATATAAGATCAAGTGCAATGGTATCTTTTTTGTTTATTTGTATGGCAGTGGTATGGACCTGTATTACCAAGGATTGGATCAGCCCCGATCCAGCAACATTTTCGTGCTGGCGATCAAGATTACTAGCCATGTATCATTTGGAATCAGCCATATACAAGACTAAGGGGAGGAGGAAGAGTTCAATGGGTGCCAAGATTTGGGCCGCTATCACTGACTGGATTTGAGTGCTAATAGGGGCTAGGTTCTGGTGGAAATTGATGCTTGTACTTTGCTCCTGTATTTTCCTTGCTGCTTAGTATATTTGCTGATGTTCTTTTGTGTAAACTGAACTGTACATTCCTTGCATAAAATCGGGAAAAACCAATAAAAATAAATAAAAAAACATTAGTACATTAAAAAATATGTCTAAATATTCCCCCCGCCCAAAAAAAAGGAAGTACATTGCACGATGGCAACACAAATCAGTGGGACTCTTATCTTTAGCACACCCCATGAAAACCTTTTATTGCATGGGCTCTTCCACATCTCAAATAAAATATAAACTCTGTCTGGAAGCAGTTCATTAGGACAAATGTTTTGTGCAGAATTGGTTGGGTCACATCGACGTACTCCCCTGTCACATCCCAGAGGCACTACCTCTCAACAGTTCACAGCTGCTTGGCGAGTGATGTGGTCTCATGCATGCAAGCATGAGACCACATCTCTGCATCTCTGTTTTTTTTTTACATAAAAATGATATTATTGGGCAATTTACTTACCTTTGGTAACGCCTAATCAGGTAGAGACATGATCTAGCCGCAGATGCCTTACCTTTGAACTTCGAGGCATCAGGCTTGATCCTGAATATTTTTTGTAGCAGTACCCATGCACACCTGTAGATGGTGTCAGTCGACTCTGCATGACGTCATCAGCGTTGTGTTTGTTATCGTTGGACGTCCAAGTCCTCAATATAACCTCTTCTTTAGAAAGGTGCATAGAAAGGGGGCAGAGTAACAGACTGCTCCAGATGGAAGGGCAAGCTTGGGCCGAAAATATGCCCTATGACGGAGTACACTTTGTACGGAAGGACAGTCAGGTAAGGAGGCTGTAATGAAAGTGCCTGCAGTTCGCTCAATCTCCTGGCAGATGTGATTGCCACCAAAAAAGCAGTTTTGATAGTGAGCACCCGTAGAGGGCAGTTGTGCAGTGGCTCAAACGGTGTGTACATCAACAAAGTAAGGACCCAATTAAGGTCCCATTGTGGCACAAGAAAAGGAGGAGGAGGAAACAAATGAGTTAACCCCTTCACAAATCTCTGCACCAGAGGGGGTTTAAACATTGAAGGCTTATCAGGCAACCATAGAAAAGTTACCCCTTCAGAGTGCCCAGAGCAGAGCCGTACTGGGCCAATGAAAGGGTAAACAGTAAAAGATCTGATAGAAGGGCAGATAAGAAGATTCTGTACAATATTTAGAAAATCTGTTCCATCAGTAGGCATGTAACGATTTTGTGGAGGGATGCCTGGCTGCCAGAATAACTTCGCAGACTTCGGGAGGAAGGTTAAAAGCTGTTAACTGTCACCACTCAATCTCAACGCAAGGGGCGGAGAGTGGACTGGTTCGTGTAGAGGACGCTCAACTGCTGCTGCGACAGAAGATCATCCCAAAGGGGCAGCCTGATCGGAGGATCGATGCTCATTGCCAGAAGCTTGGGATACTAGATTCTCCGTGCCCCGTCCGAATCCACAAGAGCAACTTGTGCCCGATCGCTCCATATCTTCCTGAGCCCTCTGAGCAGGAGTGGTATGGGCGGAAAGGTGTGCAGGAGGCCTGAGCTGCACTTGCAACAAAAAGCGCCGCTGGAGCGAGAGTCACCTTGAAAACTTCAACATGCAAAACTGCTGACATTGTGGTTTCTCTTCAGTGGTGAACAGATGTAACCAAGGCTCTCCCCACCAATGAAAGAGACCTTGTACCATCTCTGGATGAAGATGCCACTTGTGATCTGCAGTGCACCGTCGGCTGAGTTTGTCCGCTCCGGCATTCAGAGAACCGGTCAGCTATTGAACCACCAGGGAAATGCCCTGTTGTTCCAGCCAAGTCCAGAGATGCAGGGTCTCTTGACAGAGAGTCCATGACCCGACACCGCCCTGTTTGTTGCAGTACCCCATGGCGGTAGTGTTGTCTGTGAACACTTGAACTAGCCTTCCATTGATGGACTGTCGGGCTCCTCCTTCCTGAATCTTCGGGATTGAATCTGAATCTGCACAACTCAAATGTCTGTATCTCTAGCAGAGTCTCTCTCTCTCTCTCTCTCTCTATATATATATATATATATATATATATATATATATATATATATATATATATATATATATATATATAATATACATATATTATATATACATTATATTTTTATATTTTTATTAGATGGTCACCTCTTGGTAGTTATATTTAGGACCACTTTTATATAGGAAAAGTACTTTTTGGTTTGCTAATAACTTTGGTGCTGTTTGAAGAATCATCACAAAACTTTGCCAAATAATGCTCTTCCACCTCAGCTCCTTCCCGAAAGGTCTCGGGGTGATGTATCAAACAGTGACCAAGAAAAAAAGGGGTCCAATACAGGTTTTCTTTTTCTATGGGAACTTTAGACACTGCTATCGCCAAAACAGCTGATTCACCAATTTGGCAGACAGCTAGATCTTTGCCTAGAAAGTGTGCTTTTGTGATTTGCTGTAAACCTGATCAGTAATCTTTGAGAAAAAATTAGGTTAAAAATGTATAGGAATATCAGAACGCGGTAGTATGGCTGGATCAGCAGAGCAAAAGAAAAAACCTGATTGGTTGCCTCACATCAAGAAAAATAGTTGGCAGCCATCTTAGGACTCAAAGACTGAGTCCTTGTGGCCTGAAAAATAGCATATTAACATAAGGGGGGCAACACAGCATACCTTGACTCCTGGGGTGGTCCAAGACCGGGGGGGGGGGTCAGTGCAAATTTGTGTTTAGAGGGCATGCACTCCCCTCTATGAGCTATGTCAGGCCTTGGTGAGCCCACATCGGTCTGATATATTACTTTTCTTGTTGAGGGGACACAGGTTGCTCCTCCATAAGCCATGGAATGGCCCTGGGGACCCCATGCTACAGGGACCTATGCAGGTAGGACACTCTGTTCTCTCCCTGCAAGAGTGTGGTCAAGGAACTCAAAATTAACTCACTGCCAGCGCTCTCATTGTTAGAGACCATAGGTTGGCTGCCACCTAATGGGAGGAGATATCAAAGGTGTTTAGGGCTCCGCCTGGCCCCCAATGGCTCTCTGTGTTGATGATGCAATAAGTGGGACGGTGGCACCAAAGTAAAAAAAAAGAAAATTGACGGTTCCTGCCAGCACTCAGGATGGGGGCTGGCTGGGGAGACGGTAAGGCTGTGGCGGCCTCCCCCCTGCAGCCTCCAACAAGGCACCTACAAATTAAAAAAATGTCACAGCAGCGTGGGAGGTGGCTCACAATGTTGACATTCAAAAGAAATAGACAGTAATGATCCTGGGACGGACTGGGGCACCCATGATATATAAAATAATGGTTGCGGCACTGCCACTTCAGTATTGAAGCAGCAAGACAGCTTATTAATTATTCACTTGTTCATCCCTGGAGCAGTCCATAATGCCCTGCTCAGGCTTTGTTTTTAGATATTAATTTTGCTGTGGTGCCCCAAGGAAGGACTGGGGCATCACCATCAATTTATAAGACTGTTCTTGGGAGCTGCAAGGAGCAAAACAGCACCACAAGAGAGTTTAAAAAACATTGTAAGTCTCCTTGATCATTGAATGCATGTTCCCAGGAGAACTTACCACCATTTGTAAAACGTTCTGAGCTAGAGCTGTAGTCTCTTCAGCAGGAGTTCAAGGTCATCTTGTAGTTGGTTCTATGACTGCATTTTGTGGCCTGAAGAATGCTAAAGAAAGACTCCTACACACATTCATGGTTGTTTGGAATACAAAGGATTTATTTTCAATATTTTTGGCAATTATTATTATGCATTGCCATGTTTATATTTATAATAATACTTTGTAATATTGTTATTGATATTTTATTTTGGTTACTTTAAGACAAAGGCAATTTTATTTTGGTGTTCTGAACCTTCAACAAAGTCAGTAGGTCTACCTTACTTGAAATGACGCCTCTTTATATATTTTTTTTACGTTAAAAAAAATCAACATAAATTCACTGAATAAAACAAAGGTTAAAGTGACATTATACTTAGGTTTGGTAATATTATCTTACTTTACATTGAAAAAACATCAGAAGCTCTCTGAAAAAAACAAATGTTTTGCTTATGACACCACGTATTACATCAGTCATGACATGTTCTATGACATTATTGATAACATCATTCATGACATCTTAAATGATATAATTGATGGCAACACTATGCATGCAGGGGCACAAGTTATATTTGTTCAGTTAACTAAACTGCTGCATTTCTGTGTTTTTCTAGTTTGAAATGTTGCTTTGTAGCTGGCACTATAACGTCACACTTTAACCTTTTTTTAATTAATATATATCTATATATTATATATATATATAGTATATATTTTTTCACTGAAAATACAATGGTTAGAGTGACATTCTACTTAGATATGTAAGTAATAATAATATCTAACTTTCCAACTTTGCATTATAAAGAAAAGAAAACGTAAAAATTCATTGAGAAAACCAAATGTTAAATGACCATTATAGTTATGCCAAAAAAACAGTTAAAACATACAGTTTTAAACTAACAAAACCACTGAAATTCATCCGTTTTAGTTATTTTAAGTAACTATAACTCATGCCCTTGTCATACACTGCTTATGACCTCACATATTACATCACTCAAGACATGTTCTACGACATAATTGAAAACATGACTGTAACATCTGAAATTACCTCATGGATACCAAGACTGTACATGGCTGAGGCCTGAGTTATAGTTATGGTATATTTCTATGTTCTTCACAGTTGTCATTAGCACAACTATGCATCAAACAATCCTATACATATAGGTCATTAATTAAAAAAAATAACACTAAAACACCCTAGTGCATTTCCCACACTTGCTAACCTCACAGTGTCCTACAACTTAAAACTGTACTAAACATGCCCTCAGTCCTTTCTGTGTGTAATCTAATGTAGGCTTTCTTCAGCTCGCTAATTGCCTGCGCCTCAAGTGATGTCCATTTATCTTTCTATCTGAGCCAAATATGGTTGTTTCACTTTTGTCACAGTTATTGGAGCAGAAACATTAATCTTTCAGTCTTCATTAAGTCTATGGATGTCTCGTTTCGCATATTGTTTATGAATCCAGACCTCTATGATATATGTGTGTGCTCTGGACAAACAACAGAAATATGTGCATGTATTTAGTCAAGACAGGACATTTTGAAGACTCATATATCTTAGATCATTCCTTGTGAAAAAAAAAGGAATTCCCTTTATTATTATGAAACATTAGTGAACCTGCAATCACGCTCTTCCCCAGATAATTCTCCACAAAACAATTAGAATCCGTAAACCAAGAGGGATTCTATATGTGCGGTTTGGGCTACTATAAAGGAGAAATAAGACCCTGGCCTACAAGTCAGTGTGCATCGAAAACACTGCGCTATATTTGTGTACTTGAAATGAGTTTCACTAATTTCGTTGCAATCAATTGTATAGATATTTACTCACTGATGGAATAATTATGCGGACTTTGTGCTGCGTTTATTTTGTCGACTGACATTTTGGTGCCTGCATTGCAGCTCCTAGATAAGCAGCAATGCAGTTGGAGCTGACAAAATGCTCGGGGACAGGGTGGAGAGGGTAGTGAGGTTGGGGCGAGATGGGGGCTTGCCTGTAAAAAGTAAAACCGGCAATCACCACTTGTCAGACACCTCTTCGAGTGTCGTTGTTTGCCCCATATTAAAATGTCCGGAAATCAAAAACACCTGATGTCGTCTTTTCAATGAGCAGAAATACGATGACCATTTATATTTGATCTGACTTACAATAATTAGCTCTTTTCATTTTTTTGTGCAACATACAAAATTATATTGGCTATTAGCATTCATCAATTTCTCTACAATGTTCTCGCCCTCATCAGTTCTATTTCTTCATTAAGAACCCAATTAAACAACCATGGATACATGTCTAGAGGTCGGCGAAATTGCACTTTTTTCCGTGCCTAGCATGCGTAATTTTCTTGAAATGTATGCTTATTACTGAAAATACGCATGGGAGCTCATTTGCATGAAAATTGTACGCAAGGTGCAGATCTAAAAGTCAAGAGGTGAATGCTGCTAGCCCGTGCATATGGCCACAGCAATATTCAGTTTCACATTTATTGCAAGACATTCTGTGCTTGAACCAGTCTCCAGCAGGCAAACAATACTTGGAAAATCAAGATGAAACAAAATAATCGGGTTTTATGCGAGATTTTTAATGGAATGATTTCCGTGCTTGGCTATGCTTATGATCTACTTAGACTCATATATTTTTGTGGAGTCATAAAAATAATATAAATAAAAAGAGGTTGTACCATGAAAGAGAGCTGGGAGCATAAAAGGCCATTTGCGCCTTATTTTACACTCCTCAGTTTTCTAACTGTAATTGAAAGAGCCACAAAAAGCCGTGATGCCCATTCTTACTATCAAATTTTGCTGGCATGAATGAGGCAAATCTCGTCTTCAAGGTAAACCTATGTATACATCCCTAGCAGTATCCGATTGATGAAGATAAATTCAAATATTAAAACGGTTAAGTTCTCAAACTGCTTAGGAAATGAAAGTTATAATCAAATTCCATATGAATGAATCAATAAAATGAAACTCTTTGAATGAAATTGGTTGGAATGAGTATTATTGAAGAATGAAGGGCCATTATAGGACTACAACTCCTGTTTCCCCGTGGATGGCACAGACCCATGCAGGCAATATTTGACTGACAGAGTATCAAGTGGTAGGCTGAAGACTAGCACAGAAAAATGCAGCAAAGGGATACAAATACACAAACTGACTTAGGAGTGCAGAGAGGAATCAAGATATAAGTTCATTTGTCTACTCTGTGAGGCATATGAATGGCTGAAAAGATTGCGCCTGCGCAATTCTAATTAGTCATACAGTGGTTTGGTGGCGGGAATGGTCTTCTCCTGAATGTGCACATGTTCCATATTACAGATACATGCACTAGTTAACATGTGTATAGAGACCTTCATGGGATGTGCTATCTCTGTGACACCCAGGACATATTCTACAGTTAGTGAGTAACTCCATACCTCCCTTTTGAGAGGTGCTTGAAGGTTTCCAGGGACCCACGAGGAATCCCACATAATGTGAGTGAAGGCACAGACGCTATAGCATACCAAGGGCGCATTCTCCACAGACAGTATTTTTGCAAGGGAAGTCTGCACTGCAGAATTTGAATGGAGCTTGTGAGAAAGAGTGTCATCTGTCACTGCATAAACCCTCATAGGATTTTCAGGGCAGCAGTCTACGGTTAGTGAGTCAGTTGAAGAGAAACATAGAGCAGTGGTCAATTTGTTGTTCAGTCATTTGGAGGGGGAAGTGGTCCAGCAAATGACTGAAGGCCCATGAATGTAGCCCTTTGCCATATTACATATGCATATGCAAGTGTATAGAGGCCCTCAGGGAATGCATGACCTCTGCACCACTCAGATCCCTTTTTAAGCTCTAGCGACTCCATTCCTTTGAATGGTTGATTCGGCTCTTCTTTGTATGATTTACATCTGCCAATCAGTGGTCAAACCGATTTGAGATAGCAGAGACCATCACCTTGTTCTCCTTGCTCTCCTGGTTTTAACCTGAAAACTTTCTCAACAAGACCTCAAAGAATCTTAAGGACCTGCTCCTATCAACACAATGTTCTACTGTCTGATGTGACAGTAAAGATTGTAGATGCATGTGAATTTTAAATCATGCTGACAAACTGCGCCTAATTTCAGGAATTTTGCATTCCACTTGTAAGTCAAAATTCCCGAAATGACACCACATTCTATAATTATGCCGCTGTTAATGGCAAATTATAGCACAAGTGTGAGAACCAGGCGAAAAAACAGAAAGTGAGTGGCTGTTTGTTACAACCATGTCATTTTTTGCACTATTTATTTAGTTCAAGATGCATCCTGATGGTAGAAATTGGGATGTATGACGTTACAACGCATGCTTTTACCACGCATGCTGTTACAACGCAGTTTTTACAACGCAAACCTTTACAACGCATAGCGCTTTGGGGTGCTGGATAGTGAATAGTTTAATTTACTATTCCAACTCCAGTCCCCGTGGACACTAGGGAAGGTGTTGGATAGTAAATTAAAACTATTCCCTATCCTAGAGCGCCCCCCAGCTCAATGCGTTGTAATGGTTTTCGTTGTAAAACCTGCGTTGTAAAAGCACTGCTTTGTAAAAGTTTCGTTGTAAAGGATGTTTCCCTAGAAATTGATGCAGATGCATCATGAGCTAAAAGATAGTACCAAATAACTGATTTGCATTTCATGGAATTATGTGTGATTTCTCACAATATTCCCAAAATGTAGCATAATTGCACTAAAGCAAATTACATGAATTTCTCAAACCTCTGTAAGGTAGGTGGTACTGCAAATGTTCACAAGAACTTAATTAATGTCAATATGATTCATATTGAGCAGTAGCAATGCCTGCACCTGGAAGTACACTGTTCGAAATGTTTGAAATTAGGGGGCTTGGTAGGATGCCGCTCAAGATGGCCGCTGCTCACTGAGCTCCGTTCCGCGGAAGCGCAAAAGACTGCACTAGGTGAGCTTCTGCACCCTTCATGCACGCATCTTTCTTTTTTTTAAGCAGCCGAATGCAGCCACATTGAGGGAATGCACTCCTTTCTTAATTTCGAAGTTCTCTACTCAACCTGACATCCCGATGCAATGCGCATCGAAGGCAACCATTTTCTTTCTCCTAAAATCTCTGAGGAATATTCTGCTAGCAAGCAGCTTGGACTGTTCTTTCTTTGCAGTGCCTTCTGGCCCATCAATACTTCAGTGCTGGCACCCTCGCTCATTTTTCTTTCTGAGAGCATAATTTGTGCTTAAAAACAGGAACAAAAACAAATAACTTTACATGCTAGCTTTCTCTCCGTTCATGTTTACAAGTAATTGTAGTCACCTGCTGCTCAGTTATTGTTATGGGCATGCCCAATTATCATAGGTTGTATCGCTCCACCTCCTTCTCTTTCCTTTCTTTTCATTCTCTCTCTTGTTCCTACAGTTATGCTCTTAATTTTTTTTAAATCAGCAGATGTCTAATTTTTCCTCAATGTAATGGAACTTAGAACAGTTATGTAGAATGCTAAGGGGCTAAAGAACTCTGTCAAACTACAGCGTGTTTTATCTCATCTAGTTCGCTTGAAATGTCATATAGCCTTATTACAAGAGATGCATCTGAATGAGTTGGAAGCTGCTAAGGTCAAAGAACAATAGGCCAGTGAAATATTTTCTACTTTAACCACTACCAACACGAATGGTGTCATCCTGCTTTGTCGTGAATCTCCCAACATCAGTACACACTCGCAACATCATGACTTAAAAGGCAGTTGGTTACTGGTAACACTTACTATTGACGACACCACCTTTACCATAATGAACATTAATGATCCAAATGATCGAAACCCACATTTTGGCAAAGCTCTCCAGCACTATCTCCCAATACGCCACAGCAGTTTATTGGTGGGAGGTGATTTTAACTAAGCCCGACCCTTTTATGGATAGGCAATCTACCTCACGCTTTGTTACTTCTGCCTTTCATAAAACCTTTAAAAGCCTTATTTCCCAACAATCACTATCTTATTCCTGGAGAGTTTACAACCCTGATCTATTAGAATACTCCTTCTGTTCTCCCACCCATCACACTCAATCTTGCTTGGATTATGTATTCCTTAGTAAAAGCTTATTAGAGCATTTGGTTAATTCAGAGATTGGCTCAATTTTAATCTCAGCCCATGCGCCAGTGCTGATTGATCTTGATATTTTGGTTAATATGTGGTAAATAAATAAATAATTACCGGTACTATTTTTCTATGCATTAACTGGAAAGGATAGCTCAATAAATAAGAGGCAGAATCCGAGGTGTCTGAGTCATAAGGGCTTTAATCAGATGGCTCGAGCCAATGGACCATCGGGTTCCATCACCTGCGAAGGTTCAGGAAGGGACAGACACAAGGAAAAGGGAAGTAAAAGCCGCGTGTCATATTAACATCATACAGTATATATAGTAAAACAGTACAATTGCATTGAATACAGTAGGCGTAACAAGTGACAAACGAAAGATAAGAACACATGGGCGTGAAAAGAAGGCGTGCACAGGGCGTGCACGGAGACATGTGATGTAAACGTCACAGAAGTGTCATAAATGGGTGGATACATGGAGGGGGCTACCTGGGCAGCTGGAACCTTTAACCTACTGGTGCGCGCAAACGGGCCATGACGTGTAACTGGGGAGAGCTGGGGGCTCTGACTTCTAGTACTAGAAGAGGAGACTAAAGTCTGGGATGTCAGGACGACATGTACCTATAGCATATCTGATATCTCGTGTTTGGAGAACATGTTGATAGAATCTAAAAGTCATCAAGGCAAAGGCTACTTGTCACTAAGGCTAGTGCATGCATATATTTCCCAATGTATTGCGTATGCTAGGAATCTTCTATGGATATTAATTCAGTAATTCTCTTGCATGGAGACAGGAAGACTAGACTTATAGATGAAGATGTTTATGCGGTTCGTTAGCTAGGAATGTGAAGCCGGGGAGCTGAACTGATAACTAGAGGCATAACATATTCTTGGCAGACAGGCAGGCAGGCCAGGCCGGGCACCGCGCTGCTTGGCAGAAAGTAAGTGAAGGGTCAGGGATGCGGGAGGGGCTGCATCGCTCCTCGGAGTGGTTTCAGGAGACTTGAGGCTCGAATCTGGTGTCCGGGCCCTATGAGGCCTAGAAACGGGGACAACTCGATGAATTAACGTGCACAAGGTAAAGACGTTGGCAACATGGGCCTAATACTTGTTGCTTTCAGGAGGGACTGGATAACTGGCATACTGACGTTGGACACAACTGTAATTGCGTCTTTATTCGGCCAAGAGGGATAAATATGCATATCGATCATGCACATATAACATACGATGGGGAACACGTAGGGACACATGACAGGGCAAAATTCAATTTTCCTCATTCCCTCCTTGTTCCCTACGTTTCCTTCAGGAAACATCAATATTCATGATACCATCTATCTGTTCATACAGCATCATTTGCTCGTCTCTTATCTTCTGGGAATGGGACTTTGGACTTGGAATACAAGAGGTAGCGCACAAGCCGCAAATCGCAGGGCCACATTGTAAACAGAGACAACAACTGAATATGATCATTACTACTATTCCTAGGAATGACAGTACTTTCCATCCCCAGGCAGATATTATATTCCAGAGCCAACCGGACCATGTCCAGGTGCCTGGATTCTGGTGTAGCTGATGGGCAATTTTATGAAGTCTTGTTATAGCTGAATATACAGACGGTGCGTTATTAGGAATGAAAACGCAACAACTGGATCCGATGACTCTACAAGCGCCGCCCCTATCGGCCAGTATGACGTCAAGAACAAGGCGGTTCTGAAGAACAACAAATCTCATAGCAGATTGCTCTTCTGTTAAGTTACCTAGAGCGGAAGTAGTCTCATTCACTACTGCTTCAAGGGTTCTGGTTAACCTACGTATTAGCTTACTATTCTGGATAGGTCCTATGAAGAAAAAGAAACCTTTATTGAAATCTGTATACTGTTCTAAGGCAGTTTCAGTTTGATCGACAATTGGGGACTCGATCTCCCTTCTATGTCTGATGTGTACTAGATGTGTATTTCTGTGATAATCAGATGGGGCTAGAAAAACTGGTGGCAGTAGGAAGGCAATGTAACATGTTCCATCCCAATCTAGGGGCAGACGTACATATGCGGTCTGACCACATACAAAATACGAATGACGTGAGGCTTTGAAATTAGATTTCCCACTGTCACTATACTCGACCACAGTAGTACAATCACTGTGTCCTAGGTGTACTGAACCATTCTTTCTAACACATAATTCGCCTTTCACTGGTAGGACTGTTATAGCAGGTAAGTCTGGAGTAGTCTCGGACTGAACATTCAAAACCATGAAATTGGAGGAGAAATTACCTAGATCGTATACTTCATTTTCTAGATCTAACCCTGTCCTATGGGAAAGACCCTCCTTGTCTGGAAAACATGTTCTATTCAGAAGGGACTTATCGTCTAAGGATGACGTTAACGTAAACCATGCTCCACACGAACCATTGTGTGAAAACGGATAGGGAAAAAAAAGTCGCAGAACTCCCTTCAGTGTCTGGAAAGGGGGGAGTCGACCACACACCCAACAATTAGTGGCATTGCTGGTCTGGTGTGAATAGTGTAGCATACGGATAAAAGTATTGTTGCGCATGGCAAGTCGGTAGGATAACTCGTGAGGAGGTAGTTCACTAAAAGTGTGCTCTACTGTATCATTAGAGGAAAGATGTACATGTGAATCAATAGGAGGAAAAAATACATGTAAAACATAACTTATGCATGTGATCGTAAGACTCAGAAATAACATAAACAATAAAGTGACGATACATCTGCTGCGCAGATTTTTACAGTAACGTATTTTCTTGGAGTTTCGTCTAACTCTCTCACTATGGGGGTCTATCTCATACATGTCAGGAACCTGTCTAACCGCTTCACCCGAGAGGGACTTAAACAATTAAACTGTCTGACTTGCTAGACCTCAATTTCATTTTATACTCCTGCTGCGGAGTTTTCTCTAACAGGGGAAGTTTAGAGTCAGTATCGGGGCAGTCCCTGAAAAAAGTCTTTGGACGGAGTCCATGAAAACGCTTGATGTGGCTGGAATGAAGCCACCCCTTTCTTCCTTCTATCTTTACGGCGGTCCTTGTGGTCATCAAAACAAGTTTCGGCTCCTTCCAGCGGGGCTCCAGCGGGCTTGAATGATCAAAATTCCGGATCAAAACCAGATCACCTGGAACGACCTCGTGCGGTTTCACTTGGGTGTTGTCTGGAAAGGTAGCCGCGACCTGTGAACGACAAGAGAGTAGTGCAGACATCAAGGAAGCTAGGTAATCTGTCAGCATATTACTGTCAACATCAGTAATTTTACGTGGCATAGGTGTACCCCACATGTTCAGGGGACGACCAAAAACAACCTCGAAAGGTGACAGACCTGAACGGGAGTGAGCGACCATTCTCATGTAAAAAAGGGCGACTGGTAGTGCTACCATCCAATCTACACCTTTCTCGGCACAAACCTTTGCAATACGTATTTTCAGAGTTTGATTATGTCTCTCGACGAGGCCAGCTGCCTCGGGATGTCGCACACAGTGGAACTTCCACTGGTACCCTAACAGAAGAGATACTTGTTTCATGAGTTCAGATGAGAATGGCTGGCCGTTGTCTGAATACACGACCCTGGGCAAACCATAGCGGGGGAAATACTCACGAACCAGCTGCCTGGCAGTGGTCGCGGCAGTGTAATCTGGGACTGGATATGCTTCTGTCCATCTGGACAAAGCGCATACAACTACGAGGACATACTTGAAACCTCGACATCGATCCATCTGAATATAATCCATCTGGAGGACTTCAAAAGGGTGGTCAGGAGGATGGAATCCACCTTGTTCCACCGGAACACCTTTTCCTGGATTGAACTGACAACAGATCATGCAGGTACGTACTTTCTGCTTGGCTGCTGCTCGTAAATGCTTGTTAAACCAGAGGTTCTGGATGCTGTCTAACATGGCTTTTTCTCCTAAATGTGCTGGACTATGTGCTGTATTAATAATGACTTGAACCATAGAGTCGGGGAGAAACCATGTGGCTTTTCCCTTCGTCAACCATCCCTGATCTGTCTGGACCCCTCCTTGTTCAGACCATTTCTTGATTTCGTCTGGGGTAGCATGTGACTGGATGTCTAGTACGTCTTGTGTAGGGTCCTTAACTGTCATACAAGTCGTCTGGACTGGAACATCTGTCTTTGTCGTGTTAACTGGAATGTCTGGGGTCTGAGCTGTAAGCTTGGCTGTTCGATCTGCCAGATCGTTACCCTGGGAAATGCCGTCAGTGACTTTCGTATGTGCTTTGCACTTCATAATGGCAATAGCTGTCGGTAAATGTATTGCTTCTAACAGGGCTTGAATGAGGGGGCCATGCTGAATCTTGGCTCCATGAGAGGTCATGAAACCTCTTTCTTGCCAGAGTATTCCAAAGTCGTGTACGACTCCGAATGCATAACGTGAATCTGTATATATGTTTACTTTCAGGTTCTTGGCTCGTATGCAGGCTTGGGTCAGAGCGATGAGCTCTGCTGCTTGAGCAGACAGGGTATCAATACGATGTGTTTCTATAACTTCAGTTTCAGTAGTCACTGCATACGCGGCTACTAATTCTCCTGTACTTGTTCTCATACATGAACCATCCACGTAAAGTGTCAGGTCGGGATCAGGTAATGCAATGTCCGTCAAGTCTTGTCTCGGCTTTGTCATGGTGTCAATAACTTCCACACAATCATGTGTGGCAGGATTTGAAACAGTCGAGGGTAACAGTGTAGCAGGATTTAAAATGTTGCAGCGTCTGATTTCTATGTGTGGCTGAAACAGTGTCAGTTCATATCCTGTTAATCGTGCAATTGTCAAATGCTGAGTCTGTGTACGGTTTAAAAGAACTTCCACGGAGTGTGGAACTTGTACTGTCAGGGAGTGTCCTAACACTATGGAATCACTTTGTCTGATAGCTAGAGCTGTGGCTGCAACTGACTTGAGGCACGCAGGCAGAGCCTGGGCTACTGGATCTAATGTGCTAGAAAAATAAGCACAAGGCTTGTGTTGTCCTGCTTGATCTTGTGTAAGAACAGATAATGCTGTACCATCACGTTCAGTGACAAAAAGTGTAAAAGGCTTACTGTAGTTTGGTGTCGCTAACACAGGTGCATTACATAAAGCTTTCTTTAATTCATTGAAAACAAGTGTATGTTCCTGGGTCCAAGGGAGGACAGTCGACGTCGCTGCTTCCTGTGTTGTTAACTGTATCAGTGGTTTGGCTAGATATGCGTACTGAGGAATCCATTGTCTGCAATAAGAAGTGAGGCCAATAAAAGCTCGTACCTCCTTCTGTGTCTTGGGCTGTGGAAGATGTGCTATTAACTGGATACGGTCAGGTGTCAACTGTCTACCCCTCTTGGACAACAAGTGTCCAAGGTATACCACTTGTTGGACACAGAATTGCAGTTTCGAAGGGGAAACCTTGTGCCCCATATCTGCCAGGAAATACAAGACTGTCAGTGACGCACGTTCGCAGTCACGTTCTGTACGGGCTGTGATCAATAGATCATCGACATACTGGAGCAGGGCAATGTCAGTTGGCATGTGAATACTGTCTAGTTGTCTTTTAAGTGCTTGACTGTAAATACTAGGACTCTCTGTGAAACCTTGAGGTGCTCGTGTGAATTTATAGCTTCTTCCATTTAAACAGAATCCGAAAAGGAACTGGCTGTCTGGATGAATGGGGACACTGAAAAATGCGTTCTTGAGATCAATAACAGTAAAGAACGTAGCTTCAGAATCAATGACAGTCAATAGGGATGAGATATCTGGAACCACTGGGTACTGGGGTATGATACATTTATTAAGTTCTCGGAGGTCAATCACTAATCGATAAACTGGAGGTGCATTTGGGTCAGTACGTTTAAGAATCGGAATGATAGGAGAATTACATACATTGGAGTCAGTTTTGACAACCACTCCTTGAGCAATAAGCTCGTCAATGATTTTCGATAAGGCTGCTACAGCCTCAGGTGGCAATTTGTATTGTCGGATTCGTGGTAATACAACACCTTGTTTCAGAGTGACACGATATGGTGTAATATGCATACAACCTACATCAGTTGGACCTTGCGCCCATAAATGCTGTGGTACATTCAGTAATCTTGGATCAAAATCACGTAACACATAATGACCTTTAAAATCACGTAAAAACAATCTCACTCCTTCCGGAGAACAGCATATGACTGCACCTAATTCTTTCAATGTTTTAATACCAAGTAAATTTTCAGGACATGATTTCGTAAGTAACAAGTCTGTAGTTCGGGACAATGGACCAACTTCTAGGGAAACTGGTTTCGATATTTCATTAACAATAGGCTTTCCTGAAAATCCCAGGGAAACATTTCTTGAGCCTGAGAGTGGAGCCCCTGGAACCTCGTCATGACTGATGGTAGTCCTACTTGCCCCTGTATCAATCAGAAACTTTCTGTCTTTCCCTAATACTTGACTGTGTACATAGGGACCCTCTTGATCTACAGGAACCTCGATGAGAGGCAAGCCAACCTCCCTCTCTAGGCTGTTTCATGAATACTGCTGATATTCTGGATAATCTGACTGTGCGTACTGGTACATCTGTTGTGTAACGTGTTGTGTGGCAGCTATAGGCTGCGGTATTGCAACTGTCTGTTGTGCGTTCTGCGGCGGTTGCGTGTTCTGCGGAACATGTTCCTGTCTAGGAAGACGCGCTCTCTCTTTCGTCTTACCTGTAGCTATGTTGTGTTTCAGAACTGCACATTCATTTATATAATGACCTGGCTGTTTACAGTAATTGCATGTCCCTTTAACGGGAGCTGCAGAATGACTAGTTTGATTCGTACCCCTCTTCTGACTATCTGCTGGAACAGACTGTGCAACTAATACTTTCATTTTCGTATCTTTCATACGTCTTCTTTCGTGTTCTTGCTCTTCCCTGATTCTGTTCTGGTGATACTGTAACACCTGGAGCATTTGGGACGGGGTATTAGCTTGCCATGTACTCTCGACTTTCAATACTCGATTCTTAACTTGTGGTAAAGAATTCTCAACTAGTTTGGTAACAAAAAGATGTGGATACGACTCACTACCTGTTTTCAAACCGCTATTAATAATGAAACATTTCTCAAATCTGGAATAAAAGTCACTAGTGTCTTCGTCTTGTTTCTGTTTACAGGCTGAGATGGCATCCCAATCTTCCTTTTTCGTGGCTAGTAATCTTGGCAAGACTTGTATTAACAGTTCGGGCAACTCTTTGGCTTTATCCCCAAACCAGTACCTGGAACTCGTGTATTATCTTCGTTCTCTAACGCGGTCCAATCAATCTTTTTCTCTCCCACCTCCCATTCTTTCTCTTTGAGTTTTTCATATATGCCCGCGGGCAACAGGACCTTTAACATTTTGATGATATCTGGATACGTGTATTCTCCCATACGGAGCATGTCTTTTAATTCACGGTGGAACCCTGCTGGATCTTTATCGTGACAGGGCACTAACTTTTTCATTTCTAGTAGTTCTATTTTCGTTATAGGGGTGTAAACAAATACTCGTTCGAGCTCACCCCCCGTTCCCTTAACTGGATGTACTTCTCGCAACGGATTCTGTCTATCTATGTAGAATGGGGGTGAAACAGGAACAAAATGCGGAGTCAGGAACGTTCTGTATTTGTGGCGCTGTTCTAAAATGACACTAATTAAATCGGTACCTAGACCCTTCCATCTGTTTAGGAGTAACTCGTTTAGTACATTATATAATGGACCTGGATCAGAATGCTGACTCTCATACAATGTAATGAGGTGCTGGATCATGTACATACCCACCAGTCGCTGCTCGGCTGGGGGCAGTTTCAGAAACATTTGAGCCACTACTTCGTCTGAGTACGTGGTAGAATCACTAGTCCATCGGACTGCTGATCGGGCTAGTTCCTGTTCATGCATGGTACTAAGCTCACTGTAACCTATTCGTAATTTCAGAACTTTATCGGTAGCCTGGAATAATTGTTCAAGAGAACACTGTTCTGGCACGGGAGGAGGAAAAACTTTCTTATAGTCTAGGCGTGTGTGTCTATCGGAAGGTCTCGTCCTACCTACATACGCTATTCTGGTGGGATTCTCGTTGTCTACATCTTCGTCTGAAGAATCATTCTCTTTCTCTGCTACTATTCTTGCTTTCTCCCTCTCGTGTATGCCTATGATTTCTTTCCGAATCTTTCTGTACATTGTTTCTATACTATTCTGTGTCTTGTGTTTTCCGTCTGCTATATTGTCACTCCACCTTATCAGGACTTTCATCTCTTCTGGATTTTTATCAGGACGATCCTGTTCTCTTATTAAACAATTTATTAAAAATTGCAAAATCATGCCTTGAGTCTCGACTTTCCTATGTACCATAGCTTCGTGAATACTTTCTGGTTTCTCCCCTGTTCGGATAAAATGATATATTCTGTCTAAATGTTCTTTCATATCTGATATGGTGATCAAGAAGTTTGCAACTCGTCGTAAACGTACGGAATATAATATCATGTGATCTTCGCCTGGCACTGGGTCATATCTACAATCAGTAAGGTACCTTTTGAGGGCTTCGTACGTAGCCACTTTTGGCGTACGCTGTAATGCTGCATCTCTCAGCGTCAGGCGCTTTGTTTGAGGCGGGGTGATAGGAATACCTCCCCCTGCTCCTCCTGAACTAGAATCGTCAATTAATACTGAATGTGCGGCTGTTGGTAACGTGACTGGTAAAGTAGGTGTACGTAATGTGGGTTGGTCCTGGGGTACTGGCACATTAACCGGATTCCCGGGACCAACGACTGGAGGCACAGTAATTACATTATTGACAGGAGGTGGAAGTTGAACAGGCGGAGTAGGATTCGTATTAGCATATTCTGGGACAGTGTCGTCTAAATAGGAAGAAAGAAAGATTTCAGCTGCGGTCGGTTTGTGACGCAGCTTAGTCGGGACCAATGGTGGCGGTAGATTACAGAGTGTTTCCGGGGTCGCCTTCGGCAAACCCTCGGCGAGAAGAGGATACATACCTTTAATAAGGGCATTTCTTTGTCTGTCTGACTGTTCTGCTCTAACTCGTTCACCTTCTTCTAGTAATTCCCTTTCTTGGGCTTTTTCTGAGGATTCTCTACTTAATTCTGCTTTTCTGAATTCCTTTTCAGTTCTTTTATGCGATTCTTTACGCCACAATTCTATGGCATCTTTCTGGGATTGTCTGGCTTTCTTTTTCCATAATGCTTCTTCTACTCTCATGATGCACTCGGCATCCCATGTTCCTGAAACAGGCCATCTATATTTCTCTTCGAGATGTTTGGTGTAGTCCACCCATAAATCTAGATACAGTATGGCATCTAAGCCATGCTTATGGTACATGAAATGTCCAGGACTGTCCCTAGGAGGGACAGGAACTGATTCTTCGAGTAACCCTTTTCTGGTTTTTATCTGACGTAACTTCGAAAACAGCGGCATATTTGAACCGTACTTGAATTTGAACACAATACACAATAAACACGGTAATGAACAGCAAAACAATCACTCATACCACGACATCAAAAACACATTAATGACAGTTCGAACAGATAGTACCTAATACATTGAAAACATAATACTTGAATTTCTCGAGAACAGACTTACTAGAATTACTGGATGCACTGCTAAAACAGTACAGAACATACCGGTCTCCTAAAGAGACACGTCATACCATATCCACCTAAGTGGACACGTCGGACCGGATCTGTGTACCCAAACCCGTCGGACCGGGCACAAATTAATGAACCCGTCTAGATACCCCCAGCAACGGTACTCACCGGGAAGCAAAACTGAAGGCCTCGGACTGGACTGGACTGCTACGTAGTCTGGTTACTGCTACACACTACGCATGCGCCTCGGGCTTCGGGCTTCGGTTACAGGTGGGCCTCCGGATACCTCGGACCTTGCTCTCTCGGCTTGGGCTCTGGTCGGAACGATCCGCCTTCCTCACCGCCTCGTCTGGATGCCGGACCGCAGTCTCCGTCTCCTCCGTGGGCCTGAGGGAGACTTGAAGCAGAAATATCTGCACGTGCACAGTAGGGGTCCGTCACGGCTGTAGAAGGGTCAGGGGGCCTGCGTTACATCGCCGGCGCGTGGGGAAGGGGCTCGTCCCTATTCGGGCGCCATTTATGTGGTAAATAAATAAATAATTACCGGTACTATTTTTCTATGCATTAACTGGAAAGGATAGCTCAATAAATAAGAGGCAGAATCCGAGGTGTTTGAGTCATAAGGGCTTTAATCAGATGGCTCGAGTCAATGGACCATCGGGTTCCATCACCTGCGAAGGTTCAGGAAGGGACAGACACAAGGAAAAGGGAATTAAAAGCCGCGTGTCATATTAACATCATACAGTATATATAGTAAAACAGTACAATTGCATTGAATACAGTAGGCGTAACAAGTGACAAACGAAAGATAAGAACACATGGGCGTGAAAAGAAGGCGTGCACAGGGCGTGCACGGAGACATGTGATGTAAACGTCACAGAAGTTTCATAAATGGGTGGATACATGGAGGGGGCTACCTGGGCAGCTGGAACCTTTAACCTACTGGTGCGCGCAAACGGGCCATGACGTGTAACTGGGGAGAGCTGGGGGCTCTGAGTTCTAGTACTAGAAGAGGAGACTAAAGTCTGGGATGTCAGGACGACATGTACCTATAGCATATCTGATATCTCGTGTTTGGAGAACATGTTGATAGAATCTAAAAGTCATCAAGGCAAAGGCTACTTGTCACTAAGGCTAGTGCATGCATATATTTCCCAATGTATTGCGTATGCTAGGAATCTTCTATGGATATTAATTCAGTAATTCTCTTGCATGGAGACAGGAAGACTAGACTTATAGATGAAGATGTTTATGCGGTTCGTTAGCTAGGAATGTGAAGCCGGGGAGCTGAACTGATAACTAGAGGCATAACATATTCTTGGCAGACAGGCAGGCAGGCCAGGCCGGGCACCGCGCTGCTTGGCAGAAAGTAAGTGAAGGGTCAGGGATGCGGGAGGGGCTGCATCGCTCCTCGGAGTGGTTTCAGGAGACTTGAGGCTCGAATCTGGTGTCCGGGCCCTATGAGGCCTAGAAACGGGGACAACTCGATGAATTAACGTGCACAAGGTAAAGACGTTGGCAACATGGGCCTAATACTTGTTGCTTTCAGGAGGGACTGGATAACTGGCATACTGACGTTGGACACAACTGTAATTGCGTCTTTATTCGGCCAAGAAGGATAAATATGCATATCGATCATGCACATATAACATACGATGGGGAACACGTAGGGACACATGACAGGGCAAAATTCAATTTTCCTCAAATAAGACAGATAAATTGTCCTGGAGATTTATTAGCTCGTAAATCATGGACCCTTCTTTTCTTGCATCCGTCACAGCCTTTACTACGGAATTTCCCAATTTAATGATAACGAACAAAATATGTGTAATTTCGTTTGGGACACCTTTAAACCAGTCTCAAGTGGTTTTATTATGGGTTTCATCCATTCCGATGAGTCAAATGTGCAAACGAAGTCTGCCTCCATTCTGGCACACATAAAGTCACTTGAACATAAGAACTACACAAATAAAAACGGATATTGATGCTTTGGTTACAGCCAAGATTGAGTTTAATAAGTTCACTACTGAACAGGCATACAGTACACTCCTTAAATGAATTGCTAGATATTATTGTGGCAATAACAGAACTAGTTCCCTTCTAGCCTGTTATTTAAAAGGCGGGAGGGAAAAGTATTTTATTAAATTCAACACTAATTCCTCTGGTGAGTAGGTTTCCAGAGATGCTGATACTATGGCTTGTTTTGCTATTTATTATAAAGATCTGTATATTTCTAAAACGGCTCAATTGGAGGAGTCTCTCAATAACTACTTCTCCAATCTCAAACCTAGAATCTCACCATTGCCAGATCTCTCTATCTTAGAACAACTGCTCCAAATTGAGGAACTCAGTTCTGTCATAAATGCCCTTCCTTAAATGCAAAGCGCTAGACCCAGATAATCAGATAATGTCACTGTTGAATTCTATATCCATGTGCAAAGCTTCTTCTACTCAAACGTTTAAAATTATTTAGTCACTTTAACACTCTAAAATCCTCTTCTGGTTCCTCACTCATCGGAAGAATTATAGACCTATCTCCTTAATCAACACAGAATGCAAGATATTTGCTAAAGCATGCTTCATCCTCACAGGAATGTCTCTGATAATTCTCATGCTTTTCTAAACATCATCAATAAAGTTCAGTAGATGAAAGGTCCTCCGGCAGGACTTTCTTTGGATGCAGAATAAACCTTCCATAGGCTCAACCAGCATTTTTTATTTAAGGCTCTGCAACGACAAGGATTCAGCCCTATTTTTTACAACTAATTATTTTGCCATACTCCTCACAACACTTGTCTTTTATTGGCAATGGTATTAGATCCCATTATTTCCCCGTTGACAGAGGAACTCAACAGATATGCCCCTCGTCTCCTTTGCTTTTTATCTCAGCAGTGGAACCTTTCCTTCACCAACCTAGGACTTCAGATGGTTATTACAGGTTTGAATTTAGGAGCACTCACATCAAGTTTACAGACGTGAGTGATGATATTCTCTTATTTATATCACATCCAAACTGCTCTCTCCCTGTTTTTTTCATGACCTTAACCTATATTCAGCTGTCTCGGGTTATAATTTAAATGGAGGCAAAACAAAGGCACTGACTCTGAATACATTTTGTACCAAAATTATTTGTCAAAGCAGGCCTCTCCAGGAATTTGTCCAAAGTCAAAAGCTAGAGGACACACTTAAAACCAACTCAGATGTCCTTTTAGACAAACTCATAACCTTTTCTCAGAAGTGGTCTCTTCTTTACCTTTCCTGATGGACTTGATTGGACACTATCAAATTGATGCTTCTTCCCATTATAAGTTTCTTTCTTACATGCTCCCCATAAAAATCTCTAAAGGTTTCTTTGGTTAAACTGACCAAATTCTTTCCAAATTTCTTGGCATCGTAAACCTACTTGAATCTCCCTCTCTAAACAAAACCTTCCTAAGTCTCTCTTGGCAATGTTAACTTTCCTGATTTTACTAAACATCAAGTTTATTTAACGCAACCCATAAATGCTCCTCAGAAACGATGGTACTCTTTAGGACAGGCTATGCTATTACCTTTCTCTCATAACCAAATTCTCTTCATGACCAACCCTCCTACATTTGGTTACCAGTTATGGTTTCTCATGCATACACCTTATTGAAGCCCATTTTCATATCACCTCTCACCTCCATTAGTAAGTTCCTGAACTGCCTTATTTAGCACAATACTTTTCTCAAGTAACAGGGAAGGACTTTGCGATGGAAGGTATGGATGAACAAGGATATGATTCTCACCTCTCAGTTATACCATTCAGGTTCCCTTATTATATTTTCTTTGTTATCCTCCATATACAAGCTTCCTTCCCACATGCGTGCTCAGTACAATGAACTCTCTGTTTTGGCACACAATACATTTTTGCACCTCTCCTCTACTGAATGCTGTCACCCAGGCTCATTTTCTGCCCAGATAACATCCTCCATACACACTAAGCGACTTGCAATTATAACCTTCTGAGAGCACCTAATCCAAATAGGACCAAATTGATCATTGAAACATTGTGGGAATCTGATCTGGGATTCACATGGCCAACATCTGTGTGGGACAGAATATGGTGCAAAATACATTCCATTGCCTGCACTGCTAGACTCACACAAACCTTATACTTTTTCTGTAACTGATGTTTTTATACTCCTCTTCATCTTTTCAAGCTCAAATGTGTGCGCCAAGACACATGCTGAGGCTGACACATTCATTCTGGTACATACTTTAATGTTCTTTTGCTACCCAGCATTATCCACCTTCTGGCATCTGATTTGGCATCACTGCAATCACTCAGTTTAGCTTACCCCTGGCATATGAATTGTTGTTTCTGGGTAGCATGCAGGATGCATGGATCTCTCATAGAATGCTCGGGAGATTGGTAGATCTCTTGATTTCCAAAGCCATTTCTGTTATGACTTCCAATTGGAAATCTATAGAGAGCATCACTCTTCAACACTGGTGGCATTTCGTACGTTATCACCATAGACTATATCGGTATAACCTTCACTCATTACAGTTGTCATTTCACTGTAATCAGTTGTGCTTCCCACTTACCAAATATTTGTTGCCTATTACTAGTAAGAGCGTTTCTTCTACTCCCACCTAACCGTATAACTTTATAATCTTTTCACTTTAAAATATATTTGTTCAATTGTACAATACAATTAAATATATTCCCTTTATTCAACATGGCAATATATTTACTGCTTCAGCTGTTGTTTTCAATAACAATTAATTTCATTTCCTTATTAACATAACATAACGTGTATTTGTAAAGCGCACGTTCACCTGTAGGTATCTTGGCGCTGAATTACAGACGTTTAGTGTTACCCAACTCAATGGTACTCATTTTATCGACCCCAGATGGATGAAAGGTTCAGTGGACCGGCCGGGATTTGAACCTGTGACCATGAGGTTGAACACAGGCCCCTACAGTGGAAGTATTAGTTCACTAAGCCACAAGGTCTGGCTTATTGAGGTTACAAGTTTCACTTGTATACAGACTTTCATCCTTTTCTCTTTCTACTTTTGTTTCCTTTTCCATGCCGTCCTTTCTCCTTCTCTTCTCCCATCAAAAACTACATCGTTTTTTCTACATTTAACTTTGCCTTTTCTTTCCTTTCACGCTAAAACTCATTCTCATTGTTCATGACCTAAAAGTATTTATTTGATGTACTTAACTTTCCAATGCCCTACCTCTTTAAGTTGCAATGTTTATTATATTTTATTTTGTTTTTCTCAATAAACAACTTTTCCTTAAAAAAAAGAAATGTCTGGAATTCTCAGTCATCTACCACCGACAGGTGACAACTTTGAAGTTTTACAGGACTTTCTGGCTGACGTTACGAATTGACTTTTGCTTTCCTATTTGAACATCTTCCTTGGTGATTGTCATTACTTAACTATATTTTGTTTTGGTTATGCTGTGACATATAGCAACTCACATTTCCATTAGAGATTGCATTGTGGCCCTGGGCCATCTACCAAAGGTAATTCTAGAAACCGTCAGGAGCAACTGTTTTCCTCTAAGATATAAAATGTGGGACAAGTTCTACAGATTTCACTTCTTGTAGTGATACTTCGACTTTCTCTTTTTGTGTAAAACAAAGGCCTTCCCTAAAGTTAGCTTCAATTTACAGTATGAATTAGACTTTAGTGTGAATTAACAGGACTTTCATTTATGTAGGAACTTCCTAAGCCCAAGTTTTTTAACAGAGTACTCATGCTAACCGTGATGCTGTGTATCAGATGTGTCAATTTAACATGTAGGTAAACTCTTTCTAAAAAGTGGTATTCTTATTTTTCTGAAAGAATACTCATGGCCACATGCTAGGATAAATGAAACATGGGCTGGGTGGAAAGACTGGAAATCAGTCCTCATTAAATTAAGGTTCCTGTATCTAATAATCAGGCTATCTGACAATAAATCTCTCTAGTACTTATTTCAGTTTGCAAGATTTATGCAGTTCTAATTTTAATGTTCTATTCTAACAAATGAGGAGGGTCTTTCACACTTAGTGGATGAAGAGTGCCTGAGAACATATTAGAAGCATATTGTCCCAAGATATGATATATTACCCAGGCCACATCAATGGATTTCCTTCTGAAGAACATTGTTCTGATAAGATGTACGCACAATAAAACATACTATATCATACCCCCATGAAAATAGCTAAATTTGCCCCTCTTTCCTCCTCAAAATGCCCAAGATGTGAATTCTCCACGGCTGATGATCTACATATATTTTTCGAATGTGTTATGTTAAAGGGGTTTTGGCAGAATGTGGAATGCGCACTTGGAGCCATCTTTAAAGTTAAGATCAATTTGAATCTCTCCATAGTAATATTTGGCATCAATGATGAATTGATGAATTCGCTGTTGGTAACACAAAAAGGCTTGCTTTAGCATTTGATTCTTATTGCTCAGAGGGAGATTTGTAAATTGTGGAAGGATTCACGGCCCCCACTCTATGAGAATTGGCTGAGGGCTTCACTTGGTTTTGCCCGCTTGGACCAGGGACACTTGATCAATAATAGTTTTAACATCTGGTCACAGCTCATAGCATGGGGTAGAGAAATGAGACTGATTCAATGCCCCTAGGTCCAATTATTACACCAAGCTTCATACAAAGAAGCTGGCCTGGCTAGGCCTACAGCCAATGCAGTAGCAGAAGCCTGGGGAGCCCAGGTTGGAAGGATGGCTTTTTGCTTGTATTGCAGACGCTATATGGTGAGATTAGGACAAAAAAAAAAGAAGTTGAGCTCAACACTTAAGACATAAGAAGCCATTGCTGGTATAAGAATTAACTAGGTAGGAAGTCTTTTGGCCAGCCCTGCTGCAATCCTTGTTGCTACATTTTGAAGTCCCTGGGGCTTGCCAAACAGCCTTTTCTGCCAAGCCTTTAGACAGGATTTTACAATACCGAGAGACAAATGATGGGTGAAAAGGCTTGAGATAATATGATCTGTTGATATCTAAAGTTGACATCATTCGACTTTATTGCTCAACATTCCATTACAGACAAAGAATGACAAAGTGCAAATGAATCTATGATTTGCCATATACTAGATATTCCATCCAGTACAAAAAAACGAAGAACGGCTGACAAAGGTTATGCACGAGTACTTATGAGGTATGATACATGTGTCAATGTCCTGTGCAGAGAACGTCCAGAGTGTGCCGAACCAACACTCCACTGCTAGGCAGATCCGAAAAATTGTGTACAAATGGACGGTGCACCAGAGAAGAGTATCCACAAGGTCCAATTTGTGTTAAATAATTCCTTTATTAAATTTCCAATCAAAACAAACTCCTCAGCCAACGCGTTTCGTTCTCAAGGAACTTCGTCAGGGCTGAAACAATCCAAGACATATAATCAATATTGAATAAAGCAAATAAGAATATAAACAATCACAAGTGTAAAAAATAAAGACAAAAGAAATAAGAAAAAAGAAAGAAAAAGAAGCCCAGCTCAGAACACCATACATAGTTACAAAGTTAAAAAAGATTATGAAAACATTTAGCCATCATGAAACTTTCCATATCATAGAAAAGGCATTCATAAAATCACATCACAAAAGTTTCCATATCATAGAAGAAACGTTCATAAAATCACATAGTGGAAAGTACATATTATTGACAGTACATTACTGGTAGTTCATGATTTAAAGTAATCACAGAAGCAACGTGCATATTATATGTAACAAAACATTTTGAATAATTCATAACTAAAAGACGTTACAATGTCATGTTATTCTAATGGGAAGAGAACAGTGAACCCACTTTTTTAAGTCTCTGCGACTCTATATCACATAGTAATTCACACTATACAATTTCTATTTAATCTGTACAGTTGTAACAAGAGAAGAAAGTCATCTTACCTATGTTATAAAAAAGGAATTCCCTGTAAATTAGTCCATTGTTTAAATCTGAAATTAGTATTTAGCAGGCCACTTGATAGAGGGCCTATAATTTTGTTGGGCAGTATTTTGAATAGATTGAGAGCGAATCAGCAAATAAACAATATGATAATGCTTTAAGAGATTGAGAGATATCTGTTCACCATAATCGTTATAGCAAGATCGATCAGAATGGATGCATCAATATGTGATCTATATACTAAACAGAGGTCCTAATACTGGCATACTCATCGTTTTAATGTTCGTGTAAACACACGTATATCAATCAATAATGGAGAACCATTGTCCCGTTCCAGAATCTACACAACAGTATTTAGATATGGTCCAATAATGGATCATACCTCAGTTATGAATTCGTGTAGAAGCACATATGTCGAACAATACAGAACATCAAGTGTCACGATCCAAGGCCTACCTAGCAGGAACCATTATTTCTTATAAGGATGACAATTATCTGGATGCGAAGTATATGGCATCTGAGTGGATCTTTTATATATAGACACAAGTAGCAACTGGTAGGAGCTGTGTTAAGATAATATATCAAACGCTCACCTTTTATTAACGCCGACAAAAGATGCAATTCCCGCCGTATAATAGCTTTGGGAAAAGTTCAAGTCGCGGTCACCCACTCTAGACCAAACAATAAAACAAATAGCTGTTCAATATAGAGTCACCAGTTTGAGGGTAAGAATAAAGTTACTACAAGATAATTATGTCAAAGGTCACAATCACGAAAAGTGCCCCCAATATCTAAACGTGGTTTAATATTATGCTGTGTTTAGGTTTCTAAATCATATAAACAGCATATAGACTGATTGAAAGGTACATGAGCGGGACCGTTCTATATTTAATAAGATGACAGATAAATCTCTAAGCCGTCACAAAGCATCATTAAAAATATCCCAACATTCGATCAGGTATATCCATGTAATATAATATTGTATCGATTTTAACCTAAAGATCTTATATGTATAAATTAATACCGCAAACCGAGTGACTACGTCTACAAGGCTAACTAATAGGGTGTGAATAGTCCGTTACATATGCCGTACTATAGTTCGCAATGTTTTCCCAAGTTAGAACGGAAAATATTAAAGGCCCGCTCCCCTGTTGCATTCTTACCGCAATTTCCGTGTTCGGAAGAGTAAAGAGTACGCTAACCGAGCTACTCAAAAAATTCGATTTAAATATGCCGGCAGGCTAGCCTTGTCACCGCCCATCTCGTTTACAACCTCCCGATCCCGTGTGGATCATGTGATAGTATATATCTTCCTAGACGCCATCTTGTAATGGACAAGAAATAATACTACGCACGCCCTGTTGATAAGTTTATACAATTTACGACACTTTGCAACTAAAGATAAACTTGCAAAATTAAATTAACTGTAGATCCCATATTTAGATGTTGAAAATATATAAATAACTTGGGCGTACTAACATCGTTATTTGTACCAGTCTCTCTTTCTCAACAATATACGGTCAATATACGAATAACTAGAACGTATTATCATCGCTAATTTTACCAGTCTCTCTTTTTCAACAAACTACCGTCAACATGTACTTCAATTAAAGAAAGGAGGAGCACATGTATAGAGCCTATCGTATCAGGTGCCAATGATTACATCTGCCGATTGTCGTGGATTACATCTACAGATAAGGGCAAGTGTATGCCGGCATAATACTAGACCGACAGCGCTCATCTGACATCACGTGCATTTTTCATAGTCGTACTATTCCCCATAATATTGAAAATAGAAACAGTTAGGCTAAAGAATTAAAAGGTTAAAAAAAACGACATGAAAAAGAGGGAAAATAAGATAGAAACCATAACAGTATCTAATTTGTATTTAGAAAAACCTGGCAAAAGGAAATATCCAGGAAATACATTTCATCGGAAGTATCAGATCCTTAAAATCACTTCTCAGTTAGAAAAATCCCTCAACAAAAATGACTGAACGAATATTTGTTTTTAGTGGAACGACTCCATATATCATTGTTAGGAAATGTATCTACTACAGTCAAGATATCACTGTAACTAATGTGATTCCTTCCCTTGAGCCCAATGGGAAAATACAATCACTGGTCCCGGGTATCATAGAAAGTGGTGCATCTCATGATCCGTATTATGGAACAGATATCTCTCAATCTCTTAAAGCATTATCATATTGTTTATTTGCAGATTTGCTCGCAATCTATTCAAAATACTGCCCAACAAAATTATAGGCCCTCTATCAAGTGGCCTGCTAAATACTCATTTCAGATTTAAATAATGGACTAATTTACAGGGAATTCCTTTTTTATAACATAGGTAAGATTACTTTCTTCTCTTGTTACAACTGTACAGATTAAATAGAAATTGTATAGTGTGAAATTACTATGTGATATAGAGTCGCAGAGACTTAAAAAAAGTGGGTTCACTGGTCTCTTCTCATTAGAATAACATGACATTGTAACGTCTTTTGGTTATGAATTACTCAAAATGTTTTGTTACATATAATATGCATGTTGCTTCTGTGATTACTTTAAATCATGAACTACCAGTGATGTACTGTCAATAATATGTACTTTCCCCTATGTGATTTTATGAATGTTTCTTCTATGATATGGATACTTTCGTGATGTGATTTTATGAATGCCTTTTCTATGATATGGAAATTTTCATGATGGCTAAATGTTTTCATAATCTTTTTTAACTTTGTAACTATGTATGGTGTTCTGAGCTGGGCTTCTTTTTCTTTCTTTTTTCTTATTTCTTTTGTCTTTATTTTTTACACTTGTGATTGTTTATATTCTTATTTGCTTTATTCAATATTGATTATATGTCTTGGATTGTTTCAGCCCTGACGAAGTTCCTTGAGAGAGAAACGCGTTGGCTGAGGAGTTTGTTTTGATTGGAAAATTAATAAAGGAATTATTTAACACGAATTGGACCTTGTGGATACTCTTCTCTGGTGCACTGTCCATTTGTACTAGATATTCCATCCAGAACTGCTAGACCAAGTCCCTCTAAATTGTAATGCAAACAATCATAGATGCTATTCTATCTCAATGGGTATTCTCGATGGGCAACCACATGAATCCCCGAGGCAAATTGATCAGGGTAACCCACGCAGTAGCATCTCCAATGATTTTAAGGGGGTTCACCCAATGAGCCATAGATAAAACTGCTGGGCCCACCTGCAAACAGCAACTACGAAGAATGTGTGTGTGTGAGGGGGCATATGTATTAGTTATGTTGTAGAAAGGATTAATTAATATATAGACATCATTTTAATTAGTTATTTTTCGAAATAAAGTTACAATTATTTGTTACACTGAAAAAAGGCTATCATATCTCATTAAAACAACTAATACGTATGTTTTATTTATGTATAATTCTTAATATTAAATTAAATGCACTTACATTTTCATTTTTTTAATATTTTAAGGTAATTTAGCATTATTTCCGATGGGCTTTTATTTTAAGTCTATGCCTCCATTATTTTCAATTGAATTGTGCTGCAGTTTCAGTGCATTGCCTAGTATGGTGCTGGACTTACTTTAGTTGGAGTACATTTACCCCTATGTTGGGCCTTTTTTAGCTGTACTAACTATAGACGTGCATTTTGTGAAAAGCAATGGGTTTACTGTTTTGTGGGTGGGTGCATGCCCTTACTTAAACCTCTCCTTAATCCTCTATAAACACCTCCTTACTCCTCCCTTAATTCCTCAAAAATATTCACTGTTTTCTAGCTACTTTCACCTGGCCTTCCCACATATACTGCTAAAACATATATCTACGTATGTACATAGATCCACTATTGGAACGGAGGTCTTCATACATAAAAGATAGGAGAGGCAAAGGCTCAGACCTCTGCATGTAGGTTAGTGAATAACATTTTGTAACATATTTGATGTACTATTTTAGTAGTACTCAATTTGCTATGAAATGCAGTTTTTGAAGAGGCCCTAATGTGCTTGGTAAAACATGGTGTCTATTTGTTTCTGTGTTTGCTTCCAGCTTTGGTTTTGGGGTCCATGTGGGGGAAATTGTCAAATGTAGCTGAGGCGCAGGTCCCATCTGGCACCCCTCTAGAGATTACAGTGCATTCACATCTAGGCACACTCATGCCTTTCGTGCAACTCACTTAAGACAAACATAAAGAGCTGTTGAAAAAAATAATTATACTGCACTCAATTTCTCTGGGCCTATTCAACCCTGTTTCATTCTCTCTGTCTAATTATAAACAGGGAATAATACATTCAACACACTGCACTGGCCTTCACACATGGTGAAGTTTCACAAAATTGCCACACTGGGGTATAAAGCTATTCACCTAGGCTCATACTTTGCCCATTTGGGCAAAATCATAAAGTTTCTTTGCTCCTCTGCATTGAAGTGTAACTTACCATAGACACTGTGCTGATGTACAGATGTAGGATTTCCTGCTCAGTGGGTGGAAATAGAGATATCTGCCTCAGAAGGGATGCCATGTAATAGTATGGTGTAATGAGTGGGGCTGGGTTTAGGGCCTTCAGCTCTTGAAAGAGGAAGGCGCTTGCACTGATGTTGAGAGTGTGGTCTCGGTTCAAGGTACAGTGTGAAGGATGGGACTGAGGCGCTAGGCAGACAGCAGGGTTGTGCCAGTAGCTCAAACTAGGGACAGTTATGAAAACACATCCATCCAACTGATTTCCCTCATTGCAGTACTGGGACAATTCTACTGCTAGAAAGGGTGATTATAGTCAGTGGTGGCTCGCAGAGGGAGTGCTGCGGGGCGGTGGGGTGGGCGGGGGGAGTGGAGTCGGACGTACGACGGCCAGGAGTAAATTAAGTATATAAATAAACAGAACTATTTACCTTGCTCCCGTTGCATCGCCGAGTTGGCCTCACTGCCCCGCAGAACATCTTCTGCGAGCCGCCACTGACTATAGTTGCCATTTTTAAAAGAACTTCCCACTCACTAAGGTTTCAAAGTTCAAATATAATCTCCCCTGGTATATTTATGATCAATCCAAGAATTTCATCAATCACTCTTACAATTTATTCTTAGCTTTGTTCCCATATCTACTCAATATAATTGTGTGATGTGCACAAGTCCACTCACTATGGTGATCATATTGTGCTATATACCCACTCATGTAACCTCTCATCTGCAGTTAAAATCTCTTGACAGTTAAACCTACCTCTAGGGATGAAAAGCAATGTCCTTTTCATAAACACAATGTGTACTATGCACCCTTTTGAGATATATATTGGGGCAGTTTTCTATTCAGTCACACATCATATGCACACTTATTTTTCATTGACTGCTTTGCGCAGGAAGTGCACTTAAATAATCAATTACCTGTTCCTTTTTTCTTTTTTTCCACAAAACATTCACTCCACTGCTGCGTTTTTGAGTGTTTTTTTTTGTACAAAACCTCCATTTTTTCCGGTCACAAACTCTGACATGGACTGTTGTCTCGTCTTTCCATCCAAATCGTCGAAATAAATATGGATTACTTAGATTGGCTCAGATCCAATCCTGAATGACTCCTCTTTCTAAACTCAATGCGTGTGTTATTTATGGCGTCTTATTCATAAACATAGAAGAATCTCCCCTCTAACAGGATCTGTCTTCTGTAGGTAAAGAAAGCTGACACCTTATGTTTGAATCTGGATTAATCCTTCAACATTTGACTCGAGGAGAAAACACGGCAATAAGAACTCTCCAGAACCATCACTACTTTTCTTCCATTTTTAAATATTAGCTGTATTAACGTGACATACCTTTCCATCAATAACCGGAAGGCACAGACACAACAATAACAGAGAAAGCCCGCCAGCAGCATAGCTTGCCATGCTTTCAAAGTGAAAAATGAATATTATTCTATAATGCAGATATTTCCTAAGTTACTTATATCCTGACAAACAGTTCATTGTAAGAACAAGACTGTATGACATTTTTAACAATGATGCACTTTCTAAAAGGCAGCCATCAAACCCCAGTCGATGGTTATGCACGAGGCTCAGGAAGAAAACCCCTGCTTTGAGGTTGTCTGGTATTTTATTGTTTCTCTCTGATGCATTTCTACTAGAGAAAGCTTCAGGCAGGTGAGACAGATAATCCATCGTTACAACGTAAAGCATTTCAGATACCCACTAAAATAACTTTTATATATGCATATGTTAAACCCTCATTCTATATTTCTAGGCCCAGATACTTCTGTTACACCCTTGTGTTAGATTGATACACCGTGCGCATGCGCATGTCAGCAACTTGACCACAGTATTCAGTGGTTCATCCTATGATGGGGCGCACTGTTTTGTGCATTTTCCATCTCCTTTGCAGTACAGACTTGTTACCTGATCTATCATGTCATTTGCTGCATTCTATTGCATTAATTGCTCAAGCAAATGAAATATCTGCTGCGTCATCATTGATTGCAATAAACAAGAGTCTATGGGGCATATGAACAAGCCCCTATCGCCACCACAACGTCAATATATGTGACGGGGCTGCCCCTCATGTACAAGGCAGAGTTAAGCCACGTTAACAAGGCAGTGTTAAGCCACTTAACGTGGCTTAACACTGCCTTGTACATAAGTCCCCCTTTCACGCAATGGTTAGCGTGAAAGGGGTGGGCATTGGATGCATCAGTGGACGTTCCACCACAACACCCATTCATTTTGGCGCTGCCCCCTATGTACAGGAGTGGCGTACATAGGAGACAGCACCAACATTAAGACAAGGTAAAAACTAGTCTTAAGATGGCAAAAGGAGGAGAAATGCATTATTTCTCCTTGTTTTTGCTTTTTCCATGTGTGCTTCCTTGTGCAGCACACACGGAAAAAGCAAAATGCCAGGGTTTGTTTATGGGTAGGACAGTGTCCCTTCCTGCACATAAACAAACTTTTTAAAAAATGCATATTTTGTCACCTTTATCTGAGATGCATGAAGCAGCACGCATGAAAGTGACAGGATGGCATTTTTAGCATTATTTATGTGCAGGAAGGGACACCTTCCTACACATAAACAATCCTCCCTTGCACACAGACACCCTTGCACTATGGTGCAAGGGTGCCTGCGTTGGCGATAAGTTGCTAAACTTAGCCCCATCGCAGGGAGAAATGCAAGGCTGCACCACATTCTTGTAAATATGGTGCAGCCTTGCTTTTCAGAAGTGGAGGAGAGAGGCATTAAGACAGGAAGGCTACCGACTCTCTCCGCCACTTCATTGTACAAAAGGCCCTTTATGTCTTAAAAAGAAAATACACATACGTTTTTAAGCTCCTGCCCATCAAACTTGCAGTCAGTTCGCTCACCTTCATTTATTATTGGCGTTAGGTCACAGACAAGTTAAAAAGCACCAGCCAGAAGACTGATTACCTTAATCGATGTTAGTGAGTACATTGCATTGAATTCCAGGCAGGCTGCCTTTGTGGCCTTAACTGCAATTGACGCCAATTTTGGGCAATTAAAAGAAATTAAATGTATTTGAAAAATTGATGAATTTAAATGCTGAAGGAGCAGTGTCCCCTTATTGCTTTCTCATTCTAAACCTCAACAGTCCTTTTTATGATGCCTTTTTCATTGATAGTTGTTAGTAATATTGCCTTGAGTGCCCTTACCAAGGTAGCTTTAAAACACCGACCTGCAGCCTCCACCACTCCCTCCCTAAGCAGCCTTGCAGTGTTCTCCTGCAGAGCGCCCTGTTCTTCAAATGGCAGGAGGGAGGGTTTGCAGAAGAGCCCCCACACTTATAACCAGCTGATGGCATTGAAAATATTAATAAAGTCTCTCCAAATAAATGCAGACCCTCTTTGATTTGCAGTCCAAGACTTACAGCCTGATTCATCAAGCTGATTTGCGCTCGCAAAGGGCCAGATTCTGAGAATCTGGCCCTTTGCGAGTGCGATTTTTGCATTTGGTATTCATCATCCCAAATGCAAAAATCGCTATTTAAGGATTCGCATATTTGCGAGGAATTGGATTTAAGGAATCTCTAATAGAGATTCCTTAAATGCAATTCATCAACCAAATAGAAATAGCGAAATCGCTATATTTAGTCTCAATTTACCACCAGGTCTGACTTGGTGGTAAATTGCGTAAATAGTGTAAAAAGCACTTTAGTGCATTTTTTTCTTTTGCATGTTACACACACACATGTCCTTTGGACATGTGTGTGCGCAACACCTGTTCAAATGGGCATTTTAGGGGTGCTACAGAGTGTCCTTTGGACACCCCTGGCACCCTTAAAATCGCTATCTGATTTGCGAGTAGCAAATTGCTACTCGCAAATAAGGGATACTCCCCATTCATTCCTATGGGCCTTTTGGCCCATAGGAATGAATGGGGAGTTATTCCTTTTTTTGCGAGTAGCAAATTGCTACTCGCAAATAGAGAACATGTAGGAATCGCTATTTATTTAGCAATTCCTACATGAATACCGTTTTGCGTGTCCTCAATAGCGAGTCGCTATGATTCGCTATTAGGGCCACGCAAAACGGCCCCTTGATGAATCAGGCTGAAAGTATCTTCCAGGCCCCCATCTGAAATGCTCTGTCCCTTTAAATAATAAAATAAGAATTGATCTTCAGACAATACACTCCAATACATGTGGTAAAGACTAAGTCAGTGAGGGAGTTCCTCTCACATCCCTGTTTCTGCCTTCTGTGATTAAGTACTATCTAATAATGTTTCTAGCCATTACAAGGGGGCCTAGGGACCTAATGCAAACAAGCACAATTGAGCCCCTCTGGTGCTGGTTTGGTAGTTTTGTTGCAGTGGGCACCTAACACCCCTGGGGCCTGTGTTACAACACCTGCTGCACTAATGACAGCACCACCGTTCAACCAACTCTCTTAACAACATAATACACATAACATGGCATGTGCACTCTAAACGACATCAGTAAATATTGCTTGGCTTCGCTACTGAATGGATTTTCTCATGAAAGTAGTCCCTGTTTGCAATCCACTACACGCTTCTAATATTTGATCTTCTGCTTATTGGACTTTTATTGTAAATCATGTTTTTTTTCCTCCCTGCTTTGGAATACCGCTAAAATAATTTAATCTCGCTGGAGATGTAGTCACTAGAACTCAAAGGAGTACTTGCTATTGATTTGCATAGTGAAAAGATGGTACTGCAAGGCTAGCTTGGTTGAAGTGTAAAACTTAATCTACTCATAACACCCGCACTGTGCCCATTCCAGGATGGCATGCAGTTCTTATATCTATATGTATTACCAAAAGACAGGCAACACTTGTGTAGTTTTGTGATCGTTGTTAGCCCCAGTTTATTACCTTTGCATATCCATCTACACATTCTGTATTTCCCCATGGCATCATTTTTATGACCAGGGTCATAAATCATCGTCATGAACCATCATAAATTAGGGTGTTATACATCCTGTTGTTTGCTGCCATTAATCATTTTGCTTTAGTGTCATAAATCATTAGCCATAAATCATTTGTTGGTCATAAATCATTTGCTTTCCATAACTCCTTTGCATATGCATATAGTCGTAAACCACCCTGACAGTTTGTGCATTGTTCTGTTGGTTTCCTCGCCCCTTAGCGTGTGGGGAGTAGGCTCTCCCCGGAGTTAGGCCCCAACTCGCTACCTTGCTAGTCTCTTTTGTGCCCTGCCGCCTGTGGGGTTTGGGCTGTCAGCGCCATCTCTGTTAGCTACCCCCTTTTTATGAGGCCTACTCACCCTGCTGTAAGGAATCCCAAAGTGAGCGGCCCTCTTTCTACACACCGCCCTGTCAGTGTGCTTCCATAATCGGCCAAATGTACCCTTCGTATCCGCCAGCCCTGCTACACTGCTGATGCATCGGTGTGGGTGTCGTAAAATCTTCAGCGATGCCCCCAGCTCCAAAATGCAGTAGTGAGCTGTTGTATGTGAGGAAGCATCTTATATCCCCCTTTCCACTCTTCCCGCTGATCTCGGGGTTGCACCCTGATTGGGGGGATTTGAACGTCACCTTGCCCCCATTTGCCAGTTGATCCAGCGTCTCTTTGGTGTGAGTTTTCCTTGCAGGAAGTGCCCTCCCTCCTCGGGGCTCTTCTAGGCAGAAAACAATGGCTCCTTGCAGGGCTCTGGCGTCTGTTACGGTGCCGGCCCATGAGGTACCCTTCAGGGGCAGCCTACACACTAACACCCGTCCTGTGCCAATTCTAGGATGGCGTGCAATTCTTATATATATATGTATTACCAAAAGACAGCCAACACAAGCCTAATTTTGTGGTTGTTGTTGGCCGCAGTTTATTACCTTTGCATATCCATCTACACATTATGTACTTCCCCTGAGCATCATTTTTGTGACCAGGGTCATAAATCATTGCCATTACCCATCATAAATTAGGGTGACTCACATCCTGTTGTTGCTCATCATAAAATATGTGTCATAAATCATTGGTGTTTCATAAATCAGTCATAAATCTTTGCTGCCATTAATCATTTTGCCTTAGGGTCATAAATCATTAGCCATAAATCATTTGTAGGTCATAAATCACTTGCTTGCCATAATTCCTCTGCATATCATAAAGTCATAAATCACCCTGACAATTCGTGCATTAGTCTATTAGTTTCCACTCCCCTTGTGTGATGGGTAGCCTCTCCCTGGAATTAGGCTCTAACTCACTACCTTGCTAGTCTCTTTTGTGCCCTGCTGTCTGGCGGAGTCTGGGCTGTGAGTGCTGTGTCTGTTGTGCCACCCCCTTTTGTCAGGCCTACTGACCCCTATTTCTACACACCGCCCTGTCAGTGTGCTTCCATAACCAACCAAATGTACCCTTCATATCTGCCACACTGCCCTGGAGGCGCACGTCTTCCTGCGGCTCTCCCCGTGTAGCTTTGTCTTTTGTTTAGGTGCAGCCTGTTAAAAACATCACCCCCACAGGTTGCTCCAAAAAATGTGCATGCCTCCTTACAATAGATGGACCATGTCCCGTCCGTAGTGCCCCGGGCGACCTGGGTGGATGAGCCCATGTCTCACGCTCTCCAAGCCATTTGTTTTGCAAAGTGTGCTCACTACAATATTCAGTTTCTTTTTAAAATTCTCGAGTGCCTTATGTGATTCGGCCCTACGCCACACCAGCCTGGCAGTTGGTCCCATCTGATCCCACCATAGGACGCATGTGTTGACCGGATCCCCTCTCTTCTTGTGGCCTCCCTGCTGCCATCATGAATTCATTTGGGAAACAAAAGAGTGACCCACAACCCATACCAACCAAGGGCGCCTCCATCCTGCTGAGACAATGATCAGAATATGAAGAGAATGTCAGACAACCATTTACTTCTATGCGGTGCCGTGTTCATCTAAAGCAGCTGGGCTCTCACTTAAGTTCTGTATGCCTTGGACTGCCATCTGCAGACAGCCTTGATCCCTGTCTCAGACATCCCATGCTAGCTGCTATTGTCACTGCTCCAATCCTAAATAAATGAGAACCAAAGGCACCTGGTGGGAGGCCAGCCTGACCCAGGGCTTGGTGCATCACTTCTGAGAACTGGAATTTACTCAGGAGGTTGCCATCTTTGTGCTTGAACAGAAGGCCCTCCCCCACCGGCCGCGATGCCATGTAGGTTAGCAAGCAACATACTGCACGATATTTTGGGTTCCTAGTGCATTCTGGCCTTATTACCACCTATTTGCTGGCCTGGTCAGTTTTTGTTCTTCTCAGCCGTAGATCCACCTCGGCCACTCTCGGCCTGATGTCGGCTGCCTGTAATAAATGCTCTGCAGTACCTGTTCTAGCCGGGCCACGAATTGCTCCGCCGCCCTCCTTATCTCGCCCGCATTCCCAGTGTCTGGATGCTTCCTATTTCGCATTACTGTCCCTGCGTACTTCTTGTAGTGCTTGGCCCTGTCACGGGAAAGGGCTTTGTCCACTAGTATCGACAAGTCAATTTTTCCAGATAGCATAAGTCCTCCGGGAAGAGGGTCATGTCCCTTTCTGTCCCCGGTGCCAGCTCCCTGAATCTGCCCTTCTGTGCACAGGAGAGTGCATCTGCCACCATCTTTTCTACGCCTGGTACATGACATGGTGCCAGCTCTATGTTCCCCTCGAACTGCAATTGAACCAAGCGACGCATTAGCCTTAATGTGCCAGGGCACCTGGCTGTCCCTCTGTTGATTGCCTGCATTACTCCTTTGTTATCGGACCATAGCATCAGCTACATGTCCCTCAGTTTTTTCTTCCAGACCGCTAGGGCTATGATGGGGAACAGCTCTAGAAATGTGATGTTGTTGGTGATGACCTGCTTATGCCAGCTGTCCGGCCATAGCCCTGTGCACCACTTGTCCCCTAGAATTGCCCTGAAACCTGTGCTGCCTGATATGTCTGTGAACAAAGCAATCTACCTGGCCATCAACCAGCCCTCTCCCCAGCTCCAAAATGCAGTAGTGAGTTGTTGTATGTGGGGGACGCCTTATATCCCCCCTTTCCCCTCTTTCTGTCAATCACAGTGGGTGCACCCTGATTGGGGGGAATTGAATGTCACATATACCCCCAATGGCCAGGTGACCAGGCCCCTCTGTGGCGTGAGTTTGCCTCCCAGGAAGCGCCCCCTCTGCCTCAGGGCAGTTCTAGGCAGAAAAAGGGCTCTGGCATCCATTATGGCGTCAGCCTTCGAGCCCCCCTTCGGGGGCGGCCTCTGCAAAACTTTGTGAAGTTTTCAGAAAATAGGACAGTGGCATTTTGATTTAGGAGTAGGTTTTGGTTTGGAGAAACCTACTTTTGAAATATAATTTGTCTCCAAAGGTGTTTTAGTGAGATAATTATTTCCCAGAAATAGTTTATGTGCAATTTTACCCTCAAAATCCTGTTTAGTGGAAACACATCACCTTCATGACAAAGTTGGGATGAACCGCCTCTAAATTTCATGCTCCACACACAGGGTAAGATTACAGATTACATGATGCATGGGAAAACCAGAGTTGGAATTTGCATTTCTGGTGTGTATTCCAACATCTGCCCCACCCAAGTTTTTGAGCCTGGAACTGAGACTATCTTTCAGGACCAATGGCAGTCCCTTTCCCGCATGTTCTCTTCCGATTCTGTCAGCTGTGGTGAAACAGAAGTAGAGTTCCACCGTGCAAGTCCTCACACAGCCAACTTGGAATCAGGTGGGGTGATATCCCCTTTAGAGACACCACTCTGTTTGATTCATATGCAGCCCCAAAGGCTCATATTGAAGAGAGGATTTTTAGACCCTGTTAGTACACATCTAAATGAGAAATGTCATTATGGGTTCCATTTTGGAAAACGAACTGCAAAGTTATGAGGACTTTTTATTCAAAGGAGTTTTAATTCTTTGCTGATGCAGACTTAACTTATTTTCTGATTGAATTTCTAATTCAGTGACTCAAAAGTGGGAAATCAAATCTGTAAAATGTCAATAGGGTGCTGTCATTTATTTTAATAAATAAGATTAAATGGTGGTATAAATAACAATAAAAATAGATTGAAAGCATTGCTGCTAGTCTATGGATCTGTGTCATTCATCCGGGTCTGAAATTCTTGTAGTGTGCTTTGTTTATCGCCCTGTCAGTCCAGTATCACATATCCATCTGCAGAGAATCATTGATCGGAAACATAGAATGAGCAATCTTCTTTAGGATGCTGTTGCTCTGTGCTTTATTGCTCTTGCTTGCTGATTTTATGCTGCCCAGGTGTGTCACATGCACCTTTAGAAATAAATCACGATTATAGAGTTCTACATGAAAAGTCTCTTTTTCCTCCCAATTGCCAGAGCCCTCCTAATATTCGGTTGGGCCCTAAGGGGGTATTTACACATTCTGTGGATCACTCACTCACTCACTCACTCACTCACTCACTCACTCACTCACTCTTGAGTGGCAAGAAACACTGAGTGGCAAGGAATACCTGCAAATGATAAACCTGACAAAGCATTGCCCACATAACATCTGTATATTTGCAAATCCTATGACAAACTATTCAGGAAATGAAAGTTAGAAAACACTTCTGTGGGCATAGGGGCATGATGTATTTGAGCATAGGGGCCCGATGTACTGAAAACTGGTTGCTAAAGACTGGTTGCTATCTCTGTCCAGTATTTTTGTGACCAGTATAGCATTTTATACACAAACTTTGTACTAATTGATTGGTGTGCAAAATGTCTATTCAGAGTGGGTTGCAATCCGACCTTCCTCATAAATATTAATGAGATGGCTCAAATTATGCTATTCAGTCCCATTTTTGGCCATCACAGGGATGGTTGCCTGTTGGGGTCAGCAGACCACCATGTCTGTGATCACCATTCACTAAAGTAAACTTTTTTTTTAATGCAGCCCATTTTCCCTAATGGAAATGGTGTTGCTAATAAATAGAAAAATACATTTTTAGTTAAAAGTTTGTTTTGGATTTTGCAGTGGTCCCTTGGACCACTGCCTACTCCCCAACAAGTCTTTATTTTACATTCACAAATGGGAGGGGATGCAGAGGGAATCACTTCCCTTATGCGACTGGCTTACTACCCTAACTCAGGGTTGGTAATTTTTCAATGTTTTGCCACTGGATTTTGATTGATTCATACCAAATCACTATTTGGAAGGTACAACTACAAAACAATACTTCCAATTACAATTTACAGATTCCTAAAACGCCACTAGTACATGCAACTGTAAAAACAAACCGTACATGTGGCTTATAGTTATGAATAATCTCTTTAACAAACGATCTGGCCACAAGTAGGAGTTTGCATCTAGATCAAGATTACATCTAGTATGATAATATCACCCTTGTTCAGTACAATACTGCTTGAATTCTGGTCTTGAGGCAAGATGGCGGCCGCTGCGGTGACTGAGTGAGCTGGTTCCTAATCCACCTTCCTGCTGAACCTCACTCTCCTCTATCCTGGACCCCTGCAAAAGACAATCAGAAGGGTTACCGCATTTTTTCATTGGATGCTCCTCCGCGGATGATTTGGCGTTCTTGGACCTGGTTCTGGGGAGTACCACCGCCTTGCAGGCTGTAGGCTTGGAGGTCTTCTGGCGCTTTCTTTCCACTTTCGTGCTGCACCTACCTTGCTGCAAAAAGGCCTCCGAAGGTCGGCGTCAGAGGCACTAAGGGTCACGGGCCGCCGGGGAGCTCCGGCGGCTCTCAACAACTCACTCCGGATCTAGTTGGGGAGAACCATAAGCCAAAAAAACAAGGCTCTACCTCTACAACAGCGGGAGGGCCTCCCAGCTCCGGGGACCAACCAAAAATAAACGGAGCAGTACGGGCTAAACATAATGTTTAGCCCGTACTGTTTAAAGCGCAATACAATAAAAATAAACAAACGTAGGACACTCCATTGTCTGTATCAGCGGCAGCTTTGACCCCACAAGATGCTGTCACTCAAGGTACAGAGCTGACGCACGATGAAACACTCGCTTTTGAAATGACTGGGGTACCGCTGATGTGTGAAGGTGGCGGGTCAACTACCGATCTACTCACTATCCCTGGTGGCAGTGGGGAGTGTGGGTTCGTAACTAACTCGCCCCCCATAGATGGGCCCCCGGTAGTCAATGATGAAACAGAAGCAGAACAACAAAAAAGAAGCATTATGGGATCTGAAGTTCCTTTCTGAGACAGTTCAGGCCAAATCAGCTATCGACTCACCTTACTCAGTGAATTGTGGAGGAAACAAACCATCAAATTCCAAGGAGGAGGACGTTGCATTCAAGCTTTATTCATTATCTGATTATTCTAACTCTTCTGGCGATGAACATCCTGGCAACGACTGGGCTGCTAACGAAAGTGATAGCAGCAGCCTACATTGGGAAGAGGAAAATGATAAAACATTGCTAGGACAAGGTATGGAGCGCGGACCACAAGATCCAGCAATTCTTTCTGGCAGGTTCTATGACTTGGGGTTATTCCTTTTCACACAATTTGGGAGGGAAGGAGACTTCGGAGGAAATCCAACTGGCAGGTACTGTTAATGACAATAACATTGACAAAAACCCAGAGGGAATCACGCTCTCTACAATATGTCAAACTATTATGGCCCTCAAAGAGGAAACTAGAGCAGAGAGCTCCAGTAAGCAAGGAACCTACCACAAACTTCAGAACTCTATTTGAAGGGTGGCCAAGTCATGTGCTGACTTTGCAACGAGAATGGGGGAAGCTGAGACTCGAATTTCTCAGCTAGAAGACGAACTAACAACTAAAAAAAAACTTACAGAGTCTATGAAATCTATGAAGGATGACACAGTGTGGAAATTGACTGACATTGAAAATCGCTCAAGAAGAAATAACCTCCTTATTTCGGGCGTCCCTGAGGGAAAAAAGGGTGGAGATGCCCAACATTTTGTGATTGAACTTTTTGAAGTAGCATTTCCTGAACTTAAACACTGGGATTGGAAAATATAACTTCAGAGGGCCCATCGATTCCCTTTTAATATACGTAAGAAGACCGGAGGACAGGCGGGCAGTAGACCGCGTGCCATCCTTATATGTCTTAATAATTTCTTATCTTGGGAAGCTCTCTACGATTTGGCTAGACCAGATAGGAAACAGATGGCCAAGAGGTGTGATTTCTTCATAAGGCCGGATTTTTACCAGGTTACCATTGAAAAAAGATGGCTTTTGCGTCAACTAATGCCGGCATTTCAGGCAAAGGGAGCACAGGTCTTCCTACTTAACCCCGCTAAATTGGAAGTCATTTTTCATGGCCAGACACACTTTTTCCAATCTGAGATTGAAGCCCAATAATTTTTGTCTTCATTATAGGTATGCAGGGGTAACTGAAATAGAGAATGGGAAAGTCTATTACTTTTTCTGTTAAGTGAGAAGAAGCAGGGCATTCTACACTTGAAGATTTCTCTTTTTTTTCTCTTTTTCTCTTTTTCCTGCTTAATAATATGTCCTGACCCTTTTCCACAATGGATCTTTGCAATACGGAGAGGGGGAGGTTCAGCTTAGTGGAGTGGGTGGACCCGCTCTACATCACTAGCGACAGTAAGTCCCTATGCCTCGAGAATCGTGGGTAGGGGAGGGAATTTTGGGGGTAGAGGGAGGGGACTCCTGGGGGGAGGGGAGCATGGGTTGGGGATAAAGGGTGGGGAGCACTAGGGATGACCAATCCTTATATTCAGTATGTACACCTTCATTTGAACAGGGAAACACTTACAATATTGAAACTTGCAGCTTTTAAAATCCACTCGGATCTCGAGTACTATGCTATCAGCTCAGTGAATACCGAAAATGGATAGGGACAAACTACGTATCTGTACCATTAATATTTGTGGGCTCAACGACCAAAAAAAAGGGAGTTTATTTGCCAAAATAATCAGTCATATGCAAATAGAGCTTCTATGTGCAAAGAAAACACATATTTCTTGGAGCAAACGAAATTGTCTCAGAGATATTGGTCTTGACTTTTTAGCCTGCACTCGTCAAGGCACCACTACTCGTGGGGTAGTAATTATAGCCTGTAGACACAAGAAGGAGGACCAATGGGGGCATTGGGTTATATTAGAAGCAGATGTCAAAGGCTCTCTCTTCACAATCTGCTATTTGTACTGCTTAAACCTAGATGACCCTGAAATTTTGAATGATATCAATACCGAACTAGCTACGTGGCCAGCCCCACTGGTTCTCTGCAGCGACTTTAACATCCATCTAGAGAATAGTTTTAATCTAGCTGGTAACACACCATATTCTGGTAGAAAGAACAGAACCATTAAAGCCCTGCAAGGGCTAGTTAGGGAATATGGCTTAGTGGATATATGGCACAGACACAGACCCGAAGAGCCAGGATTTACTTTTTTTTCTGCACCACATAATAAATTTGTTTGGTTGGATTACTTCTTTTGCTCACATCAAATAGCTTGAAATGTTAATATTGAACAATATCCAAGAATCATCTCTGACCATAATCCTCTAATTGTGGAAATTCCATTAAGAGGGCTTCCTAGGAGCATTCAGGCATGGACTTTTGATAAGAAATTTCTATTAGATGTAGCTTACTGTAAACATATGGTCAAATGGATTGTGGATTTTTTCCATATTAACAAGGGTACCGCTCCCGAAACTATAGTATGGGACGCATTCAAAGCCGCCTTCCGTGGGGAAACCCTCAGCTTTTCATTGTACCATCAAAAGATGGTCAGAGCTAAGATTAAGGGCTGGATGGATGATTTATTGCTTGCAGAGACAGAGCTCATAACGAAAATCAGCACTGCTCAAAATACTGATGAATGTCAACATTTAATTTCCGCCATCAAATCCAAAATACATCTATATTATGCTGAAGAGCTCGCTGCAAACTATACAGCATAGATCAGATATTTGCGAGCTTGGGGAAAACACTGGGAAACTACTGGCCAAACGTATTCAACAAAGAGCGATAGCGAATGGCATAGGCAGGATCCAAGATCCACAGGGTCAGATATTAGACACTCCGCCAGGAATTCTTAGCGTATTTCAAAATTTTTATCACCAATTATATACTGGAGAAGGGGAAGCCACCACTGGAAGTAGTATGGAATTTTTAAATGAATTAAACACGATGAAAGTCACACCTGAACAAAACGAGGTTCTCAACACCCCATTTACTGGGGATAAAATCGAGGTAGCATTCGGATCTTTAGCCTCAGGTAAAGCAGTTCGGCCAGATGGGACCCCCCTGGAGTTTTTTAGGACATTCCGGCAAATGTTACGTCCTATGTTAATATCTTTAGTCCAGCTTGCTCAACGGGGACAGACCCCCAAATCCTGGCAAAAGACTACTGTTGTAGTGTTCAAGAAAAAGGGTAAATCAGAACTCAACCCTGCATCTTACAGACCGATGACACTTATTACAGCGGATATTAAGATCTACTCGAAAATAATTGCTTCCAGGCTGGGCACAGTTATAACTCCTCTGGTATCCATCAGACAACACAGGTTCATCCTGGGGCGAGATACAACAGATCATGTTAAGAAAGCAATATCTCTTTTTGACTGGGCACAAGCCACTGAATCACCGCTCTGGATGATCCTGTTAGATGCCGAAAAAGCATTTAATGGGGTCTCCTGGTGGTTCCTTTGGTCTGTCTTACAATGGAAGGGATTCACTTCGAATTCATTCAAGCAGTCCAAGCTCTCTATATAACACCAGATGCCGCTATTCGAATATCAGGGCAAACTCACAAGTATTTAACATCAGCAGAGGAACAAGGCAGGGCTGCCCCTGCTCCCCATTGTTATTTTCTCCATATATTGATCCTTTTTTAGATAAACTTGAAGGGGAAATTAACATCGAACCTGTTAAAGTTAATAATGCTAGCTACAAAACATTGGCATATGCCAATGACATTGCGATCTTCACCAGCAACCTAAGGCTAGCTTTCCCAGCTGTGGAAGCACGCGCAAAACAGTATGGTGCAATATCCGGCTACAAATTAAATGTGGACAAAACGCAATGCTTACATTCAGATAACTCCCATCCGGCAGATATTTCAATTATATCAGAGGCTACCTATCTGGGGGTCAGATTAACATCAGCTGTGGAACGTATTCCGGAATTTAATATTTTACCGGTGATTCACAATGTTAGCAAATCCTTGGAAAGATTAGACCATATGTATTTATCACTATATGGCCGTTGCAATGTCATCAAAATGTCAATTTTCCCTAAATTTTTATATTTTTTCCGAACAATCCCATTAATGTTCCTTACATTCTGTATCACCAAAATCGAAAGGATCTGTTTTAGGTTCGTATGGGGTTATCAGAGGTCCAGAAGAGCAATCAAGTGGATGACCCTCCCGAGATCAAGGGGCCGTTGGGGTGTGCCTAAATTTTTATTATACCACTGGGCCGCGTTATTGCAGCATATGGAAATTTTAGTGACTAACAATACAGTCAGATCAGAGGCTATTTGTCCCTCAATATACGAGATGCTTCTAGGAGGGGATGCTCGATAAAGGTTAGTTAAAATTCTGAAACCAAGCTACTACAAGAAAACAAAATTTAAAACAGTACAATATGCCTATTTTGTGTGGAAGAAAATCCGATGCAGATTCAAAATACCTCATATAAACGCATATACTCCTCTTTCAGCAAATGGTCTTCTACCAACATATTGCAGGACAGGATTACATTTAGCTTGGGTAACGTAGAAATCACTGTCCTAGGGGACTTAAGCCATGAAGGGAAACTGACAGGAAAAATTTGGTCTTCCTAGGGGTGACTTTTTTACATTTCTACAAATTCGCAGCTTCTTAGGCCCTTGGTTACATGCTTCAAAGGGGAATTCGGATCAAATAAGCTTAATAGAACTTTTGTGTAGACAACCACGGATTGGGGCAATTTACCAGGCGCTATTGGCAGAGCTTCCTGATGACCTAACATCTCAAAATACTTGCTGGGAGAGGAAGCTAGGGAAAAATGGGATACATCTGCAAACAACGCTGCAACTTGCCAATTATGCACTTATGTCTGGTAGTCTGAAAGCGCAGCATTTTATGCTGTGTTTTGATTTATATTACACCCCCGCCAAAACTTCTAAATGGGCCCGTCCCCTGGGAAGCTCATGTAGTCGATGTGGGCTATGGGGAACGGATACTCTACACATGTTTTTTTCCTGTCCCGGATTGGGAATTTTTTTGAAGGACATAAGCTATTTTTTAAATCTGATTCTAGCTACACCTGTAACACTTACTTCTGAGCTGATAAACCTGGGGGTTGAAGGGGACGAAGCAGGAGAACTTAGTGGGAGTGCCGAGACTAGTTTTCTATTTATTGTCATATGTCTGTTCTAAGGTTATGTATAAGCTCCCAGTGGATTAGCCCAGATGCTCCTACATTTATAAGCTGGAGATCCAGGATTCTAGGGCTATACAATATAGAATCCTCTGTCTTTAAAGGGCGGGCCGAAAGAAATGAACAAGGGGGATAAACATCTGGTTCCCCGATTACCAATTGGTTAGAGAAGATTGTGTAACTTTAAGATAATATTCCTTTTTCTTTATTGCTTTTGATTCTTCCCTCTGATCATTTTGTCACACAATGTCAAATAATTTATTACCAACATTTACTTATATGACGCTAATATGCACTGTTGACTTGCAAATGAAGCTGTACTCACTGTGATAACTTTCAGTCTGGGAATGAATAAAAATAAAATGTTCCCTACAATACAGCACCAAGTAAACACCACACCGAGGGGTATCTCTATTGACCAGCCTTAGTATTACCTCTAAGAATGATGAGCCATTCAGAAGGAGGCTCTACACATATCTTTAGCACCTCCCCCTGACCCCATTTTCAAGATCAATTCTGGTGCCATGCTTGGGCCGGGTTCAATAATTTTTGCACCTTTGAAGATCCATTTTGCACCAAGATTTTAACCAAGCAACTGGTGTAACATTTACATTTGAATTGACTGTCTAATATAAAAAAATATATTTGAAATTAAAATAATGTATTGGTCATTTGGTGTAATAGTTTACTTTGTTTGGTTCATCCAAATGTTGATTCAATATTGCTAGATGGATCAGAGGAAGGAAATCATAGATAATAAAAAATGTCAGGGCAAAATAGAAAGCAAGAATGCTAAATAGTGTTCTTCAAGACTCAAAATGTGACTAATAGAGGAATTTTGAAAGGATAGATTTTGCTTCTGGAATTAACTTGGCTCAGATTTCCTAATAGTTTGCACCCAGGTTGGAACACTTTTTTGATGCAGCACAGACTCAAAATGTATTTTGAAATTTACTAAGCCACGCAAAGCCTGATTTAGTTGGTTTGCGTGGCTTAGTAAAATAAAAAATAATAGAAGGCAGTGCATAGTGCTGTCTTGCATTATCTTGCGACTGGAAGATTTCCATGGATGGACCCTGGACTTGCTGGTGCATCCACCCATGGATTTTGACACAACCCCAGATATTCTAAAGGCTGTAATACTGGTAATGCGCTACAATGGTGCACATACCTGAGGCAGGTGTAACTAGGAAAAATATCTTCAATTCTCCTTGGTACTGGAATTAGCCTCTAAGAATAGATTTTTCTGCAGGAAGGTTGTGAAAGCAAAGCGATCTGTGCATTTATGTATGCATTATCAATTGTAGTGTACGGCCCTGGTGTGTGCTGCTGGGCATTTCATTGTGTGAGCCTTGCAGATTTGTACTGTATATCCATTTGCTAAAGAAAATGGTAATTCTCTGGTATGTACACAGAAGAGAGAGAGAAGGGGAAAAACATGAAATAGTGTTTCAAACTGCTACCACATGTTACTCTGCTGCCTGGCTCTTGAATATTAGGGAGATCCCGGAAGGTCCATACAAAGGTGGGTGCAGTCTGTGACCGCACCTACTCACATGGTGTATCCAAGCCTCCTTCAAATAGGAAGGTCTGTAGTACAATTGCAGAACAGTAAATATAAGTATTTACAGATATGGAGCACTGCTTTCCTCACAGGCACACCAGGTATGCTGCAATGATCGTGGATAGGTTAGGGCTACAAAATGCTGGAACATCTATACACAGACAAAAATTGAGGGGATTCTCCGACCTTTGTGCAATTTTTGACATTGAACATAAGCAGTTTAAAAAGCAAGAGGGGAAAAGTTCGCGTCTCAGATGGACATGTGAGAGGTGAGCTCCGCAGTGCCTCCTCTCTGTTCGTGAGAAAGCCAAGTACAGAGATGTCAGTTGTGAAAAACACTCGGCAAAGAATAATTAATTAAAGGAGAAGGTGGAGGAGCCGGTGCCGTTTGCTCATTTGCCCGGAGGCCGAAGCTGAGAGAGAAGCAGCCGGGAGGCAGGTCGGAGGCACTGGGACCAAACGGCGGACGCCGCAGCAGTTTGCATCTGGTGCATTGAAGCCTCACTGAGGTGCTGGGGGCGCATCAGCTGGTGCGAGGCGCAGGAAAAAACAGAGGACACTGTGGCGGGTTGCTCTCTGGCGTATCGTAGCTGAGGTGCTGGGAGGCGCATCAGCTGCTGTGAAGGACTGGAACTGACAGAGGACGCCACGGGGCCAAAACGGAGGACGCCTCAGGTGATGTGAACCATTGGAGTTTTAGGAGGGCGCGGACTGCTTTTCTTTTTCTCCGCCGCTGTATTGGAGACTGCCACACTTACAGGCAGGGTGTGGTGAGCAGAGAAATCGAGCGGCTATGTGGAGAGGGGCAGGAGGGGTGAGTGTACATTTGAATGATTGATTGCATTGCTGCGCTGCTTCGAATCTAAATTGGCATGCATAATAAAGCTTACAACTATAACTCATTAGTGGCATGATATAAGGAGGTCATCCGAGTGGGTAAACGCTTCAAGATGCCACCAAAAACAGAACAAGGCGGTAAAAGCCGAGGGAGGTGGGATACTCCGCAAGGAAATCGACTTCAGGACTCTCAGATAGGAGGAAGTATTAAGAAAAAGGCTTTGGAGGGAGCAGTAGGAGACCTAAATTGCCTCAATTATAAGGAATATATATGAGCGAGGGAAAAAAACAACAAAGTACCACAAATGTTTGCAACATCTAGGGAAAAAAAACTAAAGTAATACATAATACTGTGCTTCAACAAAAGCTCCCAGCGGAACCAGCATGTCAATTAAAAGCCTTACACTCAGCAGGGGAGGATTTGGCTGGTGAGCAATCTGAAAATGTGGCTCAATTGACAGTGCCAATAGTACAAAACCTGGAGGGAACTACTGAAGACCAAGTTCTTGATTCTTTTACTAACCAGGTCACAGAGCCAGGATCGAATATAACGAAAGCAATCTTACCTAGTGGCTTCACTATCAGACCCATCAGACATGTCAGATGAGGAGCAGGATGAAGGTCTGAAAGAGGAGTCTCTAGAAGGGTCTACAACAAGCTTAGGAAGTGAGCATAATGACTCAACAATGGACTCTATATTGGAGGAGAAAAATCTAGATGCTACTATGGTGTGTAACAAACCCGTGTTGCAAAAGACTGCAAATATAGACACTTCTCAAGCCAGGGCAGGCAAGACTTTAATGTGGGAAATATCTCTCCCCCCACAACCTGCACCTGAACTACAAGGTGGTGAGGAACATCTTCCGGGAGCTACAGCGCCACCCGATAATACCCATGAGGTATCACTGATGTCAATTCCTCAATCAATAGTGGAACATAGAGCGTAGACCCATTCAGAAAATCAGAAGACACACACTGCCTGCCGTAAACTTCAAAATACAGTTAGGAGAATTGCAAAGACTTGTAGTGAATTCACCAAAAGAATTAACGGAGCAGAAGGGCAGATATCCGCTCTAGAGGATGAAGTGGTGGTACAAAGAGCTGATATGGATATGATAACATCCAATCGTGAGGATATGCAATTAAAGATAGTTGACTTAGAAAAGCAGCTTCAATTAAATAACCTTAGGATACTGGGAATACCAGAAGGAGTAGAAGGGACAGATGTCTGCAAGTATGTGCAGGAACTTTGTATTGAGGCTTTCCCGGAGTTAATAATGTGGAACTGGGCTAATGAGATACAGAGAGCCCACAGATTTCCATTTAAACAGCCTGTTGGAAAAAAGGGTCAAACAGAGAACGCCCTAGAGCAATCCTGATCAATCTGAATATTTTTTGGGCTCGGCAAGTGCTGTATGACTTGGCACGAGCTGATAGAAAATGACAAGGCAAAGGGATTCAATTTTTCGTGAGGCCGGATTATTGCCACCACACAGTGGAGAAAAGATGGCACCTGAGACAACTATTAAGCCCCTTTCAGAATAAAGGTGCACAGGTTTTTCTGCTGAACCCAACAACACTGAAAGTGCTGAATAAGGGTCAAATACTCTGCTTTGTATCAGAAATACAAGCCCAAGGATATTTGAACACTCTTTGAAACTATATGGAAATTCAGGGTGAAACAACATAGATAAAAGTATGAGTTTAGAACAAACTTTGGATTAGGGTTTTGTGTATATGCTAGTATAGTTAAAGCAATGTGCAAACGCAGACGGTGTAACATTAATATGTAAGACATCCAAAGAGATAGTAAATTATGAAACGTGGGAAAACAAACAGAGAGGATTCTGGAACAAAGTCTCTCCCCATCGCAAGGGCCATAATCCCTTTTTCCAAAAGTATTGGGTGTAGGGTGGGTGGGAGAGGGGGGGGAGTCACTGGAGGTGGAGGGGGTGGTGTTGGGGTCACGGAATGGGGGAAGCGAGGAAGGGTAGTAAGGGACATTGTTGTAGGGGGTGGGAGGTGAGCAAAAACAAAAACCAGAAATCAGATGTATGCATATGTATATATAATGGAATACACAGTACTATGAAGGGATCTCAGAATTATTGGCAATGGCTATCTAAGTTATTTATACTTGTAAAATATGGTTAAATATACGATTTGCTCTTCAAATGTTGGTGGTTTAAATGACAAAGTAAAACGGCCAAGGGTTTTTGAGATAATTACTATGCTCAACCAGAACGTCTTATGTTTACAAGAGACGCATATTGCATGGGGTAATAAATCTTCTCTTGAGTTTCGAGGGTATAACCTAGCTGTATGCTCCCCCCAAACGTCTAAACGGAGAGAAGTGGCCATATATATTAAGCAACGTAGTGGGACGGCCTTTCAAATAAAATCTGATAGATGGGGCCGATGGGCGATAATGGAGCTATCCCTGGGCTTATCTGTGGTAAATGTGTACGGGTCAAATTTGGATGATCCATATATTTGGGAAGAGCTGGAGATTGAGTTAGCCCACTGGCCTGGCAAGCTGATTTTATGTGGCGACTTCAATATACATATGGATGGAGATAGAGCTTTAAGCTCTTATGTAGGAAGGAAGTATAAGAGGAATTTCTGAGGATAGTATCAATTTGGGGCCGATACCAATTCTGCAGATTATGGGAAACTCTAGGAACAGAATTAAAGATTTTTAACAAAAGCTGCTAAAGAGCATACTGAACGATGTTGAAAAGATAGAGCTAAGTTGGATGAATAAGCTAAGTGATGGGGAGGTAGATATAGATACGATGCTGGAGATTGGGAATAAAGTTTTTATGTCGGCTAACTTAAAAGCTCAACAATACAAAACAGTTTATAATCTTTACTATACACCTTCCAAACTTTTTAAGTGGGAAAAATACAATCTGACGAATGTCCGAGATGTCAAACCGGTCCCGCAGATATGGTACATATGTTCTACAGATGCGGAAAGCTAGATAAATTAAAAGAAGGGACTGAGTCCTTTATGCACCAGACATTGGCAAAAAACATAAGAATCTCCTCTATACTGATGTATTTTGGATATGATTGCAGGCTGCGGCTAGATTCTGTGCAGAGGGATTTTTTTGTTTGTAATAGTATCAATTGCATGCCTTTTGATTGCCACAGCATGGAAGGATCAGAAACCCCCTACAGTTCATCAGTGGCTGTTGGGCGGCATAAGTGTAAAGGGTTAAAAGCTATGAAAAAAGGCATGAATATTTGGGAGTCTTTAATTTTCTGGATGGAGGAACAAAACAGACAAGGTGTTGGCTAATGGAATGGACTGCAATTTGCTGTTAATGAGTAATATCATTATAACTGCTGAAATTTGGTGATAACCATGGGGAAAAAAGGGTTCAAGTGCAATATAATATCAAGTTATAAGATTGATTATGATGAGCGATATAGTTGCGCTATTTTTTTTGCTGTTCCTTTTTTCATATACTGTACTGTAATATGTCTGATTTCAATCCAAAAAAGAACATAAGCAGTTTTAGGTATATGCAAATTAGCAGTGAATATAAGGAAAATAGAGACCGATTTTTCCAAGGAACCAGGCACACAGTGGCAAAAAAATCTTTATTGGGCTTGTATAGTAACATCTCTTGTTGACAGAAGTAAATTGAAAGAGAGAAGGGAAAGAAACTTCACATCAGTTACAAAGATTGAGAAATTTAAACTTGTCCAGAGGATGTGTATGACCCCACAGTTCTCATTGAAGATATTCCCTGATCAGACTGATAACCGATAACTGTCCCAGGTGTAGCTTTCAGGTGGAGATGTATATACACATTAGGCAGGACTGTGATAAAATACAAAAATACTTGTGGGAAGCCTTCGACTAACTGTAGGAACTAGAGCAGAATAGGGGCACAATGTCTGTGAAACAGTGCATGCTGTAAATTATGGAAGCTTAAAAAAAAAAGAAATAAAACACGAGATCCAAGCACTGGGCCTGAGATTGGCATAAAGGAACTAAGCTCTGAGCTGGAAGGACACAACATTACCAACACAGACAAGATGAGTATAAGATATGAATTAATGAATTACAGTATAGACTAAATCACATCAGGGGTAGACGTAAAGCAGAGTGTGCACAAATCTAACGTTATATGACACTGGAATAGAGACATTGGACACGTCACTGAGGTCAGATACCATAAGTATTATTCAATAATCATTGGTGATGATTGTAATGAGATATACGTCACAGTTTAATTGCTGAATCTGATTGCTGATGTAAAGGGGTGAAGGATTGGAGGCCACCTGAGGCATCTTATACTGTATCTTATCTCTGTTGATTAAATCAATAAAGAAATATTTCAGAAAGAACAGAGTAGGTGAAACATTCATCCACTAAAATATCTTACCAGTTTAGATGTGTGGTGTATAGGATGAGTACGGAATACTGTCTATGGGTGCATTAAACTACTGAGGCTATGAGGATATAGAAGGAGTTAGTGTAGAGAACTTACTTAAAAACGATGAAATGATTTCATACGGTATATAGAATAAGTGGAGCATAATGTAGGGAAAGAATGCTGGCCATTCACACAGTAGGTGTAGAACAAGGGGTTGTATACAGCATATACATAATATGAGGACATTTTACAGATTCTACATACCAAGGGCAGGGTCAAAGTAGGCCCAGCTCATTTTAAGGGTATGGAGTGCAATTGAAGTAATGTGTGGTCAAAGAAATGCAAGGAGCAAGGCAAAGAGAAGCAGTAAATCTTCTAAACATAAAGTTGAATTGACAGTTATTTGTCAGAGATGTACATCCAGGAACAAAAGCGCTACAACAATCTGAACTTATCCAAATATATATGTGTGTGTGCCTATGTATTTATGTGCACAAATGCATGCATATACACTATTATCATCCATTTGCATCCAGTGTCATCATTGGTTTCCTGCCAAAATTATCTTTTACAGAAGAAGACGGACAAGAAAACTTCAATACTCATGGCTCCTCTGCACGGGATGTGACATCACTGAATTTCCCATCATACAATTGCACTGGAAATGATATCACTGGTTTCAAGACAAACCATCTTTAAAACACGCAGCCAGACAAAAGGACATAATTTCCCATCATCCATCTGCACAAGAAATGTCATTACTTCCAACTGTTTCCCTCCTTCAGTCAACTATTCAGGGTATCCCATCACCCAGGCATCCCCAGCAAAGACCAGACACAGACAAGGGTATCAAATTTTGGGGATTTTAGGACCAGGAAGAGGCTTGGGCCAGACTGTTCCACTGAAAGGTACACGCTAAGATATAATCATAAGTCTTACCCAGCACCCCTCACTGCCAATTACATAATCACCGCGTGCTTTGGTGCCCCAAATACTCACTGATCAATCGCACAACACACAGCTGCATACACTTCCCACTGACTACCAGAGCCTCAAATCCATGCTCATGAATGTTTGCTCTGCAGACATCGCTGACCTTGTCCCTTTTCACAAGCTTAACACTCTCTTCATTACAGAAGAGTGGTTCATCCTCAAATCCTCAAACATCCTAGACATCCTCCTTCCCACAGGCTACAGCATCCATCCCAACAATGCAAAAGAACTCTTCAATGTCATTCAGCAGTTCACCAAACCCCCATGCGAAGCAACGGACATCACACCTTCTCAGGACCTCTGCAACAAGCTCAGCACCCACTTCTAACGGAAAATCAAGACCCTCTATGACAACTTCATCGAATAGACTCCGGACACCGGGCCCCTCCTCGCCACCGGCAACCTGCCGACCATCACCAACTGGAATCCTGCCTCCACTGAGGACACCACCATGACCTTCAAGAACACCCACTCAAGGGCCCCCATGGACCCTTGCCCACCACACATCTACCACAGAACCTCTGCCACAATACCACCCAAACTACGCCGGACCATCAATGCCTCCCTCGTCTCCAGCACCTTCCCTGATGACTGGAAGCGGGCAGAGGTCAAGCCCCTCCTCAAGAAACTCTCGGCCGACCCAACGGACCTGAAAAACTACCGGCCCATCTCTCTCCTTCCTTTCGCAGCCAAAATCACTGAGAGATTCATCAACACCCAACTGAACACCTTCATCGAAGAAAACGGCATCCTCAACCCCTCCCAGTCTGGATTTCACAGCAACCACAGCACCAAGACCAATCTCCTTGCCGCCATCGATGACATCCGCATGCTGCTTGACCAGGGCCACACAGCTGTCCTCATCCTACTAGACCTCTCCGCAGCCTTCTACTCCGTCTCACACCGGACCCTTGCAGCCAGTCTCCACGATGCCGGTATACAGGAAATCGCCCTGGACTGGATCCGCTCCTTTCTCTCCGGTAGAACTCAAAGGATCAGACTCCCTCCCTTCCTCTTCAAACCTACTGAGATCAACTGCGGAGTACCCCAAGGATCCTTGGTCAGCCCCACCCTCTTCAACCTCTACATGGCCCCCCTTGCCAACATCGTCAGACAACATGGGCTCAGCATAGTATCCTATGCCGACGACATCTAGCTCATCCTCTCTCTCACGAAGAACCCTAAAGACACAAGACTCAGCTTCCAAGAAGGTATGAAAGATGTTGCAGCCCAGATGAGCAGCAGCTGCCTAAAACTGAACTCTGAGAAGACAGAGGTTCTCATCCTCGGACCCTCCCCCACTGCGTGGGATAGCTCCTGGTGGCACCCTGCCCTGAGACACCCACCCACCCTGACGGACTCAGCCTGGAACCCCGGCATCATCCTAGACTCCTCCCTCACCTTGACCCGCCAGATCAATGCCTTCGCCTCCACTTGTTTCAACTCCCTTTGCATCCTCTGGAAGACTTTCAAGTGGATCTCCCCCGAATGCAGAAAGACCGTCACCCATGCTTAATAATCAGCAGATTGGACTACGGCAATGCCCTCTACGCCGGAATCAACAAAACCCTGCTACACAAGCACCAAACCATACAGAACACCGCAGCTAGACTCATCCTCGGAACCCCACGACATGAGCACATGACCCAGCACCTACGAAAACTCCACTGGCTTCCCATCAAGAGGAGAGTGACCTTCAAGCTACTCACCCACACCTACAAATCCATCCACAACATCGGACCCAAATACCTCAATGGAAGAATTGCTTTCCAAGTACCCAAAAGGAAGCTCCGCTCCGCCGATCTCGTCCTGGCAGAGACCCTACGCATCCACAGAACCAGAGGAGGCAGAAGAGCCTTCTCCGAAATCGCAGCAAAAACCTGAAACTAGCTCCCAGTTAACATCAGATGCTTCCCCACTCTGCACACCTTCAGGAAATGCCTCTTGACCTGGGTATTCGACAGAGCCGGAGCTGCCCCCCTCCCCTCAGCGCCTTGAGACCTTCACGGATGAGTAGCATGCTCTATAAACTCCTGATTGAACGATTGATTGATTGATTTATTGTGTAAACGTTCATATAAAAAGGGAGCAGGCCTCACTGTCATCCATAAGCCCTTCTGGTCTTCCAACCTAGGCACGCAAGCATCTCTAATCTCTATGGAGCTGCTGGCATGCCATTTCCCACTCACATCAACTTCGAATACCACCTATATCTCATCTACAGGACTCCTGGGCAGAATAAGGACTTCAATGATAGATTCTCAGATCTGATAGCTACCTCAGCTATGCGACAAGCCCATACCACCCTCTTGGGATGAATGCCAACACCCTTTTAAACAACTTCAACACCTTTTTGGAAAAATAAGTGAATATTCACACCCTTATTAAAACACTCAAGTTCAAGCCAAAACCGTCAGCACTCTGGTACTCTGAATTCATTGATGGTAACAAAGGATCCATTTGCAGCCAGAAAACAAATGGAAGAAAAAAGAACTCCTATGGACCTCTTCATACTGTAAGCCCTCTGTGAACTATTAAGATAATTCACATCAGACAAAACAAAGTGTTATACTAACACCAATGATGCCGCCAACTGAAACAGAACACATTTGAAGACAAGCAAGCACTGAATTAACCTGCTGCTAGATCCCCTATTACTCACTGCATAAAAGTGCAATTTCATCAACCTCTTCTTTAGTGAAAAAATACTGAACATTCAACAGCACATTAACAACAACAAGTCTATTTATTTTTGTTTGCCCACTTCATACTGTTGAATCCCACAATGGTCATCCTTCAAAGCCCTATCTGTCACAGATCTCTCCGACATAATCAACTGCTTCAAAGCCCCTTCTTATGAAGATGATGTCTCACCCTGGTCCTTTATCAAAGTGCTTCCCAGGAATGCTTTCTCAATCCTTCTTACCATTGTCAATGCCTCCCTCATTCTATAATTATTCCTAGAAGCTCTCAAGATAAGCCAGATCCTCCCACTCCTAAAAAACTACACTAGACCCTGATAACCTCACAAACTACCAGCACACCATTCACCTTCCATTCATATGCAAAATATTTGAAAAAAACATTTTGTGATCAACTCCAAAATCACATTGATGCTAACCATCTCCTGCATGAATATCATTCTTGCTTCAGATCACACTGCAGAAGGGAAACTGCTACCTTACACATCGTAGATGATACCCACCTGATCACAAATGAAGATGACCCCTGACTCCTAATACTGATGGAGCTGTCAGCTGCCTTCAACACAGTCAATGATCGTGCAGTAATTCGCACTCTGGAGTCTCAAATGGGATTTTACGGCAATGTATGTCATTGGTTCTCCTCCTACCTTTCCAACTGACATCTCCAGGGCCAAAAATCGCTATCACCTGTGGAGTCACCAAGGTTTTATACTGTCTTCTGTTATCTTAAGCCTCTATGTGGTGCCTCTTGGTACTCTACTCACAGATAGCAGCATAAATACTCTTCAATGCACCGATGATACGCAAATCTGCTTGAACGTCTCCTCTGCCTCAGACATCCATTGTATCAAACACTGCCTGCACATTAACCAGAACTAGATGCCCAGCAGCTAACTGAAGCGCAACACAACCAAGACAGAATTCCTGTTATTTGCCAAGAGCAACAAAGATGAGACAGTACAACACCTGGCTCAATGACGTAAACCCTGATGGTTTAGAACCCCAACATTTACCAAATGCCTATTCATTGGATTCACCCGGCACACCACACTTATACTCAAGGAAAACATTACCAAAAAAACAAAGTCGACCTGGCACTGACTTTCTTTTCTAATGAAGTGAAATCGAAACAGAAAATGACTAAATAACTGATGGTCAAGCCCTTATCCTCTTTACCTGGATGGTGATAACACCCTGCTCCATGGCCTCACATAGTACACACTGACACCTCTCTAGGGCCTCCTGTATGTCACAGCATGCCTCATCCAGGCCCTGAAGAAACATGCTCACATCACCCCCACCCAATGGAACTCCATTGGCTTTATTGCCATCCTGCCATCTCCAAAACCAGCGGCATAATTTAGTAAACCATCATGACCAGTAACTGAGCCTAGCTTTAAAGGCAATCTGACATTCCCTGGTGGTTCTTGGTAGTACACCCACAGCCAAGACGCCATCCGACTGCATACTATGAAGTGAAAATAGAAAAAAAAACAAGGCAGCAGGCCTTTCCCATCTATGCACATGGTTGTCTTGAACAACATCACTGTATCCATCAGTACTGTCCGAATGCTTCTCTAGTCTAAGAAACAGTTGAAGTCTTTCCTCTTTAAAGAACACTGCATTGACTGTCCACAACCCAGCTAACTCACTAACTCTCCTATCACTTGTTTGCTTTATGCTAGTACTATAATAATTTCAGTTCAATGCAATAGATTTTGTTTATCTCACATGGCAGAGTATTGCGAAATATCTATAAATATTGTCACAGATCCACATTTTAGTCATTCATTGTCTGCTAGTGTTACATGAGCACATAGGTCTACTTTGTCTGATATCTTAGTAAAATTTTAACAGTGTCTGATATCTTTGTCTTATGTGTTATCTAGCATGTCCATGATTACAAGATGCCTCTAGTCACAGGAACACACATACCTGCAACTGGGCACTGGTTTAATTAAAGTGAACTAAAACAACAATTACCAGAAAACATTAATTAAGTTGTTGAGTAGATTGTTAGGTCTGTGTTTATGGGGTCATCAAATATGTCTTTTCTAAAAGCAAACATGCAAATGGTTCATTTAAATATGGGGGTATTATGTTGATAAAAATATTGCTGTAACTTCACCTTTCCTCTTCAGTGGTTTAGAAATCTTGAAAACTAAATGTAGTTAAGGACTACAGAGGTAGCACACACTTATGGTAATCAATAATCACGAATAGATACTTCTTTGAATGTATGTATACATGAATGTTTAGGTGTATGTATGTATGTATATATGTGGCCTTTCTACAGGGTAAACCAACCCAAACCTGCAGCTGGTTTACATAAACGTAAAAAAAACTGCCTGGCAAGCCTCTTATCATGATGCACGTGTACTGTGTATTGTGCATTTTGGTAACGACAATAGCGATATTAGCATAGGGAATAGTCAGTCGGGGATGGTTACACCACATAGCAATACAATTGAATCTACATGGGAAAATTTGGTTGATTACATCGCGAGTCTGCAAATTCACATGACCAACCTCCTGACATAATCAGTTTTTTTACATTTTGCAAACCAACGGTGTGTTTGGGGGTGGTGGAGCTATGTAAAATCATGAGACATGACTCTTGGCCCTTTTTGGATGGTGCAGGAAGTGCATCAGCCTGAGCAGTTTACGGGGTGAGAGCAGCTGGGCTCAAGCATTTCTGCATGTTATGACTGGAGAAGGATTGAGAAAACCCAAGGTAGCTGGGGCACTCATGTAATGGAGTGAGGCCCTTGATGCCTGATGCAGGCTGGATTAGAGAGAGAATTGGTCTTAGGGACCCATGGAGCTGGGGCAACAGCATGTGGCACACATGATGTTAGTGAGGTGCAGCCTATAAGACTATGCTCACACAAAGGGAGACCTGGTTGCAAGTCCAACTGCTGTTCGGTAATTTCACCTATGATTGTCTCAATGGGAGGTTTATAAAATTGACACCCGCGGGACAAAATTATTTAAATATTAATGCCTCATAATAGAGGTCTCTTTTCCTTACAGTGGAAGGTACATCCAACCCCTACTTAAGAATGTGGGTTGTTTTCAAGGATACTGAGGCAGACTAGCCTTATATTAGGAAACCCTGCTGCCTGAGGCAAGCCAACCAGAAAAAAGAGTGGGGGAATTTGTAAGGTTGAGCAAACTGTCCCTTGAATCCAGGACTGGTAATTAATTACATACTATTATATGCAGGTAGATCATGCAAATATCCAGATTGAACACAGCTGGATGATACATATCTGAGTGTAGCTCTGGGTCCATTTGGAAGGAAGAACAAAGAGCCCGGGTTATAAGAAACCTTATACATACATAGAATGGCAGGTGGGAACATTTAGTAATAAATGGCCTATATTTTCCCACAGTGTACCGTCCTATAATTGTACAGGAAACCATACTCTAGCCCAGAGAGTCTAACAAACCTAAAGAGTGACGGAGATGCTACACATATAGCAAGGATACTGCACCGTAATATGTGGTGAGTAATCACAAAAAATGTATACACGATGTGCTGTATGAGGGTGAAACTTCCTGAATTGAGCTTGATGGGATTAGGTTTAGCTCTAGAGGCCCCTGGAGTAGCGATAGGGGTGGACCCTGACTTAGATGGCAGTATGGGGTGGGCCCTTATGAATGGAGTCCAAACTAACCCCCCTTGATGTGTTAGTTATGGGTAGCTATTGAATTAATGGATGTGAGTGCAACCCCGTAGAAATTAGATACCAAGTTTTTTTTATACCCTACATTGGCCTTGACGGGAGGAAAGGTTGGTTCTCAATGAGTTTATGCTGAAATGCAACCCTCCTTTATGTGTATAACGAAATGGGGATGTACTGTTATTTGAGGATGTTTGAGTGCCACTAAGCAGAGATTATGCATTATGTTTTTTTATGAATTTTCAATTATTATAGTACCGTGAATAGGTTTTAATTCATCACCTGTATGTTTTTTTTGCATATATCCATTGAATTATTCCCCCCAAAAAGTATTGAAAGGGAATTTAAACCCAAAATTATCTGGAAGAAGGTGGTGTAAATTGGTTTAAGTCCACCGAAATGTGTCAACACAGTTTTATATTTAATCGATTTACAACGAGGTACTATAGATGAAGAACTTTGACTTCATCAGGACTCGTATCTGATAAGGACACATTTATCAGAACTTGTTACAGAATCATTAGACAGTATTTTAGGGTGCTCCCAATAGTTTATCAATTTTGTTGTATTATATTGTGTTTCTTTTTATTTTGTTTGTGCCGACCTTTGTTCTATGGGGGGGGCTGACATGGGGATTGTCTCTCGTTTTTACTGTGACATTGTTTTTAATTGATACATGTAAGAATTGCTTTATATATACAGCGAAAGCAAATTATATAAAAAGCTGGATATTTTTATGTGTTTTTTAATAATTAAAACCTTAGGTAAATGTATTTCTTGGTGGCATATGTCATTATAGTTGAGCCCTAGTTAGCTGTGAGAAGGTTTGACTGTGTGTGGGGTGTGACTGAGTGGTGGATTGCACCCATAGGGGGATGTCGTGGCTCCATGGGGAGTTTTTTATTCTATTGAAAAATGAGGTAGCCATCAAAGTTACAAAGCATCCATCAAGGTAAAGACAGCTGCTTTAGTTTATGCATGTGCTAGTTTGCATACTACATTGAAGGTTTCCACCACTAACCAATCCTGATGATCTTACAAGCAGAACTAACGCCTAATGCGATATACGCATATTTAACCTTTTTAGAACATATTTTTCTGTCGGCCTAACTTGTCTCAACAAGCCCAAATTTGTTTTTTGATTGGTCTGGTTAGACACTGTCTCTCTTGGATGGCTTATCATCTGAGCTGAGGATTTAGATGCTGGGATGCTAACTTAAAAAGCATTTGAAAACACAAATCTGATAAAAGATCATAAAAGGTCAGAGCACTTGCTCAAATCACTGGAATAACTATCATCAAGAAGCAGAGTTGGGACCCATTAAGGAAAAAATGTGAGCGATACGTCTCCAAACTGTAGTTAAGAGAAGTTTTGTAAAGCTCTGCTGGAGTTTTAACTGCACAAAGTATCTAAACCTATACCTTTGCTCGACAAAGTTTGGAGCCCCAAGCAACTGACTCTATTGAATAAGCAAATGAGGCAGGAAATTAGTAGGGCAAGATGTGTCTTGCTCCTTATTGTAGAACTCACGAGCAACATCGAGAAGACTAGTGAAGGACAGTCGGTGTAGACGTACAAGAAAGGTGTCACGTACATCATTTGCACCCACCCAGATCTGGTAACCCAATGTAGGCTACAGCAGGAACCAACCCTTTACCAGGACACTGTTGCTTCATATGAATACATTAGATTGATACCTCAATGGCTTTAATTTTCAGCTAGTATCCGTTTCACAGAATTCATGATGTAGGTGGTACAGGTACTTTGAAGATATTAAGGTACGGAGAAGAGAGGTAGATTTCATTGGGAAGATTGCTGAGGAATCACTCTGAAACCTGCCACAAATACCCAGGCTACGCCTGCAGCAATGCCACAGTCACATGATCCAACAAACTGAGGTCAAATGGCCACCAGACAGCTTGTGATACACAGTGCACTTTAGAAACACATTAACACTTCAACCAAGCTATCAGTCTAAGGCTTTGATAACGTGTTTGGTAGTAAATACCACCAAACATAGTGTAAATACTGACACCACGGGCTTGGTAAATAACAAGTGTTAAATAACACCATTCTGAGTTTTTCACATGCACTGTGGAATCGATGTTTAGTAAGCACGAGCGGAAAATCCGTTACGTCCGCGGATTTTTCGGATTTTTAGTGAATCCGCAATCCGCGTATTTTACGTATTTTTCACAAAATCCCCCAAAAAAATCCGCGGATGTAACGGGTTCAAAAGTTGAACCCCCACTCATGTAACTATTTTACAATGGCGCCAGCAAGCTGCCAGCGCCGTTGTAAAATAGTTATAAAGTTAGCTTGCACAGGAACCACTAGATAAAACGAAGCAGGTGCTGCTTTATTTTATCTAAGTGCTTCCTGAGCAAGCTAACTTTGTAACTATTTTACAACGGCGCTGGCAGCTTGCTGGCGCCATTGTAAAATACACTCAAGAGACCCCTGCGCCCTTCGGCGCGATTGCATAGTAACACACACATGGTCGCTGGAACTAGTTGAAGCTCAAATGCAGTGACTCATTCATCAGCCCAGAAACAATCGAGAGCGTCGTCGAGGCTGGGCAATGTGCCTTCTTTACCAAATCTACCGTCGAAAGTCAGCTGTGATGCTGGATAGAGGCCTTTGCATCCTTGACTTTCACGAGCACAATCCCTGTGCTGTTCCTGTGACCAGGAGTCTCTGTATCTTCATCTGCTGCTCTGATCGGCCTCTGACCTTTTATACACACAAGAGGCATGTGCACTCGCATGGAATCCCCGTCCGTTTGGCCATGAGTAGGCACATTGTGTTCGCACGGGTTTCTGCACGTTCGCGAGCGTTTTGTACAATAAAACCCTCGCGAACTTGCAGAAACCCTTGCGAACACAAAAAAAAAATACGCTAGGATCCGCGGATTTTGCGTATTTTCGAAATACGCAAATACGCAAATACGCGGATTGCCAATCCGCAATATCCGCCCACCCTTAATATTTAGCACATGTGCTACATACCAAATATGTGCTATTTAGCGCATCTGGTAAATACCGGCAGATTTATCATTCTTTCATGCAGTGCAATGCAGCAAGCCACCTTACTGTGCTGCTTGAAAGGGCAGGAATGAGCTGTATTTACCATTAAACTGTGCATTCTTGTCTTTTCGTAGCTCTGGTGTACTTTTGGCTGCCTAGCGCCACCAGTTGTATAATATAACCACACATGCCTAAACCATGTGTGCTTTAACAATGCAGTCTAAACAACGACTGCGTTGTTACTGTGAGCTCCTTTAGCAAGGAAGTAATTTTTTTTTTTTATAATCCTCATATTGCGAAGCTCTATGTGCTTGGAGTATCAGGTTTCTGCCTCTGGTTCTCTTACCAAAACTGCCCCTTGGTCTCTCATGATTGGGGAGTTTGTCATCTACACAATGCTTTCAGAGGAGTACCCTTAAGCCATTACATAGTAACAAATCTGGTTTGGATGTGTGGGGGTGAGCTAGCCATCTAGGCTACTCGACAAGTATCATACTCGTCCTCCAGATGTTGTTTCGCATTAATCATGGGACCGTGTGTGCCAACCCTGTATTGGAGTTTAGATGATTTTCAAAGATTTCCCAATATTTAAATCTCTTACTGGTGTTTCTCTTCCTATCTAGTTTGTTAATCCTTAAGACAGAGTTCATCCAGTCTCCATGTGTTGGAGGGGATGGCCCAACCCAGTTAATACAAATCTCTCTCCTTGCAAGAATGATTAACACAAAGAGAAGATTTTCCTGACATTTGGTTAATCCCCCTCCATCTATTGTGTCTTCAATCCCAAAAAGAGTAAGGGTTGTACTTACAGTTAGCTGTTTATGCATGATCATGCTCATGGTCTTACCCACTTCTTTCCAATACTCTTCCAATAGGGGGCAGTTTCTGAACATGTGGACGTCGTCTGATTTTTCTTCCCCACATTTCGGGCACTTTTTTACGCCTGCGTTTTTAAATTTAGACAACTTTTTCGGTGTCCAGTATCCGCGGTGTATAGTGTATAGGTGGTTTCTTTTTAATGCTGCAGACTTTAGAGTTGACCAGCATTTTTCCACAGATTTTTCCCAGATTCTATCCAGATCGGCTAAATGTATATCTCTCCCCCAGATTTGATCCTCGATCTTCATGTCTCCCTCTCCTGCAGCTATAAAAGCCAAGTACCACTTTGCCACCTCCTTGATTATGGGTAGGTTTTTACCATTTCCTTTTCCAATTTTTCGCTCTCTTGATTGTTTATGGGGATGGTTTTGGCCCAGCTTGAGATTTGATAATATTTAAATTTGGAGACTGATCCGTTGGTGATTGTTTGGAGTTTTTCCCATGTAATCAAAGTTGATCCTTTTTAATAGTTGACCCCAATAGTTGATATTGGCTTGTTTCAAGGGAGTTGCCATTGAGTCTTTTAGGCATTCTGGGGTTCCCGGTGACTCCCATATGGGTGCCATTGCACTGTAGTATTGAATGTTTAAAATTGCTCTGATTTGTACCCACAACTTTGCTGCCTCCCTTAAAGTCTTCAGTTTTACTTTTTTAAAGTATTTAGGATGACCAAATTTGAATAGAAAGTGGTCCTCTGATTCTGTCATTGCTTGTAGATATTTTGGGTAGTATTGGTGACTTTTTAGCAATGACCGAATGTTTTTAAACTGAAACGCCTTATAGTACTCCACCAGATCTGGGCTTGATAGTCCTCCATCTTGTTTTCCCCTCCTGAGTTTCTTCCATGAAATCCTGGTTCCCTTCGAGGCCCATATAAAGCTGGTGATATCCCCCTGTGGTTTTTTAAAAGGGACTTTCCAAATTCCAGAGGAATGGTCTTAAAAAGAAATGTGTACTTGGGCAGGATTGACATTTTGACGATATTCGATCTTCCGATAGGATTTAATGGTAGACTGTACCACACATTAAGTAGCTTTCTCACCTCTCCTGCCAACTTGTTAAGGTTACGTTGTGGAATCTTCTCTAGTTCATGGCTCACTAGAATCCCTAAGTATTTTATTTCCTTCCTGATGTTCGGACTTTTAAACTGAGTGTTCCAGGTCATAATTTCGGTTTTTAAATCGTTTACCAAATAACCTGAAACTTTCCCAAACGCACTTATGATCTCTTCTATAGCTGACTTAGAGTTGACATAATTGTCCGTGAAAATCATCAGGTCATCTGCATATAGCGCGATCTTTTTTTCCCATATTTGATGTCGGAAAAGGGTAATCTCTTTGGTATTTCTTAATTTACTCGCCAGCGGTTCAATATGTAGGTTGAAGAGCAGGGGCGAGAGAGGGCATCCCTGCCTAGTTCCTCTTCCTATGTTCACATCCTATGTGGGACTGCCATTAACTAGGATTTTTGACCTTGGTGTCTTGTAGATTTGTTTCACGACATGCATGAAAGGTTGACCTATGTTGTTTTTGGTCATGACTTTTTCTAGGAAGGACCAGTTAACTCTGTCGAATGCCTTAGCGGCATCGACAGTGAGTATGGTAAGGGGGACTTTCTTTTGCGTGGCTAAGTCAATGGAGCTCAAAAGTTCATGTGTAATTTCATGTAAATGTCTCCCCTTGACAAATCCCTTTTGGTCCGGATTTATAAGTTGAGCCATTACCCTTCCTAGTCGGGCTGCCATGATTTTTGTAAAAATGTTGTAGTCTGCATTGAGCAGCGATATAGGGCGGTATGAGTCGCACCTAGTAGGATCCTTACCGGGTTTTAGAATGATTGTGATTATTGCGTCATTCCAGGAATCAGGTATTTTGTTTTGTTGTTTGAGGATCAAATTTGTCAACTCCGTAATGTGTGGGAGCAGGATTTCTCTTAATGCCATATATATCTAATTTGGTAGAGTGTCCGGACCTGCTGCCTTTCCCTTTTTTAGACTTCTAATTACCTTCTCTACTTCACTTATTAAGATCTCTTTATTTAGTTCTTCCTTCTCTTCCTCCGTAAGGGCTAAAGATGGGATGCCTTCTAAGTATATGTCTATCTGGCTTTCTTGTGGGTTTGTATCTTCCTTGTATAGCTCAGCAAAAAATCTCATGAACTCTCGTCTGATTATATTTTCCTCTGTGCTTTGGTTTGCCTGACCTTCTTGGTGAATTCTCTTTACTTTGTTCCTGGCTTTATCTGTTTTTAGTTTCCATAAAAGCCACTTTCCACAGCCTTACCCGTATTCATGATTTGCTAATTTGCTTGATTCCCACTTTGTACGCACTCTGTCTTCTAGGATGTCTTCAAGTTCCTCTTTCTGGCTTTTTCTTTCTTTTTCTAGCTCTTTTTTCCTATTTATGTCTTGTTCCGCTAATATTTGGGTATCGAAGGAGTTGATACTTTTCTCCAGATCTGTTATTTCTTGTCTCATTTTTTTATTTTTATATGCTCCCAAACTTAATAACTTTCCCCTTAAAACAGCTTTATATGTGTCCCAGGTGACCTGTTTTGTCGTACCGGTTTTATTATTTTCAAAAAAGTTTTTTGTTTCCAGTTCAATTTCCTTCATAATTTGCTGGTCTAGTAATATAGCCCTCTCTACCGTGAATCTTCTTTGGATTTCAGTTAACTTTACTTGAAGTGTTAGCTGGACAGCAGAGTGATCCGATAAGTGAGCTGGGAGGTGAGCTAGGTTTTTTACACTTCCTGACAGATCTCGGTCAATAAGGAAGTAGTCAATTCTCGACCTATGCCCCAATTTTTTGTTATGAAGCATGATGGGTTGATTTTTATCTCCTTTATCTCTCCAGATGTCTATCAGTTCTAGGTCTCTTTTGTAAATACCGATCCATTCCCTCATTCTCGGTAAGTTCGCCTGCCTCCCTGGTGGAGACCTATCAATGCTGGGGTCCATTATAAGGTTAAAGTCACCTCCCAAAATTATTGGGGAGGTAGCTTGTAGTAGGTGAGAGTAGAGTTTCCGTAGAGGGTCTGCGTCATCTAGATTAGGTCCATAATATCCTGCTATTGTGAATGGGTTGTTTCCTATCTTGACTCTTGCTATTGCCCATCTTCCCTTACAGTCTACTTCTGCTGAATCCAGGGTAGCTTTAAGTGATTTTTTAATGATTATCACTATCCCTTTAATGTTGCATTCTTGTGTGGTACATACGTATGTATCTACCCATCTTCGGGTCTTTATTACTTGGGCCCATTCCTCTTTCATTAGGTGTGTCTCTTGTAGTATTATTATTTCACTTTCTGATGTTCTGAGATACTCCAGGATTTTGTTTCTCCTGCTTTTTGTCCTCATACCGTTTACATTCCAGGAGAGTACTTTAAATTCTTTGTTTGTACTCCCCATCTGTCCTGTTTCCCTTTGACACATTCCCCTCTGGTCTGTTGTATGTTTTGTTGTTCGTGGTAAGAAACTCCTTATTGATTTTCCATCTTCTCCGACTTATGAGGATTTTTTTCTTGTTTATTTCCCTATTTTGCTCCCCACCCTTTTTCCATTCCGTGTAATTTTTATGTTTTCTTTTTTGTGTTTTGTCGTTACCCTCCCCGGGGAAGCCTCCATCTTCTTTTCTTTGGGTTATCTTCATAACCCTTAGTAGCTCTTGACTCGTGACTCTTGACCTGTATGTGTTTAAAGGTTGTTGCGAAGCCTTGCACCACTGTTCTACTTTTGTTCTACTGTTTTTATGATTCTCGAAAAATGTCTTCTTTAGCTTATTGGTTCTTCGGACAGGATTTGCTCTCTCATTATTTCAATGAGGGATTTAACTTCCTCTGGGTCTCTTATGTTCCTCATTTTATTCTGCCACATTATTCTCAATGATGGAGGGAATTTCATCTGTACCGTTGCACCGAGTTGTTGTAGTTCTGGCATTAGATTCCCCAACTCCCATTGCCTGGTTTGGGAGGCCTTCGACATGTCAGATCTAATTCTGAAAGTCCAGTTGTCTTTGTTGAAATTTCCCTTCTTCAGCGCCTCTCCCAACATTTTTTCTTTTAGCACATAGGTTTTGAAGTTAATGAGTATTTTCCTCAGCGTTTTCCTTTCTTTGTTTTTACCAAATGGATCTCTACGTACTCTCTGTATATCTTCCTCTAGCAATGCTTTGTCAGCCCAGGGAAAATGTTCTGCCAGAAGTTCTACCACATATTTCCTAATGTCTGACCCTTCTTGATTTTCTGGTACGTTTAATATCCTTATATTGTTTTTTCTTGCCTGGATTTCAAGCGACTCCATCTTCTCGTTTATTATTTTACTCTCCTGCCTCAGGGAGTTTATCTCCTTCCGATTCTTTTCCACCTTTTTATTCAGAGCACCCACTTCACTTTCTACAGCCGTCACTCTGTCCCCCAATACGTTTAGCTTATTGTCCAGCTTCTCGCACACTTCCTGAATCTTATCCTGTTTGGCCTCTGATATGGTAAATTTTTCTCTCATCTCTGTCCATATCCTTTCAAGGAATTCGTCTGTGTGATTTTTGGGGGTTTTCGGAGTTACTTCTCCCGTGTTTTGCTCGCCATCTTCCTCGTCTGATATCTCTTCCCTTATTTCTGCGGCGACTGTGTCTTTTGCAGCCCCTTCCGTCATAATTACTTTATGCAGGGCAGCTGCTACTTCCTCTTTTCCTACCGCTTTGGTCTTCCAAGTATCCTCCAAGTTCTTCGATACTGCCTTGTTTTTGTTCTTGCTGCCTCTTGGTGTCACTTCTTCTAAGTCCAGGTTTGTTTGTTTCCTCGAGTGTAAGTCAGCTATGACAGGAGATTGTGCTGTAGCAGGGGAGGGCGCTCTTTCTTTTTCCGCCATAAAAGGGGAGCCTTTTGGTGACAGATATACCTGTATATGTGCCTGCTCCTCCGTGTGTGGGCTCTGTTGTAGCTGGACTTTGAAGTAGGTTCTTAATGACGGGGTAACCTTGATTTTACCTTTCTGGGATAAGTCAACTTTCCCGCTGGAGGAGACTGTCCCACTCTCAGAGCTAATCTTTATGTTTTGTTTGGCTGGTTTTCTAGTTCTTTTTTTAATTTCCCTGGGAGAGATACCCTTAGGATACTGTTCTTGTTTCAGAAAGCAAATTATATAAAAAGCTGGATATTTTTATGTGTTTTTTAATAATTAAAACCTTAGGTAAATTTATTTCTTGGTGGCATATGTCATTATAGTTGAGCCCTAGTTAGCTGTGAGAAGGTTTGACTGTGTGTGGGGTGTGACTGAGTGGTGGATTGCACCCATAGGGGGATGTCGTGGCTCCATGGGGAGTTTTTTATTCTATTGAAAAATGAGGTAGCCATCAAAGTTACAAAGCATCCATCAAGGTAAAGACAGCTGCTTTAGTTTATGCATGTGCTAGTTTGCATACTACATTGAAGGTTTCCACCACTAACCAATCCTGATGATCTTACAAGCAGAACTAACCCCTAATGCGATATATGCATATTTAACCTTTTTAGAACATATTTTTCTGTCGGCCTAACTTGTCTCAACAAGCCCAAATTTGTTTTTTGTTTGGTCTGGTTAGACACTGTCTCTCTTGGATGGCTTATTATCTGAGCTGATGATTTAGATGCTGGGATGCTAACTTAAAAAGCATTTGAAAACACAAATCTGATAAAAGATCATAAAAGGTCAGAGCACTTGCTCAAATCACTGGAATAACTATCATCATGAAGCAGAGTTGGGACCCATTAAGGAAAAAATGTGAGCGATACGTCTCCAAACTGTAGTTAAGAGACGTTTTGTAAAGCTCTGCTGGAGTTTTAACTGCACAAAGTATCTAAACCTATACCTTTGCTCGACAAAGTTTGGAGCCCCAAGCCACTGACTCTATTGAATAGGCAAATGAGGCAGGAAACTAGTAGGGCAAGATGTGTCTTGCTCCTTATTGTAGAACTCACGAGCAACATCGAGAAGACTAGTGAAGGACCAGGGAAGGCAGTTGGTGTAGACGTACAAGAAAGGTGTCACATACATCATTTGCACCCACCCAGATCTGGTAACCCAATGTAGGCTACAGCAGGAACCATCCCTTCACCAGGACACTGTTGCTTCATATGAATACATTAGATTGATACCTCAATGGCTTTAATTTTTAGTTAGTATCCGTTTCACAGAATTCACGATGTAGGTGGTACAGGTACTTTGAAGATATTAAGGTACGGAGAAGAGGAGGTAGATTTCCTTGGGAAGATTGCTTAGGAATCACTCTGAAACCTCCCACAAATACCCAGGCTACGCCTGCAGCAATGCAACAGTCACATGATCCAACAAACTGAGGTCAAATGGCCACCAGACAGCTTGTGATACACAGTGCACTTTAGAAACACATTAACACTTCAACCAAGCTATCAGTCTAAGGCCTTGATAACGTGTTTGGTAGTAAATACCACCAAACATAGTGCAAATACTGACACCACGGGTTTGGTAAATAACAAGTGTTAACCCCTTCGACGCTCATGACGAGCTGGGCTCGTCATGAGGTAGCCTCCTCGCACGCTCATGACGAGCCCAGCTCGTCATGAATAATGGGTTTTTTAAAACATGAGCACAGGAGCGGAATTTCGCTAGCGCTCATGTGGTTAAATAACACCATTCTGAGTTTTTCACATGCACTGTGGAATCGATGTTTAGCACATGTGCTACATACCAAATATGTGCTATTTAGCGCATCTGGTAAATACCGGCAGATTTATCATTCTTTCATGCAGTGCAATGCAGCAAGCCACCTTACTGTGCTGCTTGAAAGGGCCGGAATGAGCTGTATTTACCATTAAACTGTGCATTCCTGTCTTTTCGTAGCTCTGGTGTACTTTTGGCTGCCTAGCGCCACCAGTTGTATAATATAACCACACATGCCTAAACCACGTGTGCTTTAACAATGCAGTCTAAACAACGACTGCGTTGTTACTGTGAGCTCCTTTAGCAAGGAAGTTATTACAATGACTTGCTTTAGTTAAGCGCTGGACTTTGGAATAGTATAAATCACTATTCCAAATCAAGTCTGTGTATCAATAGGGAAGGTGTTGTACTTAAAATCCAACACCAGTCCGAAACCACATTCCCTAAAGCAAGTTGTTGTAAAAACTTTTATGCTAAAGGAAAGCATGGTAATGTCACTGCATGTGTAGTGCTCACATTTTAAAAGCACTGCATGGTTTTAACTGTGTGGTAAAGGATGTTTCCCAGCGCTAATGCAAGCACTCTTGCGTCATGGTGTAATGGTGCCTGCATTGTAGGCAGGATTGTTTTTGTTCCGGAATGTGCACTTGGAATCTGGCCCAAATATTTTATTGAGCGCATTTGCTAAATACTTCACTCGATTAATAGCACAACCACAAAAAATCAGGAAGAGGCCATTTTCAGTCACTGGAAGTTCCTGGAGTGTGGAAAGTAGCTGCTAGAAAAGAAAAAAACTGCCAAAACAACACTCAAAAGTACCTTAGGGCATCCCAAAAGTACACCAAAACCTCCTTCCTGTGAGGGAGTGTGCAGGCATTAGTTTTGTGTGGACAAAGAATCTTGAAACAAGACAAACATAATCCGCAGCCATCCTCTGATATCACCCATTCATTATCAGTAGAAACCTGCCAAACTTTTCCATGATAGACCCACGGAGGAAAAAGAAGAACACGTTTAATTCTACCTACTGGGGCACATCAGGTGGTCTTAGGCTCTGTGTTTTGGGGTGGAGGGAGGCCTATAGCTGCGATGGTGACAGGCATTAGTACTCTGATTCTTGTTAAGTATTGTAGACTAACAAAAATAAAAAAAATCTGAAAATGGGATGACTCCTGACCCCAATAAGTTACAACCATTGTTATCTACTTGCTCTCCAGAAGAAGTGACCATGTGGTGATGCTTCTGAAGTATGGCCAGCTTCTGCTTCAGGCACATTCATGATTTTGACATTGTGAGTGCCCCTCTAAGAGAACTAACAAAGCAAGATTTTTTGTTAGAATGGTCATCTGAATGTGACTCAAGTTTCAAGGACATAAAACACACAAATGAAAAGGCAACTGAGAGGGCCTACATTGATCCAAAATGTCATACAGAGAATGTGGTATATGCAAACTCAGTGGGGTTGTGAGCGATCCTTCCCCAACACTCTGGACAGCCCGATGCTCAGAGACACATTGTGGCCTATGCTAGTCGTTTATCTCAGATTGAACATGCTTATTCTCAACTGGAGAAAGAAAGCTTAGCTGTAGTGTGGGCGAGTGAACACTCCCTTGTGTTTCTGTACTGAAAGCATGTCACCCTTATCACGGATCATCAATCATTGGTCACCATCTTCGAAAAGCCGAAAGCGAGGATGCTCCCTTGCATCAAGAGGTGGGGGTTGTGTCTGCAGGAGTATGATTACACTATCGTGCACAAACTGTGGAAAGGTCAAAATCCTGCCCACTACTTTTCCCGCGTGCCTCTACAGAGTCATAGTACAAAGTCCAAAGAAGCTGAGGCCTACATCAATTTCATAGTAAACGCAAATGCGCCCACTGCTCTTTCTATTGAACAGATTCTGACAGCTACTAATACCGACAAAGACATACTTAAGCTCAAGGAAATCATTACACAATCAGAGAGGAAGCATACTCTTTTACAAATGATGTCCAGTACTAGAAGTTCAAGAATGTTCAGGAAGAACTTTCTCTTACACATGATGGTGTCATATTAAAAGGGGCATTAATAGTTATCCCTGAAAGCCTGAGACAATAAGTTATTGAACTAGCACATGAAGGACATTGTGGACTTCCTGCAACTAAAGGAGTCATCAGGGATCGAATGTGGTTCCTGTGTCTTGACGAACGAGTTGAAAGGGAGCTTAAAGATTGTCATCTGTGCAACTGCCTATGTCCTGAAATGGGTCACCACCCACTGAAAATGTCTGATCTACCTGAGCAAGCTTGGGAGAGGATTGTGGTTGACTTCTTCAGACCTGTCAATAATGTGCATCATCACATGGAAGTTGTTGATGAGTACTCACGTTTTCCCTTAGTGGATAACCTATCATCAACCAAACATGACAGAGTCATTGAGAGACTGGATGACTTTTTCACCACATGGGGTGTTCCCTCCATTCTCAAATCTGACAACAGTCCACTCTTCAATAGCAGATGTTTCAAAGACATCCTTAATCGTTTGAACGTCAAACATCAGAAAAGTACACCTCTCGAGAACAGGCAAATCATTGTTGAACAATTTAGGAGTACTTTGAAAAAAGTGGTTCATTATGCTGCGCTAGAAGTCATCAACTTCAAGTCTGCTTTACGCCAAGCCATTTGGGCCTAACATTCCTCTCCTCATTCCACAACAGGAGGAAGTCCTTCCACCTTGCTGTTCGGGAGAGCTCTTGGAAGGAAGATACCACAATGGACCACCAGCCGGTCAATAGACCCTGACGAGATTCATGTCACTGACAGCTCTGGCAAATGCAAAATGAAGGCTAATGCCGAAAAGCACTGAAGTACTCGAGACACTGTCTTCAAGAAAGAAGCAAAAGCAGAAAAGCAAGATGGATGCTCTATTTGATGCTGAACCACTTAGAGTTGTGGTGAGCAAGGGACACATGGTAACTGCCCAATAACCTAGAAAATCCATAACCAAAAACTAAGCCTTTGCCTCGATGTTCATCAGCTCCTGACCTCCTGAGTGAGGCAAGTCCACTTAAGCGCCCGAATCAAGCATCCAACTCTTCTCCAGAGATGCTAGATGAAAGTGCCCCGCCTCTATCTTATACAACTAGGTCTAGAAGACTGGTGCAAGCACCTTGACGACTCATTGAGAAGTTATGATGTGTATATTTATATATATTTGTTTGTACTTTTTAATTAACAAAGGGGGAGATGTTGTGTTCTCTGTTTACATGTATGAAGCTTCTAGTGGCCCTCGGAAGACTCCTCAAAGTATTACATTATTTGGTGGATGTGACTGGGTGTCGTTAATAAGGTTTGTTACACAGTGCATTTGGTTAATGGTTGCATGCTAACCAGAGCTCCGTATGTAGCATCTAAACACTTTCTATAAAAAAAGAAGCTTCTCTCAATAAAATGTACAACAATTGATCGATGGTCCACATGAAAGCAAGGTGCTAGGCTCTGTGATTTAAGCTATTGCCTTTATTGTGGACATGGTTCTATAACATTATTCACCTTGATATAAAACAGATTTGTGGGTGAGGTGATGGGGAGCCATTATTTGTACCAAGAGGTTGTGAATTTGAAGAGGGAACTCCCAAGCCTTTGTTTTGAGATTTCAGGCCTCCAGCCTCATTGCACTCATCACAAATGGGTAGAATGGCTGCAGTACATTAATATTCAGACTGCAGTGCAGATGTAAACTAACACCTTTTAAATAACTTCCTTGACTTTCATTCAAACTATAACCGGCTTAACCACACGAAGGGCTCTAACCGACTCCAGTGAGTGAAAGCACAGACCAACGCTGCAAAACTTGATCCGCGCTGATTAACAGACTAAGCAATGATTCAGGGTAGTTTTTGCAGGCTGAACACACACTAAATCCTATGATTGGTTATAAAAATGACACGCTCTAGAAGAACAAATCCAACATACCCACTTTGGAAGAATTGAATTATCTACTGTCCTAGAATACATAGACCTACTGCAACTTGCTGCCTTGGCAAGAAATGTCCTTTTCATGCCCTCAGGGCCAACTGTTTGTTTCTCGTTAAGCGGTGAATGCATCGAGTCTGTGACTACTAAAGCAGTAACAAATGGGCTACTGCAAGTGAAGCCATCCTCAGCGTTTAACTTGTTCGTCCTATGATCAGCAAATATCCACTGCTGATTAATTCCGCTGATGGAGCAGCAGAATTTCTTAGTAATACACATTACAAAAGGTATGGGGAATTACTAAATTCCTCCCATTAAACTGGCAGAATAAAAAATTCCATCCACCCAAAGATGTGGGCTCGATGGACATTACATAGTATAGAGATTTCGAAGTTAAACTTCTCTGCACAGAATGCAATACAGCTTTGGGAGGGGCTAAGGACGTTCGATGTATAGCAGCAGAGATGGCATGCTTGAAGTCTGGTATGTTGCCAGGATCTCGCCCCTCTCCAACTCCCCCCTCAGTGAAACATACTATTATGCATTCTGAGGCACCTTACTGTAGGAAGGTGGTGTATTATTTGGTGTGGGAATTAGACCTCATCATGTAATAATATCATGATACCCAAAAGATGGTCCTTGGATTCACATTAATAAATCCTTATCTCAGACCTTGGTAGTGTGGCAAAGAGCAGTCAGGCTTTACTAGAGGACCATTTGTTAAGCATTTCAGAGTAGCAACAAGGATGATAAGTAATTGACATGACTCGAGAAAAATCCAACACCAATTTATAAAAATAGAGTGGATTTGTATCTTAATTGAGACACCAAAATGAACATATTAGCATACATAAAACCTGAGTTATAGATTTGTGAAGCAATATAAAATCTATGCAAAATAAACAGTGAAAATGTACCATTGCGGGCAATAGGACAAACCACTAGTGAAAATAAGTCACTTACAGGTCCCGTTGCATTGTACCATTGCAGGGTAAAGGTGATGCAGGTTCCAGAACCAAGCCACAATGGTCAGTTTAATTTGACCAGGTTCGTAGAGCCCGGGTGCAGAGTTGTCCTGGCTGTCCCTGGTGCTGAATGGGAGCCGAGGGAGAGCTGCTTTTAATTGATGAAACGGTGCTGTAGGGGAAAATGATGCAGTAACACAACAATGGGGCCACTGCTGATGTCACATGGAGTCCCCTCTAGGTGCAGCGTTGAATACAGGGATCGGTTGCTGGACTGGCGACCAACAAGCATTGGCAGCGGTAAGTGGAGCAGAAAGTAACTTCGACATCCAGTGGTCCCAGGGAATGAAGTAGCTGCCTGCAATTTTTTGGAAGGCTGGACTACAGTTCTCACAATGCACTAGACTATCTAGATTTAGGCAATCCCTCAGAGGATTCAATGGCCAGCAATTCTTCGAATCTTGAGTGTTGTTTTACCTGCAGTTTACAAGGGACTAGTCCAGGGGAGTCTGAGGGTGCTTCAGGCTTCCACATTGGTCCCTCTGTCTGGGGGAACTGAGAGCTAGTCTAGGACGAGTCTTGATCAGGCAGTTCCAGGAGTGTTGCCACTGGTGCTGGGTATCCCTCTTTTTCTTGGTGCAAGTCCTATTGTGGCTGCCACGGGTATCTTTTTCTGTCCTCTTTGATGCAGATTGTTAAGAACTTAGGTTCTGGTGTCAGGGGTGTCCCTTAAATCCTAGATTTAGGAGAGTTAGCAGTGTGGAAGCAAGAAGCCAATGGGCTGCTAATCCCTGCAGCTAATCCACCCCTAAGGGGACCACATCCTTGGGTGTAGGTCACCATTTGCACCCAGAGCCCTCTTGTCTGCACTCCTAAAGATGGCAGAAATCTAATTTTGATGTACAGACCAGGCTGCTCCCCATTGGAGGTGTCGCTAGCCTTCTGGGGGAGTACACTCCTTGGCTAACTAATTTCCCGCCTGCCAGGGTGCAAATGGGCCTGGGAGTCAGCCATGATATATATCAGAATAAAGGAAAAAGGGGTCCAAGACAAACACAATTGGAATGCAAATTTTCATTCACGAAAACAATTATTTTGACAGCAACGCTAGTGAAAACACGAAAAGGTTTAATCAATTCTGTGTAATTCCTGTATATGGAATAAAGTTCATCATGTATACTTCATTGCATGTAAAACAGATTATTCATAAGCATAGGTGCCCACATTCACAACGGGGAGGGGGGTGAAGGTAAAGTGAGGGAAAATGATGGGATCACGTATTAGTGAGATTCATACAGTGACACAAAATATTGTTCAATTTGGGAGTCAAATCATATGGTCCCAACAGAAAGGGCCAAATCAAAAGGCGCTCAAGAGAGTCCAACCAAAATTGTTACATTACAGATCCAAAAATCCCTTGCAACCATTAATGTTCTGCTTGGGGTAAGAGATTTGGTCGTGAGTTTATAGTCGACGTTTCGACCCGTAGACAAGGTAGGTGAATATCCCTTACGTGATGGGTCTTCTTCAGGACAAGAGAAGTTGTGGGTGAGCAACCTCCTAAAAGGTAGAGAAATGTATTCATTACATGGTAGACGCCATTCTTGTTAATTAATAAACATAGACGGCGGATCAATTAGAGAGCAACTTGAACTATTAAAAACGTGTTGTCAGAAAAATAGTCCGATTGATATAGCTAGATGGGTGGATAATTATAATACAGAGAGCATAATCATGGTCTGTCGTTCAAAATTCGAGGCAAAGTGCCTACTTGCTGATCACTCCCTAGGCAAGTTACATGGAAGATGTTATCCCCACTGAAGCACAACCAGGGGCATCATCCCCTTCTGTTAAAATAGTATACACATATTCCTGCTTACCACTGTTGTATTCTGGCAGTGGATATCCTTCAAATCACATATAAAAGGTTTCATCCAGACTGACACTCGAAATATTCTTTCTAGATGAAAAGAGGCAGTAATTGGCAAGTGTTTTACAAAAATGGAAGGGAAGGTCGCAGGTTAGCCCATTAACCCAGGGGAAAAGCTTACCGTTATTCTTTATTCGGAAAATAGCAAAATGAAGACGGAGGATTCATATGTAAGCGGGTAGATGGTTGATTGAAGCCACATAGTTAATCGTTTATGACGCCTAAGAAATAGTAATTTACAAAAAAAGGGGGGGGTCAGCGTGCCCAATCCCGGGGTATGGTACATACGTCATACAAGAACACATTACCGATCATATATTGTATATTAAGCCTGCAGCATGCATTTTAAAGACAAAATATAAAATATAATACACTCCCCTAACGGTGTTCTATTCACGTGTCCACAAAATCACGTGCAATCTATTATCTGCAGAACACTGTGGTGCGATTGACGAAAAGACAAACCAGCGTTAAGGATTATTGTAAAAAAAGGGAGAAGGATTTACCAGAGGTCATCATATTGAAAATGAGCAGAGTCCAGCCCAATGATTCCATTAAATAAATATCATATCCGATTGTAGTCAGGTAGTTTGCCGTATAGTAGTTGCCTAGGGGCATAAAACATCAGGGTTCAGTATATACACCTAATGAAGTCCGACACACCCAGAGGTGGATTAATTACAGAGTGTCACATACCTCAGTGAAAAAACAGCAAATTGCGGGGATTTGGCACCCGCCGACGGGTAAAAAATGCGTGCTCCTAAAGCATCATGTTACTTCCTTAGCGGAGTTACAGGGTTGTGAGAACGATCCTTGAATCAAAGTCCCTATGGAGAAGTAATAATGAAACGCGTGTCAGTTTGCAAAATAGCTGTATATCGCGTATTCCCGCTGTAAGTTCTACGTGAGATGAGAAGCAAAGACGAAAAAAGATTTACAGCGTGGCTTGTACCTGGGAAACAGAAGCGGCTCGTCTGTCACCGATCTTCACATAGAACAGCGTCTGTCTGTTCACTTCCTGGTTTGGCAGAAAACACTGGGTGGAGTCACGTCCCAATGCTTACATAGAGATCGAGGACAGACTGCCCGTCTCTAAAGGAAGAGGAGGCGGAGGGCCGGGGGCGGGGGGAGAAAGTAGTGTAAGCATCTGATTGCTGCACAATTGCTGAAAAACGAACCGCATTTGTAGATACCTTTGCAATTGATGCGGAATATGTGAAAATATTCACGGAGATGAATATAAACGCAGTTCTACCGTCCCTACATTATGACCAACCATCCGGATAAAGTCATATTGATAAATGGATCTGCGGATGCCTCTCATTATTTTGCATCTCAAATATTTCTTGTATCCTGAACAAAACGAAATTGAAACATTGATTATCTCAAAAAATATATATATACCATATACCATTGTCGTAACCAGGTGATCATAGCCCATCTTACATTCATATGTCATTATATACCACAAATCAGATGAAGAGTGCACCTGTCTCACAGGATGGTGTAGACTCATATGTTTGGAGTGCAGTAGAGATCAAGATAGCCACGGAAAAGGTCAAATAGGGTTATTAAAACAGGCCAATTTTGTTCTGTAGGACAAGTCGTAGAGTGCACCTATCTCATAGGATGGTGTAAACTCTTGTATGTATGCATCACAGAAAAAACAAGATAAACGTAAATCTGAATCATTTACCCATCCCATTGGTTTTTTAGGGGACAGTGTATTTTCTCCATAAACATTATCCTGATTTTTAAAGCATATATAAGAAACTGTAATAGATTCAGAAATAAACCATTCATAAGTTTGCTAGTTGTACAAAGCTGCTTTCTGATTCATTAAGTCCCTCTATTACCGAGTTAAAGATGTGTATCCACTTCATCTCTTTTGTGTTCAGGATGCTGGATAGATTCCCACCCCTGGGACCCATTTCAATGTTTCAGGCAGGTGATTGTGCTTCTCACAATGTTCAACCAGTGGTGCGCCCACAACCTTGCATCGTATTCTACTGCAGTGTGATAGAAATCTGGTTTTGACACACTGTTGGGTCTGGCCAACATAGATTAAATTGCAGGGACAGATAATCCCATAAATCACATTTTTTGTGTTACAATTCGTGTGGTCTTTATACATGTGTCAGTGGTTCTTAAAGACAAATTCTTTGGACTGGATAGTGGATGGACAAGCTTTACATTTGCCACATCTAAAGTGTCCAACAACTGGCAATTGGTTCCAACAGGATGCCAAAGTTGGTTCAGGCGGATTTCCCAAGAAAGATGACACAACATAGTCTTTACTAAATAGTAGTGTAGGCATCGTGATGCGGCTACATCCCCAATGGAGGCACTACGTTTAAAGTTCAACACTGTGATTCAAAGAAAGTTCAATGTCTGTTGTTACTTGATTTTAATCGTTGGTAGTTTTAGTACAATTTTCTCCATAGATATTCACATCATATCTTTTTCGAGTTTAGTACATGGCGATAAGGTGAAGTGAACATCTCCAATGCATTTCGGGCCGGTGGCCCTTTGTCAAGGAGCGTTCGTATCGCGGGTGGAAAGCCTCGAGCGTGGCTGTTAAGCTTACGGGCCGGTTGCCTGATTCATTAAGTCCCTCTATTACCGAGTTAAAGATGTGTATCCACTTCATCTCTCTTGTGTTCAGGATGCTGGATAGATTCCCACCCCTGGGACCCAGTGTTATGTGTTCCAGAACCGCCCATTTCAATGTTTCAGGCAGGTGATTGTGTTTCTCACAATGTTCAACCAGTGGTGCGCCCACAACCTTGCATCGTATCCTACTGCAGTGTGATAGAAATCTGGTTTTGACACACTGTTGGGTCTGGCCAACATAGATTAAATTGCAGGGACAGATAATCCCATAAATCACATTTTTTGTGTTACAATTCGTGTGGTCTTTATACATGTGTCGGTGGTTCTTAAAGACAAATTCTTTGGACTGGATAGTGGATGGACAAGCTTTACATTTGCCACATCTAAAGTGTCCAACAACTGGCAATTGGTTCCAACAGGATGCCAAAGTTGGTTCAGGCGGATTTCCCAAGAAAGATGACACAACATAGTCTTTCACATTCCTTGCTTTTTTGAAAGCATGCATAGGTACTTGAAAGATCTCCAATTCTTCTGCGATGAGACTCCAATGCTTGTTAATTGTCTTCTTTATGGCATTACTTTTCGTAGAGAAAGTCGTGACACAAATCATACGTTTTTCAGATTGACACACGCGTGTACTAGGTTCCAGCAAAGTTTCCCGATGGCAGAACCAAGCCCTTTTCTTGGCTCGTTTGATGAGTCGTTTCGGGTACCCTCTCTCTAGAAGACGGTCCATCAGTATTCCTGATTGTAGCATATAATCATCTTTTTTGCTGCAATTCCTTCGAACTCGAAGGAACTGACCGTACGGCAGATTATCTCGCAGACTCCGGGGGTGGTGACTTGAGTACCATCAAGAAGAAGCTTGATAAATTAGCTCGGGATCTTAAGTTTTATGATAAAAAGAAAACTTATCCCTACGTATCCGACGACTATTTTCGACAAGATTCACAGGGACGCTTCATGAACCGCGGGTTCAGAGGTGGAAGATCGAGAGGCAGATATACTAACTTCTCTGATTCCTCCTATAGTTCTGGAGAGGACTCTGAACAAGCAAGCACCAGCAGCGCCTACGGATATCAGGATACATACCATCCCCAATACCAATCCAATCCCTCTTTTTTAGAGCAGGGCACATGGAGACCGCCCCGGGGACGCGGCAACAACTGGAACAGAGGGACAGGACGTGGACAACAGGGCCCACCCATGCAGTGGGACAACGATGGGGGCAGAGGACGTGGGATGAAGCAGGTTTGGTTTCAACCCGAGGAACACGGCGAGCGCTCCACCAGACGCAAGAACTACAGGTGGTAAGGACCACTGACACACCCATCATGAATTTGTCAAATCAACAACTTGATGCGGATGAGCTAAGACTTCTAAGTAAGGGACTTTCTTTTGTTCCAACCACCATTCCAAACCATTTTAACACACTGATGGAACTCTCGAGATTTTTCCGCAAAATAAGACTGCGTTTCTTTTTTAAGAACAGATCACCACCAAAGAATATATCAGTCACAGGCTTCAGGGTACCCTCTACTTTTGTCCCCCCGACAAACACTATGAGTCATCGGATTCTGGCATATGAGAATCTTATCACTGGGGAAGTGACAAAGATTTTGAATGAGAAGACCCATGTGAAGTACAACATAAGAAAAACGGAGAGAAAGGCTTTGACATCCCTTAAATTAAATCAAAATGTGGTGGTCAAGCCAGCGGATAAGGGTGGGGCCATCATTAACCAGGATGCAACTAAATACAAAGATGAAATTTGGCGTCAACTTGGAGATGGTGTCAGCTACAAAAAATTGACATCCGATCCAACAAAGGAGGTGGCTAGCGAAATCCAGAGAATAACGCAGGAGGGAGTCCAGCAAGGGTTCCTGACTGATCATGAATATGAATACCTAAATCAACGGCATCCACGCATACCCACTATATATACCTTACCAAAGGTACACAAAGATGCCAACAACCCGCCAGGCCGACCGATCGTCTCCGGATGCGTTTCAATCCTTGAGCCACTATGCCGCTATGTTGATTTTTTCCTAAAACCCCTAGCAGAAGCGACACCAACCTATCTGAGAGATACCACGCATACTATCACGCTGGTAGATGGCGAACCCTTCGATCCCGAAAAAGAACTTTTGGTGACCTGCGATATTGTATCGTTATACACAAGTATCCCCCAGGAAGAGGCACTGATGGTGGCAACTTTAGCCTTGGACAGTCGTGGGGCTCCAGTACAAGTTCCTACCTCATTTATCCTTCTTTTATTGAAAATTGCCATGATGAGGAACTTCTTCATCTTTCAAAATGTATTTTTTTTACAGACGAAGGGCGTGGCGATGGGGGCAGCTTTTGCTCCTGACCTGGCGATACTCTTCATGTCCTTCTATGAGAACACCTTTGTCACATGTAATCTGAACCCATTTCAACATCATATACGACTCTGGGTACGCTACATCAACGATGTGTTGATGATCTGGAAGGGAGACGAGACTGAACTTGCATCCTTCCACACCTGGTTGAACCAGCGAACCACCGACATCCAGTTCACAATACACTCTAGCAAGAGCCAGATTGATTTCCTTGACATTACCATCGCGGAAGAGGAAGGTTCTCTATTTACCACCTTGTTCAGAAAACCATCTGAGCGGAACTCTCTGCTCCAATACTCAAGTCACCACCCCCGGAGTCTGCGAGATAATCTGCCGTACGGTCAGCTCCTTCGAGTTCGAAGGAATTGCAGCAAGAAAGATGATTATATGCTACCATCAGGAATACTGATGGACCGTCTTCTAGAGAGAGGGTACCCGAAATGACTCATCAAACGAGCCAAGAAAAGGGCTTGGTTCTGCCATCGGGAAACTTTGCTGGAACCTAGTACACGCGTGTGTCAATCTGAAAAACGTATTATTTGTGTCACGACTTTCTCTACGAAAAGTAATGCCATAAAGAAGACAATTAACAAGCATTGGAGTCTCATCGCAGAAGAATTGGAGATCTTTCAAGTACCTATGCATGCTTTCAAAAAAGCAAGGAATGTGAAAGACTATGTTGTGTCATCTGTCTTGGGAAATCCGCCTGAACCAACTTTGGCATCCTGTTGGAACCAATTGCCAGTTGTTGGACACTTTAGATGTGGCAAATGTAAAGCTTGTCCATCCACTATCCAGTCCAAAGAATTTGTCTTTAAGAACCACCGACACATGTATAAAGACCACACGAATTGTAACACAAAAAATTTGATTTATGGGATTATCTGTCCCTGCAATTTAATCTATGTTGGCCAGACCCAACAGTGTGTCAAAACCAGATTTCTATCACACTGCAGTAGAATACGATGCAAGGTTGTGGGCGCACCACTGGTTGAACATTGTGAGAAACACAATCACCTGCCTGAAACATTGAAATGGGCGGTTCTGGAACACATAACACTGGGTCCCAGGGGTGGGAATCTATCCAGCATCCTGAACACAAGAGAGATGAAGTGGATACACATCTTTAACTCGGTAATAGAGGGACTTAATGAATCAGAAAGCAGCTTTGTACAACTAGCAAACTTATGAATGGTTTATTTCTGAATCTATTACAGTTTCTTATATATGCTTTAAAAATCAGGATAATGTTTATGGAGAAAATACACTGTCCCCTAAAAAACCAATGGGATGGGTAAATGATTCAGATTTACAATTATCTTGTTTTTTCTGTGATGCATACATACAAGAGTTTACACCATCCTATGAGATAGGTGCACTCTACGACTTGTCCTACAGAACAAAATTGGCCTGTTTTAATAACCCTATATGACCTTTTCCGTGGCTATCTTGATCTCTACTGTACTCCAAACATATGAGTCTACACCATCCTGTGAGACAGGTGCACTCTTCATCTGATTTGTGGTATATAATGACATATGAATGTAAGATGGGCTATGATCACCTGGTTACGACAATGGTATATGGTATATATATATTTTTTGAGATAATCAATGTTTCAATTTCGTTTTGTTCAGGATACAAGAAATATTTGAGATGCAATATAATGAGAGGCATCCGCAGATCCATTTATCAATATGACTTTATCCGGATGGTTGGTCATAATGTAGGGATGGTAGAACTGCGTTTATATTCATCTCCGTGAATATTTTCACATATTCCGCATCAATTGCAAAGGTATCTACAAATGCGGTTCGTTTTTCAGCAATTGTGCAGCAATCAGATGCTTACACTACTTTCTCCCCCCGCCCCCGGCCCTCCGCCTCCTCTTCCTTTAGAGACGGGCAGTCTGTCCTCGATCTCTATGTAAGCATTGGGACGTGACTCCACCCAGTGTTTTCTGCCAAACCAGGAAGTGAACAGACAGACGCTGTTCTATGTGAAGATCGGTGACAGACGAGCCGCTTCTGTTTCCCAGGTACAAGCCACGCTGTAAATCTTTTTTCCTCTTTGCTTCTCATCTCACGTAGAACTTACAGCGGGAATATGCGATTTACAGCTATTTTGCAAACTGACACGCGTTTCATTATTACTTCTCCATAGGGACTTTGATTCAAGGATCGTTCTCACAACCCTGTAACTCCGCTAAGGAAGTAACATGATGCTTTAGGAGCACGCATTTTTTACCCGTCGGCGGGTGCCAAATCCCCGCAATTTGCTGTTTTTTCACTGAGGTATGTGACACTCTGTAATTAATCCACCTCTGGGTGTGTCGGACTTCATTAGGTGTATATACTGAACCCTGATGTTTTATGCCCCTAGGCAACTACTATACGGCAAACTACCTGACTACAATCGGATATGATATTTATTTAATGGAATCATTGGGCTGGACTCTGCTCATTTTCAATATGATGACCTCTGGTAAATCCTTCTCCCTTTTTTTACAATAATCCTTAACGCTGGTTTGTCTTTTCGTCAATCGCACCACAGTGTTCTGCAGATAATAGATTGCACGTGATTTTGTGGACACGTGAATAGAACACCGTTAGGGGAGTGTATTATATTTTATATTTTGTCTTTAAAATGCATGCTGCAGGCTTAATATACAATATATGATCGGTAATGTGTTCTTGTATGACGTATGTACCATACCCCGGGATTGGGCACGCTGACCCCCCCTTTTTTTGTAAATTACTATTTCTTAGGCGTCATAAACGATTAACTATGTGGCTTCAATCAACCATCTACCCGCTTACATATGAATCCTCCGTCTTAATTTTGCTATTTTCCGAATAAAGAATAACGGTAAGCTTTTCCCCTGGGTTAATGGGCTAACCTGCGACCTTCCCTTCCATTTTTGTAAAACACTTGCCAATTACTGCCTCTTTTCATCTAGAAAGAATATTTCGAGTGTCAGTCTGGATGAAACCTTTTATATGTGATTTGAAGGATATCCACTGCCAGAATACAACAGTGGTAAGCAGGAATATGTGTATACTATTTTAACAGAAGGGGATGATGCCCCTGGTTGTGCTTCAGTGGGGATAACATCTTCCATGTAACTTGCCTAGGGAGTGATCAGCAAGTAGGCACTTTGCCTCGAATTTTGAACGACAGACCATGATTATGCTCTCTGTATTATAATTATCCACCCATCTAGTTATATCAATCGGACTATTTTTCTGACAACACGTTTTTAATAGTTCAAGTTGCTCTCTAATTGATCCGCCGTCTATGTTTATTAATTAACAAGAATGGCGTCTACCATGTAATGAATACATTTCTCTACCTTTTAGGAGGTTGCTCACCCACAACTTCTCTTGTCCTGAAGAAGACCCATCACGTAAGGGATATTCACCTACCTTGTCTACGGGTCGAAACGTCGACTATAAACTCACGACCAAATCTCTTACCCCAAGCAGAACATTAATGGTTGCAAGGGATTTTTGGATCTGTAATGTAACAATTTTGGTTGGACTCTCTTGAGCGCCTTTTGATTTGGCCCTTTCTGTTGGGACCATATGATTTGACTCCCAAATTGAACAATATTTTGTGTCACTGTATGAATCTCACTAATACGTGATCCCATCATTTTCCCTCACTTTACCTTCACCCCCCTCCCTGTTGTGAATGTGGGCACCTATGCTTATGAATAATCTGTTTTACATGCAATGAAGTATACATGATGAACTTTATTCCATATACAGGAATTACACAGAATTGATTAAACCTTTTCGTGTTTTCACTAGCGTTGCTGTCAAAATAATTGTTTTCGTGAATGAAAATTTGCATTCCAATTGTGTTTGTCTTGGACCCCTTTTTCCTTTATACTGATATTTACCCAGGTCCTAATGACAGTAGTGGGTTTAACCCTGTTTTCTATAATTCCATGATATATATCAGAAGCAGTGCAGCCTTTGACATTCACCCCCTTGATGTGCCACTTCACTAGCCTGCTTGGGAGGAGGGAGGTGTGACCATCCTCCTGGACCAGCCTTTGTTCTTGACTCCTGGGAATGATCACACTGCCTGGCAGGAGGTCAGAATCCTGTCTTGGAGTCAGCAAATGCGGGAAATGCGGCCTTGCCAGCCAGAGCACATAAAAGCTGGGAAAACTAGATGGGCAAGATCTAATGTTTTGTCTGTCCCTTTTGTCTTTCAGGTCAGTTCGAATAACAAGGTGGAATTTTATTTTTTAGCTTGATATGCGACTGATTACTAGATTTATCAGTATATATTGAAGAATCAGTCATGCTGTAGGGTAGGTAATTCATTGTTGGTCCTGATGAATTGCCAGTAGACCCCTCGGAGGCTGGAGTAGGGAAGAAACATGTTGACCTCAATTTTTAGTTTTTAATCACGACTGCTCTTTAGGACCATTGCATCTCACAGAAGCAATACTGGTTTTCATTAAGTTAGTGATCTTCACTAGTATAATTTACCTGAACATAGAATCACTAAACCTATTTTAAACTCCCTCTTGACCACATTACTTTCTACACCCCACATACCCACACTCATCACATGGCATAACAAAAAGATCTCCAGCAAAGAGCCCCTTCACGGGTGCCCATCGGGCATTGCAGTGCCGGCCTGACGGGATGCATGCCCAGATTATGAAGTATGACATCTCTCGGGGTGTTGGAGGGTACTTGCTCCCATTGGAGTGCATTCCACTGACCTGACAGATCATTATCAATACTTTGTCTAAGGAACTGCACACTCTTACTTTTAAACTATTAACCAAGGGCGCATGGGTGTTGGGCCTATCCAAAAGCTCCTGGTTGCTGTTGTTTAAACAACCTCTAAGGTTGACATGAGATTTGTGTCAGGGTTGAGAATGCACGTTGTTTGATACCAAACACAACATATTTTGGTGGGACCATGATGGAGCTGCCAACCTCAGGTTTGCTTAGGTGCCATCCTATGGACAGCCTATCACTTATAGTGACCTTTACTGGCAAAGGACACTATAGGGTCATATAAGTTTGCACTTACACCTCCACACCTTTGATATAATACACCCTGCTTCCTGGGCTTTAAGAGGTCTTCTTTAGGGGTGACTGGTATATATCAGAGATAGTGCATTGAATTTTCCACACATGGTCTGGGCAAAGTGAGTTCGAGCAGTTTACACTGATTCTGCAGTCTCCAATAACAGGCTTCCTATCACTGGTTTACTTGGGTCACTCGGATGGCACAAACAGTGCTTCAAGCCCTGGAAACCCCTTTGTCACCTATGTCCTGGGTACCACTGCTACCATGTACTAGGGACTTATAAGGGGATAAAGTCCTTGTCAAGTTGAGATTGCTAATTTACACAAATACGTTTTAGGGAGAGAGCACTGGCACTGGGGCCTGATTAGCAGGCTTTAGTGCACTGTCAGAGTCGAAAACCAGAATCTAGTAGTTTGCAAAAGCCCTGTTATCTCACACTTACCACCAAACATAGTCACATACCTGATGTTTTGCCATGCCATCGCAAACATAGCCCCACAATTGGAAACCTAGGGCCAAATGTAGGAGGCCATTTACCGACCGGTTAATGGGTATTTGGGATGTAGGGGCATCATATTACAGATTCGGTAAATTTACCGAATCGGTAAATTTACCGATTCTGTAAAATACCGAATCGGTATTTTTACCTATTCGGTAACGGCCAGATGTAGATGGGACTCTTCAGAGTCCCTAAGGCCTTACAGATTCGGTATTTTACCACCCAATCCAATTGGGTGGTAAAATACCGAATCCAGGTGTGCATGCACATGTGTGCATGCACACCTAGCCATGTGACAGACAGACATGCCCTTAGGGCATATCTGTGTGCCACATGGCACACATGCCCGTCTTTGGGGTGCTAGAGGGTGTCAAAGTGACACCCCCTGCACCCTTGCTGGAATCGGTATTTACCGAATCGGTAAATATCGATTCGGTATTGCCCATTGATTCCTATGGGCTTCAAGGCCCATAGGAATCAATGGGCATTACCAAATGGGTATTTACAGAATCGGTAAATACCGAATCTTAACGATTCAGTATTTACCGATTCTGAAATACCTACACCCCCCCCCCTCTATTTTACCACTTCTTAAATACCGAATCGGTGAAATTCGGTATTTAAGAAGTGGTAAAATAGAATTACCTGAGGGGGTGACCCACTTGTGGGACACCCCCGCGCCGCACGGCCACCAGTTGCTGCGTGTGCCCCTTGCCTGCCCTCTGCCTCGCTGCTGCCTCGTTTGCCGGTTGCCGGCTGCCTCCGCTGCGGTTGTTTTTGCCCTTGTTTTGTCGTTAAATTGTGCCTGTTTTGTTTTATTTTCATTTTGCCCTTGTTTTGTCGTTAAATTGTGCCTGTTTTGTTTTATTTTCATTTTGCCCTTGTTTTGTCGTTAAATTGTGCCTGTTTGCTTTTATTCCATTTTCCCCGTGTTTTGGTTTTTCCTTCCTTGTTGTCCGCCTACCTCGCCGCCCTCCGCCCTCCCTTCATGCCACCGCCGCTTTTCCCCGCCCCTTTTTCCATTCTGTACCCTCCCCGCTCCCGCCTCCCAGCTGCTCCGCCCACCCGCGCACTTGGCCTTACATGGCGACCGTGCGACGCAGGTGAGTGTGACCCACTTGTGGGACACCCCCGCGCCGCACGGCCACCAGCTGCTGCGTGTGCCCCTTGCCTGCCCTCTGCCTCGCTGCTGCCTCGTTTGCCGGTTGCCGGCTGCCTCCGCTGCGGTTGTTTTTGCCCTTGTTTTGTCGTTAAATTGTGCCTGTTTTGTTTTATTTTCATTTTGCCCTTGTTTTGTCGTTAAATTGTGCCTGTTTGCTTTTATTCCATTTTCCCCGTGTTTTGGTTTTTCCTTCCTTGTTGTCCGCCTACCTCGCCGCCCTCCCTTCCCGCCACCGCCGCTTTTCCCCGCCCCTTTTTCCATTCCGTACCCTCCCCGCTCCCGCCTCCCAGCTGCTCCGCCCACCCGCGCACTTGGCCTTAAATGGCGACCGTGCGACGCAGGTGAGTGTGACCCACTTGTGGGACACCCCCGCGCCGCACGGCCACCAGCTGCTGCGTGTGCCCCTTGCCTGCCCTCTGCCTCGCTGCTGCCTCGTTTGCCGGTTGCCGGCTGCCTCCGCTGCGGTTGTTTTTGCCCTTGTTTTGTCGTTAAATTGTGCCTGTTTTGTTTTATTTTCATTTTGCCCTTGTTTTGTCATTAAATTGTGCCTGCTTGCTTTTATTCCATTTTCCCCGTGTTTTGGTTTTTCCTTCCTTGTTGTCCGCCTACCTCGCCGCCCTCCGCCCTCCCTTCCCGCCACCACCGCTTTTCCCCGCCCCTTTTTCCATTCTGTACCCTCCCCGCTCCCGCCTCCCAGCTGCTCCGCCCACCCGCGCACTTGGCCTTAAATGGCGACCGTGCGACGCAGGTGAGTGTGACCCACTTGTGGGACACCCCCGCGCCGCACGGCCACCAGCTGCTGCGTGTGCCCCTTGCCTGCCCTCTGCCTCGCTGCTGCCTCGTTTGCCGGTTGCCGGCTGCCTCCGCTGCGGTTGTTTTTGCCCTTGTTTTGTCGTTAAATTGTGCCTGTTTTGTTTTATTTTCATTTTGCCCTTGTTTTGTCGTTAAATTGTGCCTGTTTGCTTTTATTCCATTTTCCCCGTGTTTTGGTTTTTCCTTCCTTGTTGTCCGCCTACCTCGCCGCCCTCCGCCCTCCCTTCCCGCCACCGCCGCTTTTCCCCGCCCCTTTTTCCATTCTGTACCCTCCCCGCTCCCGCCTCCCAGCTGCTCCGCCCACCTGCGCACTTCGCCTTAAATGGCGACCGTGCGAACGCCACCAGCTGCTGCGTGTGCCCCTTGCCTGCCCTCTGCCTCGCTGCTGCCTCGTTTGCCGGTTGCCGGCTGCCGCCGCTGCGGTTGTTTTTGCCCTTGTTTTGTCGTTAAATTGTGCCTGTTTTGTTTTATTTTCATTTTGCCCTTGTTTTGTCGTTAAATTGTGCCTGTTTGCTTTTATTCCATTTTCCCCGTGTTTTGGTTTTTCCTTCCTTGTTGTCCGCCTACCTCGCCGCCCTCCGCCCTCCCTTCACGCCACCGCCGCTTTTCCCCGCCCCTTTTTCCATTCTGTACCCTCCCCGCTCCCGCCTCCCAGCTGCTCCGCCCACCCGCGCACTTGGCCTTAAATGGCGACCGTGCGACGCAGGTGAGTGTGACCCACTTGTGGGACACCCCCGCGCCGCACGGCCACCAGCTGCTGCGTGTGCCCCTTGCCTGCCCTCTGCCTCGCTGCTGCCTCGTTTGCCGGTTGCCGGCTGCCTCCGCTGCGGTTGTTTTTGCCCTTGTTTTGTCGTTAAATTGTGCCTGTTTTGTTTTATTTTCATTTTGCCCTTGTTTTGTCGTTAAATTGTGCCTGTTTGCTTTTATTCCATTTTCCCCGTGTTTTGGTTTTTCCTTCCTTGTTGTCCGCCTACCTCGCCGCCCTCCGCCCTCCCTTCCCGCCACCGCCGCTTTTCCCCGCCCCTTTTTCCATTCTGTACCCTCCCCGCTCCCGCCTCCCAGCTGCTCCGCCCACCTGCGCACTTCGCCTTAAATGGCGACCGTGCGAATGCGCAGCGGTCACGCGCAGCGGGCGCACCGATTGTGCGCCGAAGGCGCGCCAAAGGTAAGTCCGTCTACGCCCGTCCGCGCCTGGACCGCGCCCAGTGCCAGGACCCCTGGCCCACGAAGACCCCGACCGACCCGCCTGACGTACTCCGCCGCCACCCTCACCGCTCTCAACACCGGCCGACTCCCAGATTGCCATCAAGCCACTCCACGACGTACCCACGGACCTTTCAGCTGCCACGCCTGCAAGTTCACCTGCATCCGGACCAGCCTCGCACCAGCACCCGCCAAGTCGAACACCAGCAGCACCCACCTCAAGTGCATCCTGCTCAACACCCGCTCCGTCCACAGACACGCCATCGAGCTCTGGAACCTGCTCGACACCACAGCCCCTGACGTTGCCTTCCTCACGGAGACCTGGATGAACGCCTCTTCAGCTCCCGACATCGCCATCGCCATCCCGGAGGGCTACAAGATCGTCCGGAGGGACCGAAACGCCAACCAGATGGGAGGAGGCATCGCCATCATCCACAGGAGCACCATCCGTCTCACGACCAGCACCGACAACCCCCTGACCAGCGCCGAACACCTGCATTTCCAGATCCACACCAACCCGAACACCACCCTCAGAGGCACCCTGATCTACCGACCCCCTGGACCACGCACGCAATTCAGCGAGGACATCGCCGACTTCGTCAGCCCGCATGCCCTCCCCTCCGCTGACTACATCCTCCTGGGAGACCTCAACTTCCATCTGGAGAACAACAACGACCGCAACACCAGCACCCTGCTCGACAACCTCGCCAACCTGGGACTCAAGCAACTGGTGTCCACCCCCACCCACCTCGCCGGACACACACTCGACGCAGTCTTCTCCTCCAGCACAGACATCGACTTCAGCCACGCCACAGAGCTTCAATGGACGGACCACAGCTGCGTCCACTTCACCTTCAAGAGAACGACGACCCACCAACACCAGCAACAGGCCGCCCGCAGAAGCTGGAACAAGATCACAGCAGACCAGCTCGCCACCGCCCTGAGCCAGCACCCTCCTGCCAGCTCAGCAAACCCCAGCCAGGCCGCCGACAACCTCACGAAGTGGATCAGCAACTGCGCGGACGAACTCGCCCCACTGAGGACCCCGCCTAGCAGACCCGGCAGCAAGAAGGCCCCATGGTTCACCGACGAACTCAAGAGCTCCAAGAAGAACTGCCGAGCCCTCGAGAAAGTCTGGAGAAGGGAACCAACACCGGACAACAGGACCTCCTTCAAACTTGCCACCCGGAAACACCACCAGCTGATCCGCGCCGCCAAGAAAACAGCATTCAAGGACCGGTTGGACAACAACGCACACAACTGCAAGGAACTCTTCAACATCGTGAAAGAGCTTTCCAACCCCAGCGCAGGAAACAACGACATCACCCCATCGCAAGACCTCTGCAACTCCCTCGCTTCATACTTCCACAACAAGATCGCGGACATACACAACAGCTTCAACAACCAACCAACGCACACCATGACCGAGCAACCAACCCCCACCACCACCCTCCACGCCTGGACCCCGATCAGCACCGAAGACACCATCCGCACGATGAACTCCATCCACTCCGGATCACCGACCGACCCCTGCCCTCACCACGTCTTCAACAAAGCCGACGCTGTCATCGCACCCCACCTGCGGGACATCATCAACACATCCTTCGACACCACCATCTTCCCTGAGAGCTGGAAACACGCCGAACTCAGCGCTCTACTCAAGAAACCAACAGCGGACCCCACCGACCTCAAGAATTACCGCCCCATCTCGCTCCTCCCGTTTCCAGCCAAAGTCATCGAGAAGACCGTCAACAAGCAGATGGCCGCCTTCCTCGAGACGAACGGATCCCTCGACCCATCACAGTCCGGCTTCCGAGCCAATCACAGCACCGAGACCGCCCTCATCGCCGCCACCGATGACATCCGAGCCCTGATGGACAATGGAGAAACAGCGGCCCTCATCCTCCTTGACCTCTCCGCGGCATTCGACACGGTCTGCCACCGCACCCTAGTACGGCGCCTCAGCAACATCGGAATCCAGGACAAGGCGCTGGAATGGATCATCTCCTTCCTCGACGGAAGAACGCAGAGAGTCCGCCTACCACCGTACAAGTCAGAGGCCTCCGAAGTCATCTGCGGCGTCCCCCAAGGATCATCTCTGAGCCCCACCCTCTTCAACGTCTACATGAGCCCCCTCGCGGCCATCGTACGCAAACACAACCTCAGCATAATCTCCTACGCCGACGACACCCAGCTGATCCTCTCCCTGACCAACGACCCCGCCGCCGCCAGAGCCAACCTGCACGAAGGGATGAAAGAGGTAGCCGAGTGGATGACGACCAGCTGCCTGAAACTGAACTCGGACAAGACGGAGGTCCTCATCCTGGGCTCCTCACCCTCCGCCTGGGACGACTCCTGGTGGCCTCCCGCCCTGGGCACCGCAACCAAACCGACAGACCATGCACGCAACCTGGGCTTCATCCTGGACTCCTCCCTCTCCATGACCAGGCAAGTCAACGCCGTCTCCTCGTCGTGCTTCAACATCCTACGCATGCTACGGAAGATCTTCTGGTGGATCCCCACCGAGACCAGGAAGACCGTCACCCAGGCCCTCGTCACCAGCCGACTGGACTACGGCAACGCCCTCTACGCCGGTACCACCGCCAAGCTCCAGAAGAGACTCCAGCGGATCCAGAACGCCTCAGCCAGACTCATCCTCGACATCCCACGAACCAGCCACATCTCCGGACATCTGAGAGACCTTCACTGGCTCCCCGTCAACAAAAGAATCACCTTCCGCCTCCTCACCCACGCACACAAAGCCCTACACGACCAAGGCCCGAGCTACCTCAACAGCCGAGTCAACTTCTACGCTCCCAAACGCCACCTCTGATCAGCCAACCACCCCCTCGCCGCCGTCCCCCACATCCGAAGAGCGACTACGGGAGGAAGGTCCTTCTCCTACCTGGCCGCCAAGACCTGGAACTCCCTCCCTCCCGACCTGCGCCTGACCCAAGACCACCTCTCCTTCAGGAAGAAGCTGAAGACCTGGCTGTTCGAGCAGTAGCGGCACCCCCCCCCCCCCCCCCCCCAGCGCCTTGAGACCCTACGGGTATGTAGCGCGCTTTATAAGTGTCATTGATTGAATTACCTACATCTGGCCCCTAATACCTACTCATAAACATAGCTGAGTATTTGGCATTCCACCATACTTTACCAGCAAACAGTCCAGTACCTGACTTCTTGCCAATCACTATAACCACATATCTGGCATTATTGATGTCCATGTACAATGTTTCTGCAGATTGTGAATGGAAGCTAAGTTAGAAAACCTTGAGAGCATCACATGCATCATAAAAATGTATGTGGGTGTTGTGCATGCCTGATTAACACATAAACTAGAAGCTCCTGAAGAATCTAAAGCGGTATGGCACATGCAGAGTGCTACGAAATCAAAAATACTTTTCATTAATTTTAACTATTATAAAGAAATTGCATCTTTTGCACATATAAAGTGGTAAATATGGTTATACACCACCAAGAACCAACGTTAAGATCCAACATTTCGAATCGTAGTATTGCAGAGCAATGTAACCCCGAGATTTAGAAAGCATTCTTACTTTTGTAAATGAAATGCATCTTTTCTTCTCTTAAAGGGATTCAATGAGGTTAATAGTCATTTCTAGTTGTTCATATCTGAGCATTAGCTTGCAACCATTATCTCAGAACATTATATTTACTCATTTAAATGACTTTCATCAGGGTATACCTCCCAAGTTTTTAATGTTTTTTAAATGTTGTCACTATTAGTATTTGTAAGCTCATTTTTACCTTTTTATGCAGACAAAATGCATATGATTTATAATGGGTATAACATCTTCTGAACATGCTTTTATATTTCTCTGCACCCCAGAGGTTTTCACATGTTTTGTGCAAGGTCATTTCCCAATGTCAGTGTTGTCATTTTTTAAGCTGTAGTAAGTAAAATGTAGTCAGGAGGCAAAGTTATAATAAGGTAAACTAGTTATTTATTTAAGAATAACTTTTGGGGCAAAAGCTCTCACCTTACCTGCTCTCCACTGCGGTCCCTGGTCTTCTTGGTCCCCCCTCCCGCCGCCGCAGCTCCATTCTTCGCGGCCGCCGAGCAGAGGATGGGGAAGGGGACTACAATTCCCAGGCTCCTCAGCGGCGGAAGCCGCACATGCCATTTCCGTGACAGGCGCATTTAATCGCAGGACAGCCCCGGCAGAGCAGGCAAATTCAAAATAACTTTTGGGGCAAAAGCTCTCACCTTACCTGCTCTCCACTGTGGTCGCTGGTCTTTGTCCCCCCTCCCGCCGCCGCAGCTCCATTCTTCGCCCGGAGGCACATTTAATCGCAGGACAGCCCCCTGCGTCGCGGGACCTCGCGCGGGCCGCGCCGGACGAAGCCCGGACAAAGGGCGGACAGTCTGTGACAGTCCGGGACAGGCCGCGACTGGGCTGGACCAGGGACCGTGATTCTTGTTAGCCGCTGGACTTCCGTGACCCCCATACAGTGAGATTATAAATCATTTAAATTTGTTCATCATGGTCATCATGAGATCCTAGTGTCTGTTTTAGGCGATTTGTTTTATCCTGTGGGAGTTTGTAAAGATTCAGTTTGTTTCTTTTAACTATTATTGTTGGGTATGTCTAAACAAAAGTTTCCTCTGGTGCCTAACACCTTGGATAATTACCTGGTGAAGGTTGTGAGTAAAATAAACAGTGAGAGACGGCAGTCACTAGGGTTAAGTTGCTCACCTACACCACTCACTGCGCAACCTTCGCCAGTATTACCAGCGCAGTATGACAGCAGTGATATCATTAATTTCGATTTCCCCGCCAGTGACATGCCTGAGCATAACATTGCCCCCACAGTTGACCTAGAAGTATCCTCAGATACTACGGTACAGAATCTACCGACTCCGGTGCCTAGAGCAGTCAGAGCATGTAGGAAAGTCCAGACCAAACGCAGTGGGGTCACGTTCTGTTAGAAAAAGAATAGGTTCCCCACCCAAAATCCTAGACAATGAGGATGCTAGTACGGTGAAGGTGACACAGTGAAATGGGAGGATGAGCAAATAAAAAAATTAGTAGGTATGATCGATTTAAAGATCAAGGGTATTATTAAACCCCTTGTGGCTAAAATCGATCAGCTTACTGCAGAGGTTAATAGACTAGGAGGACTCCTCAATAAGACAGTGGAGGAAGTGGGTAGCTTATCAGCTTTAGTATCAAGTAGATGTGAAACCCAGGAGGTTCCCCTTGGGAGAGGGGTAGATGGCAGTGAGAATGTTGTACGGCGCCCTCCCCCTACCCAGCCCTCAGTAAGCGAGGATTGCCAAGCTGTAGCTGTAGATGCCTCACCAATAACATCTACAGAACCACGCCAAGAGCGTGACTTATTCCAATTTGTTGTGGAAGCTTCTCCCCTAATTTTAGTCCTGGCAAACGCCCCCCCTTTGGCCCCTGGTCAGGTGGAAACAACAACCTCTCTGATTGATAAAGCGCTGCATTGGCTGACGAAAAACATGAAGATGTCTCCCTGGGGTAAACAGCAGTTAGCAGGGGAAATTATTATGGCTAGGAGGGTAGCCTGGCTTGGGGACTACCCGAAAAAATTCAAGGGAGACTGTATAGCCTTGAACTTCCCAAGACCTGGGGTACTCCCTAATGTACTGGCAAATGTATTTCCCCCACAACGTAGGGATTCTGCCATGATCCCACTAACGCTTGAATTTTTCTACAGTGGGAGATGGAGTGTAGCAAATTTCAGTAGACCATGGCCAAAACGGATTCCTGTGTTAGGTACACTGGGGAGGGGTGTCCAAACTAGGGATGGTGGTATCAGCTTGGAAAATCGGTTCGGGGTTTTGTCTGATTTGAATGAATGTGATTGACTCCTGAGGGCTGAAAGAACTGTGGATATGAAAACAGTAGAGTTTGGCAGAATGTATGGTCCTAAGGATCAGAGTATGGCACAAACCATCAAGGCCCCTACACCTCGAGTAACCTCACTGGAGGGATCCCATTTTACAGGGCAGCCCTCAGAGAACAGGGATCTGGGACAACTAATTTGCTCTGACCCATTTGGGGAATATGACTGCCCCGGATCAGATGGGCTCCCTCCAGAGATGTACTGCCACATGTCCACTAGCATAGAACATCAACTAGTGATGGAGGGCGTGACCCTAGGAGCTAAAATCACTCAGGAACCATCCTGCATCTTACAAGGTGAGGCAGGGTTGGCTTTCCTTTCATGGAACCTCGCTGGAATTGGCAATAACATAACATCTCCAGAATGGTGTAGTTTTGTAGACCAGTATGACATCATCCTTTTTCAGGAATCCTGGTCAATGGTTCCAGTTTATCGCTTGGGGTTTCTTAATTTTCAGGCTCCTGCCACCAAGAAATCTACAGGTCGACCAGCAGGAGGTTTGATAATTTTGGTTCGCCAATCCTTATGCTGTAAGGTGCAACAAATTAGTTCCCCATCGAACGACATCTTGTTAGTCAAAATCACATGGGTAAATGGTCAAATTGTGGCCATTCACAATATTTATGCAAGGGGGACGGCAGGGGGACAAACATCCGAGGTAATCTCTGCTCTCGATCACCAGCTTGAGGCCCTCCCAATACAGTTGTCTATTATAGTAGGTGGAGATTTTAACACTACTTTTGAACCTCTTGGACAAGAGGATCAGTTTCTTGCTGCTGAGGAGGACAGTAAATGGGGTGTCCCCCAGCTTGAATTACCTGCTGTAAGAAGATGGTCAGCTGTAGCTATACAGCTCAAGGCCTTATGCTTAGTGAGAGGGCTTAGAGCAGCAAATGGGCGTACCCCGTCTGACCGCCTGGGAGTAAATACATTTGATAATGGCAGGTATTCTAGTCGCATAGATTACTTTCTGGTGGATATAAGAGGATGGCACTGTCTGATAGACATGACTGTTAAAACCAGGATGGAAAGGGACCACAATCCACTATGTATGGAATTCCAAGCACAGAAGGGGACTAGAGAACCGAAACAGGGGCGTGGAAAGTCACCCTAGATATTGTTGCCTCCAACATTATGCGTCACATTAAATGGGGTAGATTTATAGAGAATCCTGAGAAACTGAAGGTCCTTAAAAATATGGTCGTTGAAGAAGTGGTTAATTTAAATACTCACATTAGTAAGCAAGACTTTCCCCAAATAATGCTTGAGGCACATATCCACTTTTTCGCAAAACTCCAATTGATCTTTAGGAAAACTATAAAACCAGATAAGGGAAATAAAAAACAACCCAAGGAGGGGTGGTATAACAATGCTTGTAAATTAGCCCGCCAAAACCTGAGCACAGAAATAAGGTGTAGGAATCCCTTAGGAGTGAGAAAGGCAGGGGAGACTTATAGGCTAGCTCAGAAAGTAGCAAAAAAACAGTGGGATGAGGCTCAGTGGCGTGATCTGAAATCAGCCTGTGAAGTAAAGGACTTAAAACAATTTTGGGCCATAGAGGAGGTGTAGCTGAACCCCCCAAAACAATGATGCCAATCAACAATGGGTAGACTTCTTCAGACCACAATACGCTTGTAATCGAGTTGAAGAAGAGTGTCCACTACCCCCAACTATTTTTTATCAAAGTCAGCTTTTTACAACTAAAGATGTCAGTATAGCGTTAGGCTGCGTGACCGGGGGAAGAGCTCCAGGCATGGATGGCATCCCCGCTGACGTGTTTTTAAGTGATAGATCGTCTTGGTGCCAGTACTTTGAGTATTTAGCTAACTCTGTGGCTAGGGGTGCGCCAATCCCATCTTCATGGAAAGGCGCTAAAATAATTCCGGTTTTTAAAAAGGGTGACAAATCTCTACCCAGTAATTACAGACCCATCAGTCTTATAGACTCAGCTCAAAAACGTATAGGTCGTTTAGTGCAAAACAAATTGCAAACATGGATAGAAGAACACAATATTTTGTCCCCATATCAAGCTGGTTTTCGACCATGCACTAGTTCAATTGACCAGGTCTTTTACTTTATAGCACTCTACTGGAGGAATGTGGCCTTAACCAAGGGGACACGTTATGCGGTCTTCGTAGACCTGAAATCGGCTTTCGATTTAGTCCCCCGTTCCAAACTCTGGAGGGTTCTCGCTGAAGCAGGGATATCCCCGGAACTATTGACTCTTCTCGTCCGCCTGCATGAGAACGGACGAGATATTGGCCGTCCAGAACACCTTGAGGTCTAATGCCGACAAAAATCTACATCAGGCATTGGTGCTTCTTGACTTGTCTGCAGCATTCGACACGGTTGACTATTCCATCCTGGTCAACCGTGTCGAACAGGCCGGCCTCAGAGACTCTGCCTTGGCCTGGCTGCAATCTTTCATATCTGAACGCACCCAGTCTGTTCGGCTAGGGTCTTCACAGCTTCCAAAATTAACTCCTTCTGTGGGGTCCCCCAAGGCTCCTCCTTGTCTCCACTATTATTTAATTTATACATGCGGCCCCTCTTGTTTTCCTTGAGAGAGCACAAAGTCACTGCATACAACTATGCAGATGACTTACAGCTAGTTTTTACATTAAACTCACCTAATGCTGTTGAAGACTTTCAGGCAACTATGATCCAGATTCAGAGATGGATGTCCCTAAACCATCTCAAACTGAACCCGGGGAAAACAGAATTGATTTTGCCCGGGAAGAGCGAGATTAGTTGGGGCCCACACTTCTGGCCTTCAGATATGGGCCTCCCTCCCCAAAAAGTCCCAATCAGTAAAGAGTCTGGGAGTGACCATTAATGAGGACCGGGAGGCAGTTGTTTCCACTTTCTAGCAGCCTCCCTGTGGAACTCTCTGGCTCTGACCCTTAGACAGAGTAAGGACCTTCTTGCCTTTAGAAAGGCATTTAAGACCTTCCTATTTACACAGGCCTACTTGAAATAGTGACTCCTGCTGGCATCTCTCTTGTTATGTTTTTATCTCTCCTCAGCGCCAAGAAGCCCATGGGAGTATGCACGCTTTATACATTTTAATTAACATAACATAACATAACTACGCCAGAATCAGATGGGGGGTACAGGGTGAGGTGACCGACTCATTCCCTGTCGAGCGTGGTGTTCGGCAGGGGTGTGTTCTGGCACCCACGCTGTTTTCATTATACATCAACGGCATAGTGGATCATCTTAGCTGTTCCCCCACTGATGCCCCCGTTCTGGCTGGGGCCCGCGTGCCTGTTCTCATGTTCGCGGACGACACGTTGATTGTTTCCCGGACCCCGAGTGGGCTCCAGAAGGCTCTGAATGCGTTTGGAGAATTTTGCCAACTGCGTGGACTTGAGATAAACACCTCAAAAACCAAGTTCATGTCCCTGAATCAGCGGAAAACCTTGAAAGGTACAATTAATATTAATGGAACTCCACTAGAGCAGGTAGAGGCATTTACGTATTTAGGAATATCTCTCCAGAGTAATATGGGCTGGAAAAGTCATATTGACATGACTGTTTTAAAATTTCACCAGCTTTCGGGTGCCTTAGCCACAAAGCATAAAGCTTCTTTTACTAAGCCAATCACACCTGCCCTAGAGATCTACAATATGAAGGTTATAAGTGCCTCTTTGTATGGTTCAGAACTTTGGGGATTTAATTATTTGAACCAACTAACAATGGCGGAGAATACATTTCTACGCTGTTTAGTTGGGGTCCCCCAAAGTACTCCCACAGTTCCGCTTCTATAATAAATTGAGGATATAGCACGGTTATGGCCTCTACTATATTGGAGGCGTATCTGGACAACTCCAGATCTAGCTCACTATGCCCTTGCACTAAAGGATAATATTAGGGCAGATCGTTTTCATTCTATCCAATGGCTTAAAGAGATAAGGGGTTTATTAACAAAGCTGGAACTTGATCACCTATGGGAAGACTCAGACGTCTCAAGGTTCCCATCAAAAATAATTCTGAAAAAAAAGTATTGGGAAATGATTTGGATGTCCACCCATAGTACCTGTGTAAACACTAATTTAACAGGACGTTTCCTTGATTTTATACCTCGTCCACTCTGTGAGGCTTATTGGGATAATATAGAGGGTCCGTTTGACCGAAAGCTTTATTTCCACTTTAGAACTGGGACTCTTCCTGTAAAAGCGTTCAGCTATAAATGGTCAGGAATCCGGGATGATAAATGTCACAACTGTAAAGATTTGACTGAGAACATAGCCCATATGTTGTTTGTATGTCCCCTTTACATAAGCCCTCGTCGTAAGTGGCTAAAACCAACGTGTATCAACTTGGGCTCCCGGAGGTATATTGAGGCTCTAAGGATACTAGAGTCAGACTGTTCACCCTGTATAGCGATTGCCGTTGCTAAATTTTTAAGGTGGGCTTGGATCATACGCACTCGCACTTTACAGTCTCTAGAAGTTAGCTAATGAACTCTAAGACATTTAAAAACGTAAGAATGATCTTCATTTTATGCATAATTGTAGTTGTTTTAAAATACTCTCCTAAAATTTTTAATTCTGGAAATTAAAGCAATTAAGAGTTAATAACTTTTTAATATTGTATTTTGCTATGTAGTATTTATAATGTTTGTGATAGGATGTATACTTCCTTTTATGACATGCTGTCGAATAAAGCTTCGAAATTGGATTGGAAAGATTATCCTAAGCAGAAAATGTGTGGCTCTCCCCTGGCCAGTCAGACAGCAACTGCCAGAGCTTGGAACCATAGATACTTAACTGGAATGTGGAACGCACTAGGCACAGTGCTCCACACTCCATAATAAACATAGAAGATTATAACATATCCTCTTCTCTTATACAATTAAATGAAGAAGAAATTGAGAAGAGAATATGGTAGGAATGAAACAGTAGGCCACTGCCGAGTAAAATACACCAAACACTAGTTAAAATTAACTCGGCAAGCTACAACTAAAATGCACGTCTAAAATGCAATTATAGATACTAAACAACTTATTTACAAATATAATCTTATAGGTGACCTGGAGGATGACGACTTCTATAAAGTCTTACCTCTCTTGTCTGTTGACGTACAACAGGAGAACCAGAAGGAACAGGAGCAGGAGCATCACCTCCCCCTTGTACAACTCCTTGAGAAACATTGTTCCCCTGAGAATTGTAAATAAGGACATTGTCAGACATGGACAAAAACCTATTGATTACGGGAATATCATGAGAATTAGGTTTGACATTAACACTCATATTGGCATTACCTTTCTGATACAAAGCTCCCCGTCTATAATGCCATTTCTCATCATTGTCTAAAACTACACAATACGGTAAGGTAAGCTTGACTTTGTAAGGTCCTAAAAATGTTGTACAGGAAATGAGAGGTGTACCAGTATGTATTTCGACCCAATCTCCAGGACAAATTCTCTTTTCCAACCTTTTTTTGTAGTTCACACCTCCTTGAGAAGAAAATGAAGTCGAATTATTGGGAATGGAATTTTTTGCTACAATGTCTCTAATCCAAGTGGGAACAAGCTTTGTGTTAGATTGTCTCCCATGCATCATCTCAAATGGTGTCTTGTTGGTGACACCATGTCCACTTAAGTGGTATGCCCAAAGCATTTCTGACACCATTGAGTACACATCTTTTCCATTGGAAATAGCCATTTGAATGGTACCCTTGATTAAACGGTTGGCTCTCTCAACAATGCCATTTTCTTGTGGGTTGTATAAAGAGGTACGACTGTGCTTAATACCACAAGTAGACAGGAAGTTCTTCATTTCATCGGATGTCAATTGCGTGCCATTGTCTGTTATAAGATCCAAGGGTATACCTTCTTCTCTCCAAATGTTCCTCATAATATTAATTGTAGTTGAAGATGTGATGTCTCTAGGGAATTTGACTGTTAACCATTTTGTGTGAACCTCCACAACCCCTATACCAAAACGTAAACTTTCTTTAAGGCTATTCATTGGCCCAATGAAGTCCATACATATGGTGTGCCAAGGCTGACCTGGATCAGAGATCAGAGATATGTCCTGAAGAAGCTTGAACACCAACTCTTAATAGTTTGTCAGTCTCCTTACAGACTTCACATTTAGTAACCCAAGAATCTACATCTGAGTCCATACCTGGCCACCACCAATTTGTTCTTAGTCTTTGTTTTGCTCTGGTGTGACCTAAATGTCCTTCATGGGCTAGCATGATCAAACTGTTCCTTACTGAAACTGGAGGAATAAATAGGTCACCTCTCATGATTACAATATCTTCACAAACTGATAATTCATATAAAATCTTAACAAATGGCCTTGTTGTGAGTGAAACTGTGCTCTCTCTCTTACAACCTAGTTGTATTAACTTCTTAAGCTCTAACATTGAATTATCTGTGGACATAGCATTGTCCCACTCAGTCTTTGTCAATGCTTGAGGTTCACAAACACTTAAAACATCTTGTACAAAAGCAGCTGCTCCTTCATTCTGTTTCTTTAGAACAGCTACTTTATCAACCGTCTCCCAATCAAGTGATAGTCTTGACAGGCAGTCGGCCTGTATGTTTTTCCAACCTTGAATATACTCTATGCTATAACAAAACTCCTGAAGACGAGAGGCTAATCTTGCTAATCTGGCTGAACATTCTGGTAACAACACTCTAATGAGAAGCTTATGACCTGATTTTAGTGTGAACTTAGATCCCCAAAGATATGTCCTAAAGTATTCACAAGCCCAAGCAGCGGCTAAAGTTTCTCGTTCTATGACGGAATAGTTTTTTTCTGAACAAGTTAATGTTCTTGATGCAAACGCCCCAGTCTTTTCTTGACCTTTATGAATTTGTGCTAAAACTGCACCCAGACCTGTAGCGCTTGTATCAACAGTAAGCACTGTTTGACATCTAGTGTCAAATGGTGTGAGAATTTCTGCATCACAAATATTTTCAAAGCACGCTTGTTGTATATTACCCCAAGAAAAATTAACACCTTTCTTTAAGAGAGGTCTTAGATCTGCTCTCTTGGTTGGGAAATCCTTAACAAATTTAGAATAATATTCTATTAAACCTAAAAATGATCTCAATTTATCTTTATCTGAAGGATTAGGAGCTAACCGAATAGCGACTAAAAGATTCTGTTTGGGCTTCACTCCCAGATCTGAAATTTCATACCCTAGGTAATCTACTTTGTCCACCAAAAATCTTACATTTGTCTCGTCTGAGAGTTAAACCTGACTCTCTAATCTAGGTCAAGGCCTCACAAAGTGTATGGTTATGTTGGTCAACTGTGTTTCCAAATATTAAAATATCATTTTGGAAGAAGACAATATTTTTCATCCCCTTGAAAAGTACGTTCATCATTCTTTGAAATATGCTCGCCGCAGAGCAGAGGCCAAATGGCATCCTAGATATTGATAGATATCTTCCATAGTGATGAACACCGTGAGAGGTTTTGATTCTGCATGTAACATAATTTGGTGGTACGCCTTTTTCAAATCCAGTTTCGAAAATAATTTTCCACCACTCAATGCCAAAATCAATTCATTAATATTAGGGAGTGAAAAAGTGTCAACCACCACATTTTGGTTAAGTGACTTAAGGTCAATGCAAAACCTACATTTTCCATCAGATTTTTTAGTAATAACTACTGGAGAAACCCATGAAGAGCTCTCAACTGGTTCAATGACCCGAGAAGTAAACATTTCTTGAAGCATTTCCTTAACAGTTCCCCTAGTTACTAAAGGTGTCCTACGTACTTTGTACTGTATTGGGACAGCGTTGGGTTTCAAAATTATTTTATGCACATATCCTTTAAAACAACCCAACTCATCTCTAAATACATCTTAAGCTTCTTCCAAAATCCTTTCTACTGGCAGATTATCAACAACAAGTACTTGAGTTGAAGCTCTGGGATCAATAATAATAGACAGATCAAACTGATGCATCCAACCTAGGATAGGTGGACCATCTCTTGCAACATACACTTTACCTTCAACAGATCTGCCTTTGAATTCGATGATAGACTTCATGTAACCAAGAAGACCTATAGTTTCACCCTGATATCCCTCTGGATTGATGTCTTTGGGTTGTAATGCATCGTTAGGCCACAACTTGTCATAAATATATCTCGAAATAATGGTGTACATGGAACCACAGTCAACCATCAGTTCTACTACTTCGCCATTAATCTTAAACTCAGTCTTAGGTCTGTTTTTCCTACCAATATGATCATTGGGATCATCCACACTCAAAATCCTATCAACCTGTAAAGGAATATCATTAGTAGCACCAGTTAAACATGCATTTTGAGATGGATTGTCATTACTGTCATCTATTATGACTACTCTTTGTTTGAATGATTTCCTACACATATTCGAAAACTGATCTTTACATCCACATTTCAAGCGATTTTTGTCGATGGCAGCACATTTACGATAATCCGCATTATGGAATGAGCTTCCACACCTATAGCATGATCTAAATTGTTGCCTTCCTCTTTGGAAAAATGTCCCTGATTTGGAAACAGCTACCACATCTGAGTCTCCACTAGAGACTGCAGAGACATTTCCAGGGTTAACTTCCTCTTTTTTACTCAATTCACGTATACAGTATTGTGAATGTTCAAGTACTTTAGCTATATCTATAGCATCCTTCAAAGAAGGGTTCTTGGCTGCCCAAAGTCGTTCTTGCGTCTTCTTGCATTTACATTGCACTATGAGCTGATCTCTCACTAACTCGTCATTGCGCCAAATTTGCAATTTAAGGATAGTTCTCTGAGCTTAGACACAAAGTCATCTATAGACTGGTTCTCTTCTTGTCTGTGCGTATAAAATTGGTAAAGGTTCATAACAATATTGATCTCCTTACCAAATATTATTTTCAAACATTCTTTTGCTTCTACATTCACATCCTCAATGGCAATGCCGTTGGGTAAAGTTGCTACTGGTAGATACTTAGAAAGACGTTGCCCTTCTTTGCCTAGATTATTTAAAAGTAATGGTTTCTTTCTTGCAGCACTGAATTTCGAACAATTCATGTAATTTTCGTACATGAGTAGCCAATCTTCCCATTCTATTGGAAGTAGTCCAGGAGAAGCTAGAAAAATTGGAGGTGTAATTATAGAGAGCTATGATTCTCCAATATGTGTTCAAAAGTACTAAGAAGGACAGCTGTTAAAAAGTTTAACAAAATATTATAGTCTATTCCAGTTGAGCAACAATGCTAAATAAATGTAATATGATAATGTGTATATAGAAAGGGAGAAAAGTAAAACAGAACAAATGTGTCTTAAGGTATGTAAAGCGAACTTAATCCGTTATGCTGGGCTCTTCACAGTGCTGAGATGAATCTTATGTCGATGCTTCAATACACAACCCGTGCATTATACATAAGCGCTGTAGTAATTTTAGAGAAAAGTGTAGTGAAAAAAAAAATGTTGAAAAATACCTTTCAAATGTTCCACCGATTATCCTTTATATGAAGGAATGCTGATTTCTCGAGTGATTGTGAACTGCTGGCTCACCGGAGTTGTTTCCGATTCCGACATTCAAAATGGCCGCTACGTCATTTTTACGTTAGAGTTGGCCTTGTTGCAGAAGTGTGATGAGCGCAGTGTTGTTTCTACGAGCGATCGAGCATGTGTGACATAGTGCACAGTCAGCTCGAGACCGCTCTCGCAAACCACCCGCTAGAGCTCCTTTTGAAAACAACAGCCGCTCTGTAACTTTCTTCAAGTGATTTATTGTTTTAAAAATGTGACTCACGACGAGCTCGGATGCTCTGGTTTCACTTAGCAGTTTTATCCTTCAACTTCACTCTGAAATAGGGTATTTCTTCATTACACGCATGAATTCTTTCACCACTTCTGCCCAGGAAAACGTAGCTGGCCAAAATGTCGCCAAAATGTAGTAAGTAAAATGTAGTCAGGAGGCAAAGTTATAATAAGGTAAACAAGATATTTATTTAGGAAAGATTATCCTAAGCAGAAAATGTGTGGCTCTCCCCTGGCCAGTCAGACAGCAACTGCCAGAGCATGGAACCATAGATACTTAACTGAAATGTGGAACGCACTAGGCACAGTGCTCCACACACCATAGTAAACATAGAAGATTATAACATAAGCCGACCTATCCTTCATATGCATAAAAACGCAGATGATTTATAATTTGTAAATTACACTTTTGAATGCTGTTTTATACATTTTCTAACACCTCTGAGGTAGCCACATATAACTTTTCCTGGAAAGGACCCTACTCAGTTGTAATGACATGTATGCGTCTCCCAAGGAGTGTCTATCTGTGGTAATGACTTTTTTTAACACCTCCACATTTTCTGTGGTGATGACTTCTCTTAATTCGTTTATAGGATCTTTCATTAATCTGGACATCTTCAGAGCATTCAACCATAGGCAGTCACAACTGGTGCAGGTAAGAGCGGTGGGGCGGGTGGGGATGGTGAGTCAACAGATGACGACGAGGGAAAATAAAATGTAAAAAAATTAAAACGGCTTACCTTGTGCTCGCCCCATCGCCGACTCGTGAAGCTGTGAATGTAAGGTAAGTGTTTTTCTTTTTTTAAATGTTATTTTCCCTCGTTGTCGTCTGTCGACTCATCACCCGCCCCGCCCCGCCCCACCCCAGAGGTCTTACCTGCACCAGTTGTGACTGAACACAGAACATATGGTTTCTTTGCTCATCAAGAGCTGAAAACGTCAACAGCATCACACCACCTTAAGGTTCACCTCTTGGCAGCACGGACCTTTCCTGCAGGAAGTTATAGCGGCCCTGCGGGCAGAAGGGTTTGGGGAGGGCAGTTCAGAGAAAGAAATCTGAGAGACAAAAGAGCACAGATAAAGACAACAGATGGGCTGCATACCTTACTATAATATCTTTAATTCAATAAAGAAACCACAACAATCCGTCCCTTGCTACTATCAAGTCTATTGTAGGCAGTGCAAGTGGGGCAGGACGTCAGTTCCCAGAAACAAGCACATAGAGAGGTGGGATGGCCACCTGTTCTGCCTCATTGAACTGCAAATGTCTGCATATCACTTGTTCTCTGTCTTGGCATGCAGCATATGCTTTTTGTGTACCTGTTGCTGAATCTGAGCCACAGTATTGACTTATTTAACATACAAGGCTGCTTGCATAGGGTTGAATTTCTCAATATTGTTAGCAAAAACATTGGCTGACGTAAATATTGTGTCCTAAATATTCTTTACAAACATATTGCCTAACTGGATGTAGACTTTTTCTTATGAAATGCAAGGGGGTGATGTTTTTCTGAATGACATTTAGGATACAATGGGCCTGTTATATGAAAATTACTTTTAGCAATTCTTAATAGCAATAAATTGCAAATCACAAACTAGGAATTGTAACATATGACTTACATCCCTTTCTTTTTGGCATATAGTGACTTGCGAGTATTTGTGATTCTTAAATCCTAAATCGTAAATTGCAAAAATGTATTGGTTGCAAATAGCGACTGTGCAACAGGGAGCGAGTGATGACCTCACCCGTTTTAGAAAGTGTATTTTCAGCTGGCTATTATTACTATGTCTTCACCAACACCAGCACAGCCTACTCATATAAACCTACAAGAACCAGAGGACGTTGGGGTTTACTCCTGTCCCACAGAAGCAGAAACAATTAATGCAGCCAAGCAATTTGTGTATAGATTAGCGGTGTTATGGATATGTAGATAGCCCTGTCGATTTGTGGATGAAGATAGAAAGATATTTGTACATAGTGCGTAGAGGGCCTTCTACATGATGTTGAAGGCATCAGTATTATGGTGTGCGAAGCTGGATGTGTAAACAAAGTAGTTTCAGAGAAACTAATCCAACAATGTTGTGTACGCAAATATCTGTAAACAGTAATGGCAGAAATGTTATTGGGGAAAGATAGGACAATTTATTTATTTATTTATTTTACAGATTTATAGAGCGCATGGCTGCCCATAGGCGTCCCAGCGCTGAGAGACAGACCTAGAGAGGGATGTTTTATGGGAACAGCCATGTTTTGAGAGCTTTACGGAATGTAAGAAGATTAGATTGGGCTCTGAGGCTAAAGGGGAGCGAGTTCCAAAGTTTGCCGGCGTTGAGGGAGAACAGTCGGCCGCCTGAGCGGGCCTTTCTGATCCTGGGGATTGAGGCTAGGAAGCAGTTGGAGGAGCGAAGAGGTCTGGAGGTGATGTAAGGTGAGATGAGATTTTGGAGTATGGGAGGGGCTTTGCCGTGCATGATCTTGTGTGTCGTGCAGAGAGCTTTGAATTGAATTCTCTCTTGGATGGGAAGCCAATGGAGGGCCTTCAGTGATGGTTTGGCAGAGCAGCGACGATGGGTGCCTGTGAGCACGCGGGCTGCCGCATTCTGGGCCGTTTGGAGTTTGGCTAGAACTTTTTTGGGGGCCCCTAGGTATAGGGCATTGCCATAGTCCAAACGGGAAAGTACAAGGCCATGGATGAGGAGTTTGCGCGATTGAGTCGGAAGCAGGGGTAGTATTTTTCTTGCCGATCTTAATAGACCGTGACAGGTTCCAGCAACTTTCCGTGCTTGGGCTGAAAAATTAAGTTCTTCATCCAACCAGATGCCCAAGCTTTTTATTTCTGGTTTAGACGCAGGGGGGGGGCCCATGGCTGATGGCCATATGGAGATAGAGCTGTATAAAGATTGATTACCTAAAAACATAATCTCAGTTTTTTCGTTATTCAGCTTGAGGTGGGAGTTACTCATCCATTTTGTAATTTCGGTCAAGCAGGAGTGAAGGTTGGGAATGGAGAGGTCTTGCTGGCTGAGAGAGACCACAAGTTGAGTGTCGTCGGCATATGTCAGGAGTTTGATGCCGTATGGGACGACGACCTTCTCGAGGGGGGACATATAAACATTAAAAAGGGTTGGGCTCAAAGACGAGCCCTGAGGAACCCCACAGTTGATGGGTGTCGGTCTGGACGTGAAGGTGCCCTCTGTCACCTGAAAAAATCGGTTTTTGAGGAAGGATTCTAACCACGCCAAGGCCATTCCTGTGACTCCAAGGTGTTTGAGTCTTTGGATAAGGATAAGGTGATTGACGGTGTCGAAAGCGGCACTAAGATCCAGGAGGATCACTGCCACTGATCCTCCTGAGTCTATGATCTTCCTTGCCTCCTCGACTACCGCCAATATAGCTGTCTCGGTGCTCTGGCCTGGCCTGAATCCTGTTTGGGAGGGTTCCAGTAGTTTTTTGGACTCAAGGTATTGGGAGAGATTTAGGTTGACGTGTTTCTCAGCTATTTTGCTGACACCTGGAAGTAAGGAAATTGGCCTGTAGTTGCCAAGTTCTAGTGGGTCGAGATGGGGTTTTTTGAGCAGTGCTCTCACCATGGCTTTTTTCCAGGTGGGGGGGACAATCCCTAGGGAGAGTGAGTCGTTAATGAGTTTTGTCAGTTTTGGTAGAATAGTGGGTCCGACTAATTTCAGGATATTCAATGGGGCAGGGGCAGAGGGGCTGCCACTTTTAATAGAGCTGAGTATGCGGAAAGTGATGTCGGTTGTGAGGGGAGTAAATACTGACAGCTGATAGCTGTGAGGGTTGACGTCAGAGGGGGGACTGAGGGCATTGAAGGGGGTGGAGGTGAGTAAATTGATGATATTAGTGATTTTGGAGTTAAAAAATTCTGCAAATTCGTTGCAGCGGGTGACTGAAGGTTCCACCAGAGGGGGAGGGTCTGGTGTTTTGAGCAATTTCTTCGCTATTTGGTAGGTACCCGGGCAGAGTTGTGGGACGCTTTAATTTTCTCCTCAAAGTAGTTGATTTGTGCAGCTTTGATTGCTTTTTTGTAATTGAGAAGAGTAGTTTTGTATTTAGTTTTAGTTGTATGGTCGAAATTTTTTCTCCAATCTCTTTCAGATCTTTTGCAGGCTTTTTTTAGCAGTCGCAATTCATCAGTGAACCAGGGAGAGGTGGGTTTATTCCGTGGATTACAAGAGATTTTTCGGGGGAGAGTTTTGTCTAGGGAGTTGGCAATCCATTCTGAGAATTCTGCATCAGCGCTGATGGGGTTGTCGTTGGATGCGGGTGGGGAGCTCTCTAGATGGTAAGTCCAGCTTTCTACATTCAGTTTAGACCAAGATCTTGACGGTTTGCTGGAGGGAGCGGTAGTACGGGGAACGCGGGTGATCTGCCAGAATAAAGGAACGAGGTGATGGTCAGACCACGGGACTGGGATGGGATCACGTATAGTCAGGTCGTGAATGTTGGTGAATACTGGGTCTAACAGATGTCCCAGGATGTGAGTGGGTAAATGGCCCAGTAGTTTCAATTGAAGGATTTCAAGGTCTGTTACCAAGTCGGCGGTCTGTTTGATTTCCTTTTTATCGAAATGGATGTTTAGATCACCCAGGATCAGGCATGAAGAGTTGGTTGCGGTCAGAGTGTACGAATGTTCCGTTAGGGATTCGCAGAACTGACCTAATGGTCCTGGGGGGCGGTAAATAAGGAAGCCTGAAATGGATTGGCAGGGGGAGACCTGGATAGTATACATGACATTTGACAATGTAAGAAATTAGCCACTTCGCTACATGGGCATAACGTGGGCACATAACTGTTGTATTTACTCTGCTTCCTTTCATTACCACAATAACACCCACTCCTTATACTAAGGGTTCATATATAAAAGCTATCTAAAAGCCAGCAGGCTATAATTAAGCAACATTAAAAAGGTTTAAAAACTGCTCTTAAAATTATCTGAAAGCAAGCTTCCCTTTAAAATATTCATATGAAAACCTTAAAGTCATTCTACCTTTTGAAATGCCAAGCACTCAGAAAGCCATGGGGCCTAGAAGAATAAAGGAAAAACTTGTTGTGATTCATTTTGTTTAAAAATAGGCCAAATGATTCCCATCCCATGGAAAAGGCAATTGTGTATGTGTTCTGAGCGGTAGACAAAACAATGCTATTTTTTGCAACGGCATACTACGTTCCCAGAGGCACACCTCAAAGCATGTTTATGGAGCAAAGGTGATTCCATTGAGTTCCCAGAGCAGCCGCTGAGTTAGGGACTGCATCCTGTAAGCATATAATAGAGCCAGTGTCCATTTCACTAGGAGCCAAAGCATCCATGGGTGGCTCGAAGAGTGCATTCATCAGCAATGGAATACACTGAGGACAACAATTCCCAGAGGCCTTTAAGGGGTCCATCAGTATTTTCACTGTCCAGTGGCGCAACCGATTGTTATCCTAGGCATACATCCAATACGCATTCATGGTTGCCAAGCAGGCAGTGGAATGCAGGTTGTACCTAGTGAAGCCAAACAGGCCTGAAAGACAAGAACCAGTGCTCATTCAGTTCTCAAAGCCGAGGTGTGCCAAAGCATTGTAGCACAAGCAGTGCTATCTCCATTCTGGGTTGAACTGAGATGTCCATTGCGGAGCTGAGAAATGTAAATCAGGATTCCCGCCACAAGCAGCAGGACAAGCAGGAGACATCCAAAAATGGTTCCCAATGTATGAAAGATGGTATAACTCCAAAAATCAACTGAAAGGTGCTAACCAGTAGGGAGCCAATACATTTAAAAAGTGTAGTTTGGAGTAGTGTCTGTATCTCAGACAAGGACCTTGCAACCTGGAGATCATAAGTCTCTCTTGCTGAAGTTAAGACCAACTTTATTTTAAAAAGCATGGCTTTCATTTTGCTCAGAGAATCAAAGCATATGCTGTAAACATTTATCGAAGGACATAGTGTTGACTTTCTAACTGTGCGGGCCTGTGTAAACATGACTTGTGTGCAACATGTGACTACGGAATTAACTGTTACCAAATAAGCGATGCCCGGTTCAATTCCACAGCAACCTTGGCCATTCAGCATCAAATAGCTCCCATTTGAGAGCAGCTTGAAAACTGGATGAATCACGGCAGCCAGAGAACCCTTCAGATCACAGGACAAATTCACAACTGATGCATTGCATTCCCCATGAACAGAATTGTCCTTGCAAATTAAGACCCTCTTACAGCATCCTCTTAGTCCGAACCACTAAGGAAAACTTCTGTGTCCCCATTCCTGCATCTAAATTTGAATGGTAATTTCCAGTGCTCATGCACATAGCCTTCGCCCAGCACTTCACATCACACTACCTGTTGGTATTGTAGACAATACTGGAATTGGAAAGTTGTGACCCGTAGGGTGTTGTAACCATGGATTATCCAGTATGTGGATTGTGTATCAGCCAAGGCGAAAGGTAATTGGTCTAATTTTTCAATGTGCAACATGGTTTATTTTGCATCTCTGTGTGCCATTACTATCTGTCTTTCCATTAGATCAAATGCAGAAAACAGACTGTTGGACTTGGCCCTGCTTGCAGGGTCATCCTGGAACTTTTTGCCTTCCCCCCAGTTTTTTTCTTAATATAGAATTGGTGGTTCGAAATGAGACACAATAAATATGTATGTTTGGTGGTTGAACTGGAAATGATACATGCTGCGCAATGGTGTGCAGAGGTTTATTTTCACCAGTGAAGTAAATGTCACTTTTAAAATGGACGCCATCGTTGTGTGCTTTGTGCCGCCTGCCTGCGGTGGGTTGACGTTCTAGTGTTCGAAGTGACAGGGTGCCCTACACCTCCCTCACAGTGGCAGTTGGTACTGGAACTGCCAGGAGCCTTCTAGAAGGTTCTAGCCCTTTCTGGTAGGTGGGGTGAGGGTGGTATATATTGGGGGGCTGTACCTCCATGTGCTCAGACTGAACGCGGACTTCATTGAGAGGGGATACTCTGCCAGGAGGTACCGCCACAAGGGCCTGTGTGCTGGCCCCTGTGCCCATTTGTACCCCTCTACTGTCCACAGGGCTGGTGAGATACTCTGCTGGAGTGGAGACTGCTGCGCTAGCAGGATTGCCATCGTAATTGAGAATGACTGTTCCTAGGAACTGCTGCTTCATGTCTGGTGAGCTGCCCTACTGCCTGCTGATCTTGCCCTGCATTAACTGTCTCCTGGCCCCTAGAGCCCCGTGAGCGCTATATTTCAAGGGACTATACTTGCCTGCCTGTACCCTAGCGCCTCGTGAGTGCTACATTTGAGGTGCCAGAAGAGAAGACCACTGCAATCCTGGTTGGCCTGCTGTCTAGCGCCTTGGGAGTGCTAAATTTGGATAGACTGTGCTTCCTTGCCTGCACTCTAGCGCCTCGTGGGCTCTATTTTGTTGATTGCCAGAGACGGGAGTGCTATTTTTGGTCATCCCTGAGGCTTAGGGTGCTTCCTAGTGCCTAGTAAGCGCTATATTTCAATCCCCCACATTGTGGGAATTTTTGCAGCAGTGCGGGAGTCCACCCCGCGGTATTGCTGGATTTTTGCCTTGTTGGACTACTGGGGTTAAGCAAAAGACACACAATTGATGGACGGAATGCAGAACAAATCAAAACATTCACCCCCAGTCATGAGATATGGGTTAAATCCATCATTCTTTTGCTCACCATTCCACCGCAGTTTAGACCTGGTCATATGCAAATCAGTCTTGACCATGTGCCTCATGGGAACAGTCCAGCCCGAACTGCTAAGCCAGGTCCTCCCTGGACCGGAAACAAGCATCCTAAAAACGGTTTCGGGGTTTTACCCCTTTTCAGCCATGATAGCTTGAATCCAGTGGCACAGTGATCCCGGGACCCATGTCTGGGCATACCTGCCGCACTTAGGGAGAGGAAGCAAAAGACACACAATTGATGGACGGAATGCAGAACAAATCAAAACATTCACCCCCAGTCAAGAGATCTGGGTTACATCCATCATTCTTTTGCTCACCATGCCACCCCAGTTTAGACCTGGCCATATGCAAATCAGTCTTGACCCTGTGCCTCATGGGAACAGTCCAGCCAGAACTGCTAAGCCAGGTCCTCCCTGGACCGGAAACAAGCATCCTAGGACCGGTTTCGGGTCTTCACCCCTCTTCAGCCAGGATTGTTTGAAACCAGTGGCACAGTGAGCCCGGGACCCACGTCTGGGCATACACAGCGCACTTAGGGCGAGGATGCAAAAGACACACAATTGATGAACGGAATGCAGAACAAATCAAAACATTCACCCCAGTCAAGAGATCTGAGTTAAATCCATCATTCTTTTGCTCACCATGCCACCCCAGGTTAGACCTGGCCATATGCAAATCAGTCTTGACCCTGTACCTCATGGGAACAGTCCAGCTTGAACAGCTAAGCCAGGTCCTCCTGGACCGGAAACAAGCATCCTAGACTAGCGACGGGTGCACAACCCGTGTGTCTGCCGCTTCCAGACGCTTGAAACTGCAGCGGGTGCTTACCCCGCGTTCCAGCATAATTAGAAACACTAGTGCCAGAAAAAAGGGGTTTTGTGTCCAGGAAGTAGTGGCGCTCAGCCTATTAACATCAATGTGTGAATGATTAAACACTTCAAGTGTGGTCATACAGGGAATGGGAGACCCCAGTAACCCCTTGATTTGAGTAGGGAGATCCTACCACATGGCATATAATGACAATCCTGTGCACACACACAAATATTAAAGCAGACAATGCAACTGTAGAGAAGAAGCAAAATTAGTGCAGAATCCAATAAGGAAGTCTTGTTTTGTCTTTAATTGGTAGTTCACACAAAGCAGCCAGCCGACACGTGTTTCATCAGAGAAACAGTGATCTCTGAATCTTCAGGGCTGGGAATGATACAAAACATGGCATAGGTGACAAACAAAAGGATAGCAGTTGTTCTCATACATAAGGAAATTCACATCACCCGGGACACGTGGAGACCATATTTGAGAGAAAAAGAACCGCAGCAATTGGTGTGGGGCGTAACCCTGTGGTTACAGTCGCATCTGGCTAAAGTGAACTGGTCAAAGGCAAAAGCCTTAGCAACAAAACTGGCTTTTAATTAGAGCCCTTGTACTGAAGATGCACTTTTCTTTAATACCCCTAGACTGACGTAGTTGTCCAAATACTTAAGTCAATTCTACTAACGTGTTGGTCGGTTTGGAAGTATCACTGACGTCACGGTGAGTAGGTTTTGGCATTTTACACGCACTTACCCGATTAAATACTAGCACTGCCATTTCCCGTGACCCATTCCTCACTCCTATCTTTCTTATCGTCTCATTACATTTCAGTTCCAGCCATTTGTGGCCTCACTCCTCAGGTAGTACGCATGCTTCAAGTTTTGTATATGAAATATATTTTTATTAGGAGAGTATTGGCCCTAGCCTCATGGCTTTTCCCTCTTTATGTATACCTTTCTTAGCCTCCTGTAACCCCTTGCGCCCAATTATTTGCCCTCTTGATGGGCTTGCACCCCACCGGGTTGGAATTATCACCAGCAGAGGGGTAAGGATTTTCTCTGTTACCGTATTTAGCGCATCTCTCAGGACTACTAGGTTCATATATTCAGCATAACTCAGTGTAATGACTCCCGCCTTATTTCTCTCTTATTTCATTCTTTTTAGACTACACTGAGTTTGGAACTCTCCACACAGGTACTTTGGGATATAACATTAGCCTAGCAATTCCCATCTTACTAGTCTCTCTCGCTCTCCACTTCTATATCCCTTTGCAGTAGAACGGATTGGGCTCCTTGGCACTCTATTAAGGCCTTTATTTCCTCCTTGACTACGATATTTCCCTCTGCCAGTTGTGTTGCTAAGGCTTTTGCCTTTGACCAGTTCACTTGTGATTTCAGTCCGATGCGGCTGTAACCACAGGGTTACGCCCCACACCAATTGTTGCGGTTCTCTTTCTCCCAAATATGGTCTCCACGTGTGCCGGGTGATGTGAATTTCCTCATGTATGAGAACAACTGTTCTCCTTTCGTTTGTCACCTATTCCATGTTCTCAGATTATGTTTGTATCATTCCCAGCCTTGAAGATTCAGAGATCACTGTTTCTCTGATGAAACACGTGTTGGCTGGCTGCTTTGTGTAAACTACAGATTAAAAGAAAAAACAAGACTTCTATGTTAGATTCTGCTCTAATTTTGCTTCCTATCTACAGTTGCATTGTCTGCTTTAATATTTGTGTGTGTGTGCACTGCTCAGGATTGTCATTATATAATTAGAAACACTGCGGGAGCCCACCCCACGTATTTCCGCCCTTTTGCTGCTTTAAAATACGGCGGGAGCCTACCCCGCGTTGGTGCAGCTACGTGGGTGCCTATCCCGCTTTATAATTAAAATTAAGTGGGTGCCCACCCCGTATGGCCGCCACACCTTGAGCTTCGTCAAAGCATCACCGCCGCGGAGCCCGTCGAAAGCAGGAAGCAAGCCACACTGCCTGGAGGTGGGCGGGGCTGCAAGACAGAAGTGGGTGGGGACTCCCCGTGAGCAGAGGAGAGCCCCAACATGGAGCGGGATCTTCGTTGAAGTCCCGGTTCCCAGGAGGGAGCCTGAGTGAAGTCCGTCATAGCTGTGCTGGTGGCGGGGCTCTCATGCGCTGAGGAGAGCCCTGCATGTGCTGAGCCTGCCCGAGGAGGCGGAGGACACTCGAAAGAGCCCCGGTGAGTGGTGGCCTCTTGGGCCATTTCCGTGAAGGGGTGTAAGTGGCAGGGGCTCCTTGAAGGCTGGAGTAGCCCCGCCTTTCCTCCTCTGTGACACAACCGGCTGCCCCGAGTGGTAGAGGGCAGCCGTGATCTGTCTTCGGGGAGACATTTGAACATTATTTCTTGATCCCAGAGTCCCAGAGGGGACCCCAACTCTACCGGTACTGGTGGTACTCTGCACAGCTGCCCCGCAGACAGTGGGCAGCTGCAACTGTTGAGCGGTTCTGGCTTTGAGAGTCCCAGAGCAGGGCTCCCCAGGCGCAGTGGCGCCACAGGTTAATCTGCATGGTTGGGGCTCCCTATGAGCGTACTACTGGATATGTTTTAGGCCCCATGCATATAGAACTCTGCCTAATGTGACCTATATTAGTTTGATGCCAAATGTGCTTATATGCCCAGAAGGTTGATGCCTATGGTTCCCCCTAACGCTTACATTAATGTGTTCTTAAGCCTAACGAAAGGCTGCAGGTGTCATGCCACATGCTAATGTGTTTGTTCACAATGTATTTAGACTGGTGGTCATGCCTAATGTAATTCAATGCCTCATGCCGTTATAGAGAGCACATGGGGGTACTGTGATTTTTCCTAAAGGGCATGCCAATGATGGTGCCTAATGCTTTTCCATAAGGCTCCCAGTGCTGGTTTCCTGCATCCTGTGCCTGATATCATTTGCCTTAGGCCTATTAAGAATGCCTAATGTGTTTCCATGACTGACCTACTAGGGCTATGCCTTATGTCCTATGATTATGCCTAATGTGATATATGCTCATGAGAATGCCTCCTGTCAGCTTACGATGTTTCCGGTGTCATTATGTTCGCCCTGCTAATTTTGTGTGGAGTACGTTTTCTGCTAATGGTGATACCTAATGCTTCTCCCCTAATGCTTATATTGCTGATGTTACGCATAATGTTTTCCCGCTTACACATGATGATGCCTACATGCTAATAAGGTTATGCCCACAGGTGGATGCCTACTACATACGGGATTCATGCCAATGAGGTTCTTATGCCTAATGTTATGCATATGGTGCTGTTTAGGCCCATAAGGTACTACTGTGATTATGCATACTGTATTTCTATGCCGAATCTAATGTTTCCTATGATGTTCCAGGTCCATGCCGTATTACGTTTTCAGGGCCTATGACTATTCTGAGAATGCCTTATGTTTAGGCCCAATGTTTATTGCAACATTGCTAAGTTCATGAGCTAGCCAGGAGGTACTGGCTCTTTTTACATTTACCTCTGATGGTTGCATTCACTGTGTGTACTCTGTGATGGTTCTGGCAGGGTCCCGATTGGCGCTGCCCTGTATATAATCCCCTGTAAATTGCTACCTGGTGACAGTTGGTACAGCGTTATATGTGCCTGTGTTTATGACTTTAATGTGTTTTCCTAATACAAAGACTAGTTTTACACAACCTGGTGTTGTCTCTTTTGTAGTGTGTCTAGTGTGTCACCTGTGAGTGTGGGCTGTGCAGATGCTTTACACAATGCCTCCGAGTTTGGCCTACCCGCTCCGCACCACGCTGTCCTGTTTCTAACACAGACTCATACTACTGATGCAACGCCATGGCATGTGGCCAGAACGTAGTGTTTGAAGCGGCAAGCTTAACATAACAGTGAACCATGGTCGTCCGCTAGAGGAGGCAAGGAGGGGCGCTTACCCCCCCTGGATCGCCGGTCTGGTGCAGGATGTTACCGTACTGGAGCGGTGGTGCGGGCGTTGGCCAGAGGGCCGCAGCGCGCGCTGGCTTGGCTGTGGGAGGAGTGGGTAATGCTCTTTATCCTTGGAAGGCAGAGAGAGCGGGCAGCTCTGCAGGAGTTGAGATCAGGTGGCAGGAGGTAAGGCCTGTGTTATGGAGAAGTTTCTTGATTTGTCCCAGGGCGCACACGTGTTGCATGTGGCATGCATGCCAACAGCCATCAACGAGTGCGAGTCCTAAGAGTTAGTTCAAGATGCCCCGTGCAGAATGTGCGGTCATCTGCCCTAGTATTTTATTGGATTTAGTTCCTGCGATGGGAATCCAGTACAACTTAGTAGTTAATGTAATTCAACATTTGACACGGTGCTTCTCAAACCTGGACAGTTCTTTCAAGGGAAGGAGTAAAAAAAAACACACAAAAACACCTCTATCCTGATACTTGTACAAAAAAATGCCTAAACACCAAAAACTGTGTTGAGAACTGACTGAACGTGCAAGGAATGGTAGCACTTATTTCACATGTTACGGGCTATTCACATAACGCTTAAGGAAGGGGATGTTTATAGAGACTTTGCTACTGGTTAGAACACGTGTGAGCAGTTTAATAATAATCGTACATAAGAATGTGTTAATAAAGACTCCTAAAAAATAAAGAGTACACATGGAGTCTGTTGTGAATTTAATGGGTAAAGGGTACGCCCAAGGCTTTAAGTGGGTTGAAAAAACTGGGGCAAGTGAGTCTCCCAAAGGGGCGTAACCTATGTAATAAAGGGCGTGCATATACATGTAAAGTAAATATCTCTGCTGCCTGACTGGCGTTTTCCAGCCTCTTTCTGTTATTGCATCCAAATATATAATAGAACTGGCATGCACTTAACACAAGCCCATACTATTGGCTTTAGCAGTGGTTGTTAGCTGCATTATATGTAACAACAATGACTTTGTGGTAAATATTAGTTGTTGCTTTGTGTGCCATCGAGTTCTTTGAGTTCCTTTAAAACAGCCAAATGTTTGTTGATGTCAAATGGTGTTTCCGCCTCCACTGTGCTGACATGACCAAGGTCTGGTACCCACATTCTCACACCAAACAGGACTTTGTATGGAGTATAGCCACCCAAGCCTAATACTCTTGCTGTTAAGGATTGCGATAAGTCACAGTTTTTCCCTTAACTACCGAATTTCCCTCAGGATGTTAGGGGGAGGAATACCGCAAGCCCACACCCAAACTTCCCAGGCTTCTTTGGAAGCCCAGAGCTGAATGCCAGACTTTGGTCAGAATGTAGTGTGCCAAATGCATCTGTCCCGATTCGCAAACTCGCAGACTCGCAAATTCTTTAAACCAGTTTGAGCGTCAGCCGAGCGTTGTGGCCAAACCCAATGGAATCGGGACAATTAATTCACTGCCACCAAGATGTACTTGTAAGCCCCATCTGTGTATAAGGGGCCACAGTGATCCAAATAAACAATGGCTAGAGGCTTGTATGAAATCAATAGAGGTGTCTGTGGAGGACATGCTATGGTTGAACCACTCATTTGCTGGTAGATGTCACACAGGGCAAAGTCCTTGGTCTGTTTTGTAAGAACAGGCTACCAATAGCGATGCTTCAGTAATGAAACTGTTGCAGTGACCCTGTGTGTGCTGACCCCAGACCCTCATGTGCAGCTAGTATTACCCCAATCTGCGATCAGTGTTTGGTATTACTCTATCCTCTGCTCCTGGAATCTGAGCATACAGAATGTTTTGTGCATCTAATGTGTAGGAGAGTGGAAAGACCTTCAGCAGGTGGGTGTCATTGAGAGCAGCATTGACAGACACCAAGATGTCTCTGTCTATTTTTGTACTTGAACTAGTGATTGCAGCGAAGGCAGCTGTACGGACTGTTGCCTTAGCCACCTCATCAGCCATGAAATTCCCTTCAACACGAACGCAAAGCGTTGATGACTCGATGTGTGGAAAAGATGAGCCCATGGGAAGCATTCTTTCAGCTTTGACACTTATTCCTAAAGCATCCTGTGCTTAATTGCGCAACCCGTGGAATCTCAAAATACATTTTGGCCCCAATAGTGAAGATATTCATTATAGAACTGGACACAATAGTATGAATCACACACTCAAGTGAGGGGAACTTGTGATCAGTACTTTGTAGTGCCAGTATTAGGGCTTTGAGTTCTGCTAGCTGCACTGTACAGTCCCCTAGGGACTAAGTGTGTATTTTTTCAGGACAGAACTTTCTGTTGTGCATGCGCCCCTTTATGATTGTGCATACCATGGAACATTGGTTTTATGTCCCTGCGGCAGGTTGAGCAGATTCATCGATATAAATTATATATTCATATCAATCTAGAAGCCTTATTTAATTCTGCAGAGGATATTCTGGTTCTTAGTGCAGGAATGCTTGTGTTTGTAGTGTACAATTGAATCTGTAATCCCCATCTGTTGCAGTGAGAGAGTTAGCCCTTTGAATCTATTGCAGATGCAATGCTTTGGCATTTAGAAAGCTTGCTTTTGTAACGACCTCCAAGGTTGGCACCGGGTATTGACAACTATTCGCTTACCCTATGCCAGTGCTCTCTCTCTCTCTCACTACAGCAGTTTGTACTGCTGTGAGAATTTTCTCAGTGGGTGCAAAACCCATTTCAGATTTTGTGTACAAATAAGATTTGTATGCAATAGGTACGGTATCACCTTCACTGAAAGTGATATACTTGGTGGGTGCAGTGACTACATAGATCACTAGATTAGTTGTGTTTTTACGTGTGTTTAAATGTTTCGCAACTATCATATCAGCTTGTACGGAATGTAAAATGTTTGTATGTTCCTGTGTCCAATGGTTGATCAAAAAATCCGGTCTGATTAAATCAATGAATGGTTTTACTCTTTCTGCGTAATCCAAAATGTATGTTCTGACAAAAATCCTCAAATGGATTGTAGTCTTTTCTGAGTCGTTGGAGGTTGGAGCAGTGCACATGTCTCTAAAAATGTGCTGCCAGTCTTTTGCCTTCACTTGACAACTCATGTTCTAGAAACAGGACTTTGAGGTGGTCAAGTTTTGATTTTTTTTAAATTACATTTGCAACCTAGATGAGCAAACCCAAGAATTATGTGTTTCACTCTAGCCAAGTGTTCATTAACTCATCGTCCATCAGAGAAATATCATCTACATAGACAAATGCCTCCTCATCAAAATATTTAAGTAATCCTGTTCCCTCGGTTGAGAACAGCCCGGTGTTATACGTATACTCTTGAGGTAAACGACAATATTGATGCTGTGAACCGAGCGCTGAAAACACTGTCAAATATCTGCTTTCTGGTGCTATATTCTGGCAGAAAAATCTATTTGACGAATCTAGTGTTATTTTGTATTTCTTCCGCACAATATTATTTATTAGTGCAGCACTATGTACATTATGTACTACAAATGTGCGTGTGGATGTGTTCAAATGTCTGTAATCTAAAACTAGACAATATGAATTGTCCGTTTTCGTTATGGGAAACAAGGGATTACTCATTGATGAGGTGCAATTTTCTATTACACCCTGGTATTCAAGGATTTCCCCAACTTGTTTTTAGCTTCATGTTTTATTGGGTACTGCCTCTGGGGTTGAGGAGTTGATTTTAATGGGTTCTCGTGATGAGGTGACTCATCATCCCACCCAACATAATTGGGGTATAGTACAGGACAAGCTCGAACGCCCACTCCTGCGCATATGAATATTTAACTGATTCTGGAATCAGGTCAGAGAAAGCTGGTAAAATTACCACTTCTCCCAGTGGGCATTCCATTATGAAATCAGACGGCCAATCGTTTTCAGCCAAAAGAATATCATAACCATATGTCAGATTCTCCCACAAGAGAGCCTTGATGTTCCTGGGTATCTAGCACTCCTATTGGAGTGTTATTTTATATAAATGATGTGGGACACTTACCCTTGTATCAGGTGTTTCCACTGTGATATGCTCATTCAGCGCTACTACCACCAGATAATCCATCAGGTTCCAACAAGGTATTGTGACTTCTGCTGCACTGTCTAGCATCATCACTGCCCACTCTGCATTCAGAAGCAGAGTCCCCAGTACCCTGGGCATGTCTTATTTTAATTCCAGCTACCTTCTTCTTTTTGATATGAGGTTTAGATTATTTTATGTGTCCTCTTGAAGGACGTAGTCGGAAGTGCAATGTGTTTTCCTTTTTGGCTTCACATGCTCTTCTGATCTTTACTCTGAACGTCCACCTCTCTCCGAACATGTATCAGATGAATCCTGTAAGGAACACATATAAGTATTTTGATATCTGTCAGGCTTTCTAATAATATCACAGATTCTCACATTGTATTTTTTCCAGTGGTTTCCTGCTGAGGAAACCCACCCAGTGATTGTTTCTTATTTTGTTTCTTTTTTTGTTTATTGCCAAATTTCTATTTGGAAGTATTGGGTGCCAGTTTGGAATTATCCTTTTTAGACTGATGGTTGGTACCGTGTCAAAATTGCCCATCAGTTTCATTCCCAAGTCCAAGGCAGTTCCTGCCCCGTACTCATTCTGTGATTGTTTCAGTTCCTCAGGTAAAACTGCTATTGAAGGGGTACCGTGAGTTTTGGTGTACCCCACAGCGAAGACTTACCCCGAGTGTCACAATCTTCCACCAGGAGAGCCATAACCATTGGCAAGCAAAGTGTTAATATTCTATGTTTGTCCTTTGGGCCTGTATGGGGAAACCAGCTTCCAGCTGACATGTGTTCTGTGCTATCCAGAACGGAATTCGATCCCAACTGTTGGGAACGTTTCTCACAAAGGCATTCAGTGTCGGAGGGCTGATACCCCTAGCAGCCAGATGTGGTAGTGCAGCCCAATCCATCCACGGAGGGTTAACTGTCAGTGTTCGCATAACATATTGGGTGAGGTTTCTGTAAAGTTTTAGTAGGTCTTTGTATTGTATTTTCATTTCTTCTGTATCTAAATCATCAAGATTAGGATGTGGTGTATAAGCAGGTAGGACTGGCCAAGTCGTTCCTTCTTTACTGAGCGGACTGAGTCTCAAATTTTCTACTGTAGGGGGAGGGTGCCTTTAAACCAATGTATGTGTTCATGGTAAGTTAACAGAATTTCTATATCCACATATGGAAAGTAATCCTCTGGTGTTTCATCTGTGATGTAAGTGTGAGACAATTTTGTGTCAGCATCCGTAACTGGGAATGTAACCCAACAATAGAATACCTCTGTTCTAAATGCTTCGTGTGCCCTAATGGCTGTAGTGGTGTAATGTCATAGTAACTGCATGCCAGCAAATTTCTGTAATATTTAAACCAACTGCTTATTCTTGAATATCCACACCTTGTTCAGTTACAATTAATAGAAAAAAAGGAGTCAAGTAAATTTAATTTATGGAGATAGAGTTTACACAATTTGTGACCATTTTATCCTACAAGCTTGAATAACCTACAGCCAATACATCAGGTATACCTACTCAGCTGCTGCGGATTTTCCTTCCCACCATGGATGTTTCTGGTTCAGAGGTGAGTCGGAGTCTCTGAGAAAAGCACAACTGAACTACTCAGATAGACTGTTAAATACGAACCCAACCAACATTGGTAGAGACATGTCGTTTAGTTCCCACTAATCCGTAGGACCTGCGAGTTTGTTGGACAACATTAACTTTGGGTGAGGTGTCTAGACTGATTCTGGGCACCCCCACAGGATATGTTGGCCTAGAGACCAGCTAGCTCTCAGTGCCACTGTAAACCCCCCTAACCTTACCAGGGAGTGAATGGTTTCCCTCAAACACTGAACATGACAACTCTGACTCACCAGGGATTATGGCAACTGATCAGAACCTTTGTGCTCAGTCACTAATGCTTAGTTGTGCGCAGAGAAATATACAGAATTCACAGTCGGACATTTTTTATATATTTATTGAACCAACGTTAGTCATGTATACAATACATGTGCTGCAATAATCAGTTGACAGAAGTAGATGAAAATGATTACAAGCAACAAAATAGTAAATAGTAGATACAGTTCTACCATGGTGCTAAAACAATGTTTATAAGCAGGCATATAAACAAGGCAGTAAACTGGTGTGTCCTACTATGCAAATCCTACTCTAATTATACCTAGGGTGTATCTTAGTATGAATCCAAGAATCCCCCCAAGTGACGATCCAACCCCCTTACCTGGCAGGACAGAATGTATTACCCCATCTTGGTCATGAACTGGACACCCCTCACGAGATGTCAGGCCATTGCGTGGTGAAGTCTCAGCATGTAGGGACCCTTGGTGTCAGCTGTAGTGCCCCCTCTACTAGTCTTTTGGGATGCTCTTTATTTATAATAGAAATCAGCCGTGCGATGTGTGTATCAATTAGCAATGTTATGGGTATGTAGAAAGCCGTGTCGGCCAGTGGATGAAGATTGAACGACATTTGTACATGGTGTGTAGAAGTGACTTGTACATGATGTTCAAGGCATTGTGATATTGTTGTGAGAAGCTGGCTGCATAAACAAAGTAGTTTCAGAGAACCTAATCCAACATTGGGGTGCATGCAAATATGTGCAAAAGGTCACGGCAGAAAAAATATTGTGAAAAATAGGACAATGTAAGAAATGAGCAGCTTTGCAACAACGACCTAACCTGGGCACATAACAGAGGAAGGTTCATTTGTGAGCAATATTTCTGTTGGTGAGCCTGCTATGTCAAAGAGCAACAGAAATCGGAGTGGAGATGGACAAAATAATGTATTTATTTTTAAATATAAATACTATGCAGAATCCGGGATACTATGATTAAAATTATAGTGTTCTTCATCTTCAAATGAATCTATGAATAATCAGAAAAAATGTCTTTACTAATCTATATGTTTTGTTTGCTCTTTTTTTTTATAAAACATTTTTATTTGCATTTTATTAAATAACAACAGTACAATCATGTCGTCATTGGTCATCACACCCTCCCCCCCAAACCCCCACCCACCGATCATCACCATTAAGAGCAATATATTCTTATACAGAGCCAGTATCTTCATTGGAACAGTCTCGGGCCCAAGTCCGTAGTGCCATATCGGGCGACCTTCCGGAGCGCCTATGCCCATTGTCATATCTTTTTTCCCATATCCACTTTCAAAGTCCCCCATCGAGTCCATGATATTTCCGCCATTTACTCCAGACTCTGCCAAAATTCTTAGGGCACCCCCTAGCCTTGTACGTGACCCTTTCAGCTGCCATGTATAAATCTAGACCCCTCTGCCATTCCTCCAGCTGGGGTGGGGCGGCTACCGCCCACTTCCTCGCCAAGTCTCTCTTGGCCACCCCTAAAGCCAGGACCAGGAAAATCAATAGCGGGCGTGCGAGGTCCACATCGTTGGTCATACCCAGCAGAACCAGTTTAGGATCCATTGGCAAGGGAGTTTCCAGCACCACTCCCAATTCACTGAGGACCTCAGTCCAGTAGGCTTAGATTATCGGGCATGACCAGAGTATATGGTAGAAATTCCCCTCCTCTCAGCCACATCTCACGCAATTCTGGTCGCCAGCTCTCCCCATTATATGTAAGCATGCCCTGTCAAAAGAGGTCCTATGGAGGATGTTAAATTGGATGAGCCTCAACCGGGATTTATTAGCTACCTCTCTGGGATGCATTAAAACTGTATCCCAGTCCACCGTATCCATTTCTCCCACATCTCCCTCCCACCTGCTTCTAAGTGTACCCAGGTCCTCCGGCATGTTATTCATAAGTGTCCTATATGTGAGTGATACCGCCCTTTACCGAATTTGTTCCTGTTGGAGGTGTCCCCCTAGAGGTGCGTATTCAGGGAGTGTGTCCAATGGGATCCCTTCTGCCCGCCAGGCATGTCTCAATTGCGCATATTTAAAGTATTGGGAACGGTGCAGGCCAAATTCCACCCTTAATGCTTGGAAAGATTTCAGTTCCCCTTTAGCCGTCACATCGCCTAGCGTCGAGATCCCTATGTCATCCCACCTTTGAAACCCTTTCAATTTATTCAGTTCTTGCAGCCAAGCACATTGCCATATCGGCATCTGTCTAGTAGGCCTCTTTTCCCATCCTATGTCTTTATTGCCCGATTCCAGACCGTCAGGGTAAGCCTGATAGCCGGCAGGAGTCTCCCCCTCCCTTTGCCCCCATAGAGATATTAATTATATGGGCGATTAGCCATTGTGGGCCTCTCTAGTGCACATGTGGGGTGTAGAGCCGGGCATGGAGCCAATCATTAATGGGCGCCAAGTGTCATTGCCACGCGCGGGTGATTACCCAACCATAGAAAGGTTCGTAGTTCCGCATTAATTTCCGTGAACACCTTACGGGGGAGGGGGTAGTATTCATGCATATAGGAGTTTGGGCAGTGTCATCATTTTGAACATGGCCGCACGGCCCAGGAGCGTATGGGGGAGCAGACGCCATCTGTTTGCATCTTCTATAAAATTATGTACTATCCGTCTTATGTTTTTGTCATATGAGCGGCCGCTATCAAGCGTCATAAACACCCCAAGGTAAGTAAATCCCTCTCTAGTCGTCTGCAACCGCTCAGGAAGGCCCATCCAGTGCTCCTGTCCCCTAGGGTCATATAGGACGGACTTATGCCAGTTTATCCTGTATCCTGCGTAAGTTCCGTACCTTTCCAGCTCCGAGACTAGGGCAGGTGCCGTAGTTTCTGGGTGCGTTATGTTTAAAACATCATCGGCATAGAGGGATATTTTTTCCTCAGCGGTATCCGTTGCCCCCAGTTGGAAACCACTAATTTCCGGGTTTTGCCGAATTACACTCACGAGTACCTCAATTGTTAGCGTAAAAAGGAGGGGGGAGAGGGGGCACCCCTGCCGGGTCCCTCGTCTCATTGGGAAGTCCAAAGATAAAATCCCATCTACTTTAACCTTCGCTCTAGGGTCCGTATATAATATTTGGACCCATTCACGGGACTTGAGACCAAAACCAAGCCGCTCCAGGACTCCCTCCAGAAAAGGCCAATGGACGGCATCAAATGCCTTCTCGGCGTCCAGAGGGAGAAACCAGTGAGGGTCCCATCTACTACCCACTTCCTGTAGCCAGTTGTGGGTCTGTCTAAGGTTAAATCTAGTGGCCCTTCCCGGCAAGAACCCGGTTTGATCCAGATGCACCAGTTCCGGAATCACTTTCCGCAATCTGATAGCCAAGATGGTTGCCAGAAGCTTCACCTCTATGTTCAAGAGGGAAATAGGGCGGTACGATGAACAGTCATCTGGTGGTTTAACTTCCTTGTATATCGGTATGATCGTTGCCATGCGGAGATCCGGAGGTAGTACCCCCTCTTGAACTGCCTCTTCAAAGAGCCCCAGTAGATGGCGGGCCAATAGGTCTGCCGTTCGCTTAAAAAACTCTGCCGGGAACCCGTTGGGGCCAAGGGATTTTCCCGTCCGCAGTTTAGTTAGGGCAGTCTTGACTTCGCCTAGTGTGATACGGCCTCCAGGTCATCAAGGTCCTCGGCTGCCAGCACTGGGAGGTCCAGGTGTGACATGTACTGTAAGGCCTTGTCTCGTGTCCCTAGGGCCCTCGAATCATAGAATTGTTTATAATGCATAGAAAAAGCCTCCGCAATCTGAGCATCTGACCCCGTCAGGTTCCCCTGGGTGTCCCGAACCCGCTCTACCCACCTGGCATCTCTTTCCTTTCTGCTGAGCCAAGCCAGCAACTTTCCCAACTTGTCTCCTACATCATACAAACGATGGAGCGTCGCTAGCGCCTGTGTTTTGGCCTCTCCCGTTACCATGTCCCTATACTGACCTTGGACATCTAACAGTCTACGAAGGGATGTCGGGGTTCCAACAAGTTGATGTTTCTTTTCCAGGTCCAAAATCTGGGTCTCTAACGCCTCAGTGTCTCTCTGGACTTCCCGGGTCTCCTCTGCCAGTCTATTCTGCGCCCTATCTCTCAAGACCACCTTAAAGGCCTCCCATAAAACCACTTTAGATGATACTGACCCCTCATTTTCGGCTAAGTAAACTTTGATATCGGCCCTGAGGCCCTTTAGGATGGCGTGTCAGTCGCGAGGACCCATTTCTCCTTTCCTTCCTCCTCCCTACTGTCACTAGGAGCGGGGAATGATCCGAAATCCCTCTGGCTCTGTATTCAGCTAGGTCGTCCCTCGTCAGGAGATGGCGGGCAAGAAAAATATAGTCCAGTCTGGACTAGACCCTGTGGGCGCCCGAAAAAAATGAGTAGGCCCTTACGTCCGGGTGTAGCCATCTCCAGATATCTGTCAGTCCCAGGGTATTAATCATCCTAGATAGCAACGTCGGGTCTGGTCTCTAGCCCTGTCTCCCGATCTGTCTTGCGTCTGGACCAGCACGTCATTGAAGTCCCCCCGAGCACCTGTAGTGTGTATGAGGAATCAAGGAGGATATCAGTTATCCCTTTCAGTGTAGCTGCTTGCAGTTTAGGAGGGGCATATGCCGAGACGATTGTGTATACCTGCCATCTCCAGGTGCCCCATACTCCCACAAATGTCCCCTGGGGGTCTGTCCATACTTGCGTGACCCGGAATGGTGGTGTCTTCTTAATCAAAATGGCCACTCCCCTCGAGCCTGTAGTAAATCCCGCATGTGCGAGAACTTTGTACTGCCCTCTGGCTAGAAAGCCACATTTAGTGCCCTGGAGGTGCGTTTCTTGTAATAGGATTATGTCCGGGCCTACCCTTTCCACATATGCATTCACTAGGCCACGCTTAATCTTACTTCCTAGCCCATTCACGTTCCACGTTAAAATCTTGAGCCCCTCCATATCCTGCTGTGTCTCTATATGGTTAGCCCAGGCTCTCCACACCACTGGAGTCAAGCTATTCAGGCTGATGAAGGCTGATAGCCAGAAACCGGTCCTTGGATGCTTGATTCCGGTCTGGGAAAGACATGGCTTGGTAGTTCGGACTGGACTGTTCCCATGAGGCACAGGGTCAGAGCTGATTTGCATATAGCCAGTGTCTAATCCAGGGTGGTGTGTAGTGCAAAAAAAACGATGGATTTAGGCTCAGATCCCTGTACTGGGGTGAATGTATGACATTGTTCTACATTCTGTCCATCAACTGTGTTTTTTGCAATTTTCACCCCGAGTGTGCTGGGTATGCTCATACGTGAGTCCCAGGCTCTCCACACCACTGGAGTCAAGCTATCCAGGCTGATGAAGGCTGATAGCCAGAAACCGGTCCTTGGATGCTTGATTCCGGTCTGGGAAAGACATGGCTTGGTAGTTCGAACTGGACTGTTCCCATGAGGCACAGGGTCAGAGCTGATTTGCATATAGCCAGTGTCTAACCCAGGGTGGTGTGGAGTGCAAAAAAACGATGGATTTAGGCCCAGATCCCTGTACCGGGGTGAATGTATGACATTGTTCTACATTCTGTCCATCAACTGTGTTTTTTGCAATTTTCACCCCGAGTGTGCTGGGTATGCTCAGACGTGAGTCCCAGGCTCTCCACACCACTGGAGTCAAGCTATCCAGGCTGATGAAGGCTGATAGCCAGAAACCGGTCCTTGGATGCTTGATTCCGGTCTGGGAAAGACATGGCTTGGTAGTTCGGACTGGATTGTTCCCATGAGGCACAGGGTCAGAGCTGATTTGCATATAGCCAGTGTCTAACCCAGGGTGGTGTGGAGTGCAAAAAAACGATGGATTTAGGCCCAGATCCCTGTACTGGGGTGAATGTATGACATTGTTCTACATTCTGTCCATCAACTGTGTTTTTTGCAATTTTCACCCTGAGTGTGCTGGGTATGCTTAGACGTGCGTCCCAGGCTCTCCACACCACTGGAGTCAAGCTATCCAGGCTGATGAAGGCTGATAGCCAGAAACCGGTCCTTCGATGCTTGATTCCGGTCTGGGAAAGACATGGCTTGGTAGTTCGGACTGGACTGTTCCCATGAGGCACAGGGTCAGAGCTGATTTGCATATAGCCAGTGTCTAACCCAGGGTGGTGTGGAGTGCAAAAAAACGATGGATTTAGGCCCAGATCCCTGTACAGGGGTGAATGTATGACATTGTTTTACATTCTGTCCATCAACTGTGTTTTTTGCAATTTTCACCCCGAGTGTGCTGGGTATGCTCAGACGTGAGTCCCAGGCTCTCCACACCACTGGAGTCAAGCTATCCAGGCTGATGAAGGCTGATAGCCAGAAACCGGTCCATGGATGCTTGATTCCGGTCAAGGAAAGACATGGCTTGGTAGTTCGGATTGGACTGTTCCCATGAGGCACAGGGTCAGAGCTGATTTGCATATAGCCAGTGTCTAACCAAGGGTGGTGTGGAGTTCTAAAAAACGATGGATTTAGGCCCAGATCCCTGTACTGGGGTGAATGTATGACATTGTTCTACATTCTGTCCATCAACTGTGTTTTTTGCAATTTTCTATATGGTTAGCCGGCATCCCGTCGAACGGCCTGGCATGTGGTGCATACTCTGTCCCAGCTCCTCATTTCGCCGCCATCTTGAAGCCGCCTCTGCCCGTCTCCAGGGGACCGCCGCTCACTGTTGGATCTATGGGTTCCGTCGACCCCTCTCCGCAGCCTCGCCCACGTCTTCAGCCCCACGGGACTCTCCGGTGATCTATGGCGGTAGTTGAGGGACCTCTGGATGTTTTTGGGTTTTTTTTGTTTCTTTTTATTTAAAATATAAACAAGCAAGGCAGAAAAATTGTTATACAAAGTACCAGTTCAAACGAGGAAGGAAAAGACATTACAACAAAATCAGCAATCAATGTAAGGCAAGGGAGGGGGGATAGGGGCCGACTCAATACACATACAATGAAGTAGTCAGAATGTGGGGTCAGGGGGAGAGTGGGACATCAATGTTATCTACTACAGGCGGTGTACATATGTCCCCACGATAACTATTCCAAGGTCACCACACTCTACACCATGTCCGTGGACGGCCCCGGGCCAAATACACCGTTTTTTCCCTGAACATACACCAGTCCATGTTTTCCTTCCATACTTCGACTGTAGGAGGCCTCTGGGACCCCCACAACGGAGCAATATCTCGCTTGACAATCATGGACCCCAGGGTCGCCCACTGAGTCTGGGCTGCATTATAATCAGTGGGTTCCCAGACATTTAACAAGCAGCGCCTGGCCTCCGGCAAGAGAGCAACACCCGTCACTTCCTTCATTACCTCATGCACCCCGCTCCAGAAAGCAGCAACTTCATGACATTCCCAAATAATATGGAGAAATGTCCCTACCTGCCCACACCCCCGCTTGCACAGGCCCTCCTCAGAAAAGCCCATTCGAACCAAAACGGGGGCCCGTGACGTATATCCTGTGGAGGATCTTAAGTTGTACCAGTCGGAGTAGAGCTGGAATCGTGACCTCCTTGGGAGAGGAGATCGCAGACTGCCAGTCCTCGTCATCTAACTCGAGGCCGTCACGGGTCCACAAGTCCCGAAGATGCAGTAGGAGGTCCGACCTATCGTTAATTCATTTTTTGTAGACAAGGTAGATAGTACTGTCAAGCACATGACCGTCCAACATTCTATCTTCAAGCGGGGACGACTCCGGAATTACACCCCCCACTGGGAAAACTGACATCAAGGCATGGCGAACTTGAACATAGCGGAAGTACTCTGTGTCACCTAATTCAAACTCCGTCTTTAACATCTCAAACGATTTCACCTGACCCTTGACCCAGAGGTCTCCCACCTTACTAATACCGATGAGGTCCCACTTATCAAACTCCTTGGTCTTCCACAGTTTACCAAGCTTATCCAAGCCGAAAAGCGGGGTCACTAGAGTCAAGCGGTCTTTCCATCCCATCAAACTAGTTGCGTCCTGCCACATACGTACTGCCGTCTTCGTAGGCCTGACAAAGCCTTAACCACCTAATACAGCGCACTATAGTAATTAGCAAAAGCGGGGTTCAATTCGGGACCATACATACCATGATTAATGGCCCCCAATTGAGACGCCCAATAATAATGTTTGATGTCAGGGAGAGCAATACCCCCGTCATACCACGGGAGCATCAGTTTGGCAAGTGCAATACGGGGTCTACCGTCCCAAATCAACTTCCTTTGAAGACCCTCAACTGCACGGAAATAGCTAGCAGGGACTATATCAAGAGTGTTCTGGAGAGCATAAAGAAAACGAGGCAGAGACATAATTTTAAAGAGGGCCGCACGACCAAGCGGCGAAAGCGGAAGCTTACGCCAACCCGCGACGTCCTGCTTCAATCTAGTCAAGGGTGGGAGAAGATTCTGTTCATACCGAGTTGCGGGGTCCAATGAAACATAGATACTGAGGTATTTAAACCCCGTTTGTGTCACCTGAATGGGACAGTTACGTGGCAGAAGAGGGACGTCACCAGAAAGATTGTATAGGTAGGATTTCGTCCAATTAATAATCAGGCCCGAGTTCCTACCAAAAGAGGTCAAAACATCGCACAAAACCATCAATGACTTCCGGGGCGAGGTCAGATACAGTAAGATGTCATCTGCATAAAGCGAGATGCGATCTTCAATCTCAGAGGACCACTGAATGGATGTATGACTTTACAACGCATACTTTTACATCGCATGCCTTTACAACGCGGTTTTTACATCGCATACCATTACAACGCATAGTGCTTTTAGGCGCTGGATAGTGATTTATTTAATTTACTATTCCAACTCCAGTCCTCGTGGATAGTAGGGAAGGTTTTGGATAGTATATTAAATACATTCCCTATCCTAGAGCGCCCCACAGCGCTAAGCGTTGTAATGGTTTGCGTTGTAAAAGTTGCGTCGTAATGGTAGTGCGTTGTAAAAGTTTAGTTGTAAAGGATGTTTCCCCCACTGAATACCCTTCATCGAGGGCTCCCACCAGATCCATGCAGCGAGGGGCTCGAGGGCTAAGGCAAACAGGAGCGGCGACAAGGGACAACCCTGACGAGTACCTCTCCCAAGACTAAACGGAATAGAGACACAACCATTCACAACAATTTGCGCAAGGGGGTCCTCATAGAGAAGCCGCACCCAGCCAATAAAACCGGGTCCAAACCCAAACTTAGCCAACGCGGCCCGACCTCTGGATGTTTAATTGTCTGTCGGATCAAAGTAGCTCGCCGGAGCGTCGCTGGTATGCGACTTACTCGGCCATGCTGTTGGCCACGCCGTTTTGTTTGCTCTTTATGTTCAAATATGATTTTGTGTGTACCTTAAAAGTACTTCATAGTGACATCATCCAAGCACTCAAGTCCCTCTCCAGCTCTTGCAGCATCATGTCTTGGAGGTGATATTAAAGGTGGATTTTCATTATCATCTTTATCAGATGTCTGTCTTGCAGGTTCCATTGGAGTCTTTGACTGGTAAACTAGGCAGCATTACAGACGTGGCTATCTTTTTACTCTAGAGTGCCCCCACTTTTGTTCAGACATCAGAATCTGCATTTGTGTAAGCCAAATATCAATTTACAATGTTTCATGTTTGCTTATGAGCAACATTGTACCTTTGTCTAGGTGTTCCAGGATTAAGGTATGGAATCATTACCCATTCTTCATAATGCATATGCTCTTTCAAGTGAAATTTAATAAACGTGTTTTAGAAATATTAAAAGATCCAAAATGTAACACAACAGTCAAAGTAAAATAACTTTTACCTAACAATCATCCATATTCAAGCTCTCCTCTGGCTAGTATCCAATACAGCACACAGTGCTTAAAGATGTAAGAGTCATGAGTGCTTCCTGGGTATCAAGACACTAAATCTTATTTATTTATTTTATTTATTTGACTTATAAAGCGCACTATCACCTTGCAGGCATCCTGGCGCTGGTGGCTAAAAAGGTCGGGAGAGTGTCAGGCGGGACAGGATGGAGTGCACAAGTTACTGTTGTTTGGGAAACAGCCAGGTTTGATCTTTTTCCTAAAGGGAAGAAGCTCCCTAGTTTTCCTTATCTCGCACGGTAGTAGATTCCAAAGTTTGGCCGCGGCCACCTCGAAGGATCTGCCCCCTGATCTAACCTTTCTAAATCTAGGCACCCTCACCAGCCTAGCCGCTGAGGAACGGAGCAGCCTGGTTGGTGTGTACCAAGCAAATTTCGATTGTAGGGGAAGAGGGCCCATTCCATGGAGGGCCTTAAAAACGAGACAGAGGGCCTTAAATTGTACCCTCTGTCTCAAAGGGAGCCAATGCAGTTTCGCCAAAGCAGCCGGCCCATGTGCTCTCCTAGGAAGCCTCAGAAACAACCTAGCCGCCGCTGATTGCATTCTTTGGAGTCTATCCAACAAAAAGCCAGGGGACTCCAGCAGTAGGGCATTACAATAGTCCAACCTACTAAGGATCGTACACCTTGCCACTTGTGCACATGCCTGGAGTGGTAGAAGTGGGAGAATCTTCCGCAAGGACCGCAGAATAGAAAAACAACAGGCGGTCGTTTTCTTTACATGCGTCTCCATGCTAAGCTTCTGATCAAGCATAACCCCTAGGTTACGAACTGATTCCACTGGCCGCACTTTAGTCGCTGTCTCAGGAGGCCAGAAATTGTCAGGAAACGGACGGGAGATCTTATTTCCGGCGCTAAAAAGTACCTCCGTCTTCCCCGCGTTAAACTGGAGCGACTTGTTTTTTAGCCACCGTGACGTATCCCGCAGGCAGTTGTGGAATACCTCCACTGGTGTCGATTCATCTCCCTCAAAAGAGAGGATCATCTGCGTATCGTCTGCGTAGTTTATTTTCTTGATTTTATAGGCTTTAATGAGCGATACCAGAGGTCTTAAGTATAGGTTAAAAAGGATGGGGCTGCTAGCTGATCCGTGTGGCACCCCGTGTGGAACATGAGAGAACGCTGATTGGAAAGGGGGCAAGGACACCGCCTGCTGTGTGTCCCGCAAAAATGACCGAAACCACATCAGAGCACAACCTCTCACCCCAGCATCACTTAAACGGCCCAATAGAATCTCATGGTTGACCGTATCAAAGGCGGCAGACATGTCAAGCAGAATCAAAAACGCGGCCTGTCCCCTGTCTGCACGCCTTTAAAGCTCATCCACGGCGGTGACCAAGGCCGTTTCGGTCCCATGAGCCGGGAGAAAACGAATTGATCGTCCTCTAATAAGTGATGCTGTTCCAGGTGTTTGGAGAGGGTTGCACTGACCAAACGTTCGACAATCTTAGCCGGGAAGGGCAGCAGGGAAATGGGTCTGTAGTTCTTGGAACATTCTGGGTCCAAGGAAGGCTTTTTCAACAGGGGAGATATCACAGCCTGCTTCCACTGGGCTGGAACAGTACCCGTGGCAAGAGATTGGTTACAGATCAGGCGGAGAGTGGGAAACAATTCCTCCTCATACTCCTTCCAGATCTTGTGTGGCACGGGATCCAAAGGAGAACCGGAAGAAATCCCCCTTGCCAGCCCACTAAAGGCTACTTCCGTAAGAAGTGGGAACTCTACTAAAAGTTCACCCGGCGACCAAGCTGGATCGTTAATCCCATCCACCGGAGAGCCGTGGCTGGTGGCTGGGGGACAGCCGGTGTCCGGAGAGTCCTACAAATCCTCAATAATTAGCTCGGTTTTTTCCTTGAAGAATTTGGCAAGACTCTCACAAAGTTCCGGAGATGGAACAATGGCGTTCTTAGAGCACTCAGGGCTAGTAAGACTATTTAGTATATTGAAAATACTTCTAGAACTATTAGTAGCAGTACAAATCAAGGAAGAATAATAGTCCGCCTTAGATTTCCTAATCAGGCTCTTATATTCCAAGATTCTTCGCTTCCACTGCACCCTACTAGCTTCCTCGTATTCACGCCTCCAACTTCTCTCCGCTTGTTTACAACCCCACTTCAAGTTTTTCAGTGTATCGTTAAACCAAGGGGCAGAGATTTTTCTCTTGCAACTGCGAATTTTAAGGGGGGCATGAGAGTCCAGCACAGTCGTAATCCCTGTGCAGAGTGAGGCATAGTTCTCCTCAACTTGTTTATCCAAGGCAAAACACTCACCCACCTTAAACACCAAATTGGAGGTCTTTAGTGATCAGGTATATGGAATTGCATATAACTTGGGTGTTTAATTAGTGGTGACTCTTTCTATTTTGATACTCATACTGTGTTTCAGAGTGTAAACAAATTAGAACTTGTGTAATATTTATGCATCCCATCACTTGGGGAAACCAAACTACAGCATAGAATTGGATTATTGTAGTTTCCAACTTGGCTATGTAATATTGGAATTAATTCTTGTCAATATTGCATCAAGAAAATTCCTAAACACCATCCCTCCTACAATTCCAACTGTGCATCAGTAGCTTCCAGATGCTAAAATGTATAAGCTTCTCAAAACTTGAATGTGGTAGAAATTGCTTCACTGCTTTGTGTAGGCTTGCATAGTATAGGGTCCAATTCATCAATTAAACTAAGAGAACCTCTTGGCTAAACCTTTACTTTGTATAAACATCATCATCTATTTGCCCAATTAGAGTAACCCTGTGTCTAAATATCCTCTCTCTCTACCGCCTCCTCCTCTGCTGGGCTCCAAGAATCCATATCCTCCTCCACTACAGTATAGAGTGCAGCCATTCGGAAAGAATGCAATGCATTTTGTACCTCATTGTTATTTTGCACCTCGTTACCATCTGCTTCAAATAGATAGTAATTTAATAGTAATAGTAATAGTAAATTAGTTTTTCTAAAAGTCCCATTTGCGAGCACTTAGTGCATCAAAATAGCAATTTGATATTTGATTATTGCAGTTAGTCATTCTGTAGTTTGTTTCATAAGAATAAGAAATTTCAAATTATTTGGTACAGTGTGCAATTTGAGGAAATACACCATTAGATCACCAAAACCTGATTTAGCTGTCTCAAACCAGTTTGCCCCCAATTTGCCACTGTCAAATGATGATTTAAGTACAAACTTCCGGTACCGTAGTCTTGCATGCTGGTTTTGGGAGAGATATAAGAGAAACATAGGGTGAAATCCACATTCAGTGTAGACTGGCAAAAAATGACATCAACAAATCTTCATTTTATTAAATACGAATTTCGTCAGCAAGATTAAGTTGACTCAAGAGCCTAGACTTTTCACTAAATAACTGTTCAGAGAATGCTCTTTGGTCTGTTTCACCTATTCTGGCTGTGTAACACTGCAGCGTGATAGAAGCCCTTGATTCAAGTTATCTTAGTTCGGAAGGGTGCACCCCTGCTGGCGCTCTGCTAAACCAGATAAACAAAAAGGGGGGAAATGAGTAGGGTAACAAAACTAGCCTGAAGCAGAAAGTAGAGGAAGGCACCTAGGACCAGATATACTAACACTGAATTTACTGATTACCAAATTGTGAATTTTAATAAATCACAAATTGGGAATTACAATTCCATATGTACAAACTCCGTACTACACTACTTTGTGATTTCTTAAATGTTTACCAATTCGCAAAATGCAATTTCTAGTCAATTGCTTTTTGTGAATCAATCAACAAACTTTGAGTGTCACTTGGGAAGAAACAGATGACTTCCCAAATTTAGGAGGAGGAAGCTGCTTCTTTTTTACAATACAGACTAATCATGGAACGCCAAGACTAACAGAATGCTGATGGAGCCGGAAAAAAGTTTTCTAATGTAGAAATGTCACAAGTAGAGTAGTTTCCGTTGCTGGCATATGTAAGATCTGCCCATCTGTAAATAAGGCGGAAGTACCTTCCGTTTGCCAGAGAGGGTGCTGTGTTGCAATGGAGTACCTTCTCTGCCAAACTCTAAAACAGCTGCTAAGTGTTTGACTAGGCCATATGTGATAAGATACTGATGATTCATTATATTTAAAACCGAGAAATTGAATACTACTTACACTAGACGCAAAGAGAGTGATAGATCACAGCTGTGCTTCGTCCTTGAGGCTACTAATGTCATTACACCATAGTACACTTCTTCCTGCTACTGCTTAACTGCCCATGTAACATCTCAGCAACAACTCTTACTCACTTATTATCAACAGAATCATAAGGAACAGGGACGGAAAAGTTGCACCACAACATCAAGGAGCAGCTCAGATGTTGGTGGGTTCACAATGCTTAATGTGTGTAGTCGCTGGACACCAAAACTAATATTTGGAGTCTTATACAAACTTATTATGACCAGACTTTGAGCGAGAGCAATACAGAAAAGCGAGAAAGAAGAGCAATCAAAAATGTAACAAGAAAACTGACAAAGGAAGAAAATGGGTGAGAGAGAATATGCAGAAGATAAGTAAAGAGAAAGGAAGTACAGGGTTGGTGAAGAAAGAAGTCCTTGGTGGAAGCAAGACCGGGCAGTCTTTGCAATCAGAAACTCTGGTGTTCAGTAGCTCCATCGGTGAGCACCTAAAAAGACTGCAATCTATGCATTTTGTTTTTTACAATATTAAACACTCACAAGGGTTCAGTCAACTCTTCACAGAAGCAGCGGTAGAATTGCAGGTACAAAACAATAGTGATACAGGGGCCTTGCGGCAGGGAAATAGTCTAATGCCTTGCCCCAGCTAGAGGTGAAAGAACCAAAACAAAAAATTAAAAGGGAGAGCCGAACGAAGGCTCTACCAGGTAGCCTAAGGGCCTCATTATGAGTTTGGCGGTCCGGTCGGACCGCCATGGGACCGCTGCTGCCACCAGGGATCTACGATCACTTGAGGTTTTGCCGGAGTCTGAGGCCTCTAATATGCTGGTGGTGCCGCTGCTTCACCGCCAAGCATATTAGGAGTTTCCTCACTGCCACAGTTGTCATGGTGGTGAGAAACTATTGCCTCTGCTCCAGGAGAGGCATGCAGAGGGTCACATGGTGCGCCCCCCTGCATGCATGCACGCCCATTTGCCCTGCAGGAACTGCCTTTGACATTCCCATTGCAGTACCCTTTTCATAGGCACCGCAGTGGGACCTCCAACGATCCGCATGCAAGAGACAAAAAAAGTCGTAATCTGGCGGGCGGTTCTTATGGCGGTCATGGCAGCCCCACTCCAAGACTGCCAAAGTCATAATAAGGCCCTAAATCTCTGGATTGCAGTTGTTTTTTCTGTTTTCGCGCTTGCATTCAATTGCGTTTGTTTCCATTTTCAAGTGCAGAAAGAGCTGCCTCTTCAATGGAAAATATGTGCTTTCCCACCAAAACGTTATGCCTCACATGGTCAGAAGGTCCTTGTCGCATACGTGACATCATCAGTCCATATGTTAAACCGCCACAGTAACTTATCAAGTAATCTTTTGTAAAGAATTAGAAGAAACTGCACAAGGCCCTCACCCCCGGTTCTATTAACGCACCCCTGCCCCCACGGGCGCACCGGCGTTATTAATGAGGGTGCATTATCTTCCTACACGAGGCAGCTGAACATCGCAGGTCTGGTGACCCCGCGCCGGCACGTGCTCTGCCTATCGCCTTCCAATTGTTTCATCCGTTGCGTGTCTGCCGGCTCACACCTGACGAGTGACACGTCTCAGGCGCCCGCTGACTAGATAATCAAAGTCTTGTCAGAGCTGTCAATACCCTGCGGATCGCACAGGACAAAGAGGAAAGGTTCCTGCGCGAACAACCCCTGCCTTCGCCAAACTCCCCCGCCCCCTCTCACAGAAATCACCTGTTTGTTTCTGCACATTATTTATAACTGATGCCACCGGCTGGAAGGAACGAGCCTAGAAATTAAATAATGGGTAACCTGCTGATTTAATAACAGAGCCGCGCGCATATTTGGTTCGCTTAACGGCATTCGGCAATTGTTTTGAATAATGTTATTAATGTGGAAACAACAAGCAGTTCTGTCTGTTGTATAATGCCCAATATACGTTTTACAGCTACTAGGATTAACACAGCTAGTCTTTCAATGTATTTGAACACTTTTAGGAACCAAAGGTAAAATGTCCCGAAGTTTTTAGCTGTTTGTTTTTTAATTTTATTTATTTCTAAGATTCGTACACAAAGCCTTTCAGGGGATCCAAGTCCATTCCATTCCCAGTTGTAGGCCAGCCTATTGGTCTGGCAACATTTATATGGATATATTAATTTAGCTTTCTGGGTTAATAATCACAGAAAGGATATAAAATAATGTTTAATCAAACTTTATCTTTGCAGAGTTGTCTTGCTACTTAGTTATTTCTATGTCCATTCTTACACCCTCATTTTGAGTTTTTCAGAAAGTTTGCTAGAGTCCCGTGAATTAGGAATTGTGTTACGCCATCGTGGCAAAACCATAAATTTTTCTGTAAATAGTGAATAACATTCGGAAACATTGTTACTGCAAATTTTCCACGCTTAGACGTGGAGTTAAAAACAGCGTTTTTGCAGGTACTAATATAAAACGACTTTCCTGTGCTGTAACGTGGTATTGCCACATTATTAATTTGATATTGCCACATTTTTTAAATAGTAAAAAAAGAGGCTAAATGTGTGCTAAAATGTTTACCACACATTTAAAAGTACTTGTGCATAGATCCAACCTGCAGTAAATGATGTCTCCAAAGTATTTATTTCAAAATAACTCCCTCGTAATAATAGAAACATTGACGTAAGGGTAAATGTCCTCAATTTTGCAAGGGCAATGTTTGTTTTTAGTTTGCAGCAATAATAGTAGTTTTGTTTACTCTGGCTTGCTGATCAGTGCGGAAAAGGAAAACCACAGGAGGGAGGAGAACTACTAAGAATTTATTTAAACAATAGTTGAGTGCCCATGAGTTCTTGTCTTAACACAGCAAGACACAGAAATGAACATAACATTGGATATAAGCACCACAAAAGACTACATATGTTGATGAAATTTAATTCTTTATTATTTTCTTCAACTTTAAAAGCATGGATACAGACACAGTCAACACATTTCACCCCGAAGCACTGGGTCTTCTTCAGGGCGCACATGTCTATAATGTGTTCCTGAGAGTGAGCACTTCACTACTGGGAACTGTACGGAGTGCAGTGACATTTACCAAACCTGTTCCAATTCTATTTGGTTAGCAACTGCAGAAAAGAACACGTTGCTAAAAATTAATTGGTGGCTTTTTATATACGTGTGAGAGAGCACGTAAATATATTTATTTCAAATATAATATGTTTTGACCGACACAGAAGTCGAAATACCTATAATGTATAAAAAAGCTTGTTGTTTTGACACAAGTAAAATGACTTAAAAAAGGGAAATAAATTTAACTAACCAAACATTAACTCTGTAGTGAGTATAATTCTATTGGTGCTGTCCTGCATCCTCTACTTAGAAACAATGGCTGTAGATATTTGATTTGGGCCTCTACAAGTGTGGAGCAAACGAAAAGTACCTGCATCAAATCCTACTCCTGGCCCAGTATACATAGGATGCAGGTCCTTGCCCTGCAGGACTTTTTGGCAGCGACGTAAATTCAATTTTAATATGTGATCCACCAGTGCAAAAAAGTTCATCATACATTTCCTTACCTCAGAAAAATATGAATTGAAATTGTATTGTATTGAAATAGCATTTCGTTGGGACGAAAAAGTCCCTTGCATAGTGGCTGAAAAGGTATCTGGATCTCTGGGGCTGATTTTTGATCTCATGAGCGAACACAGATCATGCGTGTGTACTATGACATGGCCTGTCTCACAAATTGCAGTCTTCTAGAACCAGGAGGGGCACTCATAGCACTGCCATCAAATTGGTGAAAAGTTACTGTCTTTGTCAGGAGTTAAGTATCACAAGCATGTTGGTGGCAGCAAAAGTGAACAGGCCTTTTTGCTTGTGTGACTAGACTAAGCCCTATAGGCTCACCTATGTAAAGTTATGCTGCTATGTACTTAACTCACCCTTGTCTTACATCAAGTTAGTATGCAGCTCTGTGCAGCATGCATGTTGTATGCATGTGCTGGATGTATGTGTGCCTGTGAATGGTTCAACACAAGGGTGACTCTGGGTTCCATTTTGGGAGACCCAAGGTTGACTGGAGGAGTATGAAAAGGTAGAGAAATCTCCCCAAACTGATTATTGGAGTGCTAAATTCCTGTGAGCTGGTTGGGACACACACTGGAGGAGAAAGATCTAGCTCTTCACTAGACTTAAAAGGGTGCTCTTTGATTTAGGGTGTGGTCACTGGAAAAGGGCCTTGGCACGTCTTAGGAAGGACTTGGGCTGATAAGAGAATCATGAAAAGTAGGGCTAGGGCCCTGAGGTAACCTTTTGATGCACATATCATTGTGGCTGACATTGAGGTGTGAACCTCTAGTCAATCCCATGACCTGTGTTGTGGGGCTTTCAGCTTTGGAGTTGCTCTGGCTGTGATGGACTGCTTTCTGGAGGAAGGCCGAGGTAGAGGAGTGGGCACTCCAAAAGGAAGTAGGTACCAAACTGATACTTTATAGACTTAGATCCTCAATCACATTTGGTGTCTAAAAAGGGACTATAAGAAGGAGAGCTCAAGGCCCTTAAAATTGTCAACTGTCAAGCAGCCACTACCACTGTACAAGGAGGAGAAGTTATGCAAGATTTCTGCCTGTGACGAGGGCTGGGGACTATGGCCTGATAGTCTCCGAGTTTGGTGAGGGCAACATCATCCAGGAAAATCCACGATCACTGGCCTCTGAACCCAGGAGCCCCAGTACTGGCCTGGTTTCTAAGACCATTGTTCCCTGTTAGGGAAAGGAGTTTGCTGGAGGGAGAACAGTCCAGTATGGGATCCTCGTGAGTGGATCCCTGTAGCGATGTGTGAGGAGACAGTGCGTGCACTGATCCGGTTATTGTGTGTGTGCAGGTTTGAGTCAGTGACCCTGTATTCCAGAGGGGCCCGCAATACGATTTTTGGGGGAATGGGGTGGAGCTTTTGCTCTTCTACTCTGGAATGCGGGGACTTCTTGAGGTTGGTTTTATGGCTGCATTTGGTTGCATGAGGAGTGTAAAAGAAAGACTGTGATGAATTTAATGTTTCTTTGAATGAAAATGCTTAAGTTAAATGTTTATCAACAAACAATTACAATGTTTGTTATTACTGATGCATATTTTCAATAAGGTTTTAAAATCTTTTGTCTTTAATGATGATAACCAACATGTCAAATTTTTTTTATTAAGTAAGGTGGTGATCTTTTGATAAAGCCATTAGGCTTGCCTTTATTTATTGATGTCCTGGCTCCTTGGCAAAGCCATTATGCTTGCTTTTATATATTGATGTGGTTGTCCCTTGACAAAGCCAATATGCCTGTCTTGTATACTAATATAGTTACCCTTTGATACATTTCTAGGGATTTGTAATGTGAAGTCATGTCAATATATAAAAGGCAGGCACAGGCCTTCTTTTATATATTGACATGGCTTCACATTAAAAATCCCTAGCATCTCACTGAAAAAACAAAGGTTAGAGTGAAATTTATAGTTGGATATAGTAAAAAAAACATTGGAAATTCACTGAAAAAAGCAAAGGTTAATTTCACACACCTTCCAAGAATCCTTGCTTGGCTTCCAGTTTCTTCATCGTCTAGGGATCCCGTGATTCCGCTCCCTTGTAAATTCCTGCATTTCACCCGTTTATCTTAATCTGAAATCCTGTGCTGTCCCAGGTAAGTCTGCAGGTTTCAGTTTGCCTTCTCTAAGCTCTTGGCAGATCCAGTATTTCCTTGACCGGGCAAAACAAAATATTAGAACACTAAACAACACAAAAGAGGTTGGTGCACTGTACCTTGGAGTTTTGTGGAACTCCAAGGTACAAGGTCAGGCACTCCAAAAGGAAGTAGACACCAAACTAATACTTTATAGACTTAGATCCTCAATCACATTTGGTGTCTAAAAAGGGACTATAAGGAGGAGAGCTCAAGGCCCTTAAAATTGTCAACTGCCAAGCAGCCACTACCACTGTACAAGAGGGAGAAGTTATGCAAGATTTCTGCCTGTGACGAGGGCTGGGGACTATGGCCTGATAGTCTCACAGTTGGGTGAGGGCAACATCATCCAGGAACATCCACGACCACTGGCCTCTGAACCCAGGAGCCCCAGTACCGGCCTGGTTTCTAAGACCAGTGTTCCCTGTTAGGGAAAGGAGTTTGCTGGAGGGTGAACAGTCCAGTATGGGATCCTCGTGAGTGGATCCCTGTAGCGATGTGTGAGGAGACAGTGCGTGCACTGATCCGGTTATTGCGTGTGTGCAGGTTTGAGTCAGTGACCCTGTATGCCAGATGGGCCCGCCATACGATTTTTTGGGGAATGGGGTGGAGCTTTTGCTCTGCTACTCTGGAATGCGGGGACTTCTTGAGGTTGGTTTTATGGCTGCATTTGGTTGCTTGAGGAGTGTTAAAGAAAGACTGTGACAAGTTTAATGTTTCTTTGAATGAAAATGCTTTAGTTAAATGTTTATCAACAGAAAATTACACTGCTTGTTATTACTGATGCATATTTTTTATAAGGTTTTGAAATCTATTGGCTTTAATGATGATAACCAACATGTTAAATTTGTTTTATTAAGTAAGGTGGTGATCTTTTGATAAATCCATTAGACTTGCCTTTATTTATTGATGTCCTGGCTCCCTGGCAAAGCCATTATGCTTGCTTTTATATATTGATGTGGCTGTCCCTTGACAAAGCCAATATGCCTGTCTTGTATACTAATATAGTTACCCTTTAATACATTTCTAGGGATTTGTAATGTGAAGTCATGTCAATATATAAAAGGCAGGCACAGGCCTTCTTTTATATATTGACATGGCTTCACATTAAAAATCCCTAGCATCTCACTGAAAAAAAAAAGGTTAGAGTGAAATTTATGGTTGGATATAGTAAAAAAACATTGGAAATTCACTGAAAAATGCAAAGGTTAATTTCACACACCTTCCAAGAATCCTTGCTTGGCTTCCAGTTTCTTCATCGTCTAGGGATCCCGTGATTCCGCTCCCTTGTAAATTCCTGCATTTCACCCGTTTATCTTAATCTGAAATCCTGTGCTGTCCCAGGTAAGTCTGCAGGTTTCAGTTTGCCTTCTCTAAGCTCTTGGCAGATCCAGTATTTCCTTGACCTGCAAAAAAAAATATTAGAACATTAAACAACACAAAAGAGGTTGGTGCACTGTACCTTGGAGTTTTGTGGAACTTGACACAAGAATACACTCAGAGATTTTCACTGAATGTAATGTAACTGATTTCTGTAGAGCGCACGTTCACTGGAAGATTTCTTGGTGCTAAGCGCATGATGCTGGATGTTACAGTTGTGGATATTAGTCGTATGCATGGCCAAATAGCCATATTTTTGGGAGTTACCTAAATTTCGAGAAACATGCAGGAGTACTAAACTCAAGGAATTCCAGAGGTCAGGAGCGAGGACTGAGAATCTGGAGCCACCAATTCAATTTTTTAAAATACTGGAACCGTTAGGTAGTTCATTGACATGGACCGCGGAGCGCATTTTGGGGTGTACTTCTGGATTCGGGAGGTAATAATGTAGGGCAGGGAAGTACATTTTAAGTTCTTCTGAAAAACATAATTTTTCCAAAACATGCTTTGGATTCCTTTGACAAAGACTTTATGTGTGCTCATGATTACTCAATACTGAAAGTGCTGCACGATATCAATAAAGTAATAGAGACAGGACTCTGTTCGGTACTGCAAACCGTAGAGCATTTATTGTACTAAAGATAAAGTCACTGCAAAATAATTAGTGCGTTAGTTGACATAGGCTATAGGGGTTTGGGTGAGAGTTGTGCTAGGTGGCAAACCTGTTGTTGTTAGGAACTAGCTGTCTCTGGGTCCATAAGAGAAGAAGAGTAAGAAAGACTAAAGTCAGAATCCAGGATCCTAAGAAGTCAGAGGGCTGAGAATCCAGTAACTCCAGCTTTGGCCAAGACCCCTCTGTTTCACTCTCCCTTCTCGTCCTCACCCACTTTGTCCAAGGGACTAACTGCCAGCACCTGTCATAATTTGTGTGATGAGGGTTAGTTATGGAGGGCTTAGGTGGGCTCTCTTCATTCCTGCAGACCCTTGTTGCTTGAGGTGAGTGGAGTCTTGTCAGTTAAATTGATGTTATAGTAAGGTGAAAATGTTGATTAAAATGTAACATTTAAAAAGGATAAAACTCTGAAATTCACCAATATTAGTTTATTTAGCTAACTTTAACTTGCATGCCTGCCATGCACACTAAATGATGTCACCTATTACGTCACTCATGAAATGTTCAATGACATCAGTGATGAAATCATAAATTACATCATTCATGACAACACTGATGATATCACATATGATCCACCCTACTGAGGTTACAAGTGTCTACTAACTGGTGCAATATTTAAAACATGTAAATAAGCACTAAATGATTCAGAATCATATAAAATAAAATTTGTGTGTATATAATATTATTATGCTTTAGCACACTCACACTAAACACAGCCCCTTTAGGTGTAAAACCCAAACTCATCCTCTGCCATGTGTACAACTTTTCACAGTCTACTACTTCCAGACACCAATGCCCCATTAGTTGACAAAATTCTTACTACACCCAGCCTTCACCCTGTGCAAAACTCTTCATGAAAAGCCCACTAATTTAAGACAGCAAAGCCCCGTTAGGTGAACTAACTTCTACTAAGTACATCCTTCAGACCTTTACAGATCTCTTCATGGAGAACCCGCTCTGTCCATGCACCCAAGACCAATTTGGTGGGTATGCCCCTACCATACACAGTCTTTGTCCTGAGCACATCTATTCACAGGGAGCTTACTCCCTCTACACATCCTATCCCATAGATGGGCAAGCCTCTGCTACAGACAGCTTGCACCATGTACAAAACTTATGACGGAGAGCCCACTACCTACATAGTCTTAAACTCTATTAGATGGTGAATCTTCTACTAAACACAGCCTTTTTCCTGTGGACAAGTCTTTGTGGTCAGCACATACGTACCACACATGCAAGCTTCATTAGGAGTTTAACTATATTTCAAACACTTACACTGATTAGCAGTTGAGAAGCTATAGGTAATTTGCTTTTGATGCACCTCTGTAAATAATTTTCAGTAAATCGTAAGGCAAACTGTCACACTCGGGGAATGATGTCACCAGTGATCGGGGTGTCATCAATCATTCTATTTCAGGTGTCATCAGTGATGTAATTGATCATGTCCCGAGCGAAGTAATATGAGTGATATAATATGAAAGGGTATAAACATTGCATGGAGATGGAACTAGTACAATGGTATAGAGTGAGATAAACTGTTGTGCAATGAAGAAGAGTGTAGTGAAGCCAGTGAAGTGGAATAGCATACAATGGAGTAAAGTGTCATAGAGTACAGTGGTGTGTAGTACAAGGGAGTGTATTGGAATGTACAAAAGTGTTATAGAGTAGAGTAGTGAAGTGCCATAGAGAAGATTACAGTATTGTACAGTGGAGTGGATGGAGTGGAGTAGAGTAGAGTGTGGTACAGTATAGTAGAGTGAAGTGGCATAGACTGCCTTAAAGTTGAATGGCATTGAGTAGCTTACAGTGGAGTGGCTTTAAGTGCAGAAGTGGAATACAGTATATTAGAGTGGAGTAGTGTCTCATGTAGAAGAGTATAGTAAAGTGGGATGGAGTGGCATAGAGGGAAATGCGTAGAGTTTTGCAGAGTGGAGTATAGTGTTCTACTGCGGCACAGAGTAAAGTATAGTGCTGTGGAGACACATTGATAGGATTACATTGCTGTACAGTAGATTGCAATAGAGGTAAGTATAGTGTGGTAGATTGGAGTGGAATGGACTGTCGTTGAGTGGAATACAGTGTCATTGAGCTTAGTACAGTGGAGTGGGCAGAGTGGTATAATGTAGAGTGGAGTGGCATAGAATGCAGTGGCATACAGTGGAATAGCATACTGTGGAGTGGTTACAAATAGTTGACAAGCGTAGAGTGGTCTAAAGTGGAGAGGTGTTGACTGGAGTGGCATAGAGTGGAGTGACATAGAGTGGAATAGCATACAGTGGAGTGGTGTAGAGTGGAGTGTCATAGAGTGGAATGGGATAGAGTTAGGTAGCACACAGTGGAACAGCATACCATGGAGTAGTGTATAGGGGAATGGCATAGAGTGGAATGGCATAGAGTGGACTAGTGTAAGTAGAGTGGCGTACAGTCAAATAGCATAGAGTGGAGTAGCATTGAGTAGCATGATGTACAGTGGAGTAGCTCAGATTGGAGTGGCGTAGAGCGGAGTGGCATACAGTGTAATTGCATACAGTTGGATGGCGTAAAATTAAGTGTCATACAGTAGAGTGGTGTAGCGTGGAGTGAGATACAGTGTAGTTTCGTACAGTGGAATAGTGTAGAGTGGAATGGGGTTGAGTGGAATAGCATAAAGTAGGGGGGCATAGATTGGAGTGAGGGTCAGTGGAGTGCACACAGTGGAATAGTGCACAGTGGAGTGCTGTACGGTGGAATCGCATAGCGTGGAATAGTGTAGAGTGCAGTGGTGTACAGTGTAATAGTTTAGAGTTGAGTGGTGTACAGTGGAGTGGTATAGAGTGAAGTAGCATAGAGTAGAATAGCGTAGAGTGGAGTGGTGTAAAGTGGAGTGGCATACAGTGGAATAGCATAGAGTGTAGTGGCACAGAGTGTTGTAGCTTACAGTAGAGTGGAGAAGAATGGTGTGGCGTAGAGTATAGGGAAGTACAGTGGAGTGGTGTGCAGTGGAATAGCATACGGAGGAGTGGCGTACATGATAGTAGTATAGAGGGAAGTAGCATAGAGTGGAATAGCGTAGAGTAGAGTGGTGTAGAGTGAAGTTGCATACAGTGGAATAGCATATACTGGAGTGGTGTAGAGTGTAGTGGTCTAGTGACATACAGTGAAGTGGCGTAAACTTGCGTGGCAAAGACTGGAATGGCGTAGAATGGAATAGTGAACTGTGGAGTGTTGTAGAGTGGAGCACGGTTGAGTGGAGTAGGATAGAGTGCAGTGGCAAACAACGCTGTAGTACACAGTGTAGTGGCACATTGTGGAGTGGTGTAGAGTAGCATAGCATAGAGTAGAGTGTTGTCCAGTGGAATGAGGTAGAATGTATTGGTGTACAGTGGAATAGCATAGATTGGAGTGATGTAGGGTGGAATAGCATAGATTGGAGTGATGTAGAGTGGAATTGCATATAGTGTAGTGGCACAGAGTGTTGTAGCTTACAGTAGAGTGGAGAAGAATGGTGTGGCGTAGAGTATAGGGAAGTACAGTGGAGTGGTGTGCAGTGGAATAGCATACGGAGGAGTGGCGTACATGATAGTAGTATAGAGGAAAGTAGCATAGAGTGGAATAGCGTAGAGTAGAGTGGTGTAGAGTGAAGTTGCATACAGTGGAATAGCATATACTGGAGTGGTGTAGAGTGTAGTGGTCTAGTGACGTACAGTGAAGTGGCGTAAACTTGCGTGGCAAAGACTGGAATGGCGTAGTTTGGAATAGTGAACTGTGGAGTGTTGTAGAGTGGAGCACGGTTGAGTGGAGTAGGATAGAGTGCAGTGGCAAACAATGCTGTAGCACACAGTGTAGTGGCACATTCTGGAGTGGTGTAGAGTAGCATAGCATAGAGTAGAGTGTTGTCCAGTGGAATGAGGTAGAATGTATTGGTGTACAGTGGAATAGCATAGATTGGAGTGATGTAGGGTGGAATAGCATAGATTGGAGTGATGTAGAGTGGAATTGCATGTAGTGGAGTCGCGTCCAGTGGAGTGGTATGCAGTGGAGTGGCGTAGAGTGGAATAGCATGGACTGAAGTGGCATTGAGTGGAGGTTCAAACAGTCGAATAGCGTAGAGTGGAGTAGCATTTACTGGAGTGATGTACAGTGGCTTGGCATATACTAGAGTGGCATAGAATGGAATGGCATATGCTGGAAAAGCATAGAGTGGACTAGTGTAGAGTGGAGTGGCATAGAGTGAAGTGGTGTAAAGTGAAGTGGTGTACTGTAAATGTTAATATTAACTGGATTTATAAAGTGCCCGAATATCCGTGGGTGTCTTGGCGCTGAGAACACACAGTACAGTGGAGTAGTGTAGGGTGGAGTGGCGTAGAAGGAAATTGGGTACAGTGGAATAGGGTGGAGTGGCATAGAGTGTTGTGGTGTAGAGTGGAATGGCATAGATTGTAGTGGTGTATAGTGCAGTGACATAGAGTGCAAAGTAGTAGAGTGGAGTGCCACATAGTGGAGTGGAATAGAGTAGAATAGCATACAGAGGAGTAGTGCAGAGTGAAGTAGCATGTAGTGGAGTGAGGTAGAGTGGAGTGGCATATAGTAGAATGGGTAGAGCTGAATAACATACAGAGGAGTGGCATACAGGGAGTGGCATAGAGTGGAATAGTATACCGTAGAGTGGCGTAGAATGGCATTGGGTACAGTGGAATAGTGTGGAGTGGCATAGAGTGTTGTGACATGGAGTGGAATGGGATAGACAGTAGTGGTGTATAGAGGAGTGGCATAGGAAGTAGAATAGTAAAGTGGAGTGGCATAGAGTGGAGTGGCATAGAGTAGAATAGTGTACAGTGAGGTAGTGTAGAGTGGAGTAGCATGACGTGGAGTGTGATAGAGTGGAACGGGTGGAGCTTAATATTGTACATTAGAGTAGCATAGAGTGGAGTGGCATACAGTGAAGTGGCATACAGTGGAGTGGAAAAGAGTGCAATTGCATACAGTGGAGTGGTGTGGAATGGAGTTGTGTGCAGTTAAATAGCGTAGAGTACAGTGGTGTACAGTGTAGTGGCTTAGACTAGAATGGAGTCTGGTGGAGTGGCATACAGTGGAATAGCATAGAGTGGAGAGGTGTAGAGTGGAGTGTGGTAGAGTGCAGTAGTGTAGAGAGGAGTGGCATAAAGTGGATAGGCGTACAGTGGAATAGCGTACAATGGAGTGGCATAGCGTAGAGTGGCATACAGTGGAATAGCATAGGCTGGAGTGACGTACAGTGGAGTTGAACACACTGGAATAGCATAGAGTGGAGTGTTTATAGTAGAGTGGCAACAAATAGAATGGTTTAGAGTGGAAGCGCGTACAGTGGAGTTTTGAAGAGTGGAGTGGGGTAGATTGTCGGGCGTTGAGTGTAATAGCATTTAGTGGAGTGGCGTAGGGTGGATTGGTTTGGAATGGAGTTTTGTAGAGTGTAGTGGCATAGAGTATGGTGCCATAGAGTGGAGGGTCATACAGTGAAGTAATGTAGAGTGCAATGGTGTAGAGTGGAAAAGCCTTGAGTGTAGTGTGTATATTGAAGTGAAGTAGAGTTGTGTGGCATATATTAGAATAGCATAGAATGGAGTGTTGTAGAGTGTCGTGGCATACAGTGGTATAGCATAGAGTGTAGTAATGTAGAGATGAGTGGCATATATTGCAGTTATGTAGACCAGAATGATATAGAGTTGAGTGGTGTAGAATGTAATGGTGTACAGTGGAGTGTTGTAGAGTGGAGTGGCATAAAATTGAGTGGAGCTGTGTGGAGTGGTGTAGAGTAGAGTGGTGTACAGTCCAATACCTTAGAGGGGAGTGGCATAGATTAGATTGGCATAGTGAGTGGCAAGGAGTGGAATAGCATAGAGTGTAGAATTGCCAAGTGGAGTTGCGTACAGTGGAATAGTGTAGAGTGGAGTGGCATAGAGTGTTGGGGCATCAAATGGAGTGAAGTAGACTGAAGTGTTGCAGAATGGAGTGGCATAGAGTGTAATGGTAAATAGTAGAGTGGTGTAGAGGGGAGTGGCATAAAGTGGAGTGTGGTAGCATAGAGTGGCGTACACTTCATTAACTTAGAATGAAGTGGCGTATAATAAAGTGGCATAGAGTGGTGTGGCGTAGAGTGGAATAGTGTTAAGTTGAGTCGTATAGAAAGGAGTGGAATAGCGTGGGGCGGGGTAGAGTGGGGTGGCATACAGTGGAATAGCGCACAGTTTAGTGTGGGGTACAACGGAGTGGCATAGGGAGGAATGGCATGGAGTAGAAGACCCCCTGTCCTCTGGGCTGTCCAGGGCCTACATAAGGGGCCACTTATATGTTTTAAAAAAGGAGGGTTTGGACCTGGCCAAATGTTTATTTTGCCAGGTTGAAGGGGCAGTTTAAACTGCATACACAGGCGCAATGGCAGGCCTGAGACATGTTTAAAGGGGTAAATGGTCAAAATATCGATTCAAAAATATAGACTAACCTAAATATCGACTCCAAAATATAGAATGGACAACATATCGAATGGACAGAATATAGACATCAAAAATATCGTTTTGAAGGTAAGTAATGTGATATAGATTTTAAAAATATAGACAGTCAAAATATCGAAGTACATAATATAGTTTATAAAAAATATCGAATTTTTAATAATATTGAATTTTTTAAAGTATTTTGTATGTTAGTATATGTGTGAAAAGTGTATATATTTTTGTAATTTATTTTGAGGAATTAATTTTATGTTATTTAAATTTTTGCGTAATTTAATTTTGTAGCGGGTTGTGGGTTTATAGGGAAATATGGTGGGAGTAATTTAATTATAATTAATTAAATATGTTAATTAATTAATTGGTATTTAGTTGGAATAAATTGTTAATTAATTTTTAATTGGTAATTAATTAATTCCTAATTGATATTTAATTTTTAATAATTGATTAATTGATAATTATGTGAATTAAATTAATTTATTTTCTGTAGTGGGTTGTGGGTTTATAGGGGAATAGGGTGGGAAGTAATTTAAATATAATTAATTAAATATGTTAATTAATTTATTGGTATTTATTTTGAATAAATTATAAATTAATTTTTAGTTGATAATTAATTAATTCTTAATTGATAATTAATTTTTATTAATTGATTAATTGATAATTATGTGAATTATATTAATTTATTTTCACTACAGTGGGAATAGTAAAATTTACCCCTATGCTATCCAACGCTTTCCCTACTGTTGCACTCTCTGGAGTGGGAATAGTAATTTTTACCCCTACGCTCTCCAACACTTTCCCTACTGTTGCACTCTCTGGAGTGGGAATAGTAGTTTTTACCCCTACGCTATCCAACGCGTTCCCTACTGTTGCACTCTCTGGAGTGGGATAGTAATTTTTACCCCTACACTATCCAACGCTTTCTCTACTGTTGCACTCTCTGGAGTGGGAATAGTAATTTTTACCCCTACGCTATCCAATGCTTTCCCTACTGTTGCACTCACTGGAGTGGGAATAGTAATTTTTACCCCTACGCTATCCAACGTTTTCCCTACTGTTGCACTCTCTGGAGTGGGAATAGTAATTTTTACTCCTACGCTATCCAACGCTTTCCCTACTGTTGCACTCTCTGGAGTGGGAATAGTAATTTTTACCCCTACGCTATCCAACGCTTTCCCTACTGTTGCCCCCTCTGGAGTTGGAATAGTAATTTTTACCCCTATGCTATCCAACGCTTTCCCTACTGTTGCAATCTCTGGAGTGGGAATAGTAATTTTTACCCCTACGCTATCCAACGCTTTCCCTACTGTTGCACTCTCTGGAGTGGGAATAGTAATTTTTACCCCTACGCTATCCAGCGCTTTCCCTACTGTTGCACTCTTTGGAGTGGGAATAGTAATTTTTACCCCTACGCTATCCAACGCTTTCCCTACTGTTGCACTGTCTGGATTGGGAATAGTAATTTTTACCCCTACACTATCCTACGGTCATAATATTGTGTATTTTGTATTAATATTATGTTAATATATATATATATATGTTTTAACAGATATGATTGTATATATTTTTTTATAAGTTAAATTAGTTATTTAATAATTTTAAGGTAATTTAAGTATTTTTAAGTATATTTTAGCTATTTATTTTTAATATTTTTTTAATTTTACATTATTTTTAATACATTCAATATTTTTACAAAGTATATATATATATATAAATAATATTTTGGGTTCGATATTTTTGTACTTACCTGTTTGTAGATAGGAATTCGATTTTTTGTCTGTCGATATTTTGGAATCTATATTTTGGGTAGTCTATATTTTGTCCCTCGATATTTAGTCAGTGATCCATTTAAGGACTACTTAAGTGGGTGACACAATCAGTGCTGCAGGCCCAATAGTAGCATTTAATGTTCATAGCCTGGGAACATGTTGTGCCTCTTTACTAGGGACTTATAAGTAAATGAGATATTCCAATTGGGTATGAGCCAGTTCTACCATGTTTTAAGAAGAGCGCACAAGCACTTTAGCACTGGTTAGCAATTGTAAAGTGCACACAGTCCTTATGCCAGCAAAAATGAATTCAGCAAAAAAGGAGAGGAGGAAGGCAAAATGTTTGGGGATGATCCTGCAGAAAGGGCCATTTCCAACAGTTTGCATCTAGGGAGCCAGTAGGCCTCAATGCACGCAGTTGACATGGTCCTACTGGTAACTATGGTAATCAGGCAGTGCCTGAAGGGCTGATCTCGCTGATCAGTGTGTGGGCAGGTTTTGTTTTTAGCAGTGTGTTGTCCTGCTGTTGATTTCCCTGTTATTATCACAAATACTGCCTGCAGCAAGGATAAATACATATAGTCTCCCATACCCGACACTGACTGTTGAATAAAAGAATATTGCTGGTTCTCTAACTTGTATGGTCAATGCCACTGTTTGCTATTGCCGAAATATAAAAATGTCCCCTCTGTGTTCCAGCCCAGGATGTATCTCATTACAAGATTAAATTGTGACCTCTGTACATTCTAACCTAAAATGTATGCAAAACTGCTTAAGGTCTCAATCCCCATTATCTCTTTCAACATCTCATATTATTGAATTCTCACAGTCAATGCTCCATTATTTCTCTTTTTTTGTACTACTTGATGAAGCTGAAAGCCAAGGTCATAAAAGAAACCCCTTTGGATAGTTTGTTGCTGACTGACGGAGGTTTTTGTCCCGTACGGATTTCACAATAGAAGCAAGATCCTAGCCGAGGACTGCTGCCATATATATACTTACAATCCCTTTGCCTATTGAGCACGGGCATCAACTGGGAGAAACTGGGTGAAGGTGATGATAATAAATTGCAGATTTTAGTCAAGGACCCTAATCTGTATAGGCGTGTCAAGTATTCTCTACATACAAGCGTGAACCCAATGGAAAACCTGTCAGGAACTATGTGAGGCACTACTTGTATAGTACCAGCGGATTGAGTGGGGGCCAAAATTAAAACATCTACAGAACATTTTGAAAAAGGCTCAGATTTTAAGAACCGGACATCATATAGAGATAATTACTAGCACCCAGTAATCGTGTGACTTGATACTGAGACTTGCCCCTGCCTAAAGTTATCGATGAGCTAAAGATGCCATTGGCATTATATTCTCTCTGAGCCCCTGTTGGCCTTGCTTTCTGGAGACTTCAGTGCACCCAGAATTAATAGATGTGTACTATGAGTGGGACTTTTTTATATAAACTTTCCTGAAGAAGGTGTTGGCCATAAATTAGCGCCCACCGAAACGCGCCAATGCTAGTAGAAGAAAACTCCATAAAATCTGTGGTGACAATTGTCCTAAAATTAAGCATTGTTGCAAATTACTTATAGCTGCTACAATTGATCCGTGTATGATTTATTGGTTTTCCTCAGAAACAGGAATCAGTTTTTCCTTTTAATGTCCCCACATTGTCTTGTATAATATTGTGTTTTATGTGTTTTTAAAAAAAAGTTTGCACTGTGCTGTAGACCATAGGGACTGAAGATTATTTAGCTAGGATTGGAAATGTCATGTATTATATATGCATTTTGAAATGTATGTTTTTTAATTATGAATAAACTGGTATATTCTTTTAGATCTGTATTCTTTTTGATTAATCTCTTTTGATTGCATCCCTTGTGTCCACTACAATCCTACTGCTGAGAGGTGATTGTATATGAATGGTGTGACAAATGTAAATTATCCAAAGGGGTTTCTTTTATGACCTTGGTCTTCTGTGGTACCCCTCCCTTTGGATGGTGGGTCCCTCTCTCTCATTTTGAGAAACCGAAAGCTCCTACATAACTTGTCAAGTGAATACACAATATATAAAACATGTAAACAAACAAATAAGTAAAAAATACTTAGAAGAAATGTATCCAAAACACTGGCTAATGCGTCTTAGAGTTACTTTGCCAAATAGCGTCCATACCCAGATGTCATAACTGTAACACCTTATAGGTTCTACATCAGGGGTCTCCAACATTTTCTGTAATGAGATCTACTTCTGATCAGAGAAAATCGTTGCACACTACTACAGGCCTAGCATCTCATGCATTTTTCCGAGAGACCTCCTACTCCCACCTTCATTGATTATAAGACTATTATAGAGCATGGACCCATGGTTCGTTACTAGTGTCTTACATACTGACTGCCCAGGGCATGACACTGTCTGCTGGGCTAAAGATCTGGCTCCTTTACCAATGGCAGACACTGTCTGCAAGCTATGGTTGCTTACCTTTGACTCACACTATTTTCAGGGCCCACAACCTGATGTCTTTACTTGTGCTTCATAAGTTACAGGGCCTAGGCCTGTGGTTACAGTGGCTCAGACCCTGCAGGCCCCAGGCCTGTGACTCCGTACCAGTGACTGACAGTGTCTGCAATATCCAGGGCTAGTGTCTCCTTACTAGTAACTCACACCCTGCTGGACCTCTGCCTGGGTTCCTTACTTAATCAATCAACGTCGCGGAATGGATGAAGCTCAGCCGTCTGAAACTGAACTCAGACAAGACGGAAGTCCTCATCCTGGGAACATCCTCCTCTGCCTGGGATGACTCCTGGTGGCCCCCTGCCCTGGGCACCGCCCCCAAACCAACAGATCATGCACGCAACCTGGGCTTCATCCTGGACTCCTCCCTCACGATGGCCAAGCAAGTCAACGCCGTCTCGTCATCCTGTTTCAACACCCTGCGCATGCTCCGTAAGATCTTCCGGTGGATCCCCACCGACACCAGGAAGACGGTCACCCAGGCCCTCATCACCAGCCGACTGGACTACGGAAACACCCTCCATGCTGGAACCACAGCCAAACTCCAGAAAAGACTCCAGCGCATACAGAACGCTTCTGCACGACTCATCCTGGACATCCCCCGCCACAGCCACATCTCTCCCCTGCTGAGAGACCTGCACTGGCTCCCCGTCAGCAAGAGGATCACGTTCAGACTCCTCACCCACGCACACAAGGCTCTTCACGACATGGGCCCCAAATACCTCAACAACCGCCTCACATTCTACACACCCACCCGCCAACTCCGGTCCGCCAACCTCGCCCTCGCCACCGTCCCACGCATTCGCAGATCCACCGCCGGAGGAAGATCCTTCTCCTACCTGGCGGCCAAGACATGGAACTCCCTCCCCGCCCACCTACGTCTGACCCAGGACCATCTCTCCTTCAGGAAACAGCTCAAGACCTGGCTCTTCGAGCAGTAGCGGCTCCTCCCCCCCCCTTGTCCCAGCGCCTTGAGACCCTAACGGGTGAGCAGCGCGCTATATAAATCTGTCTGATTGATTGATTGATTGATTGATTGATAGCACAGCTCTGTCACCCCTAAGGGTATCTGTGCACTGTGGATGCAACGTCTCAGTTGAAGAGCCAGGTCTTCAGTGTCTTCCTGAAGTCTGCCAGGGAAGGTGCTGTGGGACGGCACGGCACTGGGTGGCAGGAGGAGGGAAACGGCATGAAGAGGGGGAAACGGGCAGAAAAAAACTAAATAATGGTCAAAAGCAAGCAGAAAGAGGGAAAATAAAGGTTAGAAATTAGCAGAAGGAGGCAAAATAAAGGTCAGGAATAAGCAGAAATGGGCAGAATAAATGTAAGAAATGAGCAGAAAGAGGCAGAATACGGTCAGAAAAGAGCAGAAAGAGGCAAAATAAAGATCAATAATGAGCCGGTGGTTCCTCACTAGTACCTCACACCCTGCTGTACCGAGGTCTGTGGTTCCTTACTGGTGTTTGACACTGTCTGACTGGCGTAGGGCTACATGGCCCTTAACCACTTGGATGCTAAGGGGTTTACTAGGCCTCCATTGACTTTCCATTGAAATCAATGGAAACTCCATGACGAGTTACCCTTGTCATTAGCGCTGAAGGGGTTAAGGGTGATGGTCACTTGGCTGGTTGCACCAGTGGACAACCTTTCATGGCTAACTGACTGCCAAGCCTCTGGGGATGCCAGGCCCTGCATTTTAGTTTAAGGGGCCGGTGCCCCTCTGTATTTCTCTTCTTGACCCAGGAGTGGTCCTTCTCATCCACCCCCTTGGCCTCCCCAGCCCCTCAGGCCACTGTTAACCCCATAGTCACCTGGAGGAAGCGCAGGCCTCTGCTTCAAGTACCATCACCAGGTCCTCACTTCCAGGAGGACACAGAATGGCTCTGAATTGCACACCTGTTAGGTGCAAACAGCAGCGGGAGAACCCAATGGAAAACCTGTCAGGAACTATGTGAGGCACTACTTGTATAGTACCAGCGGATTGAGTGGGGGCCAAAATGAAAACATCCACAGAACATTTTGAAAAAGGCTCAGATTTTAGGAACCGGACATCATATAGAGATAGTTACTAGCACCCAGTAATCGTGTGACCTGATACTGAGACTTGCTCCTGCCTAAAGTTATCGATGAGCTAAAGATGCCATTGGCATTATATTCTCTCTGGGCCCCTGTTGGCCTTGCTTTCTGGAGACCTCAGTGCGCCCAGAATTAATAGATGTGTACTATGAGTGGGACTTTTTTATATAAACTTTCCTGAAGAAGGTGTTGGCCATAAATTAGCGCCCACCGAAACGCGCCGATGCTAGTAGAAGAAAACTCCATAAAATCTGTGGTGACAATTGTCCTAAAATTAAGCATTGTTGCAAATTACTTATAGCTGCTAACAATTGATCCGTGTATGATTTATTGGTTTTCCTCCGAAACAGGAATCAGTTTTCCCTTTTAATGTCCCCACATTGTCTTGTATATTAATGTGTTTTATGTGTTTTTAAAAAAAAGTTTGCACTGTGCTGTAGACCATAGGGACTGAAGATTATTTAGCTAGGATTGGAAATGTCAAATGGGACTCTCACCTCAACTTGGCCTCTCTCACACAGACCGGGCAGAGTGAGGGGAGAGGACCGGAAGGGAGAGGACCGGAGATGCCCAAATTGTCCCAACAATCAATGCAAGAAGGGAAGGAGAAGGTCATGAGTGGAAGGTGAGGGTTGGAGGGAAGAGCCGGAGAATGGCACTTCAGGAAAGGGCAATAGGGGCTGGGCCACAAGGAGTGCTAGGGAGGGAAGGCATGGATGGATGAGGGTCATGAGTGGCGTCTGGAGCAGGTGGTGATGGAGGCATTTTTAGGTTGAAAGTCCAGAGTCATCACCACACCCCAAATTGGGAGAATTCCATAGATGTAAAAAAAAAACAAGCAGGACTCAGAGTTCCTTGTTGACTGCAGATCCAATCAAAAACACCCTTTGTAGCCCTGGCATTAGCTGCGGTTAGCAAGTGTGACAATACATCTTATAAATAACTGGCCCCAATGCCTGTGATGCGCACAGCAGATAAATGAGCCACTTCTGTCACCCGCCCTCTCTCAAAGCCCTCTACCCCCTGTCCCTCTAGTATTGTTGTGAGACTTACAGAACACATTCTGGTGATCCTAACTGTCTCTTCCAGTCAGGTGTGGAGCTGATGAGACCAGCACAGGGTTCATTAAGCCTAGCCTGCTGACTGGCCAAATTAATTTGTGGGAAGCTGAAAAAGGCAGGTGGCATGGGTCCCGGTAGCAGTTCAATACTGCTTGTGCCACCTGCATGCTTTCCTGCACCAGCCGCTCTGCCCTGCCACACCTGCTGCTCCACACCGGCACTCATGGCACAGGATGGAAACTCAGTGCAAGGGCGTGAAAGGCAGGTGGCACAGAGGCAGAGAAGCACAGGCTGGAACAGTGTCATGCTCTTCAGCTCGCCCCACCCCAGGTAAGCTTAGTTAAGCCAATCTTGGAAGCTGGTTTGGGTGAGGGCGAGCCTGATGAAGCAAGATTTCGCATATTACGCGACTTGCTTGGATTCATGAACCTCGCATAATATTTAATCCTATTAATCAACCTGTATGTCTTACTAAATTACCTTTTACTTTACACTTGGGGTGTCCCAGCGACGCTTGCCTATGTGTTTTACTAACTTCGTAACCTTTGTCCATAATATGGCCGCTGCTTGATGTATTTTCTACTGCGCATGCGTTAGTCACACTCACGTGACGTGACGTAGTTGCAGTTTTGGTGGGAATCTGTGCACATGCGTACTTGCCTCTAAAAGGACTGCTGGTGTCTTAACGTGGCGAAGCTTGCACAAATGTCTTCGTGTTATTTCTGTATCGCTCTAACCACACATGCAATAGTATATTATTAAGTAAGGGGTATAGAGTAGCTTAAACACGGTATACAGTGAATCATTTATTTCTATGTTTTAATTTGTTCTCGCTTACTTTTCATGCACCACGCTATTGGGGGTCGGAAGTGAGACGGGAACCATCTTGAAAAGTCCCTTCCACGCATGCGTGAGGCCTGGGAGACGATAGCCTTGAGCAGTGGAACTCAGCCAGCTGGCAGCCACAGTCAAGATGCTCCTGTGAAAGCCACCTCTGACCCAGGAGGATGGAGCAAAAATGTTCTTCATTTGTTACATTTGTAATTTTCTATTGTATTCTGTAGAATAAGTCATGGGAACCTCAAACCTGCTAGGCGGTTCCCTAAAATGTAAATGCCAGCTTGAAGAAGTTTGTTCTGATTGGTGTGTAGACCTCCTACTTGGGGACCAATTGAAAGTGGGGATTCTGACACATTGCAACATTGGGGGGTGGTACACTGACCCGAAAACAGTATAACTAGCCTAGGTTTAGCTAGAGAAATTGTCCGACTTGTCTGAATAGCTGACCTGTCACTGACCCAACGCACTCAATAGGTGACTGATACAGAGGTGCTGCGGAGCACTCTGTCCGAAATATACCATAGACTCTGAAAGGTTTTACTGAACCTTAAGTGCTGGCGAAGCACTTTGCGGGGATTTTCGCTAACCCAATCGGGGTTCTGACTGATAACTGCAGAGAGGGTGGAGCGCAGGCGTTGCTTCCAAACTGCGGGTGCTGGTCGTGCCTTGGTGGTCCTGTCCTGATCCTAATCTGGTTTTCCTGTCCTGTCCTGGGGTGTCCATTCTGCACCTGCTGTCCCATTGATGACTGCTATTCCTTGGGGTATTTCCTGTCCTTGACTGATCCGTGGCCAGGGTTGGTCTTCACACCATTCTAGGTAATTATAAGGGCTGAAAACTCTACACTGCACCTTTCTAATTTTCTGTCTTTGCTTAAATAAAGACATACCTTGCGCATTATTGAATTTTCCATACTTTTGCATAGCTACTGAATGAAAGCTCATACGTTACCTCTATTTTCTTAGCGTGTTCCTATGTTACCCTTCCTTTTAGTACATTCGGTTTCTGACATTATAGATGTGGTTTATAATTTTCCCCTGAAACTGATTGAAGTAAGGTTGCTATAACTATAGCGTGTTCCCTTTTTCCCCCTACCTCTAGATGTAAAGGATTTCCAACTCTCACCCAGCTTGTTATAAGTACTTTTAGTATGTGCCTTATGTTTATCCCAAATTTATAGATGTTTCTTTCTAAAGTCGTCTTCCTGAAAATTGCTTAGCATATTTCTCTGAATTTCATTTCATTTAGACTCATAAATGGTAGCCCTAGTATACATTCTTTACGGTTATATGAATTTCGTTATCTTAATCATTGATTGCCTATTAACTGTGAATCTGATGCTATCTGAATTAGAAAACTAGATAAAGCTTTTTAAAACTTCTCAGTAGTCTGTGGTCATTTGATGAATACAAATGAAATAAAATTGGTATTGTATTTTGCCTGCCTTTCTTTCACAGCTAGATCCCTGATCCATTGTGGTCATAGGTACCCGTAACAGTGGATTGGTAAGTCGGGTACACTAGAAATAAATAGGAAGGAATCGGGGTTACTGGTAGTAGAAAGTAAGGTCACCTGATTAACGTATATGGTGAATTGGAAATGTTTTTGGGCCTAGTACGTATATGATGAAATTGTTGGTCGGGTGACCTGCGATCTCTATCAGTAATTTTCTGGTAGCAGAGGTATGGTTAGGGACTAGTTAAAGTTAGGTAGGGCTAGTTAAACTAGATAAGTTGGATGCTGCTAGTTGAGAAAAATTATTGTTGCTAAAATTAAACATTTTACTGGACTGATCACCCACGTGAAATGGTTTTGCTTTGAAAAATTATGAAATGTTTTAAATTGTTTTTCTTATTATTGTACTGATATATGTGTTAACCCACTCGTTAAGTTGCTGTTAAATGTTTGTTGGGAATCCCCGGGGAATTTAATAGCGAGTGGTGAAGAGAATCCATTTGCTTTGAGGTCACTGACTTAAGGAAAGTTGGTGCAGGTTAGGTAGAACTGGAAGCACTAACTAGGGTTTTTCTGAATGAATAGTTGAATAAATGATAGCAACAAGGTCCCTAGCAAAACTTCTATTGTGATATAAACCTAGTGAGGGTCACACCGGAAGAAGTAGCAGGTTCGTCGGAGCTTGGGTGATAGCACAGGGGTTCGCTGGTGAAACTTTAGGCTCGGTATATATCCCGAAAAGAAGTGGATGAGTCAAAGAAGTAGCAGGTTCCCTAAGGCTTGCGTGAAGGGTAGGCGGAAGAGATCTATCCGTAGTGTATGAAAAGTAAATGGAAGTAGTTTATTTGCAGTGAAACAAATCTTTACTGTCTAGACACTTGAGTACAGTGGCGAATGTGTATTCGTTGTTAAATAACCAAGCACTAGCACTTTAAAAGGAAAGAAAGTTTCCGTTACCTTGTGAAGGAGGGAGTCAGTTGCGAAACTGCTCTGACGTCATTCCGTGCCGCGCTGGGATTGGTGGATGCGGCAGGTGTGTAGCGAAGCTGGAATTGTAAAGGAGGGGTGAGTGCCGAAGCTTGAGAACTTTCTCGCGAAAAGGCCGCGCACCCATTGGTCGAGATTATTTGAAACCGTGCACTTCATTGGTTGCACGAAAATAAAAGACGCATTTAGATTGGAAGTGAAATTGTAAACAAAGTCGCTTGTAGGAGGTTATATGTGGCATTCGTATAGACCTGCGACTAGACCTGATCCAAGACTGTTAGGGTTTGAGAACGATCAGTGGAAAGGTGTTAAAAACGACATTTTGTACGGAAACAAGAGAAAACTATCCCTTGTAAATAAAGTAAAGAATTATTTCAAAAAGGATAAACCGATTAGAACCCGAGAAGGTGTTGTCATTCCGCCGCCTAATACTCCCGCATCTTTCATGATGTTTGATAAAGGGTACCACTCGTGTGTATTGTTAGAAAACTGGGTGGAATACACCAAGGATGACGGAGTTTTGGCTTTCCCGTTAGAGGGTACATTTAATGGCAGGATTCTATTTAATTTAAGAACCCGAATGAATGATTTGCAACCCAGACCTAGATTAACGCAGTACGAAGCACTAGAGGAATGGGAAAGGCTTTTGAGAGAGACAAGCCCCGAATGGATAAAGGATTAACAAAATTCTATCCGAAACTAAAACAAGAAACCCGAGACAAAAAGATGAAACAGTGGAGGCAGAATATGATTGTAGAAGGGTTGTTTCCAATGATGCCAATGGGTGGTCCTCCAGCGGGGGAGAAGAAAACAGAAAAGTGCAAACATTGGGTACCCATTGGGGAATCGGATGATGAATTGATAGATGACCTGTTTATGAGAAGTCCGCCTCCTTATAATGACAGAAATAGACCCTCTAGTGAAGGGAATACTTCCCAACAACCTCCGTGTCCGGAAGGGAATAAAGTTGTAAACCCAAGAGATAGTAGCCAAATGCCTGCTTATACTGAAGGCCTAGGACCCATAGGTGCTAGAGATACCTGTTCAAGACTACCATTTAGTGGGGAGTCGAGATACTCAGGTGAGAGAGATTTCAGTCCCAGACCATCCTATGAAGGTGAGGCAAGACCCTCAAATACAGGGAATCCGTTTTCGAGGCCTCCACATACGGAAGAACCCAGATCCTTAAGCACAGGAAGCTTGTTCCCGAGACCCAATTATGGTGAAGGACCTAGTAATATGCACCCAACTGCCCCAACATTGACTCCGCAAGTAATACCTGAAATAAGCCTGGATAGGTTACTGCAGGAAAGAGAACGAGAGGCTCTAGCCCAACAGAGAACTGAGATAATTCAGAAAATTTCCCAGCTAAATACAAGTCCAGAAGCATTGACAATTCCGGTAACTATTGGACCTGTGGTTCCGTTGTATGGGGACCGACAAGGAAGTCCAAAAACTCCAGTTATTACCCCAGTTATAGCACAGCCGAGACCAGAACCCTTAATCGTGGATGACCAGACAAGTGAATGCGAGTCTGAGGTCTCGCTAATGGATCTGCCCATTAGGGATACAGGAAAAAGATTACAGAAAAGGCATAATCCTTTTAATACGAGGGAGATTCAAATGGAATCGACTTCGGGTACTAAGAGCGTTACGTTAGTGACTCCTGAAGAAATTGAAAGATGGAGTCGAGAATTAGAAAAACAAACTCCTCAGACGAAACCTTTAGATATCTACAAACTGAGAGTAGAAATAGAAGAACTGATGGCAGGAAACGTAGGCTTAGATAGATTAAATACCTATTCTGAAGAAGAGCTGCTGTTTATAGCTAAGAGTCTTACCCGAAATGCCCGAGTGCTTCATGAGAAACTAACCGATACTGCAGCTAGTATGGGAATAGATATTTCAAAATCAAAACCCTTGCAAAAACCGTACAGAGTAGACTTCTCAGACAAAGATTTGGAGAACCTGAATGTGTCAGGAAAAAAGGCACAGGTCAAAGAATTATTGACAGTGTTGCAAAAATGGGGAGATGTAGAAAGATGGAAAGCCAGATGGACGAGGAAAAAAGATGAGGCTAGATCCAAACAAGCAACTCCTGAATTTGTTCTAAAGGAAACTGACAAACCAGAACAGTTGTACCCTATGCGCGAAGTGCCAGGTGGAAAATATGTGCATGTTCCCTGGTCCAGACAGGATATTGTGTCCTTTACCAATGACTTTCCAAAACTGAGAGAGAAACCTGTAGACTGGTACAGGCAGGTGGAAAGATTTGTAAAGGTGCAAAAATGCCTATGGAAAGACCTGGATGGGTTTTTCGACATAGTTGTTCCTGTGGATTTATGGACCGAATGCAAGGTTGCCATTGGTTGGCCTAGTGAGGAATACCCAAGGGATTCTATAACAGGAGTTCCTTCTAATGAGGTGATGAAAAAATACGAACAGGTAATGTTACACTTGAAGCAAAAAGTGCCTGCAAAGGAAACTGATTGGACCAAGATAGACAGAACCACGCAGGAAAGGGACGAAACTGTGCACTCCTTTTATGAGAGACTGTTATAAGTGTTTAAAACGTACAGTGGTATAGATAACATCGAGATGAAGGATATGACCCACTTCATTTACAGGTTTGTAAACGGTTTAAGACCCGAAATTTGTCAGTGGATCAAAGATAATAAAATATGTTGGCAGTCCAAGAAAATGGATGAGGTCCTACGGTATGCAAAGTACTGTGAGGACGAGATGGCAGATAAGAAAAAGGCACTCAAGGAGAAGGTCATGTGGGCACAAGTGAAGTTAGCAGAACAACAGGAAAAGCAATTGAATAAGATAAATAAAATTACCCAAAATCAAGGCTCTGGGGGTGGAGGGAAGCCCAAAGTAAAAATGAGCAGAGAAGAAGCTAAAAAGAAATTTCCCTGCCACCAGTGCGGAGAAATCGGGCACTGGAGAGACGAGTGTCCATATTTATAGAATGATAATGCCCAAACCCCTGATTTAACTCCACAGACGCAGAATGAGAAACCAAGAAAGACCCAGCATCAGGTAAAAGCAAGTCAATTGCCCCGTGCGCCAAGACTGAATTACAAGGGAAAATCACCGCAGGGTGACGACATCGAGATCTGGGGAGGCAATGATAATAGAAATGCAGCAACGTCGCAGTTTCTGTTAAATGATGCCTTTTTCTGTGACGAACAATACTGACGGGGCCTGAGAGGGGAGGACGAGGAGTGCGTGCTTGGCGCCTCCTTGCCGGTAGACCAGTCAGGGCCATACATTGAAGGAAAGGTTGATGGAAATGATGTCACCTTTCTATTGGACACTGGTGCTACCCGTTCTACTGTGAGAACAGCAGACGTTCCAAACCTACCCCTCTCGGGAGAAGCAATCCAAGTAGTGGGTGTGTCTAATCAATTGATTAGTACCCCAGTTACTGAGCCCATGGAGATAACAATAGGTAACTTCAAGGAAATGCATAGATTTGTAGTTTGTGATACCAGTCCAGTAAATTTACTGGGACGTGACTTGTTGTGCAAAATGAACTGTACCATCTTTTGCACACCAAAGGGCGTCGAAATTCAAACCCCTGATGAAGATGGCATATACCAATTAATGTTAATCAGACCAGCCTCAGAAATTAAACAAATGACTGTACAAGACTTACCCGAAGAACTCCAAAAGACAGTGAAACCAGCGGTATGGGAATTTACTGGAAAAGATGTAGGTCTAATGGTAAATGTAGACCCAATCAAAATAGCTATGACAGAAAATGCAGTTTATCCCAACACCAAACCTTACAAAATGAGTGCAGAAGTAAGAGCAGGAGTTGCCATTGAAATAAAAAGATTGCTAGAAGCGAACATCATACAAGAAGTGATGAGTAGCCCATGTAACTCACCCATAATTGGAATCAAGAAACCTAGTGGCAAGTACCGGGTAGTGCAGGACCTGAGAAAGGTAAACAAAATAGTAGTTCCTTGCTGTCCTATTGCCCCAACCCAGCAGTGATCCTGTATCAAATCCCTTTGGATGCCGAGTGGTTCACAGTGATTGACTTATGTCACGCATTCTTTTCGATCCCATTGCATCCAGACAGCAAATTTATTTTCTCATTTGCTTTCGACAGTCACGTGTACGTTTGGAATCGGGTCCCTCAAGGGTACACCGAAAGTCCCTCCATCTTTAATCAGATTCTAAAAAAGTGCCTTGAATCATTAGTAGTACCTGGAAATTCTGTCTTAGTGCAATATATCGACGACCTCTTGGTGGCGTCTAAAAGTCATAGAGATTGTGTGATTGACACCATTGCCTTACTGAATCACCTAGGTGAAAAAAGACATAAAGTATCCCCTGACAAATTGCAGTTCTGTACAAAGTCAGTGAAATATCTGGGGCACCAGATAGAAAAAGGCATTAGAAAAGTCACCTCAGAGAGAGTCAGGATAATTCAAAAGATGCAGTTGCCCCGTACTCAGAAGGAAGTCAGAATGTTCCTCGGAGTTGTAGGATATTGCAGGCAGTGGATTGTGGGATTTGCAGTCCTAGCAAAACCTTTGATAAAAATGACAAAGAAAGGAGCAAAGGACCCAGTGGAATGGAATGATGAAAGCTTGACAGCTTTTACTAAGTTGCGAGACTGTCTGTGTACAGCCCCTGCTTTAGGGATGCCTGACTATTCCAAAGAATTTGCACTGTTCTGTGACACACGAGACAATTGTGCACTGTCAGTCTTAACTCAGGAGCATGGGCTGACTAGACGTCCGGTGGCATATTTTTCTGCCACTCTGGATCCAGTGGCTGCTGGATTACCAGGATGTCTGAAAGCAGTAGCTGCACCTTGCACGAGTTTAGAACAAAGTGAATCCATTGTCATGGGACATCCTGTAACTGTATATGTTCCACATGCAGTTGTAATTTTACTGACCAGAACTAAAACGCAGTACCTCACCCCTAGTCGGCTTACTAAATACGAGAGGATTCTCGTGGGTGCTGCAAATGTAGTCATCACTCGGTGTAATATCCTGAACCCAGCCACCCTGCTCCCTGACACCATGATCATGGAAGCCGAGGGAGAGGACGAGCATGACTGCATTGACCTGACAGAATTCAGTACCAAACCCCGCCCAGACATTAAAGACACACCTTTGTCTGTGGAAGACTTGGAGTTATTTGTGGATGGCTCATGTATGAGACACGAACTTGTAGGCCTAAGCGCTGCTTATGCTGTAGTCACTTTAAACAGCATTAAAGAAGCATCCTGTTTATTTGGAGTAAAGTCTGCACAAGTAGCCAAATTAATTGCATTGATAAGAGCCTGTAAAATTGGGAAAAACCAAAGAATAACAGTGTATACTGACAGTCAGTACTGTTATGGGGTTGTGCATGACTTCGGCCAATTATGGCTACAAAGAGAATTTCTGACTTCATCAGGTACTCCCATTCGAAATGGAAGGGTTGTACAAGATTTACTGGAGGTAATCCAATTACCAAAAGAATTGGCAGTGGTCAAATGTGTTGCTCATAAAAAGGGCCTTGACGCTGTATCTTTGGGGAATAATTTTGCTGATGAAGTGGCAAGACAGTGCGCTAGGGAACGCATGTCTGTAAATATTAAACTGGGAGGAACCGGAAACAGCTGCCAACTTATGATGTTTGAAGAAGTGCCTACCTGGGATGAGGTGAGAGATTGGCAGCATGCTGTGCCATCGGAAGAGAATGAAAAGTGGAGGAAACTTGGTTGTCGACCAAGGAGTGAGGATGGTGTCATTGTTAGCCCAAATGGTATGCCTGTGTTGCCTAGACATCTGCTTGCTTCAATGGCCAGATTGATACATGGAGATTCACACATGGGTAGGGATGCCATGGTCCTGGTTTTCCAACAAACATGGTTTAATCCAAAGTTCAGGAAAGTAGCAGAGTCACTCTGCCAGAGGTGCTTATCATGTCAACAATTCAACGCTGGGAAAAGAACAGTAGTTGAATTGGGCAAGAATGGGAAATCAGGGGTCCCTTTGTGAGAATACAAATTGACTTCATCACCATGCCTCGTTGTGAGGGAAAAAGATATGTCCTTGTCATTGTCTGCCTATTTTCCAAATGGGTGGAAGCCTACCCTGCCAAACAAAGTAACGCCCTAACAGTAGCCAAATTGTTACTACGAGAATTGATACCTAGGTTCGGGGTTCCAGTCACTATTGAATCAGATAGAGGCAAACATTTTCAGAATGAGGTAATCGATCAGCTCTGTAAAGCATTCAAGATCACACAAAAGCTGCACTGTGCATATCGTCCAGAGGCTTCTAGAGTAGTAGAGCAAATAAATGGCACTATAAAATTAAGGTTAGCAAAGATGTGTGACTCTACTGGCTTGAACTGGATAAATGCCTTGCCTCTTGTTCTGATGGGACTCAGAAGTATTCCAGACCGAAAAACAGGCCTGAGCCCCCACGAAATCCTGATGGGAAGAGTGATGAGACAAGCGTGGGTACCAGGATACAAACTGTTCAACATTACTGATGATTTGGTACTTGAGTACTGCAAGCAACTAGGTGACCAAGTGCGTTCTATCTCTCGCCAGATTGGGGAAGACGCCGTCGCCAATCCAACAACTCCAGTCCACAAATTGGTTCCTGGTGACTGGGTTAGAATCAAGAAACATACTCGTTCAAGTTGCCTTGCACCGAGGTGGGGAGAAAAACGCCAAATAATACTGGTGACCACGACAGCAGTGAAGTGTGCAGGAGTTCCCAAGTGGATCCAGCCATACAAAGAAGGTAATTCCAGACAAGGAACCTGGAGCTGAAGGTTGTCCAGCTGAGGGGTCTGCAGACGTTGGTCCTGAAGTAGCTGATGACGAACAGCTGAGCACCAGCCAAGAGGATTGGATACCCATAATCGACTCAACTGAAGACCCAATCAGAACAAGAGAGCGAACCTACGAAGATAGAGAGTGGGATAGAGAGGAAGAGACAGGCACAGGCGAAGACCCTCAGATAATTGAGATTCACGTCAAATCTGAGGAAGAAGAGGAAGGTAAGACAGGGACAGAGCAAGTAATTGACACACCTCCACAAACTCCTGAAGTCGAAAAGGGACAGTCTAGATCTAGTGGAAAAGTTCGAGCAGAAGAAAATCAAGAGATCGAAGTGCTTGAACAGGATCAGATAGAAATAGAAGAACGTGTTTAGGACACAGAAACAGAAACATTCAAAAGCCAGAACCAACATTCACCTGAACTAGGCCAGCTTAATAACCAGGCAGAAGAAATAGATACAAGACCTGGGACTAGTCAGATAGGAAGGGAAGAAACAGAAGTAGAAGTGCCACACACTAACGAAAATAAAAGAGCTTTAGAAGAGAGCCAAACCACAGTACCAGCTAAAAGACCAAAGAAAAAGAAACATATCGAACCAAGGTACATCAAGAGGTTGAGACTGAGAATAAAAACAGTAGAAGAGAAACTTACAGAAAGGAGGAAAAGTCCTCGAATAGCAGAACAAGCTGGAGAAAGCTCCAAAAGAAGAAGTGATCGAATAAAAAGACTGAACGAAAAATACCAGGATCCTGAATGGACTTATCTGATATTGGAGGAGTTTGAGGATCTTGATATAACTGACGAAAGTGACGGAGAACCGATTGCTGATCAGTCTGCAGAGGAAGAAGATGAACTCACCTGAAGTTGCCCAGTGTAAGCTACCTGGGTAAAGTTACAAAGAGGGGTTGAAAACTTCTTCTGAGCAAATGTCTGATTCAAACGTGAATGGTAGGCCTAGACGCAGTTGTTGTAAAACATGCTGCCAAGTATGTTTATGTAGCGTAGCTATAGTACTGATCCTTTGGATAGGACTAACTGTAACCCTTCCTTCCCTGATGAGTAAAATCCCAAGTTTGTACCCGAATAATAACTTACCTGACGACACTGTAGAAACACATACTAAGAATGCACCACGAAGAGTAGACACCTTGGACACACCTCTGAGCCTGAAATGAAGACAGTTAACTCTAGAAGCACCAGATGAGGATGAATTACACTTCAATAAGATTAAGAACAAGACGCATTTAAACGTTTTCGCGAACCTATTATTGCATTATGTAGAGACCATGGAAATAGACGACTGTTATGTCTGCATGAAGCTACCTACTTCTGTAGCTGAAGGCGTGACCTATCATCACTTGCCCTTAACCTATGGAATTTCCTGTAGCATACTGACTAGCTTATTTTACAAAAAAGGACCTTTACAGTATTCCTATTCCAACTATGATATGACGTTTTCAAGACTTCCTGTTAGGAGAGACCTAAATCCTGTAAAAACAACTAGAAACATAGTTAAATCTATGGGTGATTAATTTCTAACTGTAGGAAAAATTAATATAGATGATGCACATAAAAATAACCTGACCTGTTCTTTACATGAAAAGGAAAAAGAATTCCTGGACATGGTAGAGAAAAGAAGGGAGAGTTTTCAAAAGAAAGCCAAAGATAAGAACCATAAAGTTCCTAAATGGGCTGAAAATATAGAAAGTACCTCAAATGGTGGAGCAACTGCTGCTATGCTCCTGGACTTTGAAAAGAAGGGAAAACTCTGTCTTAAAAGGGAAATGACTAGTTATTATAACAATGTTTTCATCGGTTCCAGTGAATGTGAACATACTTATAAGGTAATTGGGGGTTGGGGTTTCAAAGATGGGACAGAGCCTGTGTTTCCTGGAATTTATTTTATTTGTGGGAACAAGGCTTACTTCAAATTGCCCGACCATTGGTACGGGAGTTGTTACTTTGGTATTGTCTTCCCAAAGATATACCATGTGGGAAAAATCACTGGAAGCAATGAAGAAACTAACCCATTAGTGCGCAATAGAAGAGAAACTGCTGGAGAGATTGTAGGAGATATTTTTAGCGCAATAATACCTGCAGTGGGAGTGGTTCTGAACTCGAACAAACTTTGCAAATTGTCTACAGTAGTAGATCGGTTATCTACCGACACTGCTGGGGTTTCCTGATGGTCAATACCGAAATGGTTGCGATCAGATCAATGGTTTTACAGAACAGACTTGCGCTCGACACCTTATTAGCAAAAGAGGGCGGAGTCTGCAGAATGTTGAAAACGCAACATTGTTGCAGTTACATACCTGACAAAAGTGTAGGCATTTAAAGGTATGTGAGGAACATTACAAATTTGGAAAAAGAACGTAAACCACTGGAGGTTGACAGTGCCTGGAAAAGACTCACTGATGGTCTCTCTGCTGTAGGTCATTGGTTGGCCCAATTAGGTAGAGGTTTGTTGTTTAAAGTACTGATGCCAATTGCCATAATAGGTTTCATCCTATTCCTCATATTTGTCTGTTACAAATGTCGTAAGCACACCAAAAGATACACTGTAAATAAGAGAGGTGTGAAACGAAGTGTGGATGAACTTGAATTGGAAGAACTGAATAATCAAATTTACAAAAGGGTGAAAAATTCTCACCCTAACAAAGATGTGAAAGAGAAACGGAATTGAATGCTGGAAGAAATAGAGATGAATAAAGTGTGAAAGAAAGTTGGCATCTGGTTCCATATAGTTTGTGATGATAGTAAATATCATGAAAGAGGGGATTGATGAAGCAAGATTTCGCATATTACGCGACTTGCTTGGATTCATGAACCTCGCATAATATTTAATCCTATTAATCAACCTGTATGTCTTACTAAATTCCCTTTTACTTTACACTTGGGGTGTCCCAGCGACGCTTGCCTATGTGTTTTACTAACTTCGTAACCCTTGTCCATAATATTTATTTATTTATTTATTTAATTTGTATAGCGCGTTATAACCACCGGGGTCTCTAAGCGAGCACTCTGTCCGAAATATACCATAGACTCTGAAAGGTTTTACTGAACCTTAAGTGCTGGCGAAGCACTTTGCGGGGATTTTCGCTAACCCAATCGGGATTCTGACTGATAACTGCAGAGAGGGTGGAGCGCAGGCGTTGCTTCCAAACTGCGGGTGCTGGTCGTGCCTTGGTGGTCCTGTCCTGATCCTAAATCTGGGTTTCCTGTCCTTTCCTGGGGTGTCCATTCTGCACCTGCTGTCCCATTGATGACTGCTATTCCTTGGGGTATTCCCTGTCCTTGACTGATCCGTGGCCAGGGTTGGTCTTCACACCATTCTAGGTAATTATAAGGGCTGAAAACTCTACACTGCACCTTTCTAATTTTCTGTCTTTGCTTAAATAAAGACATACCTTGCGCATTATTGAATTTTCAATACTTTTGCATAGCTACTGAATGAAAGCTCATACGTTACCTCTATTTTCTTAGCGTGTTCCTATGTTACCCTTCCTTTTAGTACATTCGGTTACTGACATTATAGATGTGGTTTATAATTTTCCCCTGAAACTGATTGAAGTAAGGTTGCTTTAACTATAGCGTGTTCCCTTTTTCCCCCTACCTCTAGATGTAAAGGATTTCCAACTCTCACCCAGCTTGTTATAAGTACTTTTAGTATGTGCCCTATGTTTATCCCAAATTTATAGATGTTTCTTTCTAAAGTCGTCTTCCTGAAAATTGCTTAGCATATTTCTCTGAATTTCATTTCATTTAGACTCATAAATGGTAGCCCTAGTATACATTCTTTACGGTTATGTGAATTTCGTTATCTTAATCATTGATTGCCTATTAACTGTGAATCTGATGCTATCTGAATTAGAAAACTAGATAAAGCTTTTTAAAACTTCTCAGTAGTCTGTGGTCATTTGATGAATACAAAGGAAATAAAATTGGTATTGTATTTTGCCTGCCTTTCTTTCACAGCTAGCTCCCTGATCCATTGTGGTCATAGGTACCCGTAACAGTGGATTGGTAAGTCGGGTACACTAGAAATAAATAGGAAGGAATCAGGGTTACTGGTAGTAGAAAGTAAGGTCACCTGATTAACGTATATGGTGAATTGGAAATGTTCATGGGCCTAGTACGTATATGATGAAATTGTTGGTCGGGTGACCTGCGATCTCTAGCAGTAATTTTCTGGTAGCAGAGGTATGGTTAGGGACTAGTTAAAGTTATTTTTATATATATTTTAAATATATATATAAATATTTTACCTATGTTATTGGGGGACTAAATAGAGGTACTACCGGTGTGAGCTATTTATGCGGTCTTGGTGGACTACCAGTAGCTCGCGATCGACCGGTTGGAGAACCTACACATTGAAAATCTTTCACGGTAACATTAGGGTTATTGAAATCATGGGATGAAAAACCAGGACTTGCATCTCCAGTGTGACATTAATGGTACTCGCCTGCTTTTTATTTACAGCAAAGTTTTCGCTGCCAGTAGCTTCCGAAGGGGGGATGCGAAACCTACCAGCAGTAGCAATATTACTGATTAATTTTATTTTTTTAACAGGAAACCTCATAATAGTTTGAAAATTGCTGCAGGTTATGACAATGACATTATTGATTTGTTTTCTGGGATTTTTTTTGTTTTCAGCACAAAAGTGTGGAACGGCCTTCGCTTTGCCTTAGCAGTCCACCTATCTAGAGACCAACAGCCGTTCAATCATGCTATCAAATAAATATAATCCAAACTTTAGGATTGCACTTTATATTGCAAGATAACTGTAATATACAGTTTTGTGTGATATTTGGGAAACACTCCTGTCTCATATTAAATCTGTTTTTTCTCAGTGATGATCTTAAGTCACCTGAGAGGCTAAGCGGAGATGTGAAGATGAGCGACTGGGCACATGTGCAGCGAACCACTGATAAGTGTTTCTTGCAAAATAGTTTAATTATAATCTTATTCTTACTGCAGATTAATGCAAATCCAACACTTCCATTAAAACTGACCTCTATCAGTTTTATGTTGATCATTAACTTGGAAGATATCACACAAGAGACTTGTCATATTAAGGAGAAGTGAAATCACTTATATCAATTAAATGTATTATATCTACAGTAATATCCTTACAGATTACTGAAATTCATTTGCTATGCTAATGTGGAAATATAAATCAAAGATGAAAAAGTATTTTTAACAAATTAAATTACCACAATTTGACTTGTAGCATTTTTACTGAATTTGCACACTCTGTTCATATTTTACTTTTTAAATGATGAAGACTAAGATATTTTTAGACAAAAAGAAGTACAAATTAATGGTATTTCAATACTTTCTGTTGCATAGACACCTATTAGGGCTAGGACTGAAGTAACTTAAATGTGACTACTTAACGCAATTAATCCGATTATTCATTCCCAGTCAATTTCTCTTTCATTAAAATAATGCAAAAAACACTATCTCATTAGCTACTGAGCCTCTCCTGATGCAAACTAAGTGGGCCGAACTCACATAATGAAAGGCACGTTCAGAAAAGCAGGCACGCCTGAAAGTACGAATACAACTGTGTGCTTTGCTGAGCATATACTATTTTGCAAAAATTAGGCGTAGATTTACAACAAAGTGAAGCTGTTGCATCTATGAAAAACATGAGCACTGTATCTGTACTCCTGAAACTACGAATATAATACCATTACATGTAACACTGTTTTGGCAGATTGTGAGTCCAACAACATAGTAAAGGAAAATATTACACCTCCAATGTTTAAATCTCAGAAGGAGGCATTAGGAAACCAGCCACATCTGACCATGTTCAAACACACGTGCATACCAGGCAGCATTAACAATATGCATTATCTTCCACCTTTCTTGGGTGATAAAATGTGGTTGTTAACATGGGAGAGCAGCAGGATTTCCATTTAAGCTGGGAATCTCTGTCACATTCCTCAGAAACTTCAGAGCTGTGTATTTTGCGTCAGGTCTTAGAGAAAATGAAGTCAGTCATCCGGAAAAATCACCGGTGAACTCTTTGACACGTTTTTCAGTATTGATTGTGTATGCTGGAATAATGAGAATTTCACCAGTATAAACTTAGCCTCCCTAATCCCTTATGTAAATGTCTCAGACAGTCCCTGATTTCTTTTAGGATTTGGAGTGACACTCCAAGGGATATGCTGGTAGGATGGGGTCTTTGCCAGCCTGTTTGTTTGGACTGCATTGTGACCAAAGCTAGACACTGTCATAGCAAGGAGTGATATAACTGAACTCACAGTCATGCATGGGCTACTGGCCCCCAAATAGCAGTACATTCTCTGTAATAAGTGCTGTATGACTCAAATGTCAGGGAAAACACTGATTATATTCAATATTAGAGTTCATAATTCACATATTGAATAGACCGTGGAGAACTCCACCGTGGACATCCTTCCAACAAAGCACTCTCCCAAACACCCAGGTCCCAAGGGTACCCAAACGTGTAGCACTGAGTATGTCACGACTCCATATAACTGTGAATTTTAACAGCACCCACAAAATTGGTACAGTTGTGTGTGTGACAACCAGTGTAAAAGCAGAGAAGGGTACAACATTTTGTGTTTATGGGTGTAGTGCCATATATGTTGGAGATAGCAGGACACCTCTGGTCCATGACGGACTCCGTAATTTAGTGACATAAGTGATAGGATGTAGTTAAGACAATTCATGATGTAGTAAGGCATATAATGGTTAAACGCTGATGATTAAAGATGTGTAATACTGAGCTCTGTGTCTGGCATGATTATTTTGCATGCTCCCGTGCTGCAGAGGACACAACAACTGGCGATGAGATAGGGGATAAACCCCGCAACCTGAAGAACCGAGGGTGCTCTCCCAGGGAGTTTGCTATGGTTCAGAAAACTGCTTGTGCATGCCAAGTGTGCAAGAAAATTGATGGTAAAAATCAACAGTTGCAGGATGTGCCGTCAAAGTGCAATTCCAGCCAGTGCAAGGCTTCAGAAGAAGGAGAAGGCCTTACAAAGAAACTCAGTCTTTCTCGCTCTGAAATCTGCTGACAAGGCTGAGGTATGGTGTCTCAACCTAACACGGACCGATCTTTCACACAATACGAGACCCCTTAAGGCAGCATTAACAAAGTACAGAAAGTGCAACGAGCCGTAACAGCCAGGTGCAAGAAAACGCTGTAAGTAGAAGCAGATAATTGGAGTGAAACATGAGGGGTGGTGATAACCAGAGACAGAGAATAGCATTATTCTTACTAGAACTGGAGTGAAGGGAGCCATTTAAATTCAGTACCAGGCACTGCAACCCATCGCAGAAGCAGAGGGGTTGTGCTTACGAGGCTGATGGATCCTATTGGACTGACTGATAGGCCATGAGCGGTGGTTGGAATAGTGATATTTTTCTTTCCCAATGGCTGCTGAAAAGAGCAACAAATATGGCGCTGCCCACTTCTTGACACTACAATCTCCTTTCAATACTATAAACAAAATATTGGTGACGAATGGACTGCCTTGATCGAAACATTTGATTATTTCATTGATGCGCTGGAAGAAGCAAATGATAAAGAGATCAGTCAATATTTAAAGAATTTGGCAGGTGAAGAAGTAAAAGAAGTGATAAAGAAAATACCACGTGGCTATGAAGTGACGTACCATCAAATCCAAGAGCCGGTAAACACCAAGTTCAATCCAATGCCAAATGTCGATTATGAAAGGTACATTTTCAACCAAGAAAGGCAGAAAGCTGGTGAAACAATGGATGAGTTTGAGGAAAGACTTGATTCGCTCATCAAGCATTGTAAGTTCAATGAGTTCAATTTTGAAGAGGTCATGCGTCTCAGAGTAATAAATAGTTGTCTTTCCGATTCCTTCAGACGACGAATGCTGAAAGAGACACTCAGCTTGGAGGAAGAACTCATGCATGCTAGAGCAGAAGAATAGGCTGACAGACAAGCCACTAACATGGAAGCCAGAACTGCCCAAAATGAATCAACAGTGAGTGTGAAAAGTAAGCGAAACCCAAGGTAGAAGGCCACAAAATAATGTCTCCAAAGAAAAAGAAATTGTGTTTTTGATGTGGATTTTCCTTTCCACATGAAGGCAAATGTCCCACCGTTGGATAGATATGCAAAGGTTACAAAAAAGAGAACGATTTTGAAATGACTGCAAAACAATGAAAAGATCTAGTGAGTCAAGAGGAGAAAACAAAGTGGATGTCACAAGGTTCCAGACACGTTCCATCAACATCCACAAGGCCAAGCTGCAACATCACTTGAGGCAAATAGAAACTGAACAACATTGATTTTCTTCAAATTCCTGATCTAAAAGTTTGTCACTGTAATTGTCAAGTGACAGTGAGGAAAATGGGGATGTATGACGTTACAAAGCATACTTTTACAACGCATGCCTTTACAACACGGTTTTTACAACGAAAACCTTTACAACGCATAGCGCTTTGGGGTGCTGGATAGTGAATAGTTTAATTTGCTATTCCAACTCCAGTCCCCGTGGACACTAGGGAAGGTGTTGGATAGTAAATTAAACTTATTCCCTATCCTAGAGCGCCCCCCAGCGCAATGCGTTGTAATGGTTTGCATTGTAAAAGTTGCGTCGTAAAGGCACTGCGTGGTAAAAGTTGCGTTGTAAAGGATGTTTCCTGGAAAATGGGTGTGCAATATCAATGTCGGCCACTGGACAATGTGCACATGTCCGATTGGCTTTTTGCAAGGAAGAATGTCGGTCGAAGCGAGATTGACAAGTGAAAGCATGGCATTTATTTGGACACTGGAGCATCGATAAACACCATGTCAGTGGAAAAGTACAATCAACTGTCTCCAATGCCCCATTTAACCCTGTCAAAAACCATAGTGCATATGTGGGCTTCTTGGACACCACTGCAAAGTTACAGTTCATTTGTAGCAAATGTGAAGCTTAAAAAGATGGACGTACAAGCACCAATTCATGTCCTGCAAGGCATTCCATTGAGTATGTGTTTAATCAGTTTTAGTACTGCTGACATGGGGCTGATTTCTGTAACTACAACTTCAATGCCTATCACAAGCTAGTGAGTCAATTTCCATCCTTGTTTCATGGACTAGAAAAAAATTAAGACCATGAAAGTGCGACTTCACATTAATGAGGACATCTGTCCTGTTGCTCAACTGCATCGTCGAATAAGCTTGAGACACCATTAAAGCATGACCTCATTGAGCGATCCACTGGTCCGACGCCATGGGTGTCCCCCCTAGTGGTAGTGCCGAAAAAGGATAGGGGAAAAGCTGTGCACATCTGCATTGATATGCACCAAGTTAACAAGGTGATTGAAAGAGAACGACATCTAGGACCGCACATTGCTGACATGATCACACAGTTGAATGGAGAAAAAGTCTTTTCCCGTCTTGATTCGATCAAAAGGTATCACCAATTCGGACTGGAAGGAAATTACAGGTACATTACTACCTTTTTGACTCATGTTGGTTTATTTAGATATAAAAGACTAAGTTTCAGAGTGTCATCAGCTGCAGAATTGTTTCAGGATGTCATTTGTTCTGGATTTGTCACCTAATAGAGCCAGTCACAAATGCTTTCAATCACAGTGACGACATACTAGTTTTCGGAACCACCAGAAAGGAACATGATAAAGCTCTTGCACAAGTGTGTCATATGCTTGCTGATGCAGTTCTCACCCTAAATGCAGAAAAGTGTGAGTTTAAAAAAACAAAACTCAGATTCTTTCGGCATATCTTTTCTGATGGGGGAATGACTCCAGATCCAAATAAAGTAGTAGCCTTGCCTTCCAATTCTCCCCCACAAGATGTAACTATGCTGCAATCCTTCCTTGGCCAGTTACTGTTCAAGGTATATATGTGAGTTTGCCACTGTAAGTGCCCCATTGAGAGACTTAACAAAACAAAATGTTCCATTTCAATGGTCACAAGAATGTGAACAAAGCTTCAAGAAAATCAAACATGCGATTCAGAATGTCACTGAAATGGCATTCTTTGATCTGAAAGTACAAATGGAGATTGTTGTTGATGCCATCCCAGTCGGGTAGATGCCACACTCACCAAGCACAATGGACATCCAATCGCACCAAGACATATTGTGGCTCATTCTAGCCGGTGTTGTTCGCGGATGGAATGTGCCTATTCACAGCCTGAAAAAGAAAGCCTTCACTGTTGTGTGGGCTTGTGAGTATTTTCATGTGTTCCTGTATGGAAAGCATTTCACCGTTGTCACTGACATCAAGCATTACTCACCATTTTACGCAATCCTAAAGCCAAGATTCCTCCTCGCCTTGAGAGGTGGGGCTTGAGACTGGAGGAGTATGTTTATACAATTATGCATCATCCAAGAAAAGGCATAAACCCTGCTGATTACTTCTCCAATGTGCCAATACTGTGTCAAGGTACTCCTTCTAAAGTGACTGATGCTTAAGTTAACTTTATTGAGAAGTCCCGTACCCTTGTTGCCATATCAGTGGAACACACGATTGCTACCACGAGCACTGTAAGATATTTGCTAATACTGAAACACATTATTACACATCAATCCTGAAGAAAATATAGTCGACCGCTTCATGATGACATTGAATACCAGAAATTCAAAAATGTGAAGGAAGAGCTTTCAGTTACCCAAGAAGGCATTACATTACAAAGTTTAAGAATTGTCATACCTGAGAGTCTGAGACCATAAGTAATGGAACTGGCACACAAGGGACATCATGGAGTTTTTCCTAACAAATTAGCTCTAAGGGACCCGGTGTGGTTCCCTTGCCTTGGTTCAAGAGTTCAAAAGGAATTAAGGGCGTGTCATTTGTGCAACTGCTTGTCATCCAAAACAACCCAACATCCATCGAGCATGTCTGATTTCCCAAAGCATGCATGGGAGAAGATTGCAATTGACTTCTTTAGACTCATTGGCAATGGACATCATCTTCAAGTAGTTGTTGAGAAATACTCCTGCTTTCCCCCTGTGGAAGATCTGTCGTCAACTACTCATGACATATTAGACAATAGTTTTGCAACATGGGGTGTTCCTTTGATTTTGAAAATGACCTACCTTTCAATAGTTGAGAATTTCAAGATTTTCTCACTCATCTAAATGTCAAGTATCAGTACAGCACACCTCTCTGGCCACAGGTGAATGGTGTCGTTGTGCGATTTATGAGCTCCCTCGAGAAGACTGTTCAGCACGCTACACTGGAGAGGCTTGAACTCAAATCAATTCTTCAGTCTACTCTTCATGTCTACTGGTCAACTCCCCATTCTTCCACCGGTGAGAGCCCTGCCACCTTAATGTTTGGGAGAGCCATGGGAACATAAATGCAGCAATGGACCACCGAAAGATCTATTGACATTGATAAACTTTGCAAAATCTCACTCATCTCATAAAGGCAAAATGAAAATGTATGTGGATAGACTCCACTGTGCTCAGAGCATTGTGTTCAAAAGAGTAGACAAGGTCATTGTCAGGCAGGAACCTAACTGCTCGGCTGATGCTCCTTTTGATGTTGAACCACTTAGGGTTGTGACTAGTAAAGGACACATGGTGATTGCTTTTCATCCTGGAAAGTCCATCACAAGAGATTCTTCTTATTTTAAACATCTACCTTGGGGTACATTAACACTAGATGTTTAGAGTGAGAACCTTCCATCTGGGAGTCAGGAGAATGCCAAGATTGCACATGTGTCTGTGTCACCTATGCCTGCCATGGATGCCTTGATTTGAGCACCTCAACATCTTTCTATTTGTTATTTAACAAGGGGGAGATGTAGTGTTCTGTGTGTTGGAGATAGCAGGACCCCACTGGTCCCTGAGAGACACCATAGATTAGGCATGTAAGGGATGTGGCATGGTTAAAAAAATTCATGACCTAGTATGGCATTAACAAAGACGTGTAATACCAAGCTCCATGTGTGGTCGGATTATTTTGCATGATCCAGGGCTCGGGGAGAACGTGGCAAAGGGGTTCCCTCTTTTCCAACACATCACAAGGAGCCCCACCATGGCTTAATGTATGCTTAATGTATGTGTCAGCTAACATTTATCTGCTTTCCAGCTTTGTTCACAAGTCCAAACAATATGGGAGATAGATGGGAACACTGGGCCCTCAACTGTCACTAACATTTATAGGGTACATCTCACAAAATACTACTGTGGCATAATAGCGAGCCAAACTGCTGCTCTCCATTGGCAAGCCACCTTTGGCCCAACCATGTGCATTAAGCCATTGTATTGTAGTCGGTTTTCAACACAGCACCCTTGCACATTTACTGGCTCATAGGCTCTCCCACTTCCCAGCCTGTCATTTCTCCAGACTACCGAGGAACTGATTCCAAGGCCCAGGGAAGGTCATATGTGATCAGCTTCGGTCTACTCTCAGCAACAGACACATTCTCATTCCCTACTATACCATCAGCTCCCAGTCACTCCCTGGTGATGTGGCCAGACCCTACTTAAACACCACAGCCAGTCTGGTTGATTTGTCAATGTGAGTTCCAGTCTTATTTTCTTGTCTGACAGTAAGTTGCACAAAAGGCATCCGTACTTTATCTTCCGATGTCCGCTGTGTTTACCATCCCAAACAGCAAGAAGACTGAAGTGAATACCTGCAGGGCCACAGATATCAGGGATGATAGCTCTTTTGCCAGACCCTTATTCAGCTCCAGACATCCTCTTCACTCCACTGGTATAGCTCCTCCACTTCTGCCAGGGACTTGAACTACTTCGCAGTCATCATAACGGAACAGGCTTCCATTTTAAATGCTGCACAGCCTTTACATATTAGGAGGATAACATAGTGTGCAAGATCTCCCTGCAGTCAATATCAACCCTCAGCGTTCCATGGTGGCATCAACTGAAGACCCATCACTTCAGGGTTGAGAAATTTCATTCAGGCACCTCACACACCATATTAAGTGATCATAGTGGCTTGGCAAGACAAATGAGCCTCAAATTAGGCAGCCACCATGATTGATCTCTAGCTAACATCCCTATCAGCCACTCATAAAATAGGATAATTGTGTCAGAAATGCATCTGTTCCCATGAAAGAGAGCCAGGCTCTGGATTATAATCCACCAACCTCCCCTTTAGGACTTCCCATGAGGAGGGAAGATAACCTAATCTCCTGGATCAGTGAGGAAATAGGGAAAGTGGGGCATAGGTTTGAGGGCTGAGGGCAGACAAGAGAGAAGCACACCACGCCAGTAAAGGCCTGCCATGAGAGTTTCTCTGCATTGCCAAATCACAGCAAACACTTGGCTTCCAACAAGTGAGAGCATTTCTCTGCTCTCACTTGCTGGAAGCGGAGCGTTCATCTGTTTCCCTGCCTGCTCTCAAGCGAGCAGCGAAATGGATGAAAGGATTGCTTTTATACACAGTGGACTGCATGTTTAGCAGCTCTCTGTGTGTGAAAGCAATGCTGGCTCCTGCAGGAGGGAGGGAACTACCAGGAACTGCGGGGGCCTTGAGGTTTTCCCCGGTGGGCCCGTAGCATACTAGGAGCCCTAGGGGCACCCAGGACAAATGGCCAGGCCCTGGTGGATGGGGTCCCCGGGGCCAAAATCAGCCCAGGGAGGGGTGCTGTGTGGCCACCTCCCCATTTGTTACTGGCCAGAACCCGGGAAAGAAGTAACTGGGACAAAAATTGGACCCAGGTGGGCCTCTAAAAAAATGATTAAATTAAAAAACAGGGCCTGAATGATGGGGACCCCGGAGTCAAAATCGACCCAGGGGGGCCATGAGGACCCCTTCCTCCATTTGTTAATGGCCAGGCCCTGGGCCATGTGGACCCCTCCATCATTTGCATTTGTCTGGCTCCGGGTATGGGGTCCCCAGGGCCTAAATCAGCCAAGGGAGGAAGGCAGCCACTCCCAGACACATACAGTCCACCTTCCCCATTTGGCCATATGCACACACTCACAGGCCCTCTCAAAGACTCATGCAGCCACTCTCAGAACCATTCAGAGTGACACTTATACACCCACTCACAAACCCACTCAGACACTCATGTAACCGTGGGCTCCACCGGCGGAGTAAGCGGAGTTGTGCCTACTCTGCGTTACTTGGAGAACGCGAAGTAGGCACAACTCAGCACACTCCGTGGCAGAGCGGAGTTGCCCAGCCCCACCTCCACCTCCCCCCTAGGAAGACTCACATTAAATATACTCTACAGGTTACAAAAATCAACATGTACCTTAACTGCGGCATCCCCGGGCTACCGTCCTCTTTTTCCCTGGTTTCACGATGATCTGCTCATGCGGGCAAGCCAGCGAGAAATGCGCGTGTGCGCTCATGCGCAGATCGTCATAAAAGCGAAAGAAGAGGAGAACGGCAGCACAGGGATGCTGCAGTTAAGGTAAGTGTTGATTTTTTTAACCTTTAAAGTATATTTAATGTAATTCTTCCTGGGGGGGGGGGGCGGAGGCAGGCGGCAGAGCAGACTTTCCACGGAGTTGGTCCCCAACTATGTGGACCTCCGCGTAGTGCCGCTCCACCCAGGCTTACACTTATGCAGGCACTCACAAACCTACACAGACACTCATTGCACCCCATCACAGACCCACTGTAACAGTGATGCACCCACTCACACACATTAGCACTAAGATAGACTTCAGTTATCTGCCTGCTCTGTAAATTGTTGAGTCAATCAACTGTTTACTCTTTTTTTTATGTGTAACTTACCTCAATTATGCAATGATCTCCCTTCTATGGTACCTCCCTGTAGGCAAAGAGCAGGAATGGTAAGAGGATGTTCCAATTCTACCTCATGGGCTCAGGCAGGCCCATAATCATGTCCTTGAGGGTCTTGGAAAATCTTTCCACAAGCCCATTTATCTGCAGGTGATAGGGGGTGAAGAATTTGTAGGTTACCCCACATTGATCCCATTTGGACTTCATATACGCTGAAATGATGTTGGTGCACTTGTCCGACAAAACTGCTTTAGGGAACCCTACTCGGGTAAAACTACCCATTAAGGCCATAGGCACTGCAGGTGTAGTTACAGACCTCAGAGGGATGGCCTCTGTGTGTCTAGTGGCATGGTCCATCGAACCCAATATAAACCTGTTGCCCAAGGCATGATTAGGGTTCAGTGGAGCAACAATGTTGATGCCCACTCTTTCAAAGGGTATCTATGACAGGAAAGGGAACCAAGGGAGCATGTTCCTGCTTTCCTACTCACAGGTGGGACATTACCTGCAGAATGTATCTGACGCTGTCTTCATCCGGGGTCAATAGACATGGGTGACAAGCCTTGCAAAGGTCTTGTCCTGCCCCAGATTTCCTGCCAGGAGTATATTGTGAGCCAGTCCCAGTAGGAAAGCCCTGTAGCACTGGGGACCACCAACACACAGGTTGCCATGGGTGCAGGAGCCTTAGGCTCACTAATGAGAGGTCATTCTCCTAATAGATGAGGTGATCTCCAGAGGTGACAACAGCTGCCTAGGCCTCAGCTTGCTGCCTCAAGCTCTCAAGCATTCTAAAGTTGGACATTTGTTCTGCACCTTGCAGAATTCCCCCTTTGTGGGCCCATCCTCAACTTGTCATCAAGCAAGCACAAGCATGTCTCCCAGAAAGGCTCCAGGGCAGTCTCCTCAGGCACCTCTTCAACCGCGTCATCCTGGCTCCTGTGTTCTTAAGAACTTCCACCCTCTGCCCACTGATGATGACCCACCTCCTGTACTTGAAATTATTTGTCAGAATGTGGCCTTTAGGCACCATCTCCTTATCCCCCAGAAACACTAAGGTAACCTCTGTTCTCTCTCAAGTTCTATCTGGGACCACCTCCTCCCCAAGTGCTACATCGGCCAACTCCTGTGTCTGCCCACCAGTGGGGGGCTGTGCCCTCTTGAGGCATTTCGTGTAGGCCCTGAGGGCCCATGCCTGTATCACTCAGTACACCGGGGGACAAACCTCCCTTTCTGCTTGTGAGCGTGCTTCTTCTTCCTCTGATCAGGTCAGGACTATTTACCAATCTCTTGGGAACTATTCTGTAGGCCTTTAGAGAACTCCTTCTGGTGGAGGACCTGTCCACCCTTTAGGTGATTCCCCCCCAGATACCTTGTTGTTGAGACCGCTGCTGAGCCAGTGGTCCACCTCCTTAGCAAGCTCCCTGGGATCAGTGAGCTCACTGTCCAAAAGGTGTTGGCGCGGCTCTGGAAAACAATTGCTGAACATATTGTACAGCCCCTTGTAAGCATTCACATCCCTGCCCTTCACCCAATCATCCAGTTCCCTGCAAAAGTAATCCACAAAATGTACCCAGGACTGCAGGGGCAACTTTTTGCTGTCCCTAAACTTCTGCCTATAATTCTATGGGGTAAAACAATATTTTATGCTACGGGTGTCCTTCACGAGAGGTGTACCCCAATCTGTCCCTCTTTCCTAGAGTCAGAAGGGAAACTCTACCTTCACTAGGTATGTGTCCCCAGAGACTGAACCCCCAATTCTATTCAGGGACCCTATTCATGTCCAGGGCAATCTCATACCCTTCAAATCACTTATCTATGTCATCCCCCACAACAAAGTTAAGCACCTGACACTTGGGAATGGAGACCCTCTTGTCTCTAGTGGACACAGTAGGTTGTTACCACCATTGTTTCTGGACTCTGCTTGCTTGTGTGGCCCTGATGTCCAGCTCTCTGAATCTTAGCTCATGGGGCATTCTAGTTCCAAAAGGGCCCTCATCTGCTGCCCTTCTATATTCCAGTACCAATTTCCTTTCCTCAGGGGCCATTTTGGCAGCAGCCTCCTCCTTGGCTGCCTCCAATTTTAACTTAGACAGCTGCATGTTGAACCCCCTCTCTGATTTCCTGTTCACTGGCTCCTTTGGGGACAGGGTATGGGCTGACACACTGCTGCTGGCTCTAGATGTGGCAGGAGCCTCATTCCAGCAGGTCCTCCTCTTTCCTCTGGAGTAATTATTAATGAATTGCCACCATCCCCCTCCATCTTCTCTTCCTGTTCATCCTCAATTTCCACCTCCTCCTTTTCCTCAACATTCACCTCTTCCCCCTCATCTGTAGCCTGTAACTTGCGGGAATCCCCTTGGCCCTGAGGACCTTTTAAAGCTCATGCATCTTGGAGCACTTGGTCATTGGAAGCCCCCTGTCCTTGCAGAATCCTTTGAGCTCAAGCACAGTGTCGCTCTCCAAGCTGTTGAGCTCCAACTCTATGCATGCAAGTATGGTCACCGGTGTGTGGTATATAAATAAATAATACCGGATCTATTTTTGACTGGACATAGTAGTAACAGATAGCTCAATAAATAAGAGTCAAGATTCGAGGTAGTAGGAGTTTGCAGGTTTAATACAGCATAAAGGACAGGAACAGGACAACCTGCACAGGAATAGGATGGCAGCGCTGCCGGGGGCAGGATCGGAATCGGGGACGACGGCGTAACATTTAATAACAGTGCACAAGTATATATACTAAAACAAATGCATTACAATACATACAATAGGCGGAGCAGTGGGTGGGATCAGTAACAGTTGCGAAAGATAAGGGTGAAAGTAGGTGTAACAGGAGGCGTATACATAGACATGTGATGTAAACGTAACAGAATATGTCATAAATGGGGCGGAAACATGGAGGGGGCTACCTAAGGAGCCGGGACCTCTAACCTAATGGTGCGCGCAAACTGACAATGACGTGTTACTAGGAGAAGCTGGGGGCTATGACTTCTGCGCTAGGAGCAGAGACTGAAGTCTGGAGAGTCAGGGCGACATGTACCTAAACACTATCTAGTATCTGATGTTTAGAGAACATGTTGATAGAATCCAAAAGTTATCGGGGTAAAGGCTAACAGACTCTAAGACTGGTGCATGCATTATTCTACATGTAGTGCGTGTTGAAGAATATTAAATGACCATTAATACAGTATTTCTCTTACATGGAGACGTAAAGACTAGACGATGACTGAAACTATTGATGCGATTCAGTAGCTTAGGAATGCAGAGAAGGAGGGCTGGACTGATAACTAGAATCATAACATACTTTTGGCAGACTCGTAGGCAGAGCCAGGTCGAGCCGGGCACTGTGAGGCAGGAAGTAAGTGAAGGGTCAGGAATACAGGTGGGGGCTGTATCGCTCCTCAGCGAAGGCTCAGGAGACAGGAGCTGAATCTGGTGTCCGGGCCCTTTTGAGGCCTAGAAACAGGGACTTTTCAATGAAATAACGTGCACACTGAGAAACGTGGCAACGTAACTTTACATAGGCCTAATACTCGTAGCTTTCACGAGAACTGGAAACTGGCATACTAGAGATGGACACAACGGTAATTGCGTCTTTAATCGAACATAGGGAATACATATGCATATTAATCATGCACACATAACATAAGATGGGGGACACGTAGGGACACAGAACATGGCAAAATTTACTTTTCCACATTCCCTCCTTGTCACTACGTTTCCATCAGGAAACATCAATATTCATGATACCATCTATCATTTCATACAGTATCATTTGCTCGTCTCGAATTTTCTTGGAACTGGATTTAGAACGGGACTCGGGACTAGGAATACAAGAGGTAGCACAAATGCCGCAAATCGCAGGGCCACATTGTATACAGAGGCAGCAACTGAATATGATCGCTACCGCAATACCTAGAAAAGACAATACTTTCCATCCCCAGGCGGAAATTATATTCCAGAACCAACCGGACCATGTCCAGGTGCCTGGATCTTGGTGTAACATATGGGCAATTTTATGGAGTCTGGTTATAGCTGAATAAACAGACGGCGCGTTATTAGGAATGAAAATGCAGCAACTAGATCCGATGACTCTACATGCCCCGCCCCTATCGGCCAGTATGACGTCAAGGACGAGACGATTCTGGAGCACGACAATTCTCATAAAGGATTGCTCTTCGGTTAAGTTACCTAGAGCAGAGGTAGTCTCAATCACTACTGCTTCAAGGGTTCTGGTTAATCTACGTATCAGTTTACTATTCACGACAGTACCTAGATAGGGAAAGACACCTTTATTGATATCTATGTATTGTTCTAGAGCAGTTTCAGTATAATCAACAATCGGGAGGTCTCTCTTGTGTCTAGTATGTACTAGGTGGGAATTCCTATGGTAGTCAGGTGGGGCTAGAAAAACTGGTGGCAGTAGGAATGCAATGTAACAGGTTCCCTCCCAATCGAGGGGCAGACAAACATATGCGGTCTGACCACAAACAAAATAAGAATGACGTGAAGCTTTAAAAATAGATTTCCTACTGTCACTATACTTGACAATAGTAGTACAATCACTATGTCCTACATGTACGGAACCATTCTTTCTGACACATAATTCACCTTTGACTGGTAGTACTGACATAGCAGGTAAGTCTGGAGTAGTATCAGACTGAACATTCAGGACCATGAAATTCGAAGAATAATTACCTAAATTATAAACTTCATTTTCTAGATCTAACCCTGTTCTGTGGGGAAGACCTTGCTTGTCTGGAAAACATGTACTGTTAAGAAAAGACATATCTGTTGAGGATGACGTTAACGTGGACCATGCTCCACATGAACCGTTATGTGAAAATGGATAAGGAAAGAGTGGCAGAACTCCCTTCGGTGTCTGGAAAGGGGGAAGTCGACCACACACCCAACAATTAGTGGCATTGCTGGTCTGGTGTGAATAATGTAACATGCGGATAAAGGAATTATTACGCATAGCAAGACGATAAGATAGTTCATGAGGAGGCAGATCACTAAACGTGTGCTCTACTGTAGCATTAGAAGACTTATTTACATGAGAAACTGGAAAATATAAATAAAAAGCATAACTTGTGCAGGTAATCATAAGGCTGAAAAACAATATGAAACTTAGAAAAACGATACATCGGATTGAGTTTTGACTAACTCTCTCACTATGGGGGTCTATTTTATACATGTCAGAAACCGGTCTAACCGTTTCACCTAGGGGAGGACTTAGACAATCAAACTGGCTGACTTATTTTACTAGACCTTAATTTCTTCTTATACTCCTGTTGCGGAGTTTTCTCTAACAGGGAGGGATTTGTATCATTGTCTTTTGCGGGACAGTCCTTAAGAATAGTACTTTGGCAGTCTTTAAAATCCTCGGAAATGTTCTTGGAAACAGTCTTTAGTCCATAAAACTTTTTCACGTGAGACAGATGGACCCAGCCCTTCCTGCCTTCCAGCTTGACGGCAGTACGGGTGGCCAGGAGGACCTGTTTTGGCTCCTTCCAGCGAGGCTCCAGCGGACTTGAATGATCAAAGTTCCTTACAAGAACCAAACTTCCGGGAACGATGTCATGCGGTGCCACCTCGGTATTGTCTGGAAATGCGGCAGAAACCTGTGAACGACAAGAGTGCAGGGCAGACATCAAGGAAGCTAGGTAATCTGTCAGCATATTACTTGAAACATCTGTAATACTTCGGGGTCTAGGTGTACCCCACATATTAGGGGGGCGGCCGAATACGACCTCGTACGGGGACAGACCTGATCTGGAATGTGCGACCATGCGCATATAAAACAGAGCGACTGGCAGAGCTACTAGCCAGTCTACACCTTTTTCTTGACAGACTTTAGCAATACGTATTTTCAGGGTCTGATTATGTCTCTCTACGAGACCGGCTGCTTCAGGATGGCGTACACAATGGAACTTCCACTGGTACCCTAACAACAGGGAAACGTGTTTCATCAATTCAGATGAGAATGGCTGGCCGTTATCAGAATATACGACCCTAGGGAGTCCATAACGAGGGAAGAACTCACGAACCAACTGCTTGGCAGTGGTCGCGGCTGTGTAATCTGGGACTGGATATGCTTCTGTCCACCTGGACAAAGCGCATACAACTACGAGGACATACTTGAAACCTCGACATCGCTCCATCTGAATATAATCCATCTGGAGGACTTCAAAAGGGTGGTCAGGGGGCTGGAATCCACCTTGTTCCACCGGGACACTTTTACCTGGATTAAACTGGCAACATATCATACAGGTACGGACTTTCTGCTTGGCTGCAGCTCGTAAATGCTTGTTGAACCAAATGTTCTGGATACTGTCTAACATAGCTTTTTCTCCTAAATGTGCTGGACTATGTGCGGTATTGATAATGACTTGAACCATTGAGTCGGGGAGAAACCATGTGGCTCTACCCTTCGTTACCCATCCCTGATCTGTCTGGACCCCTCCTTGTTCGGACCATTTCTTGATTTCATCAGGAGTAGCATGTAACTGGATATCTATGACATCTTGAGTAGGGTCCTTAACTGTCATACAGGTAGTCGGATCTGGAGTATGTGTCTGTGTTGGATTAACTGAAATGTCTGGAGTCTGTGCTGTAAGCTTGGCTGTTCGATCTGCTAGATCATTACCTTGAGAAATAACGTCAGTAACTTTCGTATGTGCTTTGCACTTCATGATAGCAATAGATGTCGGTAAATGTATGGCATCTAACAGAGCTTGAATAAGGAGACCATGCTGAATCTTGGTTCCATGAGAAGTCATGAAACCTCTCTCCTGCCAGAGCACTCCGAAGTCGTGTACAACTCCGAATGCGTAGCGTGAATCTGTATAAACATTAACTTTCAGGTTCTTGGCGTGTATGCAGGCTTGTGTCAGAGCAACTAGCTCTGCTGCTTGAGCAGACAGGGTGTCAATACGGTGTGTTTCAATAACTTCAGTGTCAGTAGTCACTGCATACGCGGCTACTAGTTCTCCTGTACTTGTTCTCATACATGAACCATCCACATAAAGTGTCAGGTCGGGATCTAGTAATGGAATATCTGTCAGATCTTGTCTTGGCTTAGTCATAGTGTTAACTACTTCCACACAGTCGTGTGTGGCAGGACTTGAAGTAACTGACGGTAACAGTGTAGCAGGATTTAGAACGTTGCAGCGTCTGATTTCTATGTGTGGCTGGAACAGTGTCAGTTCATAACCTGTTAAACGTGCAATTGTCAAATGCTGAGTCTGTGTTCGGTTTAAAAGAACTTCCACGGAGTGTGGAACTTGTACTGTCAGGGAATGTCCTAATACTATGGAATCACTTTGTCTGATAGCTAGTGCTGTGGCTGCAACTGACTTGAGGCACGCAGGCAGAGCCTGGGCTACTGGATCTAATGTGCTCGAAAAATAAGCACAGGGCTTGTATTGTCCTGCTTGATCTTGTGTGAGAACAGATAATGCTGTACCATCACGTTCTGTGATGAAAAGTGTAAAAGGCTTACTGTAGTTCGGTGTAGCTAGAACAGGAGCTTGGCATAAAGCTTTCTTTAACTCATTGAAACTAAGTGTATGTTCAGATGTCCAAGGGAGGACAGTCGATACGGCTGCCTCCTGTGTCGTTAACTGTATCAGTGGTTTAGCTAGAAATGCATACTGAGGAATCCATTGTCTGCAATAAGAAGTAAGGCCGATAAAAGCACGTACCTCCTTCTGTGTCTCGGGCTGAGGAAGACTCGCTATTAACTGGATACGGTCTGGTGTCAACTGCCTACCCCACTTGGACAGCAAGTGGCCTAAGTAGATCACTTGCTGGACACAGAATTGAAGCTTCGAAGGGGACACCTTGTGCCCCATCTCGGCAAGGAAATACAAGACTGTAAGTGATGCTCGCTCGCAAGCACGTTCAGAACGGGCTGTGATCAGTAGATCATCGACATACTGGAGCAGGGCAGTGTCTGTTGGCATGTGAATGTTGTCTAGTTGTCTCTTAAGTGCTTGACTGTAAATACTAGGACTTTCTGTGAAACCTTGAGGAGCTCGTGTGAACATATAGCTCCTTCCATTTAAACAAAATCCGAAAAGAAACTGGCTGTCTGGATGAATGGGGACACTGAAAAACGCGTTCTTGAGGTCTATGACTGTAAAAAATGAGGCTTCGGAATCAATGGCTGTCAATAGGGAAGAAATATCTGGGACTACTGGATACTGGGGAATAATACATTTATTGAGTTCTCAAAGGTCAATCACTAATCGATATACTGGGGGTGCATTTGGATCAGTACGTTTCATGACGGGAATGATCGGAGAATTACATACATTGGAGTCAGTTTCTACAACTACTCCTTGAGCCATGAGCTCGTCAATAATTTTGGATAAGGCTGCTACAGCCTCAGGTGGTAATCTGTACTGTCTGATTCGTGGTAACACTACACCTTGCTTGAGAGTCACACGATGGGGTGTGATTTGCATGAAGCCAACATCAGTTGGACCTTGCGCCCATAGATGCTGCGGGACATTAGACAATCTCGGATCAAAATCTCGTAAAACATAGTGACCCTTGAAGTCACGTAAAAACAAACGTATTCCCTCTGGGGAACAACATATAACTGCACCTAATTCTTTCAGTGTCTTAATGCCTAACAAATTTTCTGGACATGACTTCGTAAGTAACAGATCAGTAGTGCGGGACAATGGACCTACTTCTAGAGTAACTGGCTTAGATATCTCGTTTACAATAGGCTTTCCTGAAAATCCAAGGGAAACATTTCTAGAGCCTGAGAGCGGAGCCCCTGGAACTTCGGCGTGACTAATGGTAGTCCTACTTGCCCCTGTATCAATCAGAAACTTTCTGTCTTTCCCTAGTACTTGACTATGAACATAGGGACCTTCTTGATCTACAGGAATCTCGATGAGAGGCAAGCCTACCTCCCTCTCTAGGCTGTTTCATGAGTACTGTTGATACTCTGGATACTCTGTCTGAGCATACCTGTACATCTGCTGTGTAACATGCTGTGTTGCAGCAATAGGCTGCGGTGCTGGAACTGTCTGTTGTGCATTCTGTGGCTGAGAAGTCTGTGAAACTTGTTCTTGTCTAGGCGGACGTGGTCTTTCTTTAGTTTTACCAGTGGCTATATTATGTTTCAGAACTGCACACTCGTTTATGAAATGACCTGGCTGTTTACAATAATTGCATGTCCCTTTAACGGGAGCTGCAGGATGACTGGCTTGATTCGGACCCCTCTTCTGACTGTCTTGAGGAACAGATTGTGCAACTAGTACTTTCATTTTCGTGTCTTTCATACGTTTTCTCTCGTGTTCTTGCTCTTCTCTGATTCTATTCTGATGATACTGGAGCATCTGTAACATCTGGGACGGGGTACTAGCTTGCCATGTACTTTCGACTTTCAAAACTCGATTCTTAACTTGTGGACTTGAATTCTCGACTAGTTTAGTAACAAAAAGATGAGGGTATGACTTGCTATTCGTCTTCAAGCCACTGTTTATAATGAAGCATTTCTCGAATCTAGAATAAAAATCACTAGTATCTTCGTCTTGTTTCTGTTTACAGGCTGAGATTGCATCCCAGTCTTCCTTTTTAGTGGCTAACAATCTGGGCAAAACTTGTATTAACAGTTCTGGTAATTCTTTACATTTCTCTCCAAGACCGGTACCTGGTACTCGTATCTTATCTTCAGCTTCTAGAACTGCCCAATCGATCTTTTTCTCTCCCACCTCCCATTCTTTTTCCTTGAGTTTTTCATATACCCCTGCGGGCAACAGGACCTTTAGCATTTTAATAATATCCGGATACGTGTATTCTCCCATACGGAGCATGTCCTTTAATTCTCGATGGAACCCTGCTGGATCTTTGTCGTGACAGGGAATTAATTTCTTCATCTCTAAGAGTTCCATCTTTGTAATCGGGGTGTAAACAAATACTCTTTGCATTTCACCATCCGCTGTCCTGACTGGGTGTACTTCTCGTAACGGATTCTGTCTATCTATGTAAAACGGTTTACTTTCTGGAGGTGAGACATGAACAAAATGCGGGTTCAGGAACGTTCTATATTTGTGACGCTGTTCTAGAATGACACTAATTAAATCGGTACCTAAACCTTTCCATCTATACTGGAGTAACTCGTTCAGGACATCATGTAACGGACCTGGATCAGAATGTTGACCCTCATACAATATGATGAGGTGCTGAATCATATACATACCCACCAGTCGCTGCTCGGCTGGGGGCAATTTCAGAAACATTTGTGCCACTATTTCGTCTGGAAAAGTGATAGAATCAGTAGTCCATCGGACTGCTGATCGGGCTAGTTCTTGTTCATGCATAGTATTTAACTCACTATAACCGATTCGTGATTTCAGGATATGATCGGTAGCTTGAAATACTTGTTCTAGAGAACCTTGTTCTGGTGCTGGATGATGAAAGATTTTCTTGTGTTCTAGGCGTAAATGGCGGTCTGGAAATCTAGATTTTCCTACATACGCTATTCTGGCAGTATTCTCGTCCTCTACCTCTTCTGTAGGAGAGTCATTCTCTTTCTCGCTTACTTGTGCTGTTTTACGTTGTTCGTGTAACCTTATTATTTCCTTACGAATTTTCTTGTACATACTCTCTATACTACTGATAGTTCTGTGCTTACCCTCGGCTATATTATCACTCCACCTTGTCAGGATTCTCATTTCTGTCGGATCTTTGGACGGATAATCTTGTTCCCTTATTAAACAATTAATCAGAAACTTTAATATCATGAGCTGGATCTCAGCTTTCCTTTGAGACATGGCTTCGCCAATGCTTTCTGGATCATCCCCTGTACGGATGAAACGATATATTCTGTCTAGATCTTCTTTCATATCTGGTAGGGTGTCCAAATACCCGGTCACCCGTCTTACACGTATGGAGTATAAAACCGTACTATCATCGCCTATGACTGGATCATAGCGGCATTCAGTAAGAGCTCGTCGAATGTCTGCAACGGACTTATATTTGGGCGTACGCTGTAACGCACGTTCATGTAACTCGACTGACGTTATACGTTGGTGTGGTGGCGGGGTACCAGGAGGACCTCCTGCGGCCCCTAAACTAGAATCGTCAACTGATACTCTTCGTACTGGCGCGGCGGGAAATTGTAATGTAGGCTGGACCGGGGGTACCGTAGCAGGTACTGCAAAGGGTGCCCCGGTGTCTGGAGGAGCAAGAATTGCATTATTTACAGGAACTGGCGGAACAGGATTTGCATATTCTGGGACTGTGTCGTCCAAATAGGACGAAATAAAAATATCAGCTGCGGTCGGTTTGTGACGTAGCTTGGTCGGAACTAATGGTGGCGGAAAATTACTGGATGCCTCCGGGGTTGTTTTTGGCAAGCCCTCGGCAAGAAGAGGATACATACCCTTTATGAGGGCATGCCTCTGTCTGTCTGACTGTTCGGTTTTAACTCGTTCACCTATCTCGATTAATTCCCTTTCGTGGGCTCTTTCTAAGGATTCTCTACTTAATTCTGACTTTCTGATTTCTTTTTCGGTTCTTTTATGAGATTCTTTGCGCCATAACTCGATGGCATCTTTCTGTGACTGTCTGGCTTTCTTTTTCCATAATGCTTCTTCTACTCGCATGATGCACTCGGCATCCCACGTACCTGATACGGGCCATCTATACTTTTCTTCTAACTGTTTGGTGTACTCCACCCATAAATCTAGATATAATATGGCACTTATGCCATGCTTCTGATACATAAAGTGACCTGGACTGTCCCTAGGCGGGACAGGAACTGCTTCTTCTAACAGACCTTTTCTAGTTCTTAACTGACGTAGTTTGGAAAACAACGGCATGACTGGACTGTAATCTAGACACAATTACAATACACAATGAACACGATAATTACACCACTTTCATACCACGACATTTAAATACATGAAGAACATTTAAAATAACAGTTCGAACAGAATACTACCTGGAATACGGAAAACAAAATACATGAATCTTCTCGAGAACAGAACTGACTAGAACAGAAACTAGATGCACTGCTGAAACAGTACGAAACTTACCGGTCTCAAAAAGAGACACGTCAGGACCCGCATCCACCGGAGTGGACACTTCGTGTTGGGTCTGTGTACCACCAAAACCCACGGACCAGAGTCAATTAGATTGACCCTGTCTAGATACTACCCCAGCAACGGTACTCACCGGGCAGCAAGAACGGAAGGCCTCGGACTGGACTGGACTGCTTCGACGCCGGACGGACGAACTTCGGACTTCTGTTACGGGTGGGCCTCCGGATACCTCGGACCTTGGACTCTCGGCTTGGGCTCTGGTCGGGACTCGCCGCGTTCCTCCACCGCCTCGTCTGGATGCTGGACCGCAACCTCCGTCTCCTCCGTGGGCCTGAGGGATACTTGAAGCAGAAATATCTGCCGGTGCGCAGAAGAGTTCCGTCACGGCTGCAGAGGGTCAGGGGGCATACGTGGCTTCACCGGCGCGTGGGGAAAGGGCAAGTCCCTATTCGGGCGCCATTATGTGGTATATAAATAAATAATACCGGATCTATTTTTGACTGGACATAGTAGTAACAGATAGCTCAATAAATAAGAGTCAAGATTCGAGGTAGTAGGAGTTTGCAGGTTTAATACAGCATAAAGGACAGGAACAGGACAACCTGCACAGGAATAGGATGGCAGCGCTGCCGGGGGCAGGATCGGAATCGGGGACGACGGCGTAACATTTAATAACAGTGCACAAGTATATATACTAAAACAAATGCATTACAATACATACAATAGGCGGAGCAGTGGGTGGGATCAGTAACAGTCGCGAAAGATAAGGGTGAAAGTAGGTGTAACAGGAGGCGTATACATAGACATGTGATGTAAACGTAACAGAATATGTCATAAATGGGGCGGAAACATGGAGGGGGCTACCTAAGGAGCCGGGACCTCTAACCTAATGGTGCGCGCAAACTGACAATGACGTGTTACTAGGAGAAGCTGGGGGCTATGACTTCTGCGCTAGGAGCAGAGACTGAAGTCTGGAGAGTCAGGGCGACATGTACCTAAACACTATCTAGTATCTGATGTTTAGAGAACATGTTGATAGAATCCAAAAGTTATCGGGGTAAAGGCTAACAGACTCTAAGACTGGTGCATGCATTATTCTACATGTAGTGCGTGTTGAAGAATATTAAATGACCATTAATACAGTATTTCTCTTACATGGAGACGTAAAGACTAGACGATGACTGAAACTATTGATGCGATTCAGTAGCTTAGGAATGCAGAGAAGGAGGGCTGGACTGATAACTAGAATCATAACATACTTTTGGCAGACTCGTAGGCAGAGCCAGGTCGAGCCGGGCACTGTGAGGCAGGAAGTAAGTGAAGGGTCAGGAATACAGGTGGGGGCTGTATCGCTCCTCAGCGAAGGCTCAGGAGACAGGAGCTGAATCTGGTGTCCGGGCCCTTTTGAGGCCTAGAAACGGGGACTTTTCAATGAAATAACGTGCACACTGAGAAACGTGGCAACGTAACTTTACATAGGCCTAATACTCGTAGCTTTCACGAGAACTGGAAACTGGCATACTAGAGATGGACACAACGGTAATTGCGTCTTTAATCGAACATAGGGAATACATATGCATATTAATCATGCACACATAACATAAGATGGGGGACACGTAGGGACACAGAACATGGCAAAATTTACTTTTCCACAGGTGCACAAAGTCAGGCAGGATGGGAGTGAATTGAAAAATACAAAAGAGGTCAATCAAGGAGAATTTAAAAATTGGTCACTGATGGTGTTGATTTTTCTGTTAAACAAGTCACTCTATGGCATTGCTCCAACACAAGTAGTGAATCCCACTGCTGCCACCAATGTGAGAAATTGTGTTGTTAGTTGAGGGGGGAGAAGCCTTCTCAAGCAACAGTCACAATCTTTGTCAGGGTGAACTACACAAGTCACTAAATCAACCTGTGCTTGAACCTCTGTTAGCTTGGCACAAAAGCAGTCAGGCTTAACTTAGAGGCAATGCTTAAAGTATTTAAGCAACACCACAACAATACTTAAGAAAAAAACACAACTCAAGAAAATCCCACACACATTAGAACAATAATGTACAATTTAATAAATTATTTGACAACAAAACAACACAAATTCAATCAGGAGAACCGGATATTTGTAATTTCAAAGATTTAAGGTAAATGGCTTCTAAAAGCAAAATGCCCCAATCAAAATGATCTGGTTGTGCGAGACCGGGTGAAAGTCAGTAGTTCTGTCTGACCACGATGGAGCATAGGCTGGATACAGGTACCAGGTTAGTCCAGCTGGACAAGTTACCTTCTAAAGTCTAGCCCGAAAAATTCTGTTTGCTGCAAGGAGCAGGGAGACTGGCACGAATAGTCATCATTATAGTGTGAAGAGCAGGCCAGTTGCCCTGGACTGTCGTCACTGTAGCGAGAAGATCCTGTTGGGTGTTGCAGATGGTCATTGCTGGAGATTCGCATTGACGGTCACTGCTGGTGACGCTTTTACATGAGTTTGGTTCATTGTTGGCCATTGCTGGAGCATGAAGAGTCAGGTTGACCAGAGCTTCACATTGGTGGGTGGCGTAAGCAGCAATATCTTGGTGTGAAATGGCCTGTTTGCAGTCATGAAAGCCCAAAACATCAGGATTTCTCCATTTTAAGTCAGAGGAGTGCACTCCGATGCCACCGAGGTGTCCAGGTCCTGGGGAGGCACTTCATGGTGATCAGGGACTCACTTTTGCAGAGGTAGCAGTGCTCAGGCAGTCGCAGTTCAGGTTAAGGCAGCAGGTCAGCTGGACAGAAGCAGGGAGTAAACTTGTTTTATCCCTGTAGCACAGAACGGGTCAGTCAGCAGACACTTGGAGTCACTCATTCTGGGATGATGGGTTGAAGGGAGTAAGTCCAGTATTCCTTCTCGGCATGCAGAGCATTCATCAAGCAGCATGACAGCAGCGTGTTCTTCTTCTGTGGTGTCCACAGGCCAAGAGCATACTGAAGAGTGGATCTGAGGGTCCCCTTTTTATACCTGGTGCTTACTTTGAAGTGGGAGAAACTTCTGGGGTTTCCCCTATCGAGGTGTCTGAGATTTCCTTCCTTTCTTCCCTTGTCTCGGTCTGTCTGGGCGGTAGAAAAGGGGGTGGTGATGGACGGAGCATCTGAATCAATCAAACACTCACACCCAGTCAAAAGATCTGGGTCTAATCCATCACCGTTCTTTAGCCCACTCTGCCACCCCAGTTCAGACATGGCTATATACAAATCAGTCTGACCCTGTGCCTCATGGGAACAGTCCAGCCCGAACTGCCAAGCCATGCCTTCCTTGGACCGGAAACAAGCTTCCGAGGACCGGTTTCTGGCATTCCAGCCGTCTTCAGCCCGGCTTGCTTGAATCCAGTGGCAAAGTGAGCAAGGGACTCACGTCTGAGCATACCCTGCCACACTTATGGCGGCCAAAAGCGGTACAAAAGAGGGTGGTGATGGACGGAGCATCTGAATCAATCAAACACTCACACCCAGTCAAAAGGTCTGGGTCTAATCCATCACCGTTCTTTAGCCCACTCTGCCACCCCAGTTCAGACATGGCTATATGCAAATCAGTCTGACCCTGTGCCTCATGGGAACAGTCCAGCCCGAACTGCCAAGCCATGCCTTCCCTGGACCGGAAACAAGCTTCCGAGGACCGGTTTCTGGCATTCCAGCCGTCTTCAGCCCGGCTTGCTTGAATCCAGTGGCAAAGTGAGCAAGGGACTCACGTCTGAGCATACCCTGCCACACTTATGGCCGCCAAAAGCGGTACAAAAGGGGGTGGTGATGGACGGATTTGCGGATCAGACTGATTTGCATATAGCCATGTCTGAACTGGGGTGGCTGAGTGAAAAAAGCCTTTTGTATCGCTTTGTTCGCCCTAAGTGTGGCAGGGTATGCTCAGACGTGAGTCCCTTGTTCACTTGGCCACTGGATTCAGGATAGCCTGGCTGATGAGGGTTATGAATCCGAAACCGGTCCCAGGATGCTTGTTTCCGGTCCAGGGAAGACATGGCTTGGCAGTTCGGGCTGGACTGTTCCCATGAGGCACAGGGTCAGACTGATTTGCATATAGCCATGTCTGAACTGGGGTGGCTGAGTGAAAAAAGCCTTTTGTATCGCTTTGTTCGCCCTAAGTGTGGCAGGGTATGCTCAGACGTGAGTCCCTTGTTCACTTGGCCACTGGATTCAGGATAGCCTGGCTGATGAGGGTTATGAATCCGAAACCGGTCCCAGGATGCTTGTTTCCGGTCCAGGGAAGACATGGCTTGGCAGTTCGGGCTGGACTGTTCCCATGAGGCACAGGGTCAGACTGATTTGCATATAGCCATGTCTGAACTGGGGTGGCTGAGTGAACTAAAGAATGGTGATGGATTAAACCCAGATCAGTTGACTGGGGGTGAGTGTTTGATTTGTTCAAACGCTCCGTCCATCATCTCCTTTTGTATCGCTTTGTTCGTCCTAAGTGTGGCAGGGTATGCTCAGACGTGAGTCGCTTGTTCACTTGGCCACTGGATTCAGGATAGCCTGGCTGATGAGGATTATGAATCGGAAACCGGTCCCAGGATGCTTGTTTCCGGTCCAGGGAAGACATGGCTTGGCAGTTCGGGCTGGACTGTTCCCATGAGGCACAGGGTCAGACTGATTTGCATATAGCCATGTCTGAACTGGGGTGGCTGAGTGAACTAAAGAATGGTGATGGATTAAACCCAGATCAGTTGACTGGGGGTGAGTGTTTGATTTGTTCAAACGCTCCGTCCATCATCCCCTTTTGTATCGCCTCGGTCTTTCTGGAGGCACAATAGGCTAGTGCGAACTCCTTTGTGCGTGAGCTGGAGCAGTGCCTTCGAAGTTCAAGTGTGATAGGAGTCAGCTCCACCCACCATTAGGCCAGGATGACCCATCCAGCTAGCACCTAGCCTGCGTTTGTGATACTGTTTGGGAGGAATACACAATGGCCAAGTGACCCTGGAACAGGCTTCAAGCATCAAATGATTAGGCCAAGAAAATGCAAACTTTCTAAAAGTTGGAACATTAAAGGATTATCTGACCACTTTTTTGATTGCTGCTGTTTATTTAAAGCAGACTGAGAACCAAACTATTTTTTCTTGGTTCTGCCAATTAATTGGCAAACGTTTCACACACTTTTCAATACATTTTCTTGTTCAACAATAAGTTATGACAAAAACGATGCACTATTGAATCTCATCTGTCTATACACCTTATATTTATATTTGTTTGATCACATCTTTCAATAAAATTAAATTGAAAGAAATTATATGCCGGAGAATATCATATTACACCATATGCAATAACAGTGTTGAATTATTATCATTACACCATATGCAGTTTGTCACAAACAACAGTAATGAATTATTGTCAATTAACTCCCATGACATTAGTAGCCTATTTCTTTTCAGAGAGTTAATAACCATGTTAATAACCACCTGGATATTGACTGAAAGCCACTATTAATTATTAATATATTGAAAGATGCGATCAAACAAATCTAAATATAAGGTGTATAGACAGATGTGATTCAAAAGTGCATCGTTTTTGTCATGACTTATTGTTGAAAAAGAAAATGTATTGAAAAGTGTGTGAAACATTCGCAAATTAATTGGCAGAACCAAGAAAAAAATAGATTGGTTCTCAGTCTGCTTTAAATAAACAGCAGCGATGAAAAAAGTGGTCAGATAATGCTTTAATGTTCCAAGTTTTACCACGCCCTATCTGGCTACGATTGGGCGTAACCCCCATTATGACTAAATTTCTAAAAGTGGCATTTTCAGAATTGTGACTTTAAATCAGACTTTACAATTAAAGAGTGGTTTAAATTACAATTACTCAGCCACCTAACATGACATTTCTACCTGCTTCCACACTACCCTAGGGGTGACTTATAAGTATTAAAAAGTAAGGTTTGAACCTTGCTAAAAGGTTATTTTGTTAGGTCAAAGTGGCAGTTTAAATCTGCACACATAAGCTGTAATGACAGGCCTGAGATGTTTAAAAGGCTAATTCAGTGGGTGGCACAATCAGTGCTCCAGACCTACTTGTATTAAGGTCAACAAGGGTCCCCAAGTGAGTCAGCATAGGACCTCGGTGAGCATATTTTGTGAAACAACAGCGGTCCCATGCATAAGAATTATTACAGAAATCGCTGCTTTTGCCTTGAAAAGCCCTGTGTTTGTCTTCTGTCAACCTTCTGTACTGATCTGATTGTGTCTGGGTACAGGCTTGTGCCCCACACTGGTGATTTGTTGAAGGTATTCCTTCTGTATAAAACTTTCAATTGAGTAAAAAATTGAAGACCTCTGTCCGGCTGGACATGTCGCTCCAAATATAGAATTGATTTCGTCTATATTCATTGTTTCGCATATAATTCTTATGCATGGGACCGCTCCAGACCTACTTGTAGAACTTAATTTACAGGCCCTGGGTACTTGTTGTTCCACTTTACTAGGGACCTATAAGTTAATTAAATATGCCAAATGGGTGTAAGTCAATTACACCATGTTTAAAGGAGAGAGTACCAACACTTTAGCACTGGTTAGCAGTAGTAAAGTTACAGAGTCCCAAGGCCAACACAAATGAATTCATCAAAAGTAGAGTAGGGAAGGCAAAATGTTTGGAGGAAGACCACCCTAAAGCTGACAGGTCTAAAAGTGACCAAGAGTCAATGGAAAGCAATGCTAACTTTACTCATGTGTAGGATGATGTTTAGAGCATCCATCTTTTTCCCCACTTAATCCAACCTAGTCATCTTCTTATTACCATTTTACTCTCTACAAAAAATAACACAAAGCACTGCATTAAGGTGCATGGATGTGCAATGGTAAATGAAGAGATCAATTTCTACTGAATCTTCTCTGGCAGTAATATTAACTCAACTTGGGGGTGATCTGAGCTCCAACTTCCACCTGGTGTTTAATTGGCAAACACTGGGGGCCAGCTGTATGATGGACTTGCATTGCCCTTGCGTCACACAAGGTGATGCAAGGCAATGCAAGCCCTTAAACCAGATGTACTATGCCATGCAGAGCCACTTTCCATGGCTTTGCGTGAGACAGTAAACCTGGAGTAACGCAAGGCAGCACAAGTCACAGCCTTGCATTACTCTATGATGGGAACGCGTTCCATGGGTGGAGCATGAGTGTTCCCACCCATCCACCGATGGTTTTTGGCACATTCCCAGATTTATTTACACTAGTAAATCTAGGAATGTGTCAAAATGCTGCACCTTCCCAGGTGAGGTGTAACGGGGAGAAATCTTTTTATTTCTCCTCGTTATTTCCTCTTTCAGGGTTTGCTGGATTCTGCAGCACACAAAGAATGAGGAAAATGCCTCAGATGATTTTTTCTGCAAAATTGTGCCCCTTCCGGAGGAAAACAACCCTCCCTGTAAAGCCGGCACTCTTGCACCATGGCGCAACGGTGTCAGCATTAGTGCTAGGCTGCACTCAGTGCATCGGCACAGAAGGAGAGCAGGAATCCACCATATTTTAGTAGATATGATGTATTCCTGCCCTCTCCATTTGACACAGCGCAGCAAGTTGTTTGGCATCAAATCTTTGAAAATCTGCCCCTGGATGTTATGCAACTTATCAATTATCCAAAGGGTAGAGTAGTGGCAAGAAATCCCTAGAGTACACTTCACTATAATTTGCATCATAATACAAAGTTCCCTAGCGAAAACGGAATCTAAAGTAAATTCTTTGTGATGCCTAACATACTCTCTGTAGTTAAATTCAAGTGGTATTTCTAAAAAGGATAATTAGCCCTCACACACCAATTTGTGTAATGCTTCACCATTTAGCCCCACCCCCTTTGTAGATTTATAAGCCTTCTAACATGTACCCTTAATAGGGGAGCTTTTATATTGTGATGCTATAAGGTGGATGAGGTCCCCAGCAAATATCGTTTAACCTTACCTATAGGTGACAACGAATAAAGGAGGAGTGTGGCTCAATGGTTAGAGCGGCAGACCCTGATGCAGAGTTCTGGCCAGGGACCAGGGTTCGATTCCCGCCTCGGCGGGGTCTCGGGCTCAATTTCCTCGGACATGTTAATTCTCGCCTCGGTGCCTATTCTAATCACGGGCCCCACGCTGAAACTCTGGGCAATAGCTTGCTTAGCCTCCACACCGGCCCCAACAGCGCTAAGGATGCCTGGCTTCACCCTGGGGGTGCCCAGGAGTGGACACTTCACACGGAAAGCCAGGAGGGGTTACCACAGCGGTATGAGTATCAGCGCCAGGAAGCCGAATAGGCGACACCGCAAGGTGACCGTCTGGTGACAGTGCGCTCTATAAGTACCATGACATTTACATTACATAAACAATGCATTCCAGTCAATTGATAGTTTTCTGCCTTTTCCCACTGTGCACTTGCACAGAACGAACAAAAGGTACAAAAGTCATTAAAATGTACAAGTGGCTTACTGTAATGTGGTCAGTAGTCTAGTGGTTAGAGGGTGGAGACGTGGGAGGGACAGGAAAGGGAGGAGCGGGGATAACAGGAAAAGGGGCAGTTAGAGTAGGGACTGGTAGGGAAAGGGTCGAGGAATAAAGGCTGTGTGATTAGACTAGCTGTGTCCTCATTGCATGAAGGACACTACAACTGGCGACGAGGGTGGGATGGACTGCATTGTGCCAAGGTGCTAACCCCTGAAGCTGGCGACCCTGTCCCTGTGGCAGCGCGTGTTTCAAGTCGCTGTCGCGACGGGCGCGCCCCGTTGAGTGAGTGCCGCAGCAGAGCCTGAATCGACGGCATTGCGTCACTTGAAACCAAGCTCCGTGGCCTGGAAGCCGCGTGGTGCGTTGTCCCGCGAAGCGCGATCGTGCGCTGTCGACTGGGTGCTCACCCCAGATGCGTGTGGTGGTGCTCGCCAAGGTATCGACGTCGGGAGCCCACCCCGGTCATACCTGCTGACTGAAGGCCCTGCCGCGTGGAGAAGGGAGGCCAAGTGGAAGACCAGCGTCCCAGCGTAGCGCTCACACGCCCGATGAGTGCACGACCTCGTGAAGTAAGGCTGGGAATGCAAACTGGAGCCAAATCTCACAAAGAACGAGATTTCGAAGACGGCGGCCATTTTAGAGTCAGGCCTCTCCACCTATCCCCTGTCAGGGATAGTGGGCGGCCATTTTGAAGTCAGGCAACCGTAGGTTTTCAACACGCCCAAGCAAATTCAAGCATCAAATTTGCAATTCAACACCAAATTGAAGACAGAAGACAGGGTTTTCCATCAAACCCAAGCAAAGTCAAGCCCTGAAGGTGACGCTCAACGCCGCAAACCTGTCCAGCGACGACAGGAGCATTACAGAAGGGAAGAATTCTCTCTGTCAGCAACAAAAGAGACTGGACATAAACTCGAAGAGAGCAAGACACAAGAGAACGATGCCGGGATCGCCATCCAGTGGAGCCCCAGGCCCAGCTGTCACCAACAGACCCGGCATGATGGGCGTCTCCTATCTACGCCCCCCTGAACCGCTTGCACTCGTGGCTGGAGGGGGGATGGGCCTCCGATGGCAAGAATGGCTCGAGGATTTCGAGGACTTCATGCAAGGGTCTCAGGTCACAGAAGAGGATCAGAAATGAATTGCCCTGCGCAACCTTGTAGGAAAAGAAGTCAGCCAGCTCATCAAAGAATTGCCTACCGATGATACGGGGTCATACACCAAGGTACGTGACGCTCTGAATAAAAAGTTTCTGCACAAAAAGAATGTAGACTATGAAAGATACACCTTCAACCTAGCAGCGCAGGAGAAAGACGAACCAATGGGCATGTTCATCACAAGAATTCGGCGGCTTGTGAATTCAACAACTTCTCCACGGAAGATGCTCTCAGATTGCGCATTATAGAGGGATATCAGTCAGAATCCCTCAGAAGATGACTTCTCAAGAAAAGTTATACTCTAGATGAAATAGAAGAGATGACCAGGTATCACGACCAGGCAGAAGAACATGCGAAGAAGATGGAGGCGGCACGCACAGAGAAAAGGAAACAGGCATTCCGACTTCAATCACGCGTCACCCGCCGACACTCTCGTGATTGACAGAGGGCGTCACGACCCAAGACACATCACCCACATGCTGGTCGGAGACGTCAGGACTCCAACAGAGGAGACAGAAGGCGGGAACGTCAATTCAAATGCTACAGGTGCGGCTACGACTTCCCACACACTGATGCATGTCCCGCACTCGGACAACAATGCCGGAAGTGTGGGAGAGGCAATCATTTTGAGAATGTGTGTGGAGAATATCGGAAAGACAAACAAAAAGATCAGGCCAGATCATTTTGCCCGACAACTGCACGACATCATGCCAAAGCAGTTCAAGACCGCCGAGAATCGTCCACCGGATCTTCGCAATCGAGCAAAGAATCTCAGAGGTCGCAGTGGTTGAGAAGATCACCGTCACAAGAGTCAAGGTCACCGTCGCCCGTGTCACAAGATAGCGATGAGTACATCTGCCTGGTGGCTGACCCAGATCAACTGAAGAAGTATCCGCGACTGGACATCTGCGTAGGAAACCACGCGACAAAATTTGTGTTGGATAGCGGCGCCTCTTTAAACTACATCCCAGTGACTGAATTCAGAGAATTAAGCCGACCCCTCCATTAAGCCCATCACATGTAAGGGTGTATACCTGGATGTCTAAAAAGCCGCTTCCATGCCTAGGGAAGTTTGCAACCACTCTTACTCACAAGGGTCACACTATACCCGCCCACATCCATGTAATCAAAGGACCTGAAGCAGACTGCCTCCTCAGCCTCCCCACCGCTGAGCGACTCAGGCTAGTCGAGATTCTCTATCGAGTCAATGACGAGCCAGTCATCATCCACAAGTTCTCCAAATTGTTCACTGGGCTAGGGAAAATGACAAGATGTCAGGTACGTCTACACATCAACGAAAAGGTGACTCCTGTCGCTCAACATCACAGGCGAGTCCCATTCCACCTCCAGAAGGCCGTGGAAGATGAAATGCAAGAACTGTTACAGGCAGACATAATTGAGAGAACAGACGGACCTACCCCTTGGGTTTCCCCAGTAGTAATCGTGCCAAAAAAGGGTACCCCTGACAAAGTACGCCTGTGTGTGGACATGCGGGTACCAAATACCGCCATTGAGCGAGAGCGTCATCCTGGCCCACATCTGAGTGATATGATCGCGTCCCTCAATGGAGCCCAAGTCTTTTCCAAGCTGGACCTTAATGAAGGATACCACCAGCTTGAGCTACATGAAAAGTCACGATCCATCACCACTTTTGCCACGCATCTCGGACTCTTCAGATACAAGCGGCTCAGTTTCGGAGTCTCCTCTGCCGTGGAAATATTCCAGGAAACCATAAGAAAGACAATTCACCACATCCCCAATGCACTGAACTACAGTGACGACATTTTAGTGTATGGCGCAACAGCGCAAGACCATGACATGGCACTAGATAGAGTCTGTCACGCCCTCCTAGATGCCAATCTCACTCTTAACAAAGAGAAATGCGAATGTCACCAGTCCAGGTTAAAATTCTTTGGACACGTATTTTCAGGAGCAGGGATGAAACCAGACCCTGAGAAAATAGCAGCACTGAATGACATGAAAAGCCCGCAGGATGTCGGTGATGTTACGTCTTTTCTAGGAATGGCGAGCTACTGTGCGCGATACATAAGAGACTACGCCACAATCAGCTACCCATTGCGCAATCTCACCAAGCAAGGGCAGCCATTCCAGTGGACTCCACAATGTGAACAAGCCTTTCAAGAGAATAAGAAAGCTGTCGAATCTGCAGATAACCTAGCCTATTTTAATCCTAAGAGAAAAACAGAGATCACGGTTGACGCCAGCCCTGACGGTTTAGGGGCCATACTTGCGCAATTTGATCATGACACCGATCAGAGGCACGTCGTCACGTATGCCAGCAGAAGTCTGACCGATACAGAAAGGGCGTACTCCCAACCTGAGAAGGAGAGCCATGCCATTGTCTGGGCTAGTGAACACTTCCACATCTTTGTGTTTGGCAAGCATTTCACGCTGGTCACTGATCACCAGGCACTAGTCACCATCTTCGGCAACCCGCGAGCAAAGATGCCTCCCCGGATAGAACGATGGGGTTTGCGTCTTCAGGAGTACACGTACACCATTATACACAAACCTGGGAAGTCTGCCAACCCGGCGGATTACATGTCTCGACATCCTAATCTCTCATGTGCATCAGAACCGTCGCTTGCAGAAGAATACATCAACTTTGTGGTTGACCAAGCCAAGCCACCGGCTGTCCCATTGGAAACCATCTGTGCGGCCACTGCTCAAGATTGTGTTTTGCAACGAGTGAAGCATCTACTGCAAACAAACACCTGGAGGCACTCCAATGAGGATAAAAAAAGAGATCCAGGTGAAAAACATGAATTGAGTGTATTTAAACACGTAAAGGATGAGCTATCCAGCACAGCGGATGGACTTGTGCTCCGGGACCAAAGAATAGTCATCCCCATGCAACTCCGCCAAGGCGTAATCTATCTAGCGCATGAAGGAAATCGTGGAATGATGGCCACTAAAAGAGCGCTCCGAGAGAGGGTGTGGTTCCCGCTTCTGGATCAGATGGTCGAACTGACTCTCAAGGACTGTCCTCATTGCCAACTGGTGAGCCAAGGCGAACCCCCAGCTCCGCTTCAAATGTCCACGCTGCCCACTGGCGTCTGGCAAGACATTGCTCTGGATTTCTTCGGGCGTCTACAATCGGGAAAATACGTTCTAGTCATTATGGATGAATATTCAAGATTCCCATTTGCGCAATTTGTTTCATCCACCAAAGCTGCCATTACCATCGCTGTCCTGGACGAAGTATTCGCTGCCTGGGGCATACCGAAAAGAGTTAAAACAGACAATGGACCACCGTTCAACGGTCACGAGTTCGGAGAGTTTGCTGAACATCTTGGGCCTTATTTATGAAGGCCTTGCGCCACCGGTGCGTCACTTTTTCCCATTTTAAAAGTGACGCACCGGCGGCACAAGGCCTTCATAAATAAGGCCCCTTCATTTTAAGCATCGTAAGATCACTCCTCTGTGGCCGCAAGCCAACGGAATGGTTGGACATTTCATGGGAACTCTGAAAAAGACACTTCAACAAGCAGCCCTCGACAAAAGGGATCCGCAATTGGCCCTAAATGAAGTCCTCTGGGCATACCGTACAACCCCCATGCGACCACTGGAAAGTGACCTGCCACCCTCATGCTGGGGCGCCCCATACGAACTAGAATACCCACTTTGGAGGACGCTCTACAGTCACACCCACCTGATGGAGTGCATGATGACATGGCTGACACCGATCGCAAGAACAAGGAAAAGATGAAGGTCTACGCTGATGCCAGGCGAAGAGCCAAAGCCCCGTCCATTCAGGAAGGCGATTGGGTGCTAGTCAAACAAGAGCAGCAGAGGAAAACGGACTGTCGCCATCGGGCTGAACCCCTGATAGTCACTCAACAAAAGGGAACTATGATAACTGCGGAATCCGAAAACAAAAGGATCACACAAAACGTGTCACACTTCCAAAAGTGCACTGCGGCTGTCAAAGATGCATTTGACAAGCCATCAGAAGCCCCAGCCACGGAAACGTCAATCTCCGGCAGTCCTCTGCTAAGATCCGAGAATCAGCATGAGTCTGAAACCGAGGCTGCAGAGGTGCATCTCAGGCCTCGACGAACCATCCGCAGACCTGCACGGCTGATTGAAGAACCATAGACATTTCATACTTTAAGTTGCATTTGTTTAAGAAGAGGGGAGATGTAATGTGGTCAGTAGTCTAGTGGTTAGAGGGTGGAGACGTGGGAGGTACAGGAAAGGGAGGAGCGGGGATAACAGGAAAATGGGCAGTTAGAGTAGGGACTGGTAGGGAAAGGGTCGAGGAATAAAGGCTGTGTGATTAGACTAGCTGACTCCTGTGTCCTCATTGCACGAAGGACACTACAGCTTACCGACATTGGAACATTCTTTTATATTATTGTAGGTTGTCAGCAATGCATTGGTCCTGTTGGGTGCGCGGAGACTCAAAACAAGCTTTGTAGAATTATATGTCTAACCGTCCATCCGTCTGTCCGTCTGTCTGTCTGTAATTGGATCTTACTAACCAGTTAATATACTTGTGGTGTGCCTTTTCCATGATCTTTCTAACTTATTCCATTTGTTGGGGGTATTTGCATGGTAAACCTTGAAAGTGGAGCTTTTGAGGAACGACTTTCCTCATCCATCCAAAACTAAAACTGTAAGGCCTGAGATGCACTCCTCTCAAGAGCTGGACAAAACCCATATCGAGTGTTCAAAAGAAAAAGGAAATGAGGTGCGGAGGAAGGGTGTTCTCTATGGAGGAAGATTTTTTTATCCCATGGAAGATAGAAAAAATTTAAGAAGAGCAAATGTGCATTAGCTAAATGTTTATGCATATGTAAATCTATGTTTCAGTCTCGCGCAAACATGTTGCGCAATGCAGTGCAGCAACCAAAGTTGTAACACAATGTTACAAGAGAGGGGGAGAGCAGAAAAGTGCCATATTTATTAATGTATGGCATTCTCCTGCTCGCTCCCTAGCACTAACTATCAATCCTTGCTTCTAAGGCACATCTTTGCACCATCTGCATCATGTGTACATTAGGCTTTTGACATGAAGGGTACTCTTCCAAGGTAAAGTACTGTCCCTAGATAAACTTTACAACTTTTCCCAATTTGCATGTATGCTACACTGTACAGCATTAATCTAAAGTTTAATTAATTTAGAGGAATAAAAGAATGTCTCCTGCCTTATGGAGCCGTTATTTTTTGGTACAAAACTCTGGGCCAGATATACGACCCTTTCATTTAGCGCCTCACAATTTGCGACTCATTGTGAGTCTCAAAATGCAAGGCGCTAAATGAAATGTTATTACACTGTTTTGCGATTCCCAATGGGGTCGCAAATTGCAGGGCTCATTAATATTAATGAGCCTCTCGCAATTTGCGAGCCCATTGGGAATGCCAGCACTCCCAGGAATGGTGACCTGCTGGGCTCAGCAGGCTACCTTGTCTGGGACTGCTTTTTAATAAAAGCAACTTTTTTATTTTTTAAATGCAGCCCATTTTCCTTAAAGGGAAACAGGATGCATTTTTTTACAAAAAATTAAACATTTCTGTTTCATTTTTTAAGGGCAGGCAGTCGTCCCTGGGACCACTGCCTGCCCCATCATAATTGCGACTCGCAATTCCTTAATAGCGAGTCGCAAATTAATTGAGACTCGCTATTCAGTAATTGTACATGGCCAACAGTGATTTTGCATGTGCAAACGGGTTCGCAAAGCCATTTGCACATGCAAAATCACATTGTACATCTGGCCCTCTGTCTACTATTGTTAGTAGATAATGATGAACAGCATGGAACGCCCCCTTGATGCACAGTAATGCAAAGCTTAACAAAGCACTGCTTTGAGTTACTTTCAGGCAAATAAATAGCACAAAACATGTTTTGCTCTGGAAAAATTAAAAAGATGTATTTTGCACTGATTTGCGTCACTTTTGTGATGCGAACCCTGGGCAATTTGTTCATTAATCTGTCTCCTACTTCTGTATTTAACTAAATCAGTTTCAGGATGGGAAACTGCATGCAAAATATTTGTAAATAGCCACAAACCTACTCATTTGTATTTGTATCTGCATTTTGTGGGGTCACTCCCTCCCACATGGTCTATTATTCTATCCCTAATACTAAATCTACAATGGTGGAAATCCTATCACATTGGTGGACTCTCCAGCATCGTATGTGCACTTAGCTCTTCGAAATGTTCACAGCTGCACTGACTCTGCAAACAAAGTGAGTAAATTTGGAAGCATAAAAATATTTTGTGTCCTCCTAAGTTATATTTAGTTGTGCAAAAGCGTGTCTTAGTCCTATACATTGACCATAAAACATGTACACTGTATTCAGTTACATTTCCAGTAAACAGATGAAATCATAAAAAGTCAGACACCTATGTACCTTTGCTTTGTCAAAGTCAAGTACTATTTTTACCAAATTGAGATATGTTGTGAGACTGAGGCGTCTTTTTGCACTTTCTTAATGTTCACTTGCTCATTAGCTATCTTGAGCCAAAATGTATTCAGAAGTTATAAAGTACATAAAAGACATTCGTGCCCAGATTTACTAAGCACTTCCATTACCCTTGTATCATACACGTCAATGCAATACCCTTAATTGATATTTACAAACCATGTAAGAGATGATTTGCACCGCCTTGCTTTACTTGAAAAAAAATGTAATGCAACACAGCGCTTTTTGCTGTGTTGCATTACATTATAGTGCTAGGTAATCCATGGCTGGAGAATGGGCATTCCTGTGCATCTACTCATGGAATTTGACACAATCACAGATTTACTATTATCAATAAACTTGGGATTGCACTAGAATGGTGCGCCTCTGGAGGATGGTGTAACAAGGAGAAATGTTTATTCTCCTTGTTACTTCTTTTTTCTATCCATGATGCACTTCACATCACACAGAGAAAGTGAAAATCGCATCTTAGGGTAATTTTTGTGCAGAAAAGTATATCTTGCTGCACAAAAACAGTCTTGTCTGTAGCACAGGCACCCTAGCACCATGGCGCAACGATGCATTCATTGGCGCCAGCAGCACACAGTCAACAAGCACAAGGAGGGAGAAGTGTGTCATATCTTAGTAAATTTAGGTGCCTTTCTGCTCTCTCTGTTTCATGCAACACATCGCAACAAGTTCCCTTGCTGTGTTGCATTGCTTGAAAACTTTGTAAATCTGGCCCTAAATTTATAAAGCAGGCTATACTAACATGACAATATCCTGAAGGAAAATGTTAGTGGGTTTATATGACAACAAACTATGTAAAATCTTTTGAGAGATCATAGATAGAAGAGTTCCAATGAAAATATCTATGAAAAACAGCCCACAGCTAATCCTGCCACAGTGTGTCTTTTTCAGCTTTTTGAAAATGTATGAGCAGAAAATAAAATTGGGAAGCAGGCAGAAAAATCCAGCAGTCATTGTGGCAGTCATTCACTGCTGAACCATTGAGGAATATCCACACATGCTTATAATGTTCTCCCTTGGGACAGTGTAGGCTTCTCCACCAGAGTGGTTGCAACCTCTGTCAGAAAAACTCATTGTCAGATAGAATTCCAGTGAAAATTCCATCAATCCCCTACCTCTGCTGTAGCAATCTCCAGCCCATAATTGAGGGCACTTTAAATTTACCCCGAGAATTGGGATACATTGTCATAGCCTTCCTATCTAGTCTGCCCAATATGCTAAAAAGATAAATGTTTTCCAGGGGAAAACAGCCTTTACAGTGAAGCTTGAACCCCACATATCTTTACCATGCAGGCTTTACAACACAGGTGACACTACCACCCATGCCATTTCCATGCATGCTACTACAACAAATCATGAATGGGAAAAGTAATTACAGGTAAGTACTAAGGGCCGATTATGTGTCCAACAGACTCGTGGTGGCGCTCCTGTGGCCATCCTGTTCTGAGGCAGCAATTTGGACTGCAACCGCTGCGCCAGCTCTGCCAGGGAACCAATGTTCCCTGTCTGTGGCACAGCAGACAGGGGTATCCAATATGCAAGGTGGGACCGCTGCCAAGCATATTTCCAGTTCCCCCACCTCCAGCTTCTACATGGTGGTGAGCTCACCATGAAAAGGCTGGTTGGGTGGTAACAAAGGGGGCCTTACAGGGCCCCCATGCCCCTACCGCCATGGGGATGCATTCAATGGGGCACAACGTGTGCCCCATGTTTGCAAGTAATCCAAGTTCCAGCACAGCATGGACTTCACGAAGTCCATGCCGTTCTGGAACTTCTTTTGCGTTTCCATTGCTGTGCCTCGGTTTAAGGGCACCGCTGTGGGAACGTCAAAAGGAAAGCCCACCAGACATGAGTTGCACTCGTAATCTGGCAGGCAGACCATGCATGGCTTTGGTGGTGCTTGGCCTGCTCAAAGCCGGCGCAGCATAGCCAATCACTGTTCCAGAGGACCTGCTCCTCCCACACCAGTCAACCAAAAAATTGGCAAAGCTAAGGGGGAAGCAGGTCCTCATAGCTGTCCCTTGTATCTGCCTGTCGAGGGTGTTTTCAAAAAGAAAAATGTTTCTTTCAAACATGTCTCAATCATTTCAATAATCGTTTGGGTGTGTTGCAGGGCATTGGCACCCCTTGTTCGAAGGAAATATTAACATGCATTCATACCATCTTGGTGTCTAATGCTTGTGTAAAGGCGCTTGACACCTAAGCACACAAGCCAGCATTCATCATTCCAACATAAGTTGTTAGTCTTCTGCATAAAATCCTTTGTATCCCTAATATAGGATTCTGAATTGTGTACATAGGGTGCTAGGAAGTAGTCAATAAAAGTCGATGTGTTTTCAAATATACTGTTCTGTAAGGAGACGATGGGGTGACCCAGAGGGTTGGGGGCATCCTTATGTACCTTAGGTAACAGTTATAAGGTAGGGATAGTAGGTGTATCATTCTTTAAGAATTGAAATTCATAGCAACTTAATAGTTGTTGCTCTTGCCATGTTAACAATTTGTCTTTACAGCTAGACAGTACATTGTGCAGATACTTTCTGTCAGTTTTGATGTAACATGTACTTTTTCTCACCTGTCTCAATTCTTCCTTTAGATAACTCTCCCTCTCCATTATAACTATGTTATCTCCCTTGTTAGTGTGTTTGATAACTATAGTTTGAGCTCTCTTCAAATTTGTAAGACTATTCCATTGTGTCTTACTCAAATTATTTTGTTTCTGGGGTTTTCTACTCAGTTTCAAGATATCATTCGCAACCACATCTGAGAAGACATCAATGTTATCCCTTGGGAGTAGAACATTGGAGGGCAATCACAAACTCAGATATGAGTTACAACACAGCGAGACACTTCAAGGAATGCCATGATGGGGAATGGGCAACGGCAAGGTACTTTGGTATAGACACAGTAGTGAACCATCCAAGAAGAGGCAATAGAATCTCTGCTCTACACAGAATGGAATCTCTATATATTGAAAGTAGGCAGTCCTACTCCACATGGTACGAACAATGATGAGGATCTACACACACACCTATAAAACCCACTAGCTCCTTAAGAATAACCCATATAATGTATGTGACTGTAATTTTAATTACCATGATTATGATTTTTGTTGTTTTTATGTGAAATGTTTCTTTCTACCTCCTTGAATTTGATACTGAGATATTCAACATTCTAGATTTTGACTTTTTTCATAGTGTAGCTATTCACTCTAACAATTGATTATTTGTTTTCCTTACAGATTTAAGTAAGGCCTCCATGCAAATCATGCTGTCAATAACTCTTTGGAAGAGTAGAAGGCGATCCCCATGTGGAAACACCTTTAGACCCTTAAATATCAATAAAAAACAGTTTCTTCATATACAGGTACTATACCCTTGAGTGAGAATAAACGCACAAGACAAGATCCATTATATCCAATATAGATAACATGTCTTTCCCTAAGAAATGAAACAAATGAAAGGTCTCAGTATCATGTTTACGAATTAATCGATACTACAATACGAAGTCTAAATTGTCGACATGAAGTAATTTCTATCTGCAAATCCACATAAAGGGGCCGATTATGATAGAGGATTTTCCGCCTCCTCCGGGGCGGTGGATGCCACCTCCGGCCCGGAGGAGGCGGAAAATCCTCTGCGGAGTCACCAAAGACCCACCGCCGCATTACGATGGCTGGTGGGTCTTGGATTCTGTCCGCTGCTTTTCCGCCGCGGTCGGATTACAACCGCGGCGGAAAAGCTCTCCTTTGGCTGGCAGTGTCTATCAGACACCGTCAGCCAAATTAGGAAGCATTAGTAAACATGCTTTTCCGCGGCGGTTTTTCCGCCGTGGAAAAGCATGTGTACTTTTGCTTTTGGGGGCCCGTTGCGGGCCCCCAGGGCGTAGGCGGGTGGGGGGTGCACATGGGGGGTACCTATGGTACCCCCCAGCATTTACATGCACAAAGCGGCAGGCACCGCACGGTGCCTGCCGCTTTGTGCATGTAAATGTTACACATGCACTTTTAACATTGCGGCGGGTGCTGCTTGAAGCAGCAACCGCCGCAATGTTAAATATCCAGGATGTGACCGCCAGGGTGGCGGTCACATCCTGATTTGCATGGAGGGACCTCCGCAGTCCATGCGGACGGTCCCTCCACCTCTGGGATGGCGGACGGACGCAAGTCCGTCCGCCATCCTAATCGGCCCCTAAGTCTTTATGTCATATTGTGGAATGCCAAGTTGATAAAGTTTCACAATTTGAATTGAGGAAGCTACCAAATATTCACTTATTAAGTATTTTGTTTATGTTCATTTAATGACGTCGTGTGTGACGTGGTATAAAAAAAAGTGATTGACAAAAAACGGGTCATGTGAACAAGATCGTGAGATCGAAACGCGTCTGTTTCTATTGCCTAAATAAATACCTGATACAACATTACTACGTTGGAGCGTCTGTTTCCTTTGATGCACGTTCGATGAGGATTTACACTGGAATAGATTTTACTTCTTTTTGAACGATACAATAGAGGGATTCTTTCTGGTCTCAGGAGGTAGTGCTTTCCAAATCCTAGGAGCAATCCCAGAGAAGGCCCAATTACATGTTTTCTTCTTAGAAAATCATAGTGGTTTTAGTAGAACCTTATTAGCGCTTCTGGAGGATCTATTACCACAAGATAGTACCAGTTTCTGTGCCAGGTAGCTCGGAGTGTTGTGGTAAATAGCCTTGTGTGTCATGCATGCGATTTTCAGTTGAACTCTGGTTTCAAAGGGTAAACAATTGAGGGCTCTAGTGTCCGGGGAGATGTGGCAGTTTCTTTTGGAATATTGAATTCTGGGGAGTACTAGAGCATGAACTGCAAGTTTGAGGTCATTTGCGGGAAGGAATGGGTTTGAGTTTTCTAAGGATATTCATTTTAAAGTTTGCTCCCTTTGTTGTGCTACGAATGTGTTTCTGCATGGTAAGATTTTTGTAGAGAGTAACTCCCAGTGATTTTGCAGAGTCAATAATAAGAGGTTGGCAGTTGAGTGCTGTGATGTGTTTCAGCCAGTCGCTGATGATGGTCGCTTGATTGGGGGGAGCGATGAGGAGAAATTCTGTTTTGAGGGTGTTTAGTTTCAGGTGGTTGTCAGCTAGCCGAGTCGGAGTTTTTTGAAGCGTGACGTTGAGGGATTTGATGTCCTCTGGTGAGTGGATTTTTAGATAAATTTGTGTATCGTCTGCGTAAATGTGGAATTGAACATTAGAGGAGCTGAAGTTGCCCGTGAGTGGTTCTATGAATAGGTTGAAGAGTGTAAGAGAGAGAAAAGATCCTTGTAGGACTCCTAAAGTGACTAGGATGGGATTGGACAAGGATTGCTTAACCTTGAATCTTTGTGATCTATTGTGCAGGAATGAGGTGAACCATTTTAGGTCCGACCCAGATACTCCCATTCTATGCTTCAGGAGGTTTAGTAGGTAGTTGTGCTTGACAGTGTCGAAAGCTGAAGATAGGTCAAGCTGGATTAACAGGCAGGCTTCGTTTTGATCAAGGATTTTTAGAGCGTCATCAATTATGTGGGTCATGGTTGTTTCAGTACTGTGCCCAGTATTGATCCAATAGGTTGAAATGAGCAATGTGTTTGCTGAGCTGTGTGTGGACACATTTTTCTAGAAGCTTGCCCAATGTAGGGATGTTGGATATTGGGCCATATTTGTTTAGGTCCACCGGATCGGCCGCTGGCTTTTTTAGGATTTGGGAAACCTGCCCAGATTTAAGCATATCTGGGATGATTCCTTGCTGAAGAGGTTTTTATAATCCTGGTCCATAGAGGCAATAATAGTGGCATTGAAATGTTTTAAATGGTTAGCGGGGAGTGGATCAATGAAATGGTTGGATGGGTAAGCAGGGTAAGCATTTTCACTATCGTATCTTCACGGTGTGAAGTGAAGAAGGCCCAGGAGGCATTGTTTTTGAGGTTAAACTTAGGGGAGCACATGACTTGGGCTCCTGGAGGGGGGAAGAGGTGTCCATGATTGTTAAGCATATGATTATCCCACTAAATAATAGTGAAATGTTGTCAGAAAAAGAAGACAAATAAATAAATAGAAATGTAAATTTAACGTAACAGTATAATGAACAAAATGTGAGATTGACTCCAATGGTAGGAGGGTAGGTAACCTGCAAAACAAAAATGAAAATAAGTCTTTAAAATTAGATCGATGTGACTGAATGAGGTCAAAGATCACAAATTAACATAACACTTGGCAATATTGCTTATTCGCACATGTGCATTGTGCCTGATACATCCCACACCTCTCATAGGCCCGCATGAAGAGGTGTCTGTGGGGAAGTGCCTGCTGGGTCAGATCTACCGTATGGTCCAGCAGGTCTTTAAAATGATTCAGAGATTAGACAGAATTAGGTGAGAGATCACGTCATTATGCAGGACAATGTTGTTTATTTGCAACGTGTTTATTTGGAGGCCTTGTGTATGAAGGCCGCTCTGCTTACCTTTTGTAAACACTGTTTTCAACAGAGCTCAAAACTTGAGTTCTGCTTTGGTTCTATACTGCAAACTGTATTAAATGCAGCCTTGATTTATTTATCTGCAGAGTGGACAGCAGCATCCATAACTTGAAAAGAGAAAGAGAAACAATGTGAGAGAGAGGGAGAGGGAGAAAGAGAGAAGAAACAACATTGAAAGTGTGAGAGAGAGAAAGTGATAGATGGAGCAGGAGAGGTAGTGTTGATACTGGAGAAAATCTTAGTAGCTCACCCTTTTGCCTCCGGTGTGTGTCCAAGCATGTGCCGGTTCATAGTGCACCCTCAAGTTTAGTGATCTGAAAGATAGTATACAGTTAGTAATAGCAGAGTACATACAACTCCACAAGTATATTTCTGCGTTATGCCTTTGGACACTCAGGATACTGTATTACATCAACTTCCACTCTAAGGAGGTGTCTGTGCGCTCTTTTTCTCCCCGAGTAGTATACCCCATGCACTCCCACTGCATTGCGGTGAGTTCTCATTACTGAGTACCCAGACTGTTGCACCCCATTGACTCCCAGTGTCCGGAGGTGAGTGCCCTTTCTTGCGCACCCAGACTGTTCCACTCTATCCACTCCCACTGCCTGGAGGTAAGTGTACATTTGTACACATCAAGCTGCTGCACACTATCCACTCTCTTTGCCCACAGGTGACTTCTCATTGCTTCCGAAACAAGCTTCTTTGCTCACCTTGTGCCATTGGCGTGATTGAAAGAGGGTCCACCACGTGTCGAAACAGCCTTCTTATGCGTTGTTACGATACCACGCATCATCACAGAATCCTCAAAAGCTGAACCTGTCCGATAAAAAGGAAGATAAGATTGTGCGCCAATTGTTTATCAAAGGAAGTGAGAGAGTGATTAAAAAGAATATTCGCAGCTCACCTTTCTGTCACCGGTGTGTCTTCCACCATGTGCCGGGACATAGTGCACCCTGAAGGTCTACATCTAAAAGATAGTAAAAGACAGATGTTATGATTGGTAATTGTCACTATCTTAATGTGGAGTAGAATAACATTGCCCTTTCACACACCTTCCCTCCCACATTAAGAATACAACTATTTGTACAGTTCCAACTTGTTTAATGGGCTTCCTATTTATGAAGAATTAGTAGAGTAGTAATGTTTTCCATCCGGTGATAGAAAACAAGTGGTGCGCAGTGATACACGTGGTTTCAATCATCACGAGCGACGGACTTTTGACCAACTACAAAAACTTTCCTGCTATACGAAAAAAAGTACAAATGCAATAAGATACGGTATATACGACTGCGGACACCTAAATCGCTGCGTCGCCTTTTTGTATTCAGTTTGCTGCTTCCCATCTACTCCCTCTACTGCGCACCTAGACCTCACTGCTCACCTTTTCATGGACAGGGTACGTTCTACATCATGCAGTCCTGCTCTGTCACCAAGAAGTCTCATATTTGCTGCCGGGTCTTGATATCACTATGGCAAAGGACATACTCGTGCTCCCATCATCATTGCAGGTTCCTCACCCGCTCAGTCCTTGCGGTACCACTAACTCAGTGACCAAAGAGGTCACGCACGTGGTGGTGGGCCCCCTGTTAGGTAGTTTGGGCCTACATGCGGCTATTGAACCACCAGGACGGGCCATCACAGCGCTTGCGATGGGAGAAACTCTAAAATGGCGTAGAGCACGTGCGCCCCGTCTTTTTTATTGGTAGGGTCACGTGTGTTGTGACGCATGTGCTGGATGGGTGTTGCTTGGGTGTATACCAGCCATGAGGGAGTGTGTGTGTGCTGTTCTGACAACTAGACCTGGAACTAAGAAATCACTATAGTGGAAATCTGGGCCATGTAGCGTTGTTGTGTTTTCCTGGAAGCGTAAGCGGAGTGGGCTGGACTGACGTATGGCAGTGCTGCATGAGGCTGTGAACAATGACTCCGGAGCTATGGGCGTCGTTCCGTTGTGAGCTATATGAGAAATCAACTGATTCGGGTGTCCGTGTTGTAGTGCTGCCATCACCCGGGTCTTAAACGCAAATGTGTCATTATGTCTGTAAAGTCCCACAACATGGCCTACATGGAAGGTATGGGTTATCACTGACCTTATATTCATCCATAGTTGCACACATAAAAGATGGTGGACATGACACATTTTTGCGAATATGAATGTTTGTTGTACATTCAGTGAAGCGTTGTAGCTGTAGTAATACAGGTCTATGAAAGCTTTAGGTGGCAGTTTTTGGCACATGAAGGGCAGCTAATATATATGCGTATGTGGTCATTCGGGTATACCGTCGAACTTGGTGCTGGAAATCAGTGTTCGAGTCTTGGAGTTGCGTCCACATCCTGTTGTTGTAGAGAAATTACATAATCTACGCGAGCCTGAAAATGTACTGTAAATACGGTGCTCATGTAAATTGCTGATATAGTTTTGGGTTGACTTCGCGCTATATAAATATGCTAAAAAAAAAATCGAGTAATAGCACACCCTTATAAATTTACTATACACTTTCTTTGCAGTATTGTAATGATCCAGTTTGTACATTCGTATTTGTAGCATGAGTGAGAGAAAGTTATATAATCAAAGTTTTTGTTACTTGCAGAGGTAAGATGGTTGCATACACTGTTTACAGCACAATATAAAGTGGTAGGGCGCAGGAGAAGCATTTTACAAACATAATAAATACACAGATAGATAGTTGAAGTGGGTACGGGCACGTGTGCTCGACTCCATTTTATTACGTTGCTGTTGGTAACAAGTAGAATAGTAATCATGATATCATACACAGATATTCAATCATAGGCGGTTTAAGACTTCTACTGTACAAAGGTAGGAACACTATATGTGAAATAATACACAGAAGATTCTAGCGTAAAGGGTTCATGAGTTGTGGTGCACTAAGGTAGGGTCAGTTTGTGTGGAGCCTGTGATGATGCGTGGTTCAGGCAGACCGCAGTGGTAAGAATGTCTTTTGACTCCTGAATTTTGCCTTAATAAGGCCACGTGGCGATTATTTATGGTGCACTGAGTTAGTGGTACGTCTGGTGCTCAGCGTGTTGCCTATTGGATTGCATCATCTGTAATCACAATTGAAATAAAAGATGAAACATGTGTGGAATACATTGTCGAAATATGTATTTTTCAGGGACATTATAGTTCAAGTTGTGACCTATGGTGTTCGCAATGTAGACCGCCATTGAGTGTGCCTTTGCACTTGCAGCATGAATTTTGTTATTGAACTAAACCTAAAACTGATATAAAAGAAGTTTTTGAAGGAAGGCTACTAAAGGAATATTGTGTAGGTTTGAGGGACGTTATACTTTGTTTGGTACTGCACTCTGCAAATAATGAATGAAGGGTCTGTTGAATTCTGCCTGAAAACGGCCATGTGGCGATGAATTATGGTGCACTGAGTTAGTAGTACCTTTGGCACTGAGCACGTATGTAACCTGCGATGATGCGTGGTCTGGGCAGGCCGCACTGGGGTGATGTTTTTTTAATACTGAATTTTGCCTTAATAAAGCCTCGTGGTGATTATTTGTGGTGTACCCGAGTTAGGGGTACATCTGGTGTTTAGCATGTGCTCACCCTGCGATGATGTGTGTTCTGAATGGGCTGCACTCAAAGCATTGACTGTTGCATACTGGGCTGCATGAACTTTGAGGGGAAAAAAAAACTACCATCGATGGTTATCAATTGCTCTGCAAACTAGGTCTACTGATTGCTCCCCATAACAAATTAAATTATTGCACTTCACGCAGTGCGTTCTAACTTTCTCAAAATGGGGACGTATGTCTGGTGGCGATGTTGATGGTGATGCCCCAGAGGTACTTGGTATTGCCGGTGGTGGAGGTACATTTTGGCACAGTGTTCTACATTCTTAGTGAGCATAGTTCACAAGATGCAGGGATTGAAGGTGCTTGCACATACTAGTAGTGCCACAGGAGTATTTTTTGTCTCTGCCTTAAATAAATCAAGGCTGAATTCCCTACTGTCTGTAGTCTAGATCCGAAGCTGAATTCAAGTTGTAAACTCTCCTGTCCATAGTGTAGATCTTAGGCTGGACTGCATCATGTGTAATCACGATTGAAATAAAAGATGAAACATGTATGGAATACATTGTCGAAATATGTATGTTTCAGGGACATTATATATATATATATATATATATCTATATATATATATATATATATATATATATATCTATATATATATATATATATATAGATATATATATATATATATATATATATATATATATATATATACATATATATATATGGTGAAGGCATATGTGTGGTAAAAATATAACAGGTAAGTATAACTCCAATAAATATGCATATTGGGGTCATACTTACTTGTTACATTTTTACCACACATATACCTTTACCATACGTGCCTTTAAAATTAAATGTTTTAACATTGCCAGAACGAGTGCGACTCATCCTTGCCTCCGTGTGAGACATCCTGTGGATATTTATGGAGCTTGGTCCTGCTCCGAGTGAACGCAGTCAGTGGTTGTAATGGTAAATCGCAAATGAGCTGTACAGGGTTTTTAAAGGCAGATATCTCTGTAGTAATCTCTTCTATTTCTTCAGTGGCATCTGGGATGTCATTGTCATGACAATGGAATGTACATGTTTGAATGTCAGGAGCCTGTCAGTTCCTGGGAGCTGTGGAGGTTAACGATCAATAAACATGAAGTCTCTTCACCTACCTGCCTCAGCATGATTACTTCAATTTGGCGACAAGATTGGCTGATCTTTAAGTACCTCCACCCATGTGTGCAGCTCCTGTTCCTGTTCTGCCTGTCCAGTTACCAGTTTCTCTGGACACTGCCATTTTCTGCGAGGTGCCCATCTCTATGCTCATCCAGTTTCACTGCTGCACCTTTAGGATCACAGATCTCGGTGTTTTCTGAGGGAAGTTGCTGATCTGTGAAGTGTAGGCGCTTTTCTGCCATCACGCACACTGTGACTCCACCAGATGTGGGAAGACTCTACGCAACCCTGAGTTATACCCTCGTTTCTGGTCTTTCCCTTCTGGCATGGTTGGCAGCATCTAGCAGCATCTGTGTGTGTCGTCATCTGTCTCTCGGCAGTCCGGCGGTGGTCTTTGAGCCTGGCGGCATCTGAGGTGATGTGTTCTGAGTCCCAGTGAGTCCCTGTGACCTCCTTCTCTCCCGTTGGTGTTCCTGAGCACGGAGATACTTTTGCCCCCACGTCTGCCACTTTTTGATGACGTTGTAGAACATGCAGGTAGAGCCAGCGAAGACGAGTCTACGTCCCTTTGTCGTGCGCTGGCACCATTCTTCAAGCGTTCATTCCACGTCCTCGAAACATTCAAAATTCTGCAAGCGTGCATTCCATGTCCTCGCACACCGTCATACTCCATAGTGTTACATTTCAAAGCCACGCATGCACTTCTCAGAGTAAATGTTTTCACTTCTCGTTTAATAAAGTGAAGCTTGAAAAGGAGGAGCTCTGGTTCATGAGGCAGTAAGGCAGTTGTTCAAGAAGCGGTGAAGCCATAGGCGCGGTTCTTCAAGGAGTTGTGACGGAACTTTTCGTATAACGGTGAAGTGTTTATTTAAGTAAATTGGATAACATTTGTAAAGTGACAAGTGTATTGCAAGTAAGCAAGAAGGTGCTTTTCATAAAGTGACAAATGTACTGTAAGTAAGCAAGAAGGTGTTTTTCTAAAAGGGATATCTGTACTGCAAGTAAGCAAGAAGGCGTTTTTCAAAAAGTGACATGTACTACAAGAAGCGAAAAGGCACTTTTCAAGTGTCACTGCATCTTAGGTTTTTTTTAAGTAAAAGAAGTAACATTAGTTGTTTTTCCATTTTGGAAATTAGTTTTTTTTAATCATTCTTGCATTGCAGGTGGACTTTCATTCTGGAATTTTGTTTTTACTAATAACTCTTGAATTGCAGGTGGATTTTCAGTCTGTGGACTTAAAGTATATGTTCATTGTTCATTTTGTTTTTTAAAGAGTGTGTTTGCTACAACTAACTTTTATTTTGCAACTGGATTTTCAACTTTGTGTCTATTTTATGTTTCAAGCATGCAAAATGTACAACCTCCTCCCCCTTTTTACAGCTTCCAGGTTATCCACCAGTTAGGTGGAAGGTTTGGTACAGAGCATTTGAAAAATATTCAGATACCATGGGGGGTAGCAGATTTAGTGCACAGAGAAAACGATTAATCTCAGAACATAGTTTGGGGTTTGAGGGGCAAGCTGTATTAGAGCATCTTCCTCCTTTGGAAGTAGAGGAACTAGATGAGTTTGAACAAGAAGTTAGTATGTTGCAGAAGCAATTTGATGTGGAAAGCAGTCTTGTCGTAGCTAGACATAACTTTCTCACAAGGGTACAGGACAATGATGAGAGCATTGTATCTTAAATCTACGATGGATCGCACACCGCTAGCCTCTCCTCCGGATCTCCCCTAAGCACTCTGGTATGTGAAGTGCGTGTAGTTTGAAGAGTTGAAACAAAGTTCGTAAGTGGTTCACCAAAGTTGGTGCAAGTAAGTACTTGTTGTTCCCAAGATCTCTAGACCCGAGACATGGCCCGGGTTTCGGGATAGTTTCCCTCATCAGTAGAGAAAGTATTTGGGGTGGATGAGAAGGCTGCCAAGTAACCGTCACAGGCCTCGATGCCTCTCCGGCGCGCAGGTGCGTCTCCAAAAGCTCGTCAGCTTGGGGGCTCATGGGAGCCCTTTAACAGTAATCTACGATGGATCGCACACTGCTAGCCTCTCCTCCGGACCGCCCTAAGCACTCTGGTATGTGAAGTGCGTGTAGTTTGAAGAGTTGAAACAAAGTTCGTAAGTGGTTCACCAAAGTTGGTGCAAGTAAATACTTGTTGTTCCCAAGATCTCTAGACCCGAGACATGGCCCGGGTTTCGGGATAGTTTCCCTCATCAGTAGAGAAAGTATTTGGGGTGGATGAGAAGGCCTCCAAGTAACCGTCACAGGCCTCGATGCCTCTCCGACGCGCAGGTGCGTCTCCAAAAGCTCGTCAGCTTGGGGGCTCATGGGAGCCCTTTAACAGAAATCTACGATGGATCGCACACCGCTAGCCTCTCCTCTGGATCGCCCCTAAGCACTCTGGTATGTGAAGTGCGTGTAGTTTGAAGAGTTGGAACAAAGTTCGTAAGTGGTTCACCATTGTATCTTATGTAGCAGCCTTACACATACTTGCGTCAGAGTGTGAGTTTGAGCATTTCACATCTCAACTTATTCATGACCAGATTGTTGTTCACTGTAGTGATAAAAAAGTCCAAGAAAATTACTTACTCTTAAGAGTATTGAGCTCTCTCAAAAAGCATTGCGAGAATTAAAACCAGAAAAGAATGTTGTTGGTGTTATCAAGGATGGCAAGAAAGCACACATGGATAAAGACAAATCTCAATCTCAATCTGAGCAAAAAGCAGGTAGGTATATCACAAACAAAAATGAAAAGAGAAGTGGTTATTCAAGAAATCTTTGTATAAAATGTGGTTTCCCTCTCATTTTCTTAATTCACAGACTTGTCCAGCATAGAATGCATCTTGCCGTAAGTGTGGCAAGGAGGGTCCCTTTGCAAAGATGTGTGGTTTTCGTGGCAGTGTGAGTGTGGTGTATGCTGAAGAAGATAAATTCAATCCGGTGTGTGAAGTTGTTAGTTCATTAACAGATTTAGTAGTGGTTGTAAAAGATGATTCTGAGGATTGTGTTGATCCTGTTGTTGAGGTTGTAGTGGATGGTAAGCCTCTTCAGTTGTTGGTAGATTCAGGTGCGCGCATGACAATGATAACTGATGAACTTTTTGAAAAGTCATGGGGTGACAGGTTTCAATCCTCCTGACAGGTGTCCTGTTTCCTATGAAGGCAGGAAAATTGAGTAATCTGTTTTTTTTTAAACATCTCTTGTCTTTAAAGAAAGACACATCTGTGGGAAGGTGTATGTAGCATAGAAAGGTCTCAACATCCTTGGATGGTACCATCAGGGTTTGTTTGGCATGACACTTAGACCCTGCCCTTCGGAGCAAGTTTCTGTTGTGAATGACAATCACCAACGTGAAACTTTAATCTCCTGGGCCAAAAGATTTCCTAAGGTTTTTGGTGACAGTTTGGGGTGCATTAAAGGGTTTAAGCATCTTATCAAAGTCAAAGAAGGTGCCATTCCAATCAAACACAAGTTACATAATGTGCCGTTCAGTGTCAGATATGACCTTTCAGCTGAACTTAGGAGAATGTGTGAGTCAGGAGTCATTGAACAAATTGGATTCTCCCTCTGATTGTCCCTCCTGGTCGTAGCGCGGAAAAAAATGGGAGTCTCAGAGTTTGCATTGACTTGCATAGTTTGAACAGGGAGATTTGGGTGGACTCACATCCTCTTCCCCGTATTGACGATATCCTGTCCAGGTTTGCTTGTGCTAGATACGTTTCAAAAATTGATCTTGCATCAGCATATCATCAAATTGAACTAGACCCTGCCACTAAACATTTGACTGCTTTTGTGTCCCCCATAGGGACATTTCAGTTTAGGAGGTTGCCTCGGCGGCTTCTGTTTTTGAACGTATCATGGAAAAGGTGTTGGAAGGGGTCACTAACACTGTAGTGTTACAAGATGACATTTTGGTTGCTGGCAACTGCAAAGAATCTCACGACAAAAATCTTGCCACTGTTTTAGAGAAGTTAGAGGCTAAATACATTGTATTAAATAAACTTAAATGTGATTTTGGTGTAGAATCCATTGAGTACTTGGGGCATTGTATTTCTGGACAAGGTATTGTTCCCAGAGAAGGTCCTATTGAGGCCATTGGGAATGTTCCTTGTCCCCCTTCCAAGGAGGTGGTATCTTCATTTTTGAGAATGTGTGAATTTTATACAAAATGTATTCCCAATTTTGTGGAAAAGACTGTACACATGAGAGAATTGCTTAAGAAAAAGGTCAAGTTCATCTGGAATGATGTCTGTAAGGATGAGTTTTCTCAGATTAAGTAAGAATTGGGGCCTTGCAAGATCCTTACACCTTTTGAGCCTAGTTATTAGTGTACTCTGTCTGTTGACGCCAGTTTATGGTCTGGGTGGCACGATTTCTTAAGTTAAACAGGGAAAGGATCACTGTAGGATTTGTGTCACAGGCTTTAAACCCAAATGAAAAGAATTACTCAGTTATCGAGCATGAGCTGTTGACGTGTTGTTGGGTGGTGGAAAGGTTCAAATGTTTTCTGTGGGGTAGGACTTTTAGTCTCCTGACTGATCATAAACCACTCATTCCTATTCTTGAGTGTAAAATTGTAAAAGATCATACTCCTAGGATTGCCAGGCTAAACTCAAAGTTATTACAATATAATTTTGAGGTGGTGCATATATCTGGGGGAAGGAACACCAGAGCTGATTTTCTCTCAAAGTTTCCTCTTCCTTTGCATAAACAAGAACTCGATGATGATGCTGATGAGGAGTGTCTTATTGCTGCTGTGGATGTTTGCTGTTTGAGTTGTTTTTCAGAACAGGGGTGGTTTTATGGGATGGAATCTGATTCTGTACTCAAGAAAGTTAAAGTGTTCATTGTTTCTGGGTGGCCCAAAGAAAAACATCTAGATGGTCATTTTCACCCTTTTCAAAAATTGCAGATTAATTCACTTTGAAGGGTGGAGAAATGATCATTCGGGGAGAAAAACTCATTCCTCCTGAGTCTTTGAGAAGTCGCATTATTGATTACGGCCATGAGGGCCATCTTGGTCAGCCCAATACTAAAAAAGGATCCAAGCTGTCTACTGGTGGCCTTCCATGGACCGACAAATTACTGACGTTGTTGATGGTTGTGTGACATGTTGTTCCAGCGACAAAGTTATAAAAATTGTCTTTCCTCCTGTACAAGAGGTTATGGTTCCCAATGGTCCTAGTTTGAAGCTAGCCATTGATTTTATGGGGCCATTTGACATTCTACCTAAGAAGTATACATTTTCTTTAGTTGGGGCTGATTATTTTATTAAATGATGGGATGTACAATTCATGACTGATCCCAATTCACAAGAGCTCATCAAGTTTCTTCAGAGTCTCCTTGCAAGAGAGGGTTTCCCCAAAAAGATTGTATCCGACAATGCAGTACAATTTACTTCAAAAGAAATGTCAGATTTTTTTAGCTAATCTGGTATTGCTCATAAACTTGTGGCACTCTACTACCCACAGGCCAATGGTTTTATTGAGCATACCAATCGTATTCTAGTTGAAAGTGTTCAGTGGGCTGTCTCTTCTAGGACTGATATTAAAGAAGCTGTGCAGAGTATGCTCTGGGCATATCGTACAACTCCCAGCTCCATCACAGGTCTAGTCCTTTCAAACTTCTCATAGTTAGGGAAGCTTCTTTCCACATGTGCCCTGCTTGGATGAAGAAATGGGGGGGCATATTACCAACGTTAAGCGATATTTATCGCTAGCGATGCTTAGCAACGAATTTTTTAACGCTAAGCATCGTCAGAAATTATCGCAGATAAACCTTGCTATTATCAAGGTTTATCGCAAATGCGATAAAAAACGGCCGCAATGCATGAATATCGCTGAAAAGTCAGCGATATTCATGCATTACCGAGCTAATGCTCTTAGCCATGTTATCCACCTCCCATTGGATAACATGGCTAAGAACTGCTCAGAGCAGGTGTTAGTTTTTGGAGATATTCGCGCTTAGCGCGAATATCTCCAAAAGTTGGGAATAGGAGATAGCGATGTTAGCGACTGTTTCCAGTCGCTAACATCTTGGCAAGCCCACTTTGCATGTCATTAGTGATAAATATCACTGACATGCAAAGTGGGGCCCAAGATGGTCGCTATCTCCTACTAGCTGTTGCTACCTGGTGTTAGCGACAGCTAGGTAATAGGGAGATAATTTTATCTCCGCTTTCTTAGCTTTTAAAGCCAAAAAAGCGGAGATAAACCCCCTTGATAATATGCCCCGGGGTTCCCTGACCAAGTGTGGAGAATCTCATGATAAGGATCGATCACTTAATCAGTGTGTTCTTCCTAATCCTAAGAATTTTGAATGTAATGTTTCTGTGGGAAATTGGGTGAGAGTCAAATCCCCTCTTAGGGGTCGATTCCGATTCGGGAAAACAAACGTCCGTACGATTTGTATCCAGAGCCCTCTCCGTACGAATCGTACCCGTCCATCCGAGTCGCGTAGTACGATCCGTATTCCGTGAATCCGTCTGAATCGTCGCGATCCGTACGTATTGCAAGGCTGTAACCGTGAACCGTACGACTCGTACACATGCCGTAGGACTCGTACACATGCCGTATGACCCGACGAGTACGATCCGGACCGGGGTATGAGGACGCGATTCGTACGGTCCACGTCAGGTAAGGGCGAGTCGTACGGAAAAGCACACAAACACATACACACTGTACGGTCCGTACACCCCATGATCGCAGGGGTACGGTGCATACCCCTGCGATCATGGGATGTATGCACCGTACGCCATGTTCGATGGGTGTACGCACCATACCCCATGTACGATGGGTGTACGCACCGTACCCCATGTACGATGGGTGTACCCATCGTGCATGGGATACGGTGCATACACCCATCGTACATGGGGTACGGTGCGTACACCCATCGTACATGGGGTACGGTGCGTACACTCCATGATCGCAGGGGAACGCACCGTACCCCTGCGATCATGGGAGGGATGCACCGTACCCGGGTGGGCCGTTCCGTACCTGTTTCGGCGCTAACTCTGCTTTTATGACTGTTTTCAGCTCCTGTAGAAAAAGGGTCGTACGGTGCGTACCCGACACGTATCGTACTTGCTGGGTCGTAAAAACCAGTCGCGAACCGTACAGATGTTGCGTACAGCGGGTTCCGAGGGAGAATTGTACGGAGATTAGAGTCGTACGGTCTCTGTATGACTCGTACGGAGTACGGCTCCTGGTACGAATCGTACTTCATCGTACGTACGGGGGACGTTGCAGGGTACAATTCGTATGGGAAAAACGCTCCAAACGGCTATACGGAGCGGTTTTTCCCGAATCAGAATCAGCCCCTTAATGTTCCTAAAGGTCTTTCAAAGTTTGGTCCTCCTGTTGGGGTTGATGCTGTTTCACGATTTGCTGTTCGGGTCAATGGGAAGAATTGGTGGAACTTATCTAGGATCTACAAGATTCCTAAGAGGGTGGTCTTGCAACAAGACCATGAGCCAGGAGATGTGACAGATACTGTAATAATGCCGTTCAAACAAACTCAGAAAGTGAGTTCTGGTTTTGGTGAGTTGTCTATGAAATATGTCCCACCACAAGGGAGTGTTAGGATTAGTCTTCCGCCTAATCACATGGATTTGTAAACTATATTCACTGTCCAATGTATTTTAGTTCAAATTGTTGGTATCATATTATCTTTATTTATATCTTTAATCCTTCGGTATCACGTTATTTATTTCTTCCGGGTTTTCTTCAAAGCTGATTTGTTCCTCTTGTTTTTGTCTTTGTCTGCTTATTCTTTCTTTTGCACTTCATGTTGTTATTGGGAAGAGAGGATATGTTCTAGTAATCTCTTCTATTTCTTCAGTGGCATATGTGATGTCATTGTCATAACAATGGAATATACATGTTTGAATGTCAGGAGCCTGTCAGTTCCTGGGAGCTGTGGAGGTTAACGGTCAATAAAGATGAAGTCTCTTCACATACCTGCCTCAGCGTGATCACTTCAATCTCCTTTCAAATTCTGTTAAAGTTCAGCTGCCATTCAATACCCCACACTTGGCATAGATTCACAGCTGGTAAATACCAATACTGAGGGGGGCAATATTAAATGATGTGGTAAATACCTTAGTCTTTCCCCTGGAAAATTAGAAAAGACATTGAGAATTCAGCATGTGTTGGACTATAATGCATGTTTTTCACCTGGTCAGTATCAGTGGGCTTGACTGGACAAAATGTGTTTAAGGCAAATGTTGGAATTCCAATTCATGAGCAAGCAAAACATTGTGCAGGGATTGAAACTGAATACTGCTCTTTAAATCAAGGCCTAGTGGTTAAGATGTTCGTAGGGCCTTGTTTAAAGTTTGGTGGATAGTACTCTATCTGTCATGGTGATGGAGGAAATTACGTGCATCACCCTGATGGACTATCCTCTTCCAAATTTGAAAGCCCAGAAGTGATCTCTGAACCTTGACAGGAACTGCCATTATGGAGGTTTCTGTAAAGGTGCAACATTATTGGTGCATAGCCACCTTCGACTTTGATGGCCCTCTACCAAACGCTTGTAAAGTTTTTGAAAACCAAAAAAGAAATAACCCCCACTTTTGGAAATTCTACCCTGGGTGTGGGACCATTATTGGCTTTTTTTAGTTCCTCAACGCTCGTTTTTACCTGGCAATGACATAGAGAAAAAAGGACATCACACCATCCACCTAAATAGGGTGGAAGGTGTAATGCCTTTTTTCCAATGGCCCCTACAGCATCAGGCCATAGAAGTAAGGGGCATATTTACAAAGAAGTGACGGATAGCTGCGTTAGACTTCTTGGCTTAATGCCACTTTCCGCCACTTCTGAAACACAGGCCTGCACTGCATTTACAACAATACAGTGCAACCCTACGTTTCCCCCTGTACTGGTGCTAAATTGAGCTACTTAGCACCATCGCAGGCACTCTTGCACTATAGTGCAAGGGTGTCTACATTGTGGGGAATGATTGTTTATGTGCAGGAACATAACCAATCTTAAAGAGCGATTTGTAACTTCTTTGTCTGCTGCTTAATGCAGCACTCATAGAAGATGCAACTTGTCATCTTTAAAATGATTGTTTATGTGCAGGAAGAGACACCATCCTGCACATAAAAAATCATGCATGGCGTTTTGCTGTTTTTATGTGTGCTTCACAGTATAGCGTGAAAGGGTGTCTTATTTACAAGGCAGTGTTAAGTCACATTGAGTGACTTACCACTTTCTTATAAATAAGGCGAAACCCGTATCGCCAGCACAACATCAAAAAAGTGACGTTCTGGTGACAATAGGGGCTTGTAAATATGCCCCTAAGTGTTCTGTAGACAGAGACAACAGCAGTTCCATCGACAGCAAGCTGGAGCTCCAACCGGCCCTGAATAGAGCGGGTGGGCCATTAGTTTGGAGAACAGACCTGGATACTTCAAAATGGATGCAAAATAGCAATAATGAGATACAAATGTTACACAAAGAAGAAACTTCCTGATGTACCCACCTTGCAAACAACTGTGCAGTCATATTGCTGTGCTCCAAAGCAGTGTTAACAGCGTGTCTGTTCAAACAATAATGAGAGCCTAAAACAGGAACAGATGTTGCTTACAAACTGATGCCTCCACCCGTGCAAGTTTTGAACAATATTTCAAATTAGGTTTAACAATAATTCTGCGTTGTTTTTAATGCATTTGCAAGCTAATGGCCTCTTTTATCTCTCGGTCATAAATTTGCAATTTATATTGGAATGTGTGGCATTAAATCTTTAAGAAGCCCTGATACTATCGTGTAGTTCCAGGTTCATAATCTACTTACGTTTATAGTATGTTAATGCTCCTAACATGCATTAATTAATTTATAATTCTGCGACTCGGGCCACCTGCAGGATTTAGAGTTATGTGGCTGTTGCTTGAAGCCAGACGTGTTCTTTACGTGGTGAAATTCGCTGCCAGGATCTTTAAATATCTGACACAGCTGGATGTGTGAATTATACTCCTTCACGTTGCATTGGGTCACACCACCTGAGGAGATGTTATTAATGGAATGTAATTTACAGTAAGCATTTATAAATCTTTTATTTTGCAGTGATCTGTAGCTAGCGAAAAACAACACATATATTTAGAATTACGGCGTTGGCTGCAACTTTTAATAAATTAATCCATTAAATTCCCCACTCGATTTTGCTAGACTTGTATGTGTGTGTATTATGGATCCATAAGAAAGGGTGAATAGAAAATGGAAGAAACTGATCTATATTCTGTCAATGAATTTGTACACTATTTAAAGCAATATCCTGAAAATTCACTCGGTTTTAGGTGCCATGGTTATGGGCTTCGTAAATCTTATAAGATGAACACATTAGGTAATTGGCCTATGTGAGGCTACTATAAGGCTACTGTCATTGGTAGTGCTGGTCCAGTGGACACCGAAATGGGAATAACAATGAGACAACAAGCTAATTTCATACAGGTACAGACAAGACAGTGGAAGCTAATGCCATTCAAACCATTGGGCGAATTTGACCAAGACATCAATGTAAAGACCCTGAGTCACAATGTATATACATCCATACTTCATAAAGGCAGTCTCCCCTAATGGTCTTCCTTTGGTCTCTCAGAAACTGACGCACAAGGTCCGAAAGGGATTTTACCTAGGGCATATTATCTGTAAAAGGACACTAGGCTCACTAAACAGCTGCAGCATGAATGCTGTGGGAAACTGATTTGGAGTACAATATGCAATGCCCAAATGTTCACTAGTCTTCAAAAAAGTTAACTTACTAACAATTTACTTATGGCCAGGCCATGTTTCCAATCCACCGCGTGCAGCCATCCCCCACATGAGGCAATTGGCCAAGTGCAGCTCTAGTGCGCTGAATTCTTTTTTTGGTCCATTTCAGGATTCCCTAATCCAGTGCTGGACTCACAAATCCTAAGCACAAGATGGATAGTAGGACCCAGGCAAGGTCCAAGATTCTCAAATCCAGCACAGGAGTCACACACCCCATGATTAATTCATATTTTAACCCCTTCCATGCTGCTGTCGGCTATTGGCCGACGGCAACGCTACCTCCCTGGTGCTGCCGTCGGCCAATGGCCGACGCGGCCCCACCCGTTTTGCGGAAGTGCCGCACTTCCGCAAAACGGGCGGCGCATGGGAGGGGTTAATATTTATTTTATTGCTCTTGGACCCTTTAGGTCTGTGCCTTGGGGTTAGGCCATCTTTACCCTGCCCCTCATGACCTTTTCATGTATTTTTTTCTCAAGTGTTTGCTCAATGTTGGGTAAGGGCAGCCTAACAAAAATGTTCTGTGATGGTCAGCCAATCAGAGGCAAATCTGCAGCCTGATTTATGAATTCACAATGCATGACGGGAGAAAAATTCTCTCATCCAATGGTCTTCCTTTATCTTCTATGGATTCATAAATGTCTTCTTGACTAGGACAATACACTTTTTAAATGCTAATCTCTCAAACACTACTGAACAGATTTACAGTATACCAGGCAGAGGCAATTCACTGATTAAGGTTCTGTTTACATGCCATGTGTGGTGTAATTCCACTCAGCCATTTTTTCTGTATTGCGGGGAAAAGAATCCTATGGGAGGTTAAATTGGAAACGTCTCTTTTGGTGGCCTCTCCCCTTTTGGTTGCCCCCGCTTGATGGATGTGCATGAAGTTTTCCATGAAGAACCTAAAGTGGAAGTACTTTTGCCGATTCATCAAATGGCAGCAAAGTCATTAATTATATATTTTATTTTTGTTAATATTTATATGTAATTTCCCAAATTATGAGCAGGATAGGTCATGCAAAAAAGAAATATTTAATTCGTGCACATACGGAGAAGTAAACTTTTTCAGTTTAGGGTTGCTTGAATGTCTTCAATATAGTGCGCCTGTTTTTTGATGTATTTATTTTATTATTTTGGATGCGTCATGCTAGTTTTTGTTGGTAATATCGATGAAATTTGGTGCTACATTTTTCATCAAGACAACGTTTTGACCCAATCAGGGTGTTGTCATGGATTGTAAATGGCCCTTTGCTTCTCAATATGCTGTACTGTGTCCTGTGAAGGCTATGGAAGTATTTCTGATTTGTTTTGGAACATATTACCCTTGCTGTACTGGTTTTTATTAGTGGAAGATTAAGGTGAGATGTTTCATTGTCATTAGTTCATTGCAGCATTGGGATTATATAAATATTTTTGTAACTCTTGGACATTTTATTTTATTTCAGGGACTCACATTTTGGAGGTCCTTTTCTAAATGGACTGATTACCAATGCTTCAGAAAATGTGGTAAGATTAGGTTGAAAGGCAGACAGATATGAAATGTTGGGGAAGTGGTCACCTTTCTACACCAATAATTATTTTTGATGTTGAGGTAAAACCATTTGGTGTTCTAATTTGTCCAAAGAGAATCAATAATTGTGGAGTGCCATTTGATTTGCTTGAGGATAACAAAACTGATGGGGTTTGAAGTGTCTCATTTAGGTAAGACATATCATTCACATTTTTCAGTGACCTTCCCACATGTACATTTAGTGATGCTTTAGACACTATTCATCAATTGAAAATTATTGACAGGAAAAATATATGATAAGTGCAGTAAGCGAGACCTGAATATCTTTCCACTGGAGAGATGCTGAATTGGTTTAGTTATGGGTTTTAGACACGTAGAAGTGCCTTCCAATGTATACAATGATAGAAAATGTGCACTAATGGAACATGGAATTACGAGACTGTGAATCAAGAAACAGGCTATTCTCTTTATACTGTTGATATTTGATGTAAGAGAATGATGTAGTATGAATTTGTACTAAGCAATTTTTGTTGTTATATCATGAATTTCACATCGTTCGTGTCATACAATGTGGTATTTCACCTCAGCGGTGATATACTTTAAACAAATCTTCTTTAGTTGTGTCTTGTGGCACTTTAAATGATTCAAATTAACTTTCAACCGATCATCTGAATATGTTTTCTTTATTATTGTGTCATGACAGCCCTGAATAAGTCCCAACTGTTGATTGGGATGAAACGCGTTGGCTGTATCTTTTATCCTGCTACAAATAATTTTTTTGCAATATTTTGCGTATTCTGGACTTGTGACACCTTGGAAGAATGTTCCTGAATTTTATGATTGGATCTTACTAACCGGTTGAGGTACATGTGGTGTGCCCTTTCCATTATCTTTCTGACTACATTTCAGGCCATATCCAGTAAATAAATGGATGTTCAAAATTTGGTCAACATCTTTGGAGACAAATTAGATCCTTCATAAAGTACACAATTTTGACGTAATGTTAAAAAGGACTAAATCAACTTAAGACTGCAAATACATATATAATTGACATTTAAGATTTGAAATTACACTTTGAGCTATTGTCATTTGTGCACCTCCTGTGAATGTAGGTGTTGCAAACAGCTTTATAAAGTTGATCTCTACTGTTTTTCCAGTCTCAGTTTTGTGGTCAAGCTGCTCACTATGCATTGAACTCAGTCTTTCATTCAGCATATAGCTCTCTTAGATGTTCACATGGAGTGCAGTCATGTCATGCATTAAGTCTGCTAATATGTCAAAAGGACCAGCAAAAGGGCCCCATTACGTGTTGCTCATCATCTTCAATGGACCTGTTACCAGCAGTTACTGAACTTATCGGGATAATGCGGAACACAGCAAATACAAGGGGACAGACAATTCCACATGAGGACTAGAGTTGCTCAAAGCAGCCTACATCTCTGAGCTAAAGTGTAGCAAAAAATGAGAAATAATTGGGAGAAGCATATCTAATAGATCAGTCTAGCAGATTCCCCCAGTTATTCCCCATTTATTTGTGGGTGTGGCACAGTTTGTTTTGTTGAACCCTGGAATTACCATCTTGATCAAATTACCAGTCCAATTCATGGGCCACTTGTAATAAGGGCCAAAGTGTACTCCTTCAGAGTGCCAATCATCATCAAATGGGGTCATATTGACTGCGCTAATTGGAAACCTGACTGGAGTGTTAAAATTTGTTACATTTGTTTACAGGTGCTTCTGAATGAGATGTGATAAAATGTGTGTTATCAATAACAGTTATTTAGTTGTTCTTTAATTGCATGATCCATGTTTGTCCCATTTTGAAATTTTCAAGTTAACAAGGTCTTGTGAGAACAATTCATCATCAGAAAGTCTTTCATAGATGAATCAACTAGTTTCTAGTGTACAGCAGGTGTGAAATAGTTTTCATGTTTTCAGTTTTAGTAAGTACATATTGAATACATAATTACAACAGTGAGACATTTTGTGGTAGTAAAACCCACGGATGAAACCAGAAAGCCATACTAAATCTCAGTTTACATTGAGAGTAATAAATCTCAGTCCATTTTTGGTCTCCGATACTCTTTTTTTAAAAATATAGAGTAGTATATAGAGAGATAATATCAGACCCCATGATAATCTTAGCCCCTCCATTTACAAAGCGAAGGACTGTTAGGGATTTAGAGATGGCAGTGCGATTCGCAATTAGGAAGGGGCGTACCAAGGGTGTCCCTTGCTAATAGTGACTTGCACTTCAATGTAAAATTGTTATGCGTCCTCAAAACACTCACAGTGTACCACCCATTTCAAATGGTAAGCCACCCGCAAAGGGGAAGGGGTCCTTCCTCTTTGTGACTGATAGCAAAAATATTTTGCTGAATATGTGATTAACATGCCTCTAGCAACTTGGCCAATGATGCCACTAGTCTGAACTACCTTACTCTATAAGTAAAGCACCATTTTGGAAAGCTGGTTCCTTGGCCTTGTCAAGCCTCCCGGTCACAGCATATTCCAGTGGCCCTCAAATTAATGGATGAGACCACCTCTATTACAAAGCGAGTTTGTACCCTTGTTAATTTCTTTTTCACTACCTGCCTTTCATATTCCCCAGTTTATAAATTATGCACATTCCCTCAGTCCCCAGGTTCATTATAGTCCTGATGAGATGCTAGTATCTTGAAATAGGATTAAAACCCCATCGACATATATAAACACAGACCTGACCCATTTGTAAATGACACACTGTTTACCATATATGTGAATGGGCTAGAGTCAACCCTATTGTCAGTCTCGACAGACTGCCCTAGGGTGGGAGCTAAATCTCTCCCAGACTTATTACACGCGGATGATGTAATCTTATGGCCTACACAGCTCAGGGTTGGACATACTTTTGGCAAGGTTTTTCTCATTTATAAGGAATCTAGATTTGTTAGTCAATCTTTCTAAGTCCCATGTGATGGTAGTGGGCCCAAAATCTACAAGTAGCAAGGCCTTTAACATGGACAATTTAACTTTTGGTAAAGTCACGGCGTTCCCTTACCTGGGTACTTTTTTGATGCCAAGAACTGCTGGAAGCCACTAATCAAGGTTAAAAGATCCAAGTTTATTAAAACCATGGGTGTGGTTTCCAGCTTTGCATGTAGGCTCGGATCGCGGGTCCCAAGGGATTGTTTTAAAATTTATCAGGCAAAAATGTATTTCCCAACTGCGGTATGGTAGTGAGGTTTGTGGATATGTAAACCTGGACAAAGTCCAAGCTGCAGAAAATGCATTTCGATGTCAGATGGTAGAGGTTCCACATTCTACATCAGTATTCTCGGTGCAGGTGGAGCTAGGTCTTGAACAAGTAAAGGATATGGAGATTGTCGAGTTGTTCGTGTTTTATTGATTACCATAATATGTAAAAGATTTTGTGGTGATTTTTTTTATAACAATGATGGTGTTTGTACTCTTTTATGGTTGTTTTACAGATGTTATGATGATGGTTGCAAAAACAACAGTTGATGGACAGAATGCAGAACAATGTCATACATTCACCCCAGTACAGAGATCTGGGCCTAAATCCATCGTTTTTTTGCACTCCACACCACCTCAGTTCAGACATGGCCATATGCAAATCAGCCTTCACCCTGTGCCATATGGGAACAGTCCAGCCCGAACTGCCAAGCCATGTCTTTCCTGGACCGGTTTCTGGTTATCAGCCGTCTTCAGCCAGGATAGCTTGACTCCAGTGGTGCGGAGAGCATGGGACTCACATCTGAGCATACCCATCCCACTCGGGGTGACAAATGCAAAAACAAAAGTTGATGGACAGAATGCAGAACAATGTCATACATTCACCCCAGTACAGAGATCTGGGCCTAAATCCATCGTTTTTTTGCACTCCACACCACCCCAGTTCAGACATGGCCATATGCAAATCAGCCTTGACCCTGTGCCTCATGGGAACAGTCCAGCCCGAACTGCCAAGCCATGTCTTCCCTGGACCAGAATCAAGCATCCTAGGACCGGTTTCTAGTTATCAGCCGTCTTCAGCCAGGATAGCTTGACTCCAGTGGTGTGGAGAGCATGGGACTCACGTCTGAGCATACCCATCCCACTCGGGGTGACAAATGCAAAAACAACAGTTGATGGACAAAATGCAGAACAATGTCATACATTAACCCCAGTACAGAGATCTGGGCCTAAATCCATCTTTTTTTGCACTCCACACCACCCCAGTTCAGACATGGCCATATGCAAATCAGGCTTGACCCTGTGCCTCATGGGAACAGTCCATATGGCCATGTCTGAACTGGGGTGGCAGAGTGGGCAAAAGAACGATGATTGATTAAACCCAGATCTGTTGACTGAGTGTGAGTGTTTGATTGGTTCAGATGCTCCGTCCATCACCACCCCCTTTTGTACCACTTTGTTCGCCATAAGTTGGCAGGGTATGCTCAGACGTGAGTTCCTTGCTCACTTTGCCACTGGATTCAAGCAAGCCGGGCTGAAGACGGCTGAAATGCCAGAAACCGGTCCTCGGAAGCTTGTTTCCGGTCCAGGGAAGGCATGGCTTGGCAGTTCGGGCTGGACTGTTCCCATGAGGCACAGGGTCAGACTGATTTGCATATGGCCATGTCTGAACTGGGGTAGCAGAGTGGGCTAAAGAACGGTGATGGATTAAACCCAGATCTGTTGACTGGGTGTGAGTGTTTGATTGGTTCAGATGCTCCGTCCATCACCACCCCCTTTTGTACCACTTTGTTCGCCATTAGCTGGCAGGGTATGCTCAGACGTGAGTCCCTTGCTCACTTTGCCACTGGATTCAAGCAAGCCAGGCTGAAGACGGCTGAAATGCCCGAAACCGGTCCTCGGAAGCTTGTTTCCGGTCCAGGGAAGGCATGGCTTGGCAGTTCGGGCTGGACTGTTCCCATGAGGCACAGGGTCAGACTGATTTGCATATGGCCATGTCTGAACTGGGGTGGCAGAGTGTGCTAAAGAACGGTGATGGATTAAACCCAGATCTGTTGACTGGGTGTGAGTGTTTGATTGGTTCAGATGCTCCGTCCATCACCACCCCCTTTTGTACCACATTATGATGATGGCCATCTGGTTTTTTATTTTTTGGCTTTGGTTTCACTCACTTGGGGTTCTTCTTCACATTTAGAAAATTATTTATCGCTCACACATCTACAAATGTTGAGATTTTTCAATGCCTTGCTTGTAAAATAAATTTTGATTCGCTGAATCAAATCTAACTATAAGATACTGCCTGTTTCTTTCAGTTCAGTGTCTACATAGATTAAATCTAGACAAAATCTTCTCTGTCCAAAAATAAAAATGTAAATCTCTATATGGATTAAATTTACACAGAAAATTCTATGCTATCACATTGTGTTTAGAAAAATGAGTTCCATGTGAACACCTGCTCTTGTTTTTGTTAAACTATACTGTGAGTTGTGTTTCATGGGCAGACGCTCAGCAACAGGGGTTTCTTGGTCCACATCTTTCCCCTCATGGCACCTCTAGGATCTTCTTTATCACGCAGCACCCCCACACTGGAAAGCAGTTGCTTGAGATCCACAGCCATGGTCACCTTAGTTCCTTTCTAATACTTTTATGTCATATAATTAATTTTGTAGCAGAATACACCCAGCTTCACAGAGAATCCCCATACTTAACAGCAGTGTGCAAATATGAAAGGGAAGCAATGTACAAAATAGAAAAAACAAATCTTCCAGTGGATTGGAAGAGTGGGATAGTCATACTAAATATAACTGTGTGGGTCTGCACTTATATGTCTTAGTTGCAAGAGAGACACAAAGTAGCACAAATGTAGCAAACTTCAGTTTTTATTGTTTACTACCAAAAGAACATCTTTCCCTATTGTTCACATTTTTTTTACTTTAACACAAATTTTAAAGCCCTAGTCATAAGTGAAACCTTTGGAATTGCAGGTTTGGCCTTTTCTATTGTTTACAGGAATGATAACTTCAATTTACTTCATGAGTACTTCATTGATTTTTGTCTGTGAGTGTTTTTTTTAGGGTGCCTTTAAAAAGTTGGAAATATTTTCACACCAGGTATTTTGATTCATGTGATAGGACAGTTTGCACGTGGCAACAACTTATTTTCATAGTACACAACATTAGAAAGAAGTATGTATGATGTTTGCCATTAGTCTCTTAAAGCTGAGGGTTAACCTTCACGTACGTTAGGCTGCTCTTTAATATGTATATTGAGAGCTAGATTAGTCCTCACTTCTTAAAAAGTATAGTGCAGCACAGTCATCACCACCATCTATGCAGCTGATAAAGATCATCCTGTGGGTACATGGATGAGGAGTGATCACACAGCAGTTTGTGTTAGCATCATACTTGTCTGAAAGAGCCTGGAATCCAGTGAAGTGCATAATGCAGCATTATGTTATCATACAAAAGAGTGAGAAGCGGCTGTAAGGCAATAAGCAATTCATAACCTGACACTGAATGTTAATGTTACTTTTAACTTTTATTTATTAAGCACATAATCTCCAACTGCTTTTTGGCACTGGGGGGGAGAATTGTTGGCAATTCAGAAGAAAGAATTAACAACTGGAATAGGTTTATTTGAAAATGCACATTTTTAGTTCTTTTTTAAAAACAGTAGGGCCATATTCATTAAAGGGTTATTTCATTTTATTAAAGGGTTGTTTCATTTTTGCACCTCACAACAGGATGGATGACCGATGTAACCATTAAGTGCAATATATCAAGGCATGCAAGGCCACCTTGAGTTGAGGTTCTGTGGTTTTCGACTTCGCTTCGTATCTAGCCGCCATTTTGTGTCCGGCGCCATTTTGTGTTGCCCTCACTCAGACAGCACGGCGAACTGAGTGTTTTTGCTTTTCCAGCCGCTACGTGTCCCCTCTGTTAAAAAGTAACCCTTTGTCCTTGTTTACGAAACCGATGTCAGGGTCTGGCCGCGTTAGTTAATCCATGTCTAGACTGATTGATCCTTGTCTTAGTTGACTGTTTGGGTCCCACCATTCTTCCTTTACTCTATCTTATTTGACTGGCCTTCGCTATTCTCTCCTTGTATTCTCCTATTACACAACTATCCTTTGAGGCACGCAAATATGTCCTGCCACCTGCAAATTGGATTACGGGCACTAGCATTGATTAACTTGAGGGGAGGAGAGAACCTGGGGTCTGAAAGGAGGGCGTATTCAAGATACTTGATAGCTTGTTTTCAAACTTTTCCTATTTGTCAGCTTTGTATGTGTTGGGACTAGACGTTGTAAATATGTGTGCTATAAAAGATTGTGCGCCACGGAATTAAGTGGCAGTCTCCTAAGAATCTACAACTGTACTTCTTGGATAACTGTGCTTAGCTGCAGCTAATAAACCTGATTTTCTACGCCTAACAGAGTGTCTTGTGTCTCTGTCTGACTGTAATAGGGACTCCCGGCTAGAGGATTCTTGTCGAATTCCTCCGGTTGGAACTCCCACTTATGAGCTTTATTCGAAACATGGTCTTTGCCCCAATATTTTTAATGAAACATGGATCCGATATACGAAGAAAGATGGTGTTCTGCAGTGGCCACAAAATGGTAGCTTTGAGCCTGACATATTAGATAACTTAGAAGCAATTTTGTTTAAGAGAAAAGCACGGCCGGCAATGTTTGACTCTTTCCCCCTATGGCGTAAGGAAGCCAAGCAGAAAGAAATTAAACAGGCAAAAAGAGATAAGAAAGCGCAAGATATGACAATTTTACAGGCTGCTCAACAGCTTAAGAATAATGAGACTGATCAGAGGATTGAAGTCTCAGAAAGACAGCATCGTATGGCTATAGATAGATGTTATCCTGTGTTGTCTACTCCCCCACAGAGTAAAGATCTTGATGAAGATCCCTTAATGTCTCATTTGTTGAGATTACCTCCACCTTATGTATTAGGTGCTAATGCACCCCCATTACAACCTGTTGTTCAGCAACCTGTTGTTCAGCAACCTGTTGTTCAACCTGTTGTTCCGGATCTTCCACAATTGCCTCTTACAGTATTTCCACCTCCACCTCCTTTGCCACCGACTTCTGTACCTCAGTCTCCCTTACCGTCAGTTCCTCTTACAACTGTTAGCTCTTCTGCTGCTGTCCTTAATACATTATCTCCTGTTTTACTGTCAGATTCTCCTACAGCTCGTCAACGATTAGTTGACACTGTTTTTGGTCTTTTCTCACCTTTCTTTGGGTCCCTTAACTTGACTCCTGCTTCGTCTCGAAGGCAATCCCATAGTCAATTTCCAGGTTCTGACGAGCGAGTTAGGTCGGACTCTCTCGCTCACAATTGGATCATGAGTGATCTACAGTATAGTGTGCGCGATATCTTGGATACTTTTCTTCAGTGGAATGCGCCCACGCAGAGATATGTTTTTAATGTTATGTGTAATACTCTTCTTAAAGGATGGGAAGATATGGATTTGGATCTACCTCCTCAGGGTTTGTTTGACACACAGGATAGATTTGATAAGGGACTTATTGTGGGTCCCGATGTCGAGGATGCCGTCCAGACACTTGTCACTTTTAGGTCTTCCTTGTTCTCTCAAGCTTCTCTTGAACCTGATCCTGTGGTTCGGCGTAAAATAAAACACTATCCTATGCGAGAAGTTCCTCCAATATGGAAAGATGCAGTTCCACAGGCAGGCGCTGTTCTGGCTGTTCCAGCTCACTTCCAGCGTATATGGGTACACGTCCCCTGGAAAAGATCGGAAGTTTTGGCGCTTAAACAGTCTTTACCGGACCCTCTTAAGAATCCTGCTGGGTATTATAAGGAGCTGTCCCAGACTGTTGATGCGCGTATTATGAATTTAGCAGATATTGATTTGCTGATGGGAAATGTAGTCCCTCAGACATTATGGGCTCGGATTCGTAGGGAAGACCACGACCAAGCTTTAGGTGGTGATTGGGCTGCTATTACTGCCGCGGATGCAGCACAAGTAGGTGGTGCTAAACCTGATACTTTGATTACAGAATTGCCCGGTAGAATCATCACTTTAATGAAAACGATGATGCCTGCCTTACGCGTTAATTGGGATAAGCTAGCTGCGTGTAAACAGAAGAAATATGAGAGTGTCTCCGATTTCTTTACCCGTTTTGAGGAGACGTTCATTGACCATAGTGGTCAACATATGAGTACTGAAGGTGGACAGCGATTATTTGTGGATACATTTGTATTTAATTTGCTTCCAGAATTATCGCATAAATTGAAAGATTCTGAGAGTTCGTGGGCCGTTTCTTCGTCTGCCCAGATATTAGCGACTGCTCAGTATTACGAGAATAGGGATAAGGAAGAAAAGGATAAACTCGAGAAAAAGACTAAAGAGTTAAAAACAAAGGTCTTTTGCAACGAGCTTATCCCCCTCGTTCTGCTCAGCGTCAATTGCAACAGCCTCCACAGTTTCAAAGATTGTTACAGAAACCTACACCTTTTGTTCCGCGACCTTTGTTGGGTCCTAATCAATGTCCCTATTGTAAAGAGGAAGGTCATTTTAAGAATAGTTGTACGGTTTTATAGCAGCGTAATGGTGGACTGCCAGGATCACGAGGCCGTGGTGGTTTTCAGTCAGCACCTAGGGGTAGAGGGCGAGGTGCATTGTCTCAGGAACAGCGTTATTTTCCCCCTCAGAATTCCATGAATTATTTTGATCAGCAGAATTCTCAGTCTGCACAATATTACAATGACGATTATTGTATTCAAAACGAAAATCCTTATTTTCATACTAGCTAGGACAGCCATGGACGAAGCAAGGGAGTGGTATCAGTTCCAGTTGATCAGAATGGGCCTTATGGTAACGTTGTTGCATTGGGTGTTTCAGAGCCATTTCTTTTGGATACTGGTACAATGCGGAGTTCTATCATTCACTCCAATCTCCCTGGGGCACCTTTGTCTGGCTTAACTAATGTTTCTGTAGGATTCTCTGGCGGCCCAGTTCGCAACCCAGTATCTTGTCCTTTGCCTATCTCCATTGGTCCTTATGATTTGGAAGCCCCGCTCATTTTAACGACTGGTTGCGGTGAGAATTTGTTGGGTTTAGATTTATTGAAACGTCTACATGCAACATTGTATTGTTCCCCCTCTGGTGTACATCTTACTTTGGGTGATAAATTGATTTCTCCTATGTATTTGGCTAAGGATCAACTGCCACTTGAATTGCGTTCACTCCCTGCTACGCTTTGGGGCACGGGTCTGAATGATGTTGGTTTGCTCAAAATTCCACCTTACGTGATCACTGTCAAGCCTGATGTTAAATTGCCACGCATTTCTCAGTATAAGATTTCTAACAATGGCGAAAGAGCTTTGTTGGCTATTGTTCATGATTTAGTTCAGAAGGGTGTGGTTGAGGAAACGAGAGGAAATGTTTGCAATAGTACTGTTTTGCCTGTTCTTAAACGTCCTGATCCTTCTAAGCCTCCTGTATACCGTTTTGTGATTGATCTTCGAGAGGTCAACACAATTGTTGTCCCTCAGTTTCCCGTTGTCCCAGATATTACTGCTTTGCTCACAATGATCCCTGCTTCGGCTGTCTGGTTCTCAGTTATTGATCTTAAAAATGCTTTCTTTAGCATTCCCATTGCTGAGGAGAGTAGGGATCTCTTTGGTTTCTCTCTTGGAGGCCGAAGTTTTCGATTTAAACGTGCATCTCAAGGCTATTGTTAGAGTCCCTTCATTTATAGTCAGGCTTTGAAATCCCAGCTTGACGCTTTTTCTTTGCCTCCAGGTGCTATTCTTATTCAGTATGTGGATGATTTGTTAGTGGCTGCCGATTCAGAGGATGTTTGTAAAAATGCGACTGTTTCGCTTTTGTATCATTTGTCTGATTTACATCATAAGGTGTCATCTTCTAAATTACAATATTGCCGCCAAGAGGTTACCTATTTAGGTCATCTCTTGTCGAAGGAGGGAAGGCGATTAACCCCAGAACGTATTCAAGCAATTGCACGAATGTCTGTACCATCCACACAAAGGGAGGTGCGTGCCTTTCTGGGCATTACCTCTTATTGTAGACAGTGGATTTCGAATTTTTCTTTTTTGGCTAAACCCTTGTTGGTACTTACTCTGAAAGATACACCCCAACCTCTTCCTTGGACTGATGAATGTCAGAAGAGTTTTTCTGATTTACGTACTGCTTTGTGTTCTGCTCCTGTGTTGGGAACTCCAGATTATTGTAAGCCTTTCACACTCTATGTGCATGAAAGAGAGGGTTGCGCGTTGTCAGTTTTGACACAACAATTTGGAGACAAACAAAGGCCATGTGCCTATTTTTCGGCTACATTAGATCCAGTAGCCAAGGCATTGCCTAGTTGTCTCAGAGCAACAGCAGCAGCAGCGATCTCCATTCGCCAATCTGATGGATTGGTATTGGATCACACTCTTGTTGTTATGGTACCACATGCAGTGGATACTCTCTTGAACAGAACGGAAATGCAACATCTCACGAGTGCTCGCTTGTCTGGGTATGAGTTGACTCTTTTGACTAGTCACATATATATCAAGCGATGTAATGTTTTAAATCCAGCATCGTTGTCACCTATTCTGGAAGAGAAAGATACACAAGAACAGCACAATTGTTTTCTTCGTGCAGAGGAGAAAACTAAAGGCAGAATAGATTTAAAAGATACACCACTCGTGGACCCGGATGGGATCCTATGGGTGGATGGGTCTTGTTTCAAGCTTCCTAATGGTGAGACGACTGCAGCTTATGCTGTTACTACTTTGTATACAGTAGTAGAGACTGCACGCATTGAACAGAATTCAGTACAAGCAGCTGAGTTGATTGCACTGACGAGAGGGTGTGTGTTGGCCAAGGGAAAGAGAGTGACTGTTTACACCGATAGCCAATACGCCTTTGGCGTGGCTCATAGTTTTGGTCGTTTGTGGAAGGAAAGAGGATTCTTTACTTCCCATGGGACTAAAATACAGCATGGTCAGTTGGTAACCGACCTTCTCGAATCACTTGCCTTGCCTATTCAGATAGCGATTGTGAAATGTAGTGCACATAAAAGGATTACTGATGATGTGGGTCGTGGAAATGCTTTTGCAGATGAGGTAGCAAAAGATGTTAAGAGTCGTATGTATGTTGCAGGTCCTGCAAGATGGGTCAGGTAAGTAGGTATGTGTGAGGACACAGAAGAAAGTGTGAAAATGATCCAAGAAGAAGCAACTGAGAAGGAATTGAGTAAGTGGAGAGAGAGTACGGGAATGTTGGACGCGACAGGATGTTGGACGGAATTGTCAGAGCACCAACATTGGTTGTTACCAGATGCCTATGTACTGCCTGTAGTTACTATGGCGCATGGTCCAGCTCATATCAGGGCGAAAGGAATATGCAAGCTTTTGGCCCCAGTATGGCAGAATGAAGGTATCCCCAAATGTGCGGAAAATGTGGTAAAGCATTGTATTGTTTGTTTGATGCATAATCCAGGAAAGGGAACCCTAACTCCGGCAGGTCATTTTGCTCCCCCTACGTATCCTTTTGAGGTATTACAAATTGATTACATTCATATGGAACGTTCCAATAACCTCAAGTATGTTCTGGTGGTGGTCTGTGCCTTTTCCAGATGGATAGAGGCCTACCCCCTAAAGGATAATACTGCTTTGTCCACTGCCAAAGTCCTCTTGAAGGAATTCTTCCCGCGGTTTGGTTTGCCGCGCATTGTCTGGAGTGACAATGGAAGTGAATTTGTAGGTCAAATTATGCAGAAGGTGTGTGCGGGTCTTGGTATTAGGCAGAAATTCCATGCGGCAAACCACCCTCAGTCAGCGGGTTTGGTAGAGTCCTAATAATGTGGCAATCTCAAGCTCAAATTAGCAAAGATTCAGGCCAGCACGGGCCTTGCTTCGCCCGATGCCTTACCTTTGGCACTTCTCTCTACGAGAACAACTGTACATTCTCGTTTAGGACTTAGTCCCTATGAGGTCGTTTTTTCCGATATTCCATACCCATTGTTGGTTGATTACTTGCATGACCTCACCACTGAATTACGTGTTATTCATCAACAGGTCCAAAACGCTTTGCCGGAGGCTTCCTCAGATCCAGGTCATTCCATCCAACCTGGAGACTTTGTTTGTCTAAAAAAAATTCAGAGGAAGAAGAACTTGGAACCTCGTTGGGGGCCGCCGCGACAGGTGCTTCTCGTCACCCGTACAGCAGTAAAGGTCGTCGGGAAGAAAAATTGGGTCCACGGCGTGCACTGTAAGAGGGTACCCTTGCCTTCACCTTATGACCAGTGGGTCCGAGAAGGCGTAGGTGACAGTGAGAGTTAGAAAGTACCCTGATTTGTACCTTTCAGTAGTGCACGCCTGGACTGGCCAAGTTCTGAGAAAGAAGATGACGACGTGTTGCAAGAAGCTGTACCATCACATTTGCGATTGAATACAACGGATGCAGAGACTTTGTTCCGAAACCAAACGATACCTGGCAAGTCACGGACCAGGTACAACCTAAGACCTAGGTTGACTAAAGACAATTGAACTTTTTGTTTTCCTTTTCTTCTGGTTACTCTTGTTGAAAGACATTTCCTTTTCACTATCCATCAAGTTGCAGGGTCACGGTATGAGTCTTAGGCTGTGACCTGAGTAGTGACCTAGGTCAGCAGGACTTGCAGTGTCATAGGACGGCTAATAATCACAACTAAGTGATCCAGGAAGATTACCGTGAGCAACGCTTTAGAGAATGGATAATAAAGTGGAAGGGAATGATAAAAAGGTTGAAATGAAAATTAAGTACAGGAAATTATTGTTTAGTCGATGTGGCGTAGCACTGTGTATTTCAGTATGTTTATGCGTCTTTTTAGCTTGTGTGGGTTGGATTGTCCACACTATGCAGCAAGCACCTGTTCCTACTTCTGTTTCTTTGCCTTCTTCTACTACTACCTCCCCGCATAAGTTCTATACACTCCAAGATCATGAGCAAATTAGGAGAACAGAATACGTCAACAATTCATTCATCCAGTTGTTACATCAGCATGAACTGGTAGTCAACACTACTGATTGTTGGGTTTGTGGGCTTATGCCCCATAATGCTGAGAAAGGGATGCCATATTTAGTCCTTCCGTTTTCTCATGAAGGTTCTGCTTGGGCTTATTTGGCTATGTTTTCTAATGCATACCAAAATCAACTTCGATATCCTCCTGATGGTCCATATAATGGTGGAGCAGATTTTAGTCATAGTTCTTTGATAAAGGGAATAGTGACTATGGCTAAAATTGCCGAAATTGGTAAGATTCCCGTTGATGAGAAACGAGCATATGATGGTTGGAACGTGACTCATTACGTTACTAGCCTCACTGATAAGGCTAGACAAAGAAGATCTTTGCCAATTTGGACCATACCTCATAAAGGTAATTTATATCTGCAGATAAATGGTCAGAATAATAAGAACAAACAGGAAAAGAGTGTTTGTTCCCATACATATTTCTATTCACCCCTGATTTCTTCACCGTTGGTACCATCTCAAGGTACATATTTTGTTTGTCATGATAGAGCCTATACATGGCTTCCTACCTATTTTTCAGGAACGTGTTATGTGGCTTTTCTCCTTCCCCCGACATATACTGCTCCTTCAGGTCATCACAGAAAAAGATATGGCAGAGGGGTTATTGATTCTAAAGACACAGCTGGACAAGAAGGAGGAGACTTTATCAAAGGGTTTCTTCCTTTCTGGGGCCCAATGGCCAATAGCAGAAACATTAGACAGCTAGTTCGTGTTGTTGAGGCTACAATAAATGTGACTTCTGGAGCATTGAGTAATCTGACTGCCGAACTTCAGGCAGATCGTCTTATGACTTTGCAAAACCGAATGGTTTTAGACATTGTCCTTGCAGATAGAGGAGAAGTCTGTACATTGATTGGGTCTAGTTGCTGCATTTACATTCCTGATAATGCCCCTACAGTATACCAAGCCATTTCTAAGTTACACGTGATTTCCGAGTCTATTCACCAGGACACAGGAGATTGGTCTATAATGGGATGGTTTTGGGGACTACTGTCCACATGGGGATGGAAAGTGTTAACGTTCCTTGGAATGATTTTGGGAATCATTTTCTCTTGCTGTATTTGTTTGCAGTGTGGCCCCGCCATCTGTGGGCTTTGTGTGTCCCGAAGCCTGTATCACAGAAAACAGAGAACATTAAAATGATGTTGCAGCAACAACTCAATGACCTCATGACCATTGACATTGACTCAGACTAATTTGAGTCCTTTGTGCTTTGCCTGAGTAATGGCAAAAGGAGGGCCTGAGGTTCTGTGGTTTTCGACTTCGCTTCGTATCTAGCCGCCATTTTGTGTCCGGCGCCATTTTGTGTTGCCCTCACTCAGATAGCACTGCGAACGGAGTGTTTTTGCTTTTCCAGCTGCTACGTGTCCCCTCTGTTAAAAAGTAACCCTTTGTCCTTGTTTATGAAACCGATGTCAGGGTCTGGCCGCGTTAGTTAATCCTTGTCTAGACTGATTGATCCTTGTCTTAGTTGACTGTTTGGGTCCCACCATTCTTCCTTTACTTTATCTTATTTGACTGGCCTTCGCTATTCTCTCCTTGTATTCTCCTATTACACAACTATCCTTTGAGGCACGCAAATACGTCCTGCCACCTGCAAATTGGATTACGGGCACTAGCATTGATTAACTTGAAGGGAGGAGAGAACAGGGGGTCTGAAAGAAGGGCGTATTCAAGATACTTGATAGCTTGTTTTCAAACTTTTCCTATTTGTCAGCTTTGTATGTGTTGGGAGTAGACGTTGTAAATATGTGTGCTATAAAAGATTGTGCGCCACGGAATTAAGTGGCAGTCTCCTAAGAATCTACAACTGTACTTCTTGGATAACTGTGCTTAGCTGCAGCTAATAAACCTGATTTTCTATGCCTAACAGAGTGTCTCGTGTCTCTGTCTGACGAGGCAGGTGAACCCGGAGATATTAGGCGTGCCCTGCGCCGCTAGGCCCATAATGCCCGGTTCTCCAGAGTGACCCTGAGAGACTTGATAAATCCCGAGTAACATAACGAAGTGTAAATCCCTGCTTTGCGTTACTTTGCCCCAGGGAGGTGTTTTTACGCATTCCCAGATTTACCATAAGTAGTAGACCTGGCAATGCGCCAAAGCTGCTACACCTCCCGAAGTGAGGTGTAACAAGTAGACATATGTTTATGTCTGAAGCACACATAGAAAGAGGAAAATCCCTCAGGGGATTGCTTTCAATTCGGGCATCCTTACATGATGGTGCAAGAGTGCCTGCATTGGCTCTATGTCCCAGGCTCTCCACACCACTGGAGTTAAGCTATCCAGGCTGAATGAAGGCTGATAGCCAGAAACCGGTCCTTGGATGCTTGATTCCGGTCTGGGAAAGACATGGCTTGGTAGTTCGGACTGGACTGTTCCCATGAGGCACAGGGTCAGAGCTGATTTGCATATAGCCAGTGTCTAACCCAGGGTGGTGTGGAGTGCAAAAAAACGATGGATTTAGGCCCAGATCCTTGTACTGGGGTGAATGTATGACATTGTTCTACATTCTGTCCATCAACTGTGTTTTTTGCATTGGCTCTATGCAGCACATTGTGTGCTAGCGCTGGTAAAAGGCAGGAATGTGCTTTATTATGTATAGTACAGTGCATTCCTGCCCTTTCCCTGTCACATAGCACAGCACATCAAGTTGACTGCTGTGCTGCGCTCATTTTGATGATTAGGCCTGATAATTCACATTTGACAGTAGAGAGAAAGGGGGAGAATTCCATAAAGATGGGGCCATAAAGGAAAAACTGCTACCATTCATACCCACTTTATTCAGTCTAGGGCCAGCCAGCAGAGATGCAGATGAAGAGCAAAGCTTCTGCACCATACAGCATTTCCTTAAACTTTCCCTTAAAAATTGAGGTCACTCATCTACTAAATCTTTGAAAGTAAGACATCAGTTTCTAAATGTGATCCTATATTCCAAAGACAACAAATGAATTTCAATAGGCATGGGAGAGGTATGTGAATACCTTGGTGACTTATAGATCATTAAAACTGCTTGATTGTGACTCATTTGTAGTCTAAAAATACACTTTTTTGGTAGGCTTGTGTATAGGTAATTTGCAAAGTCTAGTTCAGATACTACTAGAGCAAAAATAAAAACAATTAACGCTTTACTTGAGAGAATAGCAATGTTGAAACCTTGTTGTTATATGAATTGCAACTTCTATTTCAAGTTCTTTGATGAGAAGCATCACATAAAGGTTAAAAATGGTGGCGGGCTAAAGAAGTTCCCTGAGGCACCCCACATTTGACCTGAACTGCCTTCGCTTTAAACATGCCAAGATGAGAAGCTTGAGTGTAGTTGTCAAGAAAAGATTTAATACATTTCAGGGTTGCACCTTTTATACCAATGGCATCCACAAGATCAACAAAGATTTTATGGTTGATTGAGTCAAAAGCCTCAGAAAGGTCCAGCAGAACTAAGGCTATAGATCCAGCAGAATTGATCCTGCGTTTCTGACCCAACTGGTACTGTAGGTTTATCTACGTTACTGGATGATTTTCTACCACTTACTTACTTGCTAACTTGGTCCCTCGATAAACTTTTTTCGTCGCATTGAGGGGAAAGAGAGTTAGCACAACTTTTCGATCAATATCAATTAACACACATATTGCTACACATTGCAAATGTTTTCATCTTTCAATAGAGCAAGCATTAATACTGTAAATTATTTTAGTTGCCTTGAAAGATAGTACATTTTATTATTATATGTCAGTTAGTTTATTAATTCACATCAGATAACTGTTTTCTAAATAATTTCACTAAAAGCATCTCTTATTTGGTGAAAACGGGTAATAGGTTAAACATGAAATATATTTCTTTCGACATTAGTAAAACATTCTATGTGAGAACTGCAAATTCAATAACAAAGACTTTCTGCAACAGCAGTGTCAGGTTCAACATAAGCAAGAATAATTACGACATGTAAGGTTCAGGTGCAAAGTGCACGTTAATTTAGTGTGTCAGGTAGCAGTTGTATTTAGGTTTTGTGATATGTTAACGTTGGGCAACTATGCACTGTACCAATCCCACCTCTGTTGGCGAATCAAGCCATCACAGCAATCTCTTATCAGATGTTCGGATTACAGCTTTGTTGTCTTCGTCATTTTCCTTCAGGAACCCTCCAGAAATGTCATGTCATCATAAAGTTTAAATTGTCTCTTTTAGTTCTACATCCGCTCTTTTCACTCACTTTTTATCTTGTGGTTTTCTGTACACTTTCAGTATCGCTAACAAAAGTAACCCACAAAGAACGATTAATACTAAGGGCCTCAGGATTCTTCCAATAAGCCCACTCGCTAAGTAACCAAACCATCTGCCTATAGCACAAAATTCATTCTATATGGCTTCCCAAGCACCTGTTGCTGTTAGCCCTTCCAAATCTTTCTTCAGGTCAGTAATGTTGTTAGTGTATTTCTTCAGGTCCTTACTCCCGTCTGGGACGTAAGTACACCATTGTTGAAGCTTTAACATCAGGCAGAATTCACTCTCCTTTGTGAAAAGCACATCTAAAGCAGGTCTATATTGCAAAATGATGAATCTAATGGCGACCATTTTTGTATCGACAACCAAGAATCCTCCAGCAGTACTAGTAGCCAATTTGTAAACTACATAGAAAGCTTTCTAATCTTGGGTGAGTTGAGTACCACTTCTACAGTCGGAATCAAGTCAGCAAAGATTTCACCAACTATTTCACAAGCACTAGCTCTCCTCTTGGTTCTCACACTTTTTTCCTTTGTTGAGTCTTCAATATGGTCCACATGATAAATCTTTGGAAAAACGACTCCTAAATAGCATGTTCAATGCCATCACTTGGGTAACCTATAAAATGCGCTAGTCTCACAAATTTAGTAAACTCCAGGGAACACAGGATCTCCTCCATCCAAATATAAACCCCAATTCCCTTGAACTTCAAATGTGTGATCACATTGACTCATTCCTACAAAATTTGCATCAGTAGTGGATTGTCTAATAGAAATACATAATCTCCCTTTAGGTTGCTAATCTAGAGCAAGTGCAGCCATTGTTCCCACTGTCATCTGTACAGTATCTATCCTGGCGCAGAGTGGAACTTTCAAATGATTAGCAGATTTGGCTAAAAGATCTCTTCTTTTATCATCTACATAATCAAAGAATTTCTTTTCTACTCTGATTAAGAAACAGGCTACCTTGTGTTGGTGTGCATAGGCAGTGTCCAGTGACATAAGGGGTCTAAAGAAATGTTCCATTATTTCAGCCTTTTTGGCATCTGGCTGTCTCTTCAAGAGCTCCAGCAAAGGAACTTCTAAGGGCCACGTGTATGAAAATATCATTTTGCGATTACCAAATAGCAATTTTTAAGAAATCACTATTTGGTAATTGCAAAATGTGATGTAACAAAACAGACAGGAAATAGCGATTCCCTAATTGCGATGTCTAAAAAATCACTAAAGCAATTAGGGAATCGCTATTTGTAATTGCGACTCCTTTGTTCTTACCGGCCTCAAGGCCCATAAGTGAGAATGGTCTTGCACTACCTAAATTGCGATTACTCAATTGGTAATCACAAATCAGGTAATGTAAAGGCAAGGGTGCCTGGGGGCCTAAGGCTTCCTGAATTGCCCCTAAAAAGAAAGGTGCACATGTAAGGCACACACATGGCCTAGGCGCATGTGTGCGCTACATGGCGCTTATAAAAATGCAGTTTTGTGCTTTTTTCAAAGTTTGCACATGGTTATCATCAAGTTGCAGTTGATCGTATTAGCGTTTCCTAAATGCAGAGTTCACATTTAGGCAATACTTTTTATATGTGCATTAGGGATTCTCTAATTGGGATTCCCTATTTGCATTTGCAATTTAGGCAATCAGTAAAAATTTTGATTACCTAAATTGTGAGTACCAAGGCCTTTCATACCTAAGGAAAGGCCATTTTACATTCGCAAACAGGCTAATTTTGCGATTTGCACCATTTACGAATGCAAAATAGCTTCACACATCTGGCCCTAATCTTGATTTTAGTAATAAAACTGTAAATGAACTTTCCTGTAAAATAGACTCAGCAATAAACTATATGTAACTCCCTATTTCAAGGGAAGATGGTGGTAGGTAATTCCCTCATCAACTGATTCAGGTAACTGCATGCAAACGTAGCATTCCTTGGCATCCATAGTGTTGACATATTCGTATAGCTGCTTTGTGTATACATACAGTGAATAATCTCCTCTATAGGCATCTTTGTATCAATCTTTGCCATCTAATGCAGATAAGCTATTACTAGTAAGATTGGGCTTTTGGGGTGTACAGGTAGACTTAGGCTCGCCATCATGTAAGTGATGCGGCAAACTCTGAATTATAAGCAGGACAAGTAATACTACGGGTGCAACAGCAAATACTCCTGCACATACATGTTTGTGTCTAAGGCATCTTGCGATAGGCTCCATGAGTTCACTAGTGACATACCGTTAGCTTTAGAAGATTGCAGCATAATTTGTTTTATAGGTAGTTCTCACTTGCACGAGTAGCAAACCCCAGTTCAAATGTCTCTTTCAAAGTTAAAGTGCAGCTTAGTAAATGTGCAGTTCTAATTCACTGCTGATTACTTCCAGGACAAGTTGAGTCAGTCTATCTAATGGAAATGCAATTTCAAATCTCGGTTCAGCCACAAAGTGCAGTCCAAGGAGGTGCAGGTGGCTGCCAAGTAAGACCATTCAGGTGCGGAGTACCTATGGCAGGGTTCTCTTGCTCTTCTTGATTTTCCCACTGCCGGCCCTTCATCTTCACTGTCACTTTGGCCAGGTTTGTTGGCACCATCTGGGATGGTGCTGGGCACCTTAACTTATTCAGACAGCTTTATCCTCTTTCCTATCTTCTGGGTCATCGGTATCCAGGTAAAACTCATGTTACTATTGCACTAGGCTCTTTATTGGGGTCTGTACCTCACAAAGCCAACTCTCCTGGATTGGGCCCTTCTGTACTGACAACAGTTGACTCTCTTGAACACCCCTCGGGCAAAATGAGTGCTGTCCCATCAGCTTGCTGATCAATGAGAGCTGGACTAACCTGCTCAATTTGTCTCAGTGTTACCACTAGCACATCAGGAACAGATGCCATTATATTATTATTATTATTATGTATCTTATAGAGCGCACGGCTACCCCCAACGGGAGTGTCCCGGAGCTAAGCGGAGAAGATGGAGTAGGCGAGTCAGCACTGTGGGGCCCGTGAGAATCTACGATAGACTGAAGAGCCATGTTTTCACTAACTTACTGAAGCTAGGTTCCGATGGGGCCTTCCTGGTTTGTAGGGGTAGGGAGTTCCAGAGGATGGCTGTTTTGACTGAGAAAGAGCATCCACCCAATCTGGCCTTAGCAAAACGGGGGATGACAAGAAGTTCTTCTTGATTATATCATCAAGAAGACATGGGACTCTATGAGTTTGGGTGGCATGCACCCAGTTCGGGAGACCCCCACACTTTACAGCAGTAGTGGTTACCAGAGTCACATAGTATGGCCCACACCAACGAGGCTCCAAGCACGAATTGCGCATGTGCTTCTTCACCATCACTAGTTGTCAGGACTGAGGTCATGGCACTGCTCGAGATGAGGCGGGGCAGTTGCCTTTCTAACCTGTTCAGACACAGATTGCGCCACGTCAGCTGGTCTTTTACAGTATAAAAGAATCATGTCATCTATAATGTTCACAAGTGCATTCGCATGGGGTTGTCTCATAGCTCTTCCCATTATGATCTCATGGGGTGACAATCTTGTCCTCCTCTCTGGAGTACTTTGCAGACTCATCACCACGCATCAGGCTACTTCAGAGATGTGGAAGTACACACTTTCACCAATCTGGATTTCAATGTGCCATTTACTTGTTCCACAACGCCGGAAGCCTCTGGATGATAACTACAATGTAGTCTTTACTCAACTTGTAACACTGCACATAACATCTTCAGGACCTCATTATTAAAATGTGTACCTCAGTCTGACTCTTTGGAAGTCGGGAAACCGAAATGTGGTATTATCTCATTCAACAATGGCTTGGCCACTGTGAGACTGTCATTTCTCCTAGTTAAGTAGGCTTCCACCAACCGTGAGAAGATGCACACAATCACTAGGACATATCTCAATTCATTACCAACAGGCATTTCTATGAAATCCATTTACATTCTCTCAAAAATATCTCTGGATCTCCCTATGTGACTCATGGTTACTGGTGTTTTTCTGCCTGCATTTTGATGTTGACACACCATTCATCTGTGACACAAACTATCAGCCATCAATCTAAATCTCAGGTTAAACATCATTTGTCTGTAGCGGCGCACCATTCCATCTCTTTCTACATGCGCAGGACCATAGTAATATCTTACCATAGGTGGTAACAAGCTGTCTAGCAACACTGGCCTTCCATTAGTTGAAACCCAAACTTCATCCTCATCTCTTTTGACACAACCTGCTCTGACCCAACCTTGCTGTTCTGCCTCTGGCACTTCTTCCTGCAATCTCTTAATTTCTTCCCAAGAATCCACAGCAGATAACAACAAGTTGCTATTTGTGACATCTGAACTTTCATTCATGTAGTCCCCATTTAAGGTGCAAGAATTCTATGCAAAGCACCTATCTGTCTCATCGGCATATTTGTTGCCAACGTTCACATAGTCTGTATCTGACCTTTGTGCAGGCAATTGTAGGGACTGGAGAATGTTTTGAACACTTTCTTCATTATGGACTGGTGCCCCAGAAGAGGCCATGAATCCACGTTGAGACTACACCAGCCCAAAGTCATGAACAAAACCAAAGCCGTACTGACTATCAGTGAAAATCTTCACTCTCAGCTTGTCTGAAATACAGCATGCTCTAGTAAGAGCAAGCAATTTGGCCACTTGTGCTGAAAACACTCCTTGAATTCAGGAGGCTTGAATCACACCTGCAACAGTACAGACTGCACAGGCAGCTTTTAAATTTCCATCATGGTCACATAAACAAGAGCCATCAACAAACAGTACCTGATCTGATTTGGGTAGTGGCACATCTTGTATGTCAGGTTTTGGTTTTGTGCATAGCTCAGTAACATCTAGGCCATCATGTTCAGCTTCATCACCCAAGGTTTGAATTCCAGGAAGGGGCAACAGGGTGGCAGGATTTAAAAAGATACACCCTCTAAGGGTAACATTCTCGGCATTCAGAATGATCTGCTTATACCTGGTAAGCCAACTGTTGGTAAGGTGCTGTGTTCGGGTTAGCAGCACTTCAACTAAGTGCAATAAAAACTGTCAAAGGGTGACCCATAACTATGCTTTCACATTGTTCGAGATTAATGCAGGTTGAAGCAACAGCTTTAAGGCTACCAGGCAATGCGGCGGCTACAGGATTAAGTGTGGCGGAAAAATTGGCCACTAGCCTCTGGGCATTGCCGTGAATTTGGGTAAACACTGAGAGGCCACAGCCCTAAACATTTGTTATAATCAGGTATTCCCAGGGCTGCGGCAGAGACATTCATACCATGGTACCGAATCTGACACATCTTTGTGAGTCAATGTCTGGCCATCAGGGAAAAGTTGGGAAGCCACTGTCGACAGTAGCCCACCATTTCCAGGAACATTCGGACTTCCTTCTGGGTAGTTGGCGGATTCATTTTCAGAATCACAGAGATTATCTCCTGAGACACCTTCCTTGCTGCTTTTTCAATGTGGTGTCCGAGATACAGGACTTCTTTCTGTCAGTACTGCAATTTGGAAAGGGATACTTTATGTCTATTTTCAGCTAAGTGGTTCAGCAAAGAAATTGTGTCATGTTTGCAAGCCTCTTGGGTATTCATTGCCACGAACAGGTTGTCGATGTGTTGAACTAGGATTGAATGCTGAACCATCACTAGAGATAATACTTTTTTTCAGTGTCTGGTTGAAGAATGAGGGGCTCTCTACATATGCTTGTGGGACTGTGTACCATGCCAGAACACGGCTGCTGAAACAAAACACGAAAGGGAATTGACTATCCTCATGCAATGGAATAGAGAAAGAGGCTTGGCATAAGTCAATGACAGAGAACCGCTTGGCCTCACATGAAATCTGAAACAATATCACAGCTGTATTTGGTTCATAGGAGAACAAGGAACTTCTATTGAGTTGACCTTTCGCACATCTTGGTCAGTGTGATACTTGCCGTTGGGTTTCCGCAAACCTATGATCGGGGAGTTACATCGACTCCCCATAATCGCTTTTAGAATTCCTTGCTCAATCATTGAGTCAGTCACATGAGTAATTCCAGCAATGGTTTCAGGAGTCAAATTACATAATGGAATTCTCAGTAATTCAGCATTGGGCCATACAGTTATGGACTGGTTTAACTCCTTTAATAAATCCAATGCTTTTACCTGAAATGTCCCAGACCTCAGGTAACACTGTGTCTCTTAACTTGAGAGGCAAATTATCTTTGGTCAGTAAGCTGTACATTCCAATAGCCAGCCTCTGACTGGCTAGTTGAAAGACAATATCGTCATCATGAATATGGAATTCAATGAACTTTGGCGTACAATAAATGGAACAATTTAGTTTACATAAAAGGTCTCGTCCAAGTAGATTGACCGGACTCAAATCACACACCACAAATGTAAATGTAAATGTAAATGTATTTCGATTTATATAGCGCACTAATCACCCAGAGGTCTCAAGGCGCTTGCTTAGGGAACCCGTCCTGGTATTCCCCTGTGTGATAACCCCGGCAGGGTATCCACAAGGTGAAAGCCAGGCATCCCGCCGCGAGGGGCCGTAGTGGAGATTAAGCAAGCTATTGCCCAGAGTCGCAGAGTGTGAACCCGTGAGTTGAGTAGGCACCGGAACGAGAATTATCGAGTCCGTGGATTTTTTAGCCCAAGACCCGCCGAGGCGGGGAATTGAACCCTGGTCCAGGATCGATCTCAGCTTCCGGGTCTGCCGCCTCTAACCCCTGAGCCACACTTCTCCACACACAAAGCAGTGAAGATCCTTACAAGAACCTATTTTGACAGATACCGCTTCTGAAACTAGGGTAGTCATTTGTTTATTGGCAACTCATACAACTTGGATTCTTTCTCCCAAGAGGGGTAAGTTAGGAACCTCTGTTGTTCTCACAGTAGAGCGTGTAGCACCAGTGTCAAGAAGGAATGAGAGAGGATTCCCATTTACCTCACTGTCCACATAGGAACCACTCTGGTCTACCTCTAAAGTTGCGCCAAGTACGCAAACCTCTTCAGCTCTTAGTCCCCACCATTGTGACAGGTCTGAGCTGAAATCATCAGACCTGGGCGTAGTTCACAGAGTTTTGTGACGCGGAACTCCGCTAAGTTACAAAAGTTACAAAAAAACTCAGCGAAGTTCCACAAGTGGAGGAGTGTATCGCAAACTGCTGTTCGCGCAGGTCTTCCTGACGCTCAAGTAGAAATTGTACACAAGCGGCAGCTCACACTCGCGAACTTACCGTTCACAAACGTGAGCAGAGAAAAAACTCCGATGCACTACGCGAAGCAGAGTTTTCTGTACTCTGCAAGCTCTGCTAAGCGCGGAGTACAGAACACTATGCAAACTCCACGAACGGAGCGGAGTTCATCGCTGAAGCCTAGAAATCATCTGTCTGAAGCATGGAATATTTTTGGGACATGATCTGATTTGCAAAGGGATTAGAGTTAGCATTGGGAACCTGATTCGTATTTTATCTGCAAACATTTGTATTCTGTTGTGGCATCTTGGCTTGTGAAACTTGCATCATTTGGGCTTGGGGCACATTGAGATTCTGAACTATTTGCCTCTATGCCTGCAGCTGTTGGACCATGTTATTTCCCTGTGACTGCACACATCCACCATTCTGAACCTGATTTCTTTTCACAATATTACCAGTATTAAATCAACATTCGGGCTTCCAGTCCCCCAACGTTTCGCACACCTGGCAAGGATTTGTTTTCTTCAAAGTTGGCACATCAACACCAGTTCTCAGATCAATTGGCACACCTTTTTCTCTGCCTTGTGGTTGAAACCCTTGCTGCTGAAAAACATTAACACCTTGCATCGTAGGGGCCTGCTGATATTTTCCCTGCATGGGAACAGCATTGTCCATAAATGATTGAGTCTGACCTCTCTGTGCTACCTTCATTTGTGTGATCATCATTTTCTCTTTTAGCTTTTTGTGCTTTATTTCCAATTCATCATTGCAATACTTTGTGTATCACAGAATCTCATCAATGGGCATGCTCTTCCAACAAATCAAATGATGTTGCATCATGGAAATAACCCCAATTCTCAACTTCTGCAAAAAATCTGAAAACAAAATGTCCCACCTCCTTTCATGAGATGTTCTCTCTCCCACTGAACGGTTTGATTGCCTGCAACAATCTTTCATACTAAGCATGAATCAACTCTTTGGATTCTATGGTTGACCTGTCACTTCTGATCAAATCGATCTCTGTAGGAGAGATTTTCATTTTCAAATGGGTGATTACCTGATGATATTTCTTCATTACTATTGGGGACAGAGCTTGTGAATGAGGATATCTCAACAGCTCTGCATCTGGCCAATCAACAGCAAATGTGCATTCAACCCACAAGTCTCCAGGAACCACAATTTCAAAGAAAGTATCCAAATGGTTCCATAAAATGTGGATATCTTCTTAAATCGCTCAACCTGTTTGTATCATTCCACTGATTTTCTCTCAATTTCGGGAAAACATTTATGAAGGATGTAAGATCAGCTCTACTCCATGGGACGTGTACATACCCTCCATCTGGCACCTCTCTCATAGGAAGCATTCGTCCCAGTTTTTCCAATAGTCATCGGGGTATCTAGACCTCTAAACCAATCATTGAATTCTAGAGCAGAAAGACTTAGCTCTTCAGCTGGAGTATTAAGAATTGTTCTCCACTGTAGGTGTCACTGCTTTTGGAATACGGTGAATGCAAAAGGGACATGTCAGAAGCTGGCATTCCCATATCATTTCTGTCCTAGGCGGATTGTAATTCATCATTGGCGAGGGACTTGAGTTTGGCATATCGAATAGTGACGGTTGCTGAGAAAACCCTTAGGACCAATCGATCACAGACTGATTCGATGTATTGGAAATACGTGAAGTGTTCACTTGTGTCGGAACCATGGGAGTCTGTGAAATTTGTCTCTGCACTGACCCTGCTGAATTGTCAGTTACAGCAGTTTCCCATTGGGAACAGCCAAACCATGCGTGGCATTTTCTGTTGCTCCAGACTTATATAAAGTAACCACACAACCTATAGTGACAGGAACTGTCAGTGCATTTTGGGCATTTAGAGCATGTGATGTGAAAGGTACTGTTGTCACCAAATTATCTCTGACTAAATTTGGATTCACATTGAATGGTTCTGAAGGCACAACAAAGGTTCCATCAACAGGTGCATTACTTGGTCCAGCAATTGGGATTTCATTACATTGGGGTGGATGGTTTAAAAACAATTTGGTTACAAAATCCTCATCTAATTCGCTGTAACTATCTTTGAGATTATTCTCATTACCTTCTGTCTCTAGTTGCCTTTTCTTTTCCTTGCTTTTACCCTTCTCTTCTCCTTCAGTTGTCAGTACCGAATATAATCGAATTCCCTCAATTACGTCAATTCTCCAGGTTTTCTGTTGAGCATCCCTCCTGACACCCGCACAAGTGCAAATGGCTCTCTTAACTCTTCCCTGATATTTTTCTCTCTCTTTGAGATGTGCAACATGTTCCCAGCATTAAGTACCTCAAGTTGGGTAGGTCTAGAAGGCAGGTTCATTTCATGCAATTTCCTCCTTAAATTCTCAAATTGGATATCCCATAATGGGAAACACTTTTTTCAGTGATTTTATGCCATTATGTGAGCGAAAGCCATGTGTGGAAACCCGCATTGGCACAAAGATCAAGTGCTTATCTTAAAGATGCTGAAGACAACGTCTCATGACAATCACTAAAACACAGAAGACAACTACACCCACTGTCTTCTGCACTGAAACTCACCCATAGGTGTGTACCCCAGCATCTTAGGGCTCGACAGACCCAATCGTCACTGCCACTTCTCTACATTAAGCACCACATTCACTCAACTTAAATCGACTCTGCATGGCACTACACAGCCACTACAGACACCGCAATCAAAGCATAAGCTTAGAGAGGATGTAGCCCTACGGCTAGAGAAGTCGACCTCAAAGCTGGGGAACCGGGTTGGAGTCTCAGCAACAATGCTCAACATCTTGTGATTCTGGGCAAATCACTTAATTTCCCAGTGCTAACAAAAATGAATGTGTCCTTCTGTAATGAAACTGGTGCTATGTAAAGCGCTCTGATACCTGGTGTCTCAGGTCTAATTTGCGCTATATAAAACTAAAAACATTTTTTTTTTTTAAATAAGCAATTACAACGCACAAGCTCCTCCGCTGCTACAAATCTGCATTGGTATACTGCATCAATCCTCCGACTGAACCATGGGTATTTGGGGTTTGGACTGGGCTTGAGCAATTTCTAGATTGGACACCCTAACTCCCTCACGTCAGTGGACAGATTCGGTCTGCAAGAAAGTCCGAAGTCATGTGCACTCTGCGTTCAGGACAATAATAAGTCATAATCAATAGAGTTCGTCGGCAACTCCTCTTTGGTTGCATCATCAGTAGAAGCCCATTTTATTTGTTTCAGTGTCTGTATGGATTCAAATGGTAAACACTCTGCAACAGTAGAGAAAAATCCCACACTGGACATGAGAACACCATCTTGGTCACATGAGCAGATTTGAGTATATTAGTCCATTGTTTGTCTATAGGTTTCTCATGTGCTTGCAGCTAAAATCTGTTCCCAGACACGTATCTATTGCTATTACAAGGAATGTATGTATTCTAAAAATCACACAGTAAGCAATGAAATTGCACAATAGCAAATATACCTAGGTACTACATTTGAAAGTACATACATGTAACATAAATGCATACAAATGTTTGTGTGTCACGTGCGCTTCCATATTTGTGGAAGGAAATGGTAAAAGAGGTGGGGCAGTAATGTTTTGGGGGTAGGGGATCTACTCCTCTTTAAAATAACTGATTACTGTCCCTTGAGAAAGAGAATCAATTAAAAAAGGAATAGTAATGGGCCAGCAATTTCCAGTTTGAAGAGTTTTAGAAAGAGGGGAAGACAAGGATCCAAAAGGGAACCAGGTTTCTCCTTAGACATCAGAAAAACTAAAAAATATATGTGAATAGGAGATAACTTGTGCATGGTAGTGGGATTCCGGACCTGGATGGGCCATGACTGCACTGACTCTGTAGTAATGTTGGGATTACTATCCCTAAATCAAGAAGAATTTCAGTGTTTTGCTCTGGTATCAGAAAAAGCAATGGAAGAGAGTGAATTCAAAGGTTAATTAACCAATAGGCTCTCACTTGCAGCTGGAAGGGGCAATTTTACCTCCCCTACATAGTAACGTTGTAGGTTACTGGCAATTTTTTATTTGTATTGGAATGCCCCAGGCTCAATAAGTGAACAGCAATCTTCAGAACAGTAAATAGCAAAAATAACTGCAGACGTTGTGGTTGTATTTACAGCTAGCTTATCACAATTGTATTAGACATTTTCAGTTTTCCATTTCACCTTGTAAAATGTGTTTGTATAAGTATTTATGTAAACCAGATAAAACGAATGTGAATTAGAGGTCTAATCAAAATCAGCTGAAAATCTATAAGGCCCAGTTTACTTCCATAGCTATGCCCTGTTTGTGATTGGGTCATTTTTTTCCAACCCCTGTGACTGTAAACCCCATGTCTTCACAGGGGTCAAAATGACAAAGTGGATATGTTTTTTACCACGCTGGGAATTACCTAGCTGCATTAAATATCTCACCCTTCCTTAAATTTTGGCAGATAAACCTGGCAAAATGAACTGGGAAAAAGTGTACTGTTTTTACCTTATCATGTGGAAATGTTGTAGTAATCACCAAAATCTGCATGTTATTCCCCAGAAACTCATAATAGGTGCTATTTAACACACTTGGTATATAACGTACCCCAGGGCATCATTATATATCTGGTGCGATAAAAAGCACTGGATTCTGACAAACTCAGAATTAGGGCATTGATCTCAAATGGTATTCAATTTGTTCATCTTGATCACATTTATGAACATTAGAGAATACCTCGAAAGAAGAAAAAAAATATTGACCCTTAAAAATACTTCATTCTACTGTTGCACGATGGTATTGTGTTTCTATCTAGGAACCTAATTCGATATTTCTATTTTATGCCCTTGTACGGTTATAATAAATAATATCCTTATAAAGGCATAAGAATCATATCCATATTTAGTCGTAGCCCATGCAGTCCACATTAAGCAAGGCTACTTCCCCGGACTCCTAGAAAGCACAACGAGTTCTCTAAACAAACCAAACCTCCAGCAACCTGGGAAATCCCCATTGCTTTTGTTTTGATTTCGTCCTATAACTCCTGTGAGCACTGTAAGAACGGCCAGTTCTTAGTGACATCTTTATTGACGTCTTATGTCCAACCTTACGTCAAACCCGGCACCTTTCAGGTGTAAATATACCAACGTTGCCTTAAGCAAACACACGGTGGTTTGGAGCAGAGCGGCTATCTACTTGCCCGAGAGCCCAGCTGATGCGAGAGCCCACGGACGACGCCCCTCCCTTTTGACGCACTGAGAGAGAGGCTGTCTTTTCTCCTGCCGAGAAATCCAGCTCCGGTGTTTCCAGATACCCTCGCGGGTTACTGGGATATCGAGTCCTGAGAGAGAGATACCAGACCTCCTGCTTTCTATTACCCAGGGACGGAGCTGACTAAACCCTTAAAGAGAATTCTTGAGTCAGATTCTTGGCAAAACCAACTTAACTTAAACTGCTACTTACTTACTCCTTCCCATGTATTAGGCTTAGGTCAGGTACACCGGGGTAGGCGTATTTAGAAGCACCAGTTGAGTACGTTAGTCAATGTATATATGTATGTATATATTTTATCTATTTTAAAGTATCATATGGCTAAGAAACCATATCAATGCTTTTACAGTATTATTTCATAATACTCCTTTTACTGTACGCACTTTACTTTACTACGAGTATTGCAATTGTGGCAATTCATTTATCTTGCATGAGAAAGAAGACTGCTCAATAAATAACACCTTTTATTGAAAACGCCAGTCTCTCTTTTCTCTGCACTCTGGTGAAACTAAGTATGCACACTTGACTGAGTGAAATAGATGTCTATTGTTTTCACACGACTCTAGAGATACACTCTTATTCTGAGGGAGCAAAGTTGTCATGTTTTATGGTTGTCAGAAACTAATCCCTTCTTGTCTAATCAGGAAAGTTAACTCCTTCTTGAACATTCGAGAAAGTTTCTAGTGACCTCTGAGCTAGGTGGCAAAACTAATTAAGTCTAATATAGTCAGTAGAGACCTAGTCGACCTCAGTCCTACGTCTACACTGCTGTTTATATTATTCCAATGCGCAGAGCCTATTGGGAATATAGGAACTACACTACATGGCGCCCATCGTTGGGTAAGGCGATAAATCTAACGCAAGACGTTAGAGTAACTCAGTCGTGCTTTTTCACACAGAACCCTTTTTTCCCGTAAATACTCCAAAAGACTTCTGGAGTGGGTAAAAGGTTAAAATCCGCCGGAACTTAGTAGGATGAGAATCCTATGTATAGTTTTTTGGTTTAGTCAACGTTGAAGGATACAGTGTTCCAAAATATTGTGCACCTAATCTTTGTTTCCTTGAAACTTGATCTGCAACAAAAAGCTTTCTGTCAGTAAAATGGGGGAAAGTGAAGACGAAAGGGAGGCAGCTAAAATAGCAGCTCAACTCCTAGCGGATGACACAAGTCTCCGAGACAATGACCCGAATGTTATACTCATTCCGGTCAACAAAAGAAAAACTATAACTCTTAAACTTATAGAAAATGGACTGACATCACAAGGTGGTACAGTCATATTTGTGGTAGATGCCCATGAATATCGGCAGACAGAGGTATTCTATTCATGGATAAACTTTCCAGCAGCAAATGCTGTAACACACGAATTCCACTATTACAAAATAGAGGAACCTCCGGATGAATACACTCCTTTCGAGGAGATTGAAATCCCATTAAATTACCAAGAGCACCTGCTCTGGTTTAAAGGCGCCCTAAAACATAATAATCACATCACCAGGCTCGGTCCACCAGGTAGACCAGGAGCAACGTGCACGGTTCTAGCCAGCTACACACCACATCCAGACATTGAAAAAATGTCAGACCGGGAACTTTTAGCTCAGCTAAAAATACTAATTAACATACATAGACAATTAGTCCAATATGTAATGCGGACTTCAACAGTCCAACCAGCTATTAACATTCCACAGCTGACCCCCCATCACGGGAACACAAACAAAATTACACCACAGAACATACAATCATGTCTTGGTAAAGTACCCACAAAACGGGAACAATTTCCATTCTGGTTAGCACAAAAAATAACTCAAATAGAGGCGGTATTTCCTGATACTACACCTAATGAGAAACACAGAATTCTGACTATCTGTCTTCCAATGGGGATCGCACCACATGTGGAAGACTGTGACACTTGGGGCACAGTCTTTGCTTCCATTTACACAAAAACACACGGTGTTCCGTCCATGGCGGTTATAACAGATGTGCTAAGACAGATTCAAAATGAATACGGTCAAGAACCTGCTTTAACTCTGGGTATGAAATTACTGAAAGACTTCAAGCAGGTCTCGGCTATATTATTAGCCAACATAAAAGGAGAAGCAGCATCTGTGGCGATCCGCCAGAAATTGAAAGAAACAGATATAGCAGAACAGCAATTTGAACTTGCCAGAATCATAGAAAAATCCTATGAAGAACTAGGTAGAGATAGTTTGGGTGGAAAACCAGTAAAACCCCAACTAACTGAAAATCCTGAAAAAACCTTTATTAAAAATAATCTAAATACTCCAAAAAAGAGCTGGGATGGAAATAAACAATCCACTCCCAAAGAAAAAAGATTCCAGTCCAGAGGAAGGTCTCCTCAACGAAGAGAAAGATCTCCCGACCGAGGAAACAAGTCTCCCCAGAGGGAGCCCTCTGAGAAAAGGTACAACCTTAGAAATAGGGAGTAGGGGCGTGGCCAGCACCATGACTGGCTAGGACGTGACTCTCTGGAGCTCCGGCTGGCTGCCTAAATATCCGTCACTCATACCATCCTAAACCACACCAATCTGATACCGGAGCTGCCCCTGGCCGGCCTGACCTCGGGGAGCACTCTGCTTCGTGGAACAGGCCACAGACTACAGCGCGGCGCCGACTTGAAGGCGAGCCCCCCGGGAATCCTGTGGTCCTCAAGATGGCGGCGGCATAAGCGAAGGTCCGCGATCGGCGCTGACCCGGGGCCCCTCGACCCGAGGGAATCACACGGGCGCGTGGCGCCGCTTCCTGGCTCGTCTTCAGGTGCCCCGACGGCGACCCGAACCCTCTGGGGGCCGTGGAGGGGGTGTCTGGGGGCCCCGCCGGGTCCGGTACCCTTTACCAACATGGCGGGGGTCCCGGCGCAGAGGAGCTGAGGCCGTCCTGAAGATCGCCGCACGCGCAGCTCCAGTGGAGCACCAGCCGCTGAGGTGGGAACGGCCTGGTGGACCCCGGGGGCAGTGAAGACCGTTGCGGTGAGCCTCCTGACCTCCTATGACTACCGGCGCCTTTACCAACATGGCGGCCGTTACCTCGGGGTAGTGTGTGAAGCTCCGAGGTTTGCTCGCCGGCTGCCGCCCACCCCTCTGCAGCGGGGAAATCAACACCCCCTGAGACCGGAATCGCTTGGGGGGGAGTCATCTAAGAACGGGGAGCCCCTTGGGGGGGGGGTCGACGACGTCGGCGAGAGTCACTCCTGGGGGCACGGACTGAGAGTGCCCAGTACTATATGACGGACCTATGAGGGCCTGTTGACGCTCGACAGCAGTCCGCGGGTGAGAGCGACCTACATCCCCCCCCCGACGAGGTGGCTTTCCATTGTGCGCCCGCCTACCCCTGCTATTACCTGGCCCGGGAGCGGGGCGCACCGCCGTGATCACGGGGACTGCGGGAGGTGGCCAACAGACAACAGTGGAGACAGACAGTCCTTCCTGCCGCCACCTGCCAGGGACCCAGCGTGCGGGACAAACGAGAGGGACACCTCGCTTCCCGTGTGAACAGCGAACTGAGGCTCCTTCACCTGACACCCTTGGAAAGACGCGGAACCAGCGGACCACCCTCCGGGTTGTGAGCGGCGCCCGGGGGTTGGGGTGCCTCGCGGTCCGCCCAAGATATTCGACGACCTGACCCAGCGAGCCATGGGGAAGAGAGATATCCCACCGAAAGTGCCCAAACAGGGGACTATGGACAATTTCACTGCCCCGCGCATGGCGACGGTGGGCCCCCACGACACGTCAAGTGCGAGCTCGGACACCGCGCTGCTGATGGAGGCCATCCAGGCCTCGCGAACAGATATTCAGGAGTCCAGAGCTGCCCTGGAAGTAAAAATAGGAGAAGTATGTTCGGAGGTGACACTTCTGCGACAGGACTTCCGGAACCTATCCGTCAGATTTAACTCTGCTGAGACGCGGATGGGTGAGGCGGAAGACTCGATCACTACCCTATGCAAGGACATGGCGGAGCTGCAGGCATCTCATCGCCAACTTCTATGGAAGGTCGACGACGCTGAAAATAGAGCGCGACGGAACAACCTCCGCTTTGTTGGCTTTAGGGAGGGAATTGAGAAAAGTGATATGGTATCCTTCCTACGCACGTGGCTCACGGAGACCTTCCCGACGGTGCAATTCTCCCCCTGCTTCGTTATTGAGAGGGCGCATAGGGCCCTCCTGGCAAAACCTCCGGAGGGAGCAAGACCGAGACCAGTCATAGCGCGCTTTCTTAATTTCGCCGACAGGGACCTTATCCTGAGAGAGGCAAGGAAACTGGGTGAGATCCGTCTGGAAAACGCTCATATCATGGTCTTTCCGGATTATAGTCAGGAGGTGCAGAAACAACGCCGCGCCTTCGACTCCGTGAAGGCGAAACTCAGAGACTTAAAGATCACATATATGCTCCTCTTCCCAGCAAAACTTAAGGTGATATACAAGGAGCAGGCACTTTTCTTCACCCACCCGGAGGACGCTTGGCAAGGGCTGGAGGAACGCCCGATCCTCAACAGCAGGGAAAGAGTTAGCCGAGACTTGCCAGAAAGATCCATGCGGAGTGCAACCCACTGGGAACTACCGAAAGCACAAAGGTTGAGACTATCGAGGAAGTCGAGGAGGCAAATCCAGACGACACCCTACCATGGCCGAGATATGGGACCTTCGCGGAAAGGGCGTTCGGCCTCGCCGACAGGTACTGCCGGGACAGGCTCAAGATTTGCTGGACTACGATCGACTGCTCGCTCGGAGGACGGAGATGAGGATGATCTGGTGGGCCGTACGTCTGGAGAGGAGGAAGTAGATGAAGGAAGTCAATCCGCACACCCGCTGGTGGAAGAGATTAGAGTGATGGAACAGGACTTCTCTGGACAACTAAGTGCGCCTGAATCAGAGACGCAAGACTCCAAATCATGAACTGCAGGGATGAGGACCACTAAGTATACCTGGTGGGGCGCAGATGTCCCCACGATGACACGCTCTTTGAATGGTGGTGTGCTTGGGCCATGGGAATGGCAGCCCGACAGAGGAGAGCACGCAAGTTGACACGCTTCCTTGTTTTACAAGTTTTATTGTTCTTTGATTCTTTGTTACCTGGGTGCTTGATAGGGAGGACGTTTGTGGGCGGGCAACAGGCCTACTCTTACGGAAAGTTATGTCCTGTTCAAGGATAAGACTGGAAGAGGAGGGAGGTGGGGAGTGGGGTGGGAGGGGGGGTTCCAAGTTTGTTCGGATAAGGGACCGGGGGGGGAAGTTGGGGGGGTACAATTTCACTGAAGCCATGCAGCGACACACACTGAGCTCACGCATCACCTGCACATGCCATGGTCAGGCCACATGCAGCTACCATGTAATCCAATGGCAGGTACCGTAGTCACTCCATGAGAGGGAGATAGGAGATTGAGCATCCTGACATGGAATGTCAATGGTCTGGGTTCCAAAATCAAAAGAGGCCTGGTGAACGCTTACATTAAGTGGGTGGACCCAGACTTCACCTTCCTGCAAGAAACACACCTCAAGGGTACTCTGTGCGCCTTTATTGCTAGGGGGGCACACAGGGTTTTAGCCCATGCGGGATATACCTCTGACTCTAGAGGGGTGGTAGTCATCGCTAAAAAAGCCTCCCCATTCTGCATTACCCGCACCTGGCTTGACCCACAAGGAACCTACGCTGGAGTGCAGGGCACCTGGAACAGACGCACCTACACGCTAGTCTCGGTCTATGCACCACCTAAACTGCAGCCCCGTACACTCACAGCGCTTACCCAGATACTCCTAGATACCTCTGATACGATACAAGTAGTGGGAGGAGACTTTAACGATGTTATGAACACCGGACGCGACAGATCTGGAGACATGACTAGAGGCGAGCACCAGACCACACTCTGCAGTCAGATGTCTGCCATAGGACTAACAGACATCAGGAGGTGGCTTCACCCGACACAACAGGCATACTCATACTACTCGGGGGCGCACAAGGTGTTCTCGCGACTCGACTACATTTTTATGTCCCGCCAATACCTGAGGGCAGACGATATTGCAGAATACAGGGCCAGGGGCATATCGGATCACTCGCCATTGTATGTGAGAGTAGGACGGGACTAGGGTAGAAACGCGGGCTCTTGGCGTCTGGCGGCCTGTGATTTGCAAAACGCGACCATACTTAGAGGCATCCGGGCCAACATTAAGGTTTATCTGGCAGAAAATGAGGGTACGGTAGACTCAAGTGTTACTCTGTGGGAAGCCCTGAAGCCGGTACTTAGGGACAGGATAAATTCTAGGCTGGGTGAAGAAAGACGGAGACTCCAGGCAGAGGTGGCCGCCCTTGAACAGGCTATCCTAGAGAGGGAAAGGGACTATCTGGCCCATAAAAACGCAGAGACCCTTAGAAGGCTTCTGGATGCTCAGAAACAATACAGGGAACTGGTAACCAACGAAGCGAAGACCCAGTCCCTTGCCACCCTTCACAGGTTGTACGATGTAGGGGACAAGTAGGGGAAGCTCCTGGCGTTGCTCAGCAGGAAAGTGCGGGCGGCGAGGTGGATTGACAGTGTACAAGCCATAGATGGCGCTACGGTCAACACCGATGTGGAGATAGCCGAAACTTTTGCCACGCATTTTGAAACATTCTATGCAGCCCGTGAACTTGCTACTCAAGAGGAGGCGCTACAGTATTTAGAGTCTACAGTCATACCGGCCCTGCCCCCCGAGTCCATGGCAGCCCTAGAGGCGGACATAACGGTAGATGACATCACCGAGGCCATTGCCAGATTGAGACCGGCAGAGCTCTTTCAGCGAGCGGCGGACCTTCTGTCACGCCATCTTAGGGGCCTCTTTACTGGTGCCTTTGAGGAGGGAGAGCTACCTCCCGACCTAGCTAGGGCTACGATTGTCCCAATCTATAAGGAGGGCAAACCACGAGAGAGTTGCGCCTCATACCGACCCATTTCCCTACTGAATACGGAAGTGAAACTGTTAGCAACCATCTTGGCAGCCCGCTTGAGAGCAGTTATTACAGGTCTGGTTCATCTAGACCAATCAGGCTTCTTACCAGACAGAGCCACTAAATTGAACCTTAGAAGAACCCATAACTGGCTACAAGAAGTACGGGACCGTAGCGACCCCCATTGGTTCCTCTCCCTGGATGCCAAAAAGGCGTTCGATGCGGTGCACTGGCCCTTCCTCTTTGCTGTTTTATGTAAGTTCGGTTTCGGGCCGAATTTCATTCGGTGGGTCCAGCTCCTCTACACTGCCCCGAGGGCCAGGGTATGGGTGAACGGGACCCTATCGCGCGAGTTTCAGATTCAGAGAGGCACTCGGCAGGGGTGCCCCCTGTCCCCCCTCCTGTTCACGCTCACCATAGAGGTGCTTTCCGCCAGGATCCGGCAAAACGATGACATTCGCGGCTTTACGAGCAGCGACGCTGACTCGATACCAGAAAAAATCTCGTTATACGCAGACGATGTCCTGCTCTACGTAACCGAACCAGAAATCTCGATCCCAGAGCTCTTCCGAGAAATAGAACGCTACGGCAGGATGGTCGGACACAAAATAAACTGGCACAAATCAGTACTTTATGACCCTGGGGGTCGCAACCGATGGGGGAGTCTACCGGAAAACCTACTGACAACCACCGAGGGCTTCCAATACCTCGGGATCTATATCACCGTGAGTGAGACCCTCTCCTTCGGTAGAAACTTAGACCGGATCATACTTAACGCAGTAGCAGATATAAACCGGTGGAGACAGCTCCCATTGACACTCCTAGGCAGAGCGGCCATGTATAAAATGGTCACATTGCCGAAATTCCTATATGCTTTGCAAAACGATTACTATCCGATACCGGCATCGGTCTTTCACAGGATCCATGCGGATCTGCGATCCTTCCTTTGGCTAGGCAAGCATGCCAGGGTGGCCCTGTCCATGCTCCAGAGGTATCAATACAGTGGTGGGATCTCACTTCCTAACCTAGAGGCCTATTACTGGGCAGAACATCTAACGCCGATAAACAACTGGCTCCATGCCCCGGCGGACCACCCGACATACGCTTTGGAAAGAGCGAAAATGTCGTCCAAAAACTTACTATGCTATCTTTATGGAACCTTTAGAAGGACTTCCCTCCTCCCGGCCACGGCCGTAACACTCTCCGCATGGACGAAGGCCAATCGTCGCATGGGGTGGGATAAGAAGCCCACACAACAGACTCAATTGTGGCATTGCCAGTGGTTGGCGGAACTTCACAAACTGCGAGGTTTCCAAAGATGGGACGACATTGGCATCTCTACTATAGGGGATGTAATTGCCAAGGGGGAGCTCAAATCTTTCCAAGTACTTAAGTCAAACTTCGGGCTCCATGACTCACAACAATTTAAATATATACAACTACGGCACGCCTGGAGGGCCCAAAATATCGCACTCATAGATATTCCTGAGTATGCACCTCTGGAGGGGAGGCTCCTTCAAGAGCAGATATCGGAAAAGGCGGTCTCCCTGACATATAAAACGTTAACTAACCATATGCTGGGGGACCTGGCAAAGCTCAGGGCCACATGGGAGGCGGAGGTAGGCGAGATGGAGGACTTGGATTGGGAAACAGTTCTGATGCATCCCCGGGAGGTGGCAATCAAGTCCCGACTGCGACTGATTCAGTTGAATGTACTCCATAGAACCTACTATGACAGACAGCGGCTATGCAAAATGGGGAAAGTAGAGGACCCACGTTGCCTTCAATGCCATCAAGGAGTGGGGGATTTCTACCACACGATATGGTCCTGCACTGTAATACAACCATACTGGGCCCAGGTGTTCAAAGAATTAGAGGAGGTCCTAGAGGCTTCGATCCCACAAGATCCCAAGTTAGCACTGTTGGGCATGACCAACGAGGTAGAGCGCCAGACCCCCCAAACCTGGAGGAATGGAGAAGAGGGCTAGAGCTCTACATGGCAGCCGAAAGGGTAACCTATAAGGCCAGGGGATGTCCCAAAAAATTCCGCAGAGTTTGGTCTAAGTGGAGACACTACCATGGGCTGGATGGGGGGCTGTGAGGGAGGGCTTCCCTGGATGGGTGTGGGACGGGTTACCAGGACGAATGGGACACTGACACTGAGAGGGTGTCTAACACTACTACACTTGTGGACTATCGTACGATACCTGCGATTTGTGACTGGGAACTGTGAAGGGCATCACGGGCACTGGCGGGGAGGGGATTGGTGGGGAAGTGTGGCTGCTGCAGAGTTTTGTATGTAATCTGATGGAGGTAAATAACCTGTGTTTTATTGTTCATTGGGGGGGGGTCCAGCAAAAGAGAAAAAATGCAGATGCTCGGAATGCCCCTTGAATGCTCAGAAATGTATATAGGTTTGCACCATTAGCGCTCTACTGAAACTTGCCGCCCTACCTCCGGGGTGTAGGCTAAATGGCCGTGTATCCATCTGCTGATAGTGAGATGTGCTATTTGTGGCTATTGTTTGGAGTACCTGAGTGTTTTGTTACTGGATCCCTGTAAATCTGCAATAAATTATTTTATTTTTTTTAAACTTAGAAATAGGCATAATTTGAAAAAATGTGATAGATATCAAGATATTGATAAACGTCCCTCTCGATTTTTTTAGACTTCCTCACAGAAATCGGAAAGAAGAGGACGGTCAGAACGCAGGGAAGAGCACGTCAAGTCCAAAGACAAGGAACCTGCTCATCAAAGTAAAAAATGACAATTTCCAAGAAAGAAGGTAGCCAGTATTAAAATAATTAAACATGCCGAGGATACTGAGGACACAACTGAAAAACGGAGAGTGGGCCCAGACAATGCTAGACAGCGCAGCAGAAGTGACCTAGCTCGCAAGATCCTGATGAATCTTCTAGAGACAGTGGACACATTCAGGTGGAAACTGCGGATACCAGGGTTAGCAAACCTCATAAAATATACAAGATAACTTTACGTATAGAGGGAGATAAGACCAGGAAAGTAAGAGGTCTCTTTTGGGATAATCTTTCGAAAGGCTATGACATCCTTTTAGCTGAGAAAGACTGGCCACCAGAGTTTGTCAGGGAGTGCCCTCATGGCGAAGAAATGATTATGCCTGCCTTCTCAAATCATATTCCAATTCATAGAAAATATATATATGCAAGAAAATGGGCAGTAGCACAAGCTCCTGCATTATATAAAAATCATGTAGGATGGGATGAGGACTCTCCTCCTCATAAAATACAGTTAAAATGTCAACCCACTGCACAAAGGCAGTACCCAATTAAATACACTGAGTCATCAACGTGATGGCGTTCACGTTGCAGGGAATTCATTGGCTGTCACAGCCACAGCGGAAGCAACTAATCCGGCTTCCGTAGCCACAAAAAAGCGATCAGAAAAATACATAGACGGGGAAACAATGCTGGCGGTAAAAACGTTTTTACAAGGCGACTGTGCAGCATTACCCGTGAACTATCCACTCAATTATACATACATAATTGACGCAAACTCCGTTCCTTTTGCTCTAATCCCTGGAGTGGGGGATAGAGTAATTCCAAACACGAACATGAGAGTCTTTTTAATAGCAGACGCACATGTGGGATTGGGTCTAAGGCACCAAGAGATCAAGGTATCTCTGAAAGAATTACAATCAAAATACTGGTGGCCGGGAATGAGCTTACAACATCACAAATTTGCAATAAACTGTCCAAACTGCAATAGAGATCGCAGTGGCGAACCGGCCGGAGTATTGCCATGGCTCTTCGTTTAGATAGCATCCCATTTATGTTTAATACTAGATTCACTTAAAATGTGGCCCCAGCGCTCGGCTGACGCCAGAACTGTTATAAAAGATTTGCGAGTCTTTATCGGCACATGCGCAATTGGCATGCTACATTCTGACCAGGGTCCTGCGTTTAGCTCTCGAGCTTACAAGGAGGCCATGACCAGCATGGGCATTGAATTGCGGTACTCTTGTCCCTTCCATCCTGAGGGAAATACGGTAGTGGAAATAAAAAACCGGGACATAAAGCAATCTATAACGGCGAGGGTATTAGGTTCGGGTGATGGGTGGGTCCAACATTTAACAAGTGTCCAACGTAGTCTTAATAATCTGCCAAGAAATTCTCTAAAAGGTTTCAGTCCGTACGAACTACTGTTCGGGACTAGAATGCATATTCAGGACCTTGATAGTCAGACTTCAGTGGTAGAAGAAAAATGCTTTGATATCAAAGACCGTTTGGCTGTTTTACAGGAATTAAATGAAACAAGAAAAAGCCTGAGCAACATAAAGTTAAAACAGCAGCCAACAGCCACTGAAGAAAAACCACCTGTCCCAGCAAGGCCTGTCTGGATTCCAAAGATTGGGGATCTGGTCAGAGAAAAGATCGCGGTGAAGAAGGAATTTGGGCCTTCTTACAGAAAAGCAGTACCTGTCTTAAGCTGTCAGCGGAACAAGATCAGTTGTACTACCGCCCCTTGCTGGTAAAAAGGAGAACCGAGTTGTATCCATCGACCTGGTCAAACCACAATCATGTGGCCAATAATAAGTAGTAGGCCCAGTGGACTCCCAAGAAATAGCAGAATACCAAAATTTGCTACAATACAAGAGGTTCAAACTGAGAGACTAATCACATTCGATAAACCTGCAGTGAATTAAAAAGGACTATGCAACAAAGCCATGGAACTTGTGCCTCTTGAAACCCAAATTGCAACAGTTCATCAAGAAACACCTGTCTACAACTATGTAGCCTCAGACTATGCTAATGAAACAAAAAATGCAAAAGCAAATGAAAATCGGGAAGCGATTCCCACAATTGACAGAACTGCATCTGGCTACTTCATCGATTTTGATAACTTTTCTGAAGATCAAAGCGAACCGGAAGAAACACCAGCAATAAAAACTTTTAAAGACAAAGTAACTGAATACTTTCATCAACTCAAAGAAACCTACCTGATTTCTCCATGGATTGAATTTTGGATTGTGTTAGGTGTACTTTTCCTCCTGCTTTGGCTCATCATGGTTCTTTGTTTGGGGAAATTAATTGAGGGAAAGCACTGTACAATGGACACAGCAAGTCAGAACATCAACTTGGTCCTAAAGCCACACAAGTCATCTCACATCGAGAAAAGGGATCTATCATCAGTGAATGTCACAGCCAATCCAATACCCGGTGGGGTAGCATGGGACAAAACGGATTATGAAATCTATGGCCCGGTTGAGCTCTTGAAATATTCACATCAATTCAAGGTTTCATTAAGTGACTTTGTAAAACCGAGTACATTCTCTGATGATTGGGACTTTGAAAGTATTAATGATATGATGTCAGATTTAGTAATGTCAGCAAAATTTGCAGAACATGATTACTTACAGGGTTCATCATATTATGAAGAGATGTATTGTTATAATCACTTTGCACATCACTATTTGCATAAATCTGCTCAACCTAGAAATGTTTTTAATTATAATCAATGGGAACATTGTGAAACTCCACCTAAAAGCAGTTCAAAAACATTTTACGAGAAATTTCCATACTTCTCAGGGTTTAACACAAGTGATGCAGAAACATTTTATTTCAAACTATTAAATAAGACAGGGGTAAAAACAATGCTGACAAATACTAAATTGATCTATTCAGAAACATTTTATGAAAAAATGAATACGTTTGGTTTTGATTTCTGGAAAAACAACCTTGAAAAAAAAACCATCTGGGGTACCAAAGATTGGCAGGTCCAAGGTTTAGAAGCATTATTTAGAGCCTGCATGATCCCAGAATAAATATTATTCTTGAATGATACCATTCAACAGACTACTTGTCTTGGCCTAGCCAAGATAAAAGATTTAAACAAACCGTCTATTCCAAAGCCAACACCTGACAGTAATAGCACTACAGATGTTGAGATAGACGTATCCCATATTTTTAACCAAAACAGAACACATCCTTATTGGAAAAAATGGTTGATCTGGCCCACAGACACAAATAACTGTCAAGATAGATTCCTGAACAAAATACAGGGGTTCAAAATGACCAGGCCAGACCCAAGATACTCCCAGGGACAACATCCAGGGATAGTTACAACATACAGTGTAGGCAAACTATGCCTTGAGTGGCTACAGAAATCCACACTGGCTGAAATTAAGCAACACTTGACTTTACTTAAAGACGGTGCTGACTTGCGTGATTTCATAATGGGACCCCGCAAACAACGTCCAAAACGTTTCATAGCGGCCGGTATATACGCTGCGAACAACAAAGCTTGGAAAGTAATGCAAATTGAAACAGCAGAAAAAATAAGAGAAATTGATCGTATTAATTTGGAAAAATCACTTTCTGTTGTGGGCAATGGGTTAACGACTCTGTCCTCCAGAATATATTCACTGGACAGTATTGTATCATCTGCTATTGATATAATAGAGCAGGACTTACTAATGTTACAACATGGTCAGTCCCAATTAGGTTCTATTGTACAGCTTGGCTGGACGTTGCAAAATCTGCGTTCAGGCTACGTGCCATGGCGTTTAATCAACGTAACGTCATTATTTTCTATCTTTAACCTTACTGATAAACAAATCAGTTTGGCACAAAAAGGAGCAGACTATACGATTTTGAGCATTGAAAAACTTGAGAGATTACCATTGACAATGTCAGAAAGACCTGTCATTGAATGGATAATACACGGAATAATAACAATTCCTATAACAACTTTCCAATTTAAATACTGCCAAGAGTATATACCAGCGGGCCAGTATGAAAGGTTGGGTAAAGGGTAAAGGGTACATCAAGTCAACATGGAAACTACCTTATACACACACATGTTATAGTGAAAAGAAACAGAATGTATTTCTTAGTGGTAAAAATTGTAAAAACATCACTAAGCGGTATACTTCTGTGTCAAGGTATTAACTTGCATGGGGCCTGTGAAGGGACTTCAAATAACCTTTCATGTCACCAGCACGGCACACCTGCAACACAGATAGAGCCATTTTTTAGACGGCTTTCTAACGGGAGCTATATTCTAATAGTGGACCACAGCTGTTGTGGCTTGGTGCCAGGGAAAGCCTATCTCGTAAGCGTTAGTTCCATGGTCACTTGATGTATGCAAGTATTGTATCCAAACAGCAATCCAGATATGGAGGCAACAATTTAACCTTCTTTGAATATCTCTTCTATTCAAATTGATACTTTAAGCAGAATAAAGTCTGTTCTTTTACAGACATCTGTGCCCTTAACGTCATCAAAAGAAACGTATGATCTGCAAGTTGCAAGGACAACAGCAGAGATACATACCCTCTTATCAGCAAATTGCCCCGTGCATTTCGTAGAAATGCTAAGCCAAATCCTAAATATGTCAGATACCAGTGGCATCCCACATGTATTTAAGACAATTTTTTCGAGACTGTTAACACCCTTTAAAACAGTTCTGCGCATTTTTCCTAATTTTGTCCATTCTGTCTTTGGCGGCCTACCACTTCTTTTGGGACTCGTAGCAGGAATTTTATTTTTGATCCTTCTGCTCCGATATGGCAAGCCAAGTCACAGACAAGACTCCAGCAACGATGGAAGAAACGATCCTAGCTATACGCTAACGGGACCGCATAACTAAAGTCCTTGGATTAGCCCGGCTATGAGATCTGAATATGACCTGGTTTCTTTCATTCAGACCCAGGCAGAATTGCATCTTACCTGTGCTTCGATGTATGCTATGCGGAGAAGAATGCGTGTTGGACGTCTGTCTTACACTACCATCAGCAGTACCATTGGATACAGATACTTTGCTAAGTCCTGTAACGGCTCATGCATCGTGTTGTCCCCAGCGGCTACCGATTCTGATGACGGCATTCGTTGAGACTTCATCACTACGATTATGTGGCAATGAAGTACGAGATGAGAGCAGCATCACCCAGGTACGACCTTCTGTGAGCATTGCTGATCCTGACATCGATGATAGCAATCATTCTCACAACTGTACTGTTGCGGTATTTTCAGACTTGGTCGAACTTTCACCTGAAGCCGTAGACCAATTTTTTGAGAGTCTGTCTGAAATGATGTTCTCCCCTGAACAGAAAGAATAACTTTTTTAAGCAACAAGCACACAGCGTTCCCTGAACTCTGAATTCGGCCTTCAGCTTTGATAAACAAAAGCTACTGAAAATATTTGGAACTGTTTTTCCCTTCCAAAATATTGACCTTTTTTTGGCACATGTACTCTGCTTAAAGTAGAACTATTCTTAGAGAACAGAGCTATTATTTAAGGAACTCTAGAGACAATATATCACCTCAGCCTCTAGCACAGGTACAAGCATTTGTATTATTATGTGATGGAATGGTCTCGACCTTCTCTTCTGTATTAAGAGCCATTTCATGTGTAATTTTCGCAAATCATTCAGCTGATAATTATATGCAACCTTTTGACTGAATGATAACACTGCTTGAAAAACGTACAGTACCAATAATCATTTTCGTGTATTTACCATATACCATTTCAAATGCATAGTATGTATTTTGGGGTGGGTTGGAAAACACATGCACTTTTATATGTTTACTATTGCTTAGTTTTAGTAATGATGAACATTAGATCGTGGAGTGGGTATTGTGTTTCTATCTAGGAACCTAATTCGATATTTCTATTTTATGCCCTTGTACGGTTATAATAAATAATATCCTTATAAAGGCATAAGAATCATATCCATATTTAGTCGTAGCCCATGCAGTCCACATTAAGCAAGGCTACTTCCCCGGACTCCTAGAAAGCACGAGTTCTCTAAACAAACCAAACCTCCAGCAACCTGGGAAATCCCCATTGCTTTTGTTTTGATTTCGTCCTAGAACTCCATTGAGCACTGTAAGAACGGCCAGTTCTTAGTGACATCTTTATTGACGTCTTATGTCCAACCTTACGTCAAACCCGGCACCTTTCAGGTATAAATATACCAACGTTGCCTTAAGCAAACACACGGTGGTTTGGAGCAGAGCGGCTATCTACTTGCCCGAGAGCCCAGCTGATGCGAGAGCCCACGGACGCCGCCCCTCCCTTTTGACGCACTGAGAGAGACGCTGTCTTTTCTCCTGCCGGGAAATCCAGCTCCGGTGTTTCCAGATACCCTGGCGGGTTACTGGGATATCGAGTCCTGAGAGAGAGATACCAGACCTCCTGCTTTCTATTACCCAGGTACGGAGCTGACTAAACCCTTAAAGAGAATTCTTGAGTCAGATTCTTGGCAAAAACAACTTAACTTAAACTGCTACTTACTTACTCCTTCCCATGTATTAGGCTTAGGTCAGGTACACCGGGGTAGGCGTATTTAGAAGCACCAGTTGAGTACGGTAGTCAATGTATGTATATATTTTATCTATTTTAAAGTATCATATGGCTAAGAAACCATATCGATGCTTTTACAGTATTATTTCATAATACTCCTTTTACTGTACGCACTTTACTTTACTATAAGTATTGCAATTGTGGCAATTCATTTCTCTTGCATGAGAAAGAAGACTGCTCAATAAATAACACCTTTTATTGAAAACGCCTGTCTCTCTTTTCTCTGCACTCTGGTGAAACTAAGTATGCACACTTGACTGAGTGAAATAGCTGTCTATTGTTTTCACACGACTCTAGAGATACACTCTTATTCTGAGGGAGCAAAGTTGTCATGTTTTATGGTTGTCAGAAACGAATCCCTTCTTGTCTAATCAGGAAAGTTAACTCCTTCTTGAACATTCGAGAAAGTTTCTAGTGACTTCTGAGCTAGCTTGCAAAACTGATTAAGTCTAATATAGTCAGTAGAGACCTAGTCGACCTCAGTCCTACGTCTACACTGCTGTTTATATTATTCCAATGCGCAGAGCCTACTGGGAATATAGGAACTACACTACAATGGTGACATTGTCTTCTATGACCAACTTAATCCCGAGTTAACACAAGGGAAGGTTATAAATGAATTGGCAGGAACATAAAACGATTAGCCTGATCTGAGGTTGCTACATGGCTGCTCTTGAGAAAAGGCACATTGAATGGCCAAGAAACCTGATACACTATTGATAGATAAATCTTACTGATAGATACATCTTCTTTTAATCCACCAAAATGACCTTATTAAATATGCAAGACTAACAATTTTTCAGTGAAAATGTTGCACAGTTTGCATAGAAAGACTGGGCTGGTGCTGTGTAAGGAAGGTAGTTTTCTGAGAGGAATGGACCACATAACACTACCAGCTCTTGATCTTCATTCAGCTTCAGCTCCCACATGAGAGAGTCATTGCCATTTTTAAGGAAAGTTTCTCAAACATCACTTTGAGCATTGTCAAGTTGGTTCAAGTGTGCATGGTAGAGCTCCCATCAGCACTGCCCCATAAACTGTAACTCAGTGCCCTTGGTAAGGCTCTTGTATGGAGAGGGGCTTTGCAAATACCCAATAATAGTGCGCACCCTTTGAAATGATTATTAGGACTCTTTGTATGCTGGGTGAATTATGTTCCTCTCCGAAGAAAATTCGCAGCTGTGACCATTGTGGACACCAACTTCTTTGTGGGACATCCTTAGGCTCTGGTCTCTCAGCAATGCACATTGTTTGGAGAATGTTTTGTCAACTGTTGATCTACCATCACTGGCCAGAATAATAATAGGTATGAGTCTCACTGTGACAATCTTATCAATAAGCCAACTATGTGGTTCAGGGTCCTCTGGTTGCCCAAGGTCCAGAAGGCCTACAGCTTGACAGAGCAAGATTATTGGGAGCTCACTGATTGAACTTGGAACACTTTAAGATCTTGGATACTGCTTTATGCATGGATCCAAGAGTCCCAGGTAGTCCTTTTTTCGTGGTCAAAGAGAGGGAACAACATAGATTTCAGCATTTATAACAGTTTTAAATATATCCCTTTTATGCGCCATGTCACCAAACCTGTTCATTTTTAGAATTTACAAAGCAAACCTTTACTCACCCTTTTTAAGCTCCAGAGTGTTGTTCTCCCAAAGATAGTCTAACTAATTGTTTTTGACTTGGGGACTGTACTCCCTTCTATTTTCATTCCAAGACCTTGGTTTCTTTACAAACCACCATCAAGTGTGCTATCTGAACAAGGACCATAAGACAGTGGCATATGGAGTGTGCAATCGTCTGCATTTAAGCATAGATGGATTTAACCAGCAGTCGATGTTTATCTCATTCTTTTTTCCAGATTGTGAAAAAGGCTGCTATTTCCATACAATTAGATTTTGTACTGCATTTTCTGGTGTATTACAACTCATTAGTGAGATTGATTTGTAATCATTTATTGTAGCAAGCTCTTGAAATCTCCTTCTTAGAAAGTGGGTTGCATATCTCTTGCATCTAAAATTTGTCATGCAGAATTACCGACAAACATACAGCCTTATAGTCTAACAGTGTGCATGCCAAGCCATCTGCCATTCTTCCACATATTTAGGGTAGAAATGAAAGTCTTTTGCATTGTAATCACTTAGAAGCACTTCATTTATATTTTCATATTTCTCATCCTCAAGTTACATAGCTTATGTATAGAGCACCCTTCTGGAGTCATATAAGGGCAAATTACCCCATGGATAGTAGACCATTCATAAGTATAGGTCTCTCCTTTCAAACTTCCTTTGTATCCTTTTTATGTCAGTGTGTATGATTCCAAAGAAAATATGTGAAATATTCAACATTATTTAAAGATTGCTTTTAAAAGAACCAACACAAGCCAAACAATTAGTTACAGATATGGAAAATGTCTACAATGATCAAGGGGTAAGGATGCTTGAACGTCAATCATTATTACAGAGTATTCATCTTCCACCTTGGTATTTAGCTGAAAATGCCACCATTTCCTATTTTAATCATATGATGATTTTCTAGACACAAAGAACCACTGCGAGAATAACAGCCGCAGTCCAATTGCTATACATCAACCCTTCTTAGGACTGCTCAACTAATAGTGTAGAGTCAATCTCTCAGAGTGGCTGACAAATTCTCCAGCTGGGAAACAATAATCTTAAAATGTTGATATCAACCCATAGTAAGCTACTGATAAGTAAACTCTGGAATGTTTGCATTCATTCTGCCATACTTACTCACCTAAGCACCACTAAGAATCCTATTTTTTTCTTTCCAAGTTAGAGTTTTGTAAAGCTGGGCACAAGGAGGGCAGATAAATGGATACACCTGCTATTTGAATAAGATTAAATACTTTGTTGATCAGAAGGGAGTCAATGATGCCAGTCCATAGTCCAGATGTAAATTCCAGAGTCCAGGCCTTCAAGTCCATAGTCCAGATGTCAAGTCCATAGTCCTAGATGACCTCTTGGGTGGTTAGTGTGCTGAACAAATCAATATAACATATGACAGAGGCATTAGGGATCATACACTGAGAAGACCCTAGTATTCAATGAAATGGTGCAGTTGTTGATTGGATGGAGAGATCTTTAGTTTTGAGTCTAGAAGTTACTACGTGGTATTAGGCATCAGATCAGTTTTGAGCGTGATATGATGGCGAAAAGCAAGTAATAAATGAGCCCTACAATCTCATTAAGCATCTAGGGTAATCCCCATCAGAGCAGAATCTGGAGTTTCTCTACAAATTGGGATTAAAAGAGTTGTTCTAAAGCATCCCCATTCATTTTCCTCATGTGGTTTTCAGTAGAAACAGCTGGGGAAATGTGCAAGGGCAAAAGCTGTGAAATGAGGGAAATACAGGCAGATATTGGTGAGAAAACATGATTTCTGTTCCCGTAGTCAATGAAAAACTTGAAATATTGTGGTAATACTGCACCCAAGAATTACCCCACCCCGCATTATTGGTAATTATGGGTGTGATATTACTGATGAGGTCTCCCTTCACCAGGTGGAAGGAGGGCCTATTTGTGTAATTTAAATGTTAGGAATGTAAAACGGTGAGTGGATTTCAAGCAGTATTGTAGTCCAAAATTATGAATTAAAAAGGGAAATATTTGTGAGGACAAATTTTAGTTTATGCATAAAATGTAAACGATTAGATTTTGTCATGCACATCATAGTGTACAAAATTAATCTTGTTATTTTGATTAAGAATCTCACCTATTGCTAGTTCAATCTTTGGCATGTATTCACAGAGAACTCCACAAAACCCTTTTACTATATTGTAGGGCCAGACCATTCACAATCATCTTTTACTATACTATGAGACCAGAATACACCTGTAATCCTCTTAAAAGACATTTTGTCTGTCGTAGCCCTGCATGCTGTATCACCTTTCCAGAGGAGCTCAGACAGGAGACTACTACCTCATATTCTACTCATCCATAAAATGGATCCTTTTTAAATGGTTCCTAAGGTCAATGGACAGTTGAATCTTCTCTCAACTGCTAGACAATAAGACAGCACCATGCTAAAAGACCCAAGAGTCACTTACACTATACAGACATATTTCATCCATCCATCCCAGTTAGGTTATGGTAAACTATGTGCTCAGAATGTGGCTTGTACTACACTAAAACCAGCTTCAAGTCTATTTCTATTGATTTCTTCTTCCGTAAAGTTGCCAGGAGGTGTGGCAGTGATGGCTCCATTCCTATTCTACTCTATTCTTCCTCGTCAGAAATGATGCTTATATGAGAGGTTTGTGGAGAGACATTCTACTATGCAGTTAATTCCAGGCATCATAAAATTATTTGATATACTATTATCACTCACATTAAAGATTGATTCCAGTTAGGCTTCAACTCATCATACACAGCATTCAGCATTAACTTGATTTAAGGGTCCATAGTATGAACTGACAAACTCTTCTCTGGTGCAAAATGTATGTATTTATGTATGTACATATCTGGTATCTATATAGCAAGAGCCTAGCTTAAAGGCCATGGATCACTGTACAAGGCTGAGGCAAAGACACAGTCAAAATGGGAAATGAGGGGTAGTCGATTTGTGGACTGTATCATGATGTAGTGTTTTTAAAGAGGTGAGACTTCATCTCTCCTAAACTGAAGCAGGGCTGGGGTAGTCCTGATGGATATGGGATATCATTCCAGATCTTAGGTGCATATGTGGAGAAGGCATATTGCCTTGATCTTTGTTTTTTTCACTTTTCGTCTCCAGTCTAGTGGTGTCGTGCCTAAGTGTGTGCCCAGACCCATCGGAAATAGAGAGCGTGTCAGGCGGTGGGCAGGACTTTCGGTCATGATGGCATCCATTACATATCCTGCAATCTCATAATAGTTTAAAATTATGGATTTCTAAATGACATTTGTCATGCTTATAATTGACGAGCTATTTCTGATATTTAGGCAAGTGTAATTATTTATGTTTCCTTGGACTTTTTCATTTAATGTAATGGTGATATTTAATCTCTGCAATACTGCTAATAAGCAACAGGCTTTTCACTTCAGTGATTAATGTGTGCTGGAAAATTGATACATACAGTACTACGTTAGAATAGTCCACTTTGCTAACTTGTGTACATTTAGAGAGGTTACCTCTTTTTACAGATACTAATAAGATTCGAACTGTATGTGACCACTGAAATCATGTTATGTAAAAATGCTATATATATATTCATAGAGCACTCCTTCACCTGCTGGGGGGCGGGGTCCTGTCACTTAAGCAGGAGCAGTCAGGCCTGGGGCTAAGTTGGTGGAGATATTTTGAAGAGACACTTGTTCACCTTGTTCAGCTTATTGTGGAATCCGAGAATTGAAGAAGCGACTTTGATGTGCAGTGACTGGTCATTCCAGGATTTAGGAGCGATGTAGGAGAAAGCACAACCGCCGATTCTGGTTCTAAATATGTGTAGGTTGTGTGCAAGCAGGAAGCCAGATTGGGAACCCAAAGAAGCCTGGGCAATTTTCTCGGCCCAACCCCTGGGGAAGAACTGCCTGGACCCGGGAGGTTGGAAATGCTTACTGCTTTTGTTACAGGCGGCCCATATTGCAGCACTGCTGCAAAACCGGTGCCCAGTGACAAAACCGGCCCCCACCGCTGCAAAACTGTCCCCACCCTTCCTGGGGAAATGCCCGATGCCCGGTATCGTCAGTCCTGCTCTGCAAGAGTGCTATTAGGTGACCTTTCAAAATAACCAAATAAATGGATAAATAAAAAAATTAACTATTAACATCAATTAAGGGCAGTGGTTCACATTTATATGGAAAGAAAAACATCTCATTAAATTCATTACTTTTTGTGCGAAGGACGTTTTAAGAATCTAATGCTTATTCTAAATCACTTAGAACTTTATTTGGTTACTATTGCATAATGCGCCCATCCATGAAGAAACTAGGGGATTCCTACATGGGATGAGGTTGGTAGCCATAAATCTATTTCCTGCCACACACGATTAGGCAGCCGACTAATCAAAATAGTGCCTGGTAGAGAATTTCACATCTGTTCTGATCCACATTCTCAGAGTGGGATGATTGCCCAGGCACAGTAGAGATTGCTGAGATATGTAGAATTCAGCCTTTTCTTCAAACAAAAGTAAGCCAGGTTTCAAATACTAAACTATGATGAAAAAAAGTTTACGTTCCCCTTTGTCCCTGCACCAGCAACGCTGCTTGCTCTAGCAGAAATCAGTGTTTCATTGCCTCTTCTTTGCACAAAGCCTCTGAATGGAAGCACAGTCGTGGCATTATTTGAGCAATGGCATTCACAAGTTTTAGTGATTGGGAATTAGCTGTTACCTTTATTATTATTTTCAAGAATGATTTGCTTTCACAGCTGACTAGGGACAAGTAAACTGAATTGCGTTTTCGGAAAAAAAAAAGAAAATGCTCCTTTAAGAGATAATTTTATTTGAAAGGATAAATTCAGTTAATTAGATGCACTGAATTAAGCTTTCATATCCTGAGAAGAATAAAAGCATGTGGGGACTTCTTGAATTTCCCAGGGTGTTATAAAAATATATTTTTAGGGCTTGCATGGTACCAAAGAGTCACAATTCATCTCTCTGCCTCCTGGGAATGTGAATGCAGAGCAAACAGAGTCACTTCACTCACTATCGGGAAACAACAGAGAAGAATGGAATTATTCGAAAGTGAGGAAGAGAGGAATGGCTCCAGTGGTTTCCCATCTCTTCACGCAGGCTCCGATAACAGGTAAATATCAGGGAGATAAGAGAAATGTGGCATAGCAAAGATCGGGAAGGGAGAGTAACAGATGATAGACAAAGTGTGGCAGGCCTCAGTGACATAACGCCAAATGATGGAGCCCTGCTGCAGAATGCGGTGGGGGGCCGCTCCTCTGCTAAGATAGAGGAGAGTCACCCCACTCCTCAAAAGGAAAAATAATATGACAATAACATTGTTAATATAATTTTATTTTTCCTATTAAAGTCTGTTTCATGTGGGCAGGGCGAGCCAGGGAGGGGAGGAGTGGTTTGCACACCCTAAGTGCACATGACTGCTTCGCCAGCCCTATTGGGCCAGCCAAACAGTCATGTGCACTGTGCATGTTCCCCGGTAGGCTGTAATGCACAGCCTGGTGGGCAACACGCACAGGCTCCCTGTCCTCGTAACACTGCATTATAGCATTGTGATTTGCTTTGGGGAGCCTGGGAGCCTGGGTTCTTCCTGCAGCTTTGTGCTGCTGGGATTGGAGACAGGAAGAAGGAAGAGGAGGGGGAGAGGTGGCTGCCGGCCGTTCCAAGGTAAGTGCTAATTTATTCTGCCACAACCACCCCATCTGGTAGCATCCATTACTACCTGCGACTCTCATATCTAAAGATAACCCTACGATTTGGGATGGATGGCGGCTTCCTGAATGGTTGCCCCCTCGAGCCTTAGGAGCAGCATGGGCCTGCATTATGTCCAGTAGGCCTCTACTCCAGGCAACCATGTCATCTTCTCAAATTATCCTCCTTGGAACTAGTGGACAGTTGAAGACCATCAGTTAGGAGCACGCCTAGTATTAGATCCCCAGATTCAGAGGCTTTGGGTGCCCAGAGGGTGAAGGGCATTGGTGATCCTTATCATGTCTGTCTGCAAACCACTCAGCTAGTAGGAGTTTGGGGGGGCGAGTCTTTCATTTTTTGCATCAGGGCACATAGAACCAATGCTATTCCACTAAGTGTCCTTGTGTGAGCTTCAGCTCCCCATGAGTTATTACTAGCTTATAATCCTTGGTCAACTATTCACCTTGATACTGTCTTGCAGAATTCTACTGTATATATTTATTTTTCTAGCTTGTGGCTTTGCCATAGGTATTGATACTCATGTTATAATGAACAAGAGTTGAAGCGTAGTCACTTTAATTTAGGCTCAGTTAAATGTAGGCTTCAACTAAATAATTAATGTTAATATTGAAATTGTGCTTTTGGCTGTGGTGTGTTATCACGTTCATTCTCTCTCATTCAAGAACCTGACTCCGTAGTGGGTCAGCCAAATTAATTGTAGCAATCGTGTTAGTTTCAATGCAAATTGTTTATACTTGCAGGTTTCACTGAAAGTAGGCAATACACCAAAACCCTGTCTCTTGGGCGACCAATATATTTCCCCTTTGTTACTGCGAAAAGAATGTCATCCATCAATTTCTTCCGCTACAATACCTCTCTCATTCGTAGACTTTAGGGTATTTCCAATATATCGCCCTTTATTTTAATTCAAAATAAGAAAGACCTTTTTAAATTTTCAATTGACAGTGAAAAAGAAAACAATCTCAATGTCTGTGCACCAAGTCGACAGTACATCAAAAGGTGAAAAAATGTGTGAAGGACAAAATGACCCCTCACGGGCGCACCACCATCGGGGTAACTGGCAGGTACTCACCAGATTGGGCCCCTTTTCTCATCATAGGCAGTCATTTTGTCCCAGAAAAGAAAAGAAAGATAAGTGTCCAAACAAAAATGAACTTAAAGGGTGTGTGAGTGCAGTGGGGCGATAAGCAGTCTCACTCCACTAGTGACAAAAAGTGATTAAAATCAACAGGCACACCTCTCTCACAACTTTATTCTTAATTCCTAGGTGTGTTCTGTCAAATTAAAAAGGGGTGGTAGCTATCATTGCATACCAATATCCGCTGCCAACATGTTTCTCTGCCTATACAATTTCGGCAGGTTCTTCAGGGCTAGACTCCTTGTCACAGCACCTCTGTTGGACACTTAATTCTTTTTAGACTGTCAAATTGGAAATGTAAAAGAAACACATTACAAATTAAAATGCATCCAGAATGAACTCACTCCAGCTCCATATTTAAGATTGTCTGAAACATCATTGTTACCCTCTGTCAACATAAGTCTCTCATACCCACTGCAGAGGCACATGGCTTTGTCTCAAACTGCTTAAGTGATTCCTCTATGAGATTGACCCAACGATTGTTTTATCAATCTAGAAATTCAAACAATACAGTGAAAAAATGTTCGATCACGTTGATGGCAACCAAACCTCCCAGTCACAACTCTTCATGTGCGGTGCTAAACCAAAACGATGCAATATTGTCTAATGACCGCATGCATCCTATTCTGGAAGGATCAAACATCCTGTTGTGGTGTTGGCAGGATCTTTGTACCACTTTGTTTATTTTCAGGCCTCTTTCCATCATAAAAGTTGCGAATTTAGTAACTGCTCTTGGCAGGCCTATCTGTGTCCACGCCATGATGACTGCGTCATCCGCATATAATAAAATGGGGACTGGTTCATTCTCAATCATAGGATAGGTCTGCCTCTCCCGGGCCAAAAATGAGCCTACACGATTTATATAGAGGTTAAACAGGAACGGGGCGAGTATGCAACCTTGTCTCATTCCCTTATTAATATTAAATTTAGTTGTACACTCTCCCTGTTTCCCATACAGGACCCTCGCCCCGCTCCCCTATATAGCTCCTTAATGAATAGCAGCAGGTTTGAATCAACACCCATCTCACTCAGGGTGCTCCAGAGTTTGTCATGACTTAAGCAGTCGAAAGCTGAACTTAAATCGACAAACGTTAAAAAAAGTTTTTCCCTTTTAGCTAATACATATTTACCTATAATTAGAGCTAAGTTTAATCCCTGTTCGATGATTCATAGTCCTGTCCTAAAGCCGTATTGGAACTTTGAAAGTAAACCTGTCTCTTCCAGCCAGGATTGCAATTTATTTAAAATAACCCTCCCCGCCACTTTCATTAGCGAATCCAGTAAGGAAATAGGACGGTAACAGTTGGGTTTGTTTCTGTCACCCTTTTTAAAGATGGGAATCACACTAGCATCTGACCAAGTAGGAATAAATCTATATCTATTGCAGCTGTTCAATACCTTGGTTAAGGGCGGGGCCCATAGCTCAGTGTTGGACCTGTAGACATCGGATGTATGACGTTATAACGCATACTTTTACTCCGCAGACCATTACAACGCGACTTTTACTCCGCATACCGTTACAACGCATAGCGCCTTGGGGCGCTGGATAGTGGTAAGTATAATTTACTATTCTAACTCCAGTCCCCGTGGACCCTAGGGAAGGTGTTGGATAGTAAATTATACTTATTCCCTATCCTAGAGCGCCCCCCAGCGCAATGCGTTGTAATGGTATGCGGAGTAATGGTCGCGTTGTAATGGTAGTGCGGAGTAAAAGATCCGTTGTAACGGGTGTATACCGTAGACATCTACTGGCACGCCAATCGGGCCTGGGGCTTTCCCTGGGGCACTCTCTTTAATCGCTGTTAGAACTTCTTCATAGGAGATATTAATGTTCAAAGGAAACGATGTAATATGAGCATTTTCATATCCCTCCATAATGATAATTCCCTCTCTCTGAGGTAAGACATCAGCTTTATAAAGATCCTTAAAGTAGTAGACCCATTTATCTTCCGTGATTGCCACGTCAATAATATCAGTGTCCCTATCTACAAAAAAGAGCGCATTAACGGCCCTCTGATAAGCCCATGTTATCCTTTGTCATGCAGGCCTGGTATAGCGCCTGCCATGCTTCCATTATTAGCTGGGCCTTACGCTTTTTCAGGCTCATGCATCAACATTTCATTTTGCGATTCCTTATTTGCGAAAATTAAGAAATCGCAAATAAAGAATCGCAAAATGAAATGCATCCTTTTTTTCTTAATTTATTTGCGAATCGGTAAGAATCGCAATTTTTACCGATTCGCATAATTTTTGCGATTTCTTATTTGCGAATTCGCAGATTGCGAAATTCGCAAAATGATGCATTGACACGTGATCACAGCCAGGAAGCCAGCACACTAATTACACACACCTGTAGCCTTGTTTGAACTAGAGGAGTGTCAGTTGGCAGTTGGAGCTCTGCTTGGAGGAACTGGAGCAGTTTGTTTGTCTGCAGCAGAAGGGGAAATGGCCTCCGAAAATGCTGGTGAAGACCTGCATGCCAGGAAAAGAAAAATAAAATTTTGTGACCAGGAGCTGGAAATATTGATTGAGGAGGTCACTATGAGACAGAACCAGCTGTTTGGGAGGTAATCTTTGAAGGTGCCTGAAGGAGTGAAGAGAAAAATGTGGCTTGCAATACAATATTAATAATTTACAGAAACGCTGGTATGACCTGCGCAGTCGTGCCAAGGAAAGAATTGCGAACCGGATTAAGGTAGCAAAAAGGACTGGTGGTGGAACACCCAGGGATAGGCCTACTACCCCCCTTGAGGACATGGTGGAAGGAACCCTTACAACTGAAGCAGTAATTGGAGTTATAGAAATTGACACCTCAGAGCATGCTGGCCCATCTCAAGGTAAGAGTTTATAAATGTGTTTTTTTTATGTGAGTGAAAGAGACCCCTAATGATGTTCTAGAAGCTTAATAATAATCCCTCTCATGTACTACTTGGTTTTTTGTAAATAGCAGTACATTGTAACACTTTTAATGAAAGAAGCAATGCATCATGGGAGTTGTCGTCCATGTACCATCAGAGTATGAATTTCATTATTAATGAGTTCTTAAATGAAATTTACACATTAACACTGTAAGAATAGGAGACTAGCCATGCAACAAGTGATTTTTATTTGAAATGTTCTTCAGTTCATGCTACAAAAAGTGCAAAATTCAAAAGTAACATACTTTTTGCACTCTTTTAATCATAGATACAGAACGAGACATTAATACCAATGAATGGGCCGAGTTACATGCTCAGGAATGTCCAAGCACAGAAGAATTAAATTCAATCACCTCTTCACTCACTATACAGCCTAAAAGTCAAAGAAACAGAGTGCGCCAACTGCTGCACTCAGACAGTGATGAAGAAACCAATGTCCATGTCCACGAACCACAGACTGCTCAAACCCCAGCAACCCAACACAGACAGCAGAGCAGGCGTAATAGGATTCAACAATTTTATAGGCGCAGGGGACGTCCATCACAACATAGTTCATCAGTACAAGATGACACCAACGCCAGTGTAGTGGAGTTAAAACTCCTGAAAATCCAACGCCTACAAGGGAAAGATATACGAGTTATGAAGGACAAACTTACCCACATCAGTCAGGATGTTAGTGAAATACACAACAGTCTGACTCACATGACAAATGTAATTGAAAGAGCTCATACAGCGTCATCTGAGAAACTAGACCGTATGGCAACAGCTATGGAAACAATGTGTACAGCTATACAGGCACAGCAAGTAGGAAGTGCAAGTAGGCATAATAGGTCATTGACCTGCATGCAGGGTTACACTAGGGCAATAAATCATCTGTCCAGCACTACTGCTCAGTTAACCAAGAATACTTTTGCAATGCAAAAGGAGATGATGCAATGTTGTGGGGATATTGCAAGAGGAATGATCTCACTCAAGACTGTTGTTGATATGATGCAAAATGAAAATGCAAAAAGAAACATACTACCAGTTGGGATTAGTGATGGATGTGCAAATGTCAGTAGGCAGGTTTAACCTACTGTACCTGGTGGACGCCGTAGCTCAAGAAAGCAAGCAGCATAACCATGGGTGATGGGATTTTTTCAGGCAAGGCATTAGGGGTGCGTGGACGCAAAAAAGTAGTATGTCACTTATGAAAGTACATGCCTGTGTTTTGGAGGACCTCTGAAGATAAAAGCATTTCTAAGACTGAAAATAGTAAATGGCATACAATTTACTGTCAGAGCAATGAATGCAGAAAGATGTCCTGAATACCATGAATCCTTGTTAAACATTGAAAAATAAAATTATTACAGTTTAAACCAAGACTGAGTAGAGTGGTTCTTACCTCTGTCAAAAGTAATGTTGAGTTATCTCTGCCCTTCTTCTTCTCCCCTCTGCTGTGTCTGGTCCATGTAATCTTGGTTGAGGCTGTTGAGGCTGATTGTCAATGTTAGGTAGTACATCCTCAACCTCCAGTTCGAGGCCTCTCCTAGTGGCTAAGTTGTGCAACATGGCACATGCTGCAACTATTTAGCAGCAAATATCTGGACGATATTGTAATGCTCCACCTGTCTTATGTAGTATGCGAAACCTAGACTTCAGAACACCAAATGTTCTCTAAATTACATTGCGGGTTGCTATGTGTGCATGGTTGTACTGCTGTTCTTTACGGGTTGCTGGATTTAGATAGGGTGTGAGTATAAATGACCTCACAGCATATGCACTATCACCTATGTAATGGGGGAATGAAGAATACAAATTGTGTGTAAAATGGGTCAGCATGTTACAGAGAGTAGTAGCAATTAAAATAAATATATTTACCAAGCAAATATCCATCTCCAAAATCTCCAGCAAGCAGTCTTGTGTGAATGGCACTATGTTTAAAAATATAGGAATCATGGGCACTTCCAGGATAACTTGCAACTAAATCAGTGATGATAGTTTTTGAATTGCAAATTGCTTGAATGTTAAGAGAGTGGTAACATTTCCGGTTGCGGTAAATGTACTCATTTTCAGAGGGTGGGGAAATGGAAACATGTGTGCCATCTACACAGCCAATAACATGGGGAAAATGTGCCATGTTTTAGAAATCCAACTTTGTTTGAAGCAATTCCTGTGGTGTGCTTGGAAATGTAATGTGATGCCTTAACCTTTGCAACATGGCTTTGAGGAAATCATTAAAAAAACGTGAAAGGGAACTCTGGTGTAGTGTAGCTCCTATCATCCCAATAGGCTCTGCGCATTGGAATAATACCTACAGCAGTAAAGGCCTAGGCCAGACGTTAACTAGGTCTACTACTGTCGATACTAGACTTAAAGTTTTGGGTTTGCCAGCTTAGCTCAGAGTTCACTAGAAACTTTCTCGAATGTTCAAGGAGGACTTAACTTCCCTGATTAGACAAGAAGGGATTTAGTTTCTGACAACCATAGAACATGACAACTTTGCTCTCCCCTAATCAAGAGTAAATCTCGAGAGTCGTGTGAACAAAAGGCAATTTATTTTACTCAGTCAGTACGTGCATTCTTAGTCTCATCAGATTGTAGAGAAAAGGAAGAGACGGGCGTGTTCAATAAAAAGGTGTTATTTATTGATCAGTCTCTTTTCTCATACAAGAGAAATGGATCGATATTATTGCAATACTTATAGTTAAGTAAAGTGCATACATTAAAAGCAATAGTATAAAGTAATACTGTAAAAACATTGATATGGTTTCTAAGCCATATGATGTTTAAAATGAATAAAATATATTTACATACACATATACATTTGACTAAACGTACTCAACTGGTGTTTCTAGATACGCCTATCCCGTGTACCTGACCTAAGCCTAATACGTGGGCGGGAATAGAAAGTTACAGTTTAGGTTAAGTTTGTTTTTGCCAAGTGAATAACTAAAGAATTCTCTGTGAGGGGTTATTCAGTTCTGTACCTGGAAGTTAGGATGAATGAGGAATGGTATCTCTCTCTGGTCTCGATATCCCAGGCTGCCTGCGAGGGCTACCCGGAAGCGCCGGTGCTGGATTTCTCGGCAGGAGAAAGCAGCGCGTCTCTCAGCGCGTCAGGAAGGCGGGGCTGCGCCAGCGGGGTCTGCTCTGCTCTTCGCTTCGGCAAGTATGGCTGCTCCGTCTCGTCACCACGCGTGTGTTTGCATAGGGCAAGATCGGTAATATTTATACCTTTAAGGTGCCGAGATTGACGTAAGGATGGACATAGAGACGTCAATAAAGATGTCATACGACTTGCTCGTTAGCACATTCTTTTACTGAAGTTCTCTGTGAAATCAAAACAATGGCCGCACGGTTTTTCCAGGTTGTCATAGGTTTGATTTGTTATGAGAACTCCGTATGCCTTATCAGGGGCTGGAGGAATGTCGCTTGTCTAATTAGATCGCAAGCGTTATGACCTAATCAGATAACACGTTCCTGTGCCGTAGTGTGACTGCGTCAGATAACGGTATCTGCATCATGGGGGTTTTTCTGCCTCATGGGCTGACTGCTAGTTAACTTGTCGGTTTGTTTTAACTAGAATAGGGTCAGGAATAGGGGGATCGATTCAGAACCTATAGGAATACATGACACCCACTCCACGCTAACTATGGTCATATTTACTAATCTAGGCATAGTATAACATAGTACAACATACTATAGAGTAGTGTGTATACCTTACCACCCCAAAATACATAAATGCATTTTGAAATTTTTCAAATATACGGAAAAATTGCAGACATATATATTGTATGCACTCAAGCTGTAGAATAATGCTAAAGTAATCACGCATTTGTATACATTATTGCTTATTTGGTATATGAGAATTACACATGAAATGGTTTCTTAAATACAGAAAAAAGGTTCGAGACCATTCCAACACAGAATAAAATATTTGTGAACATACCAGCGGGCAGCTAAAGTCTATAAAGTATCTAAAAATAGAAATCTTAGTTCTTTAGGAATAGTTTCTTACTTTAAGCAGAAGATAAGTGTCCCAAAAAACCGAAAAAATAATTTGGGGCTTCTGAAAGAGTTGCTGTCCGTGAACTGGAGTGAAAATAGTTCATGTGACTTTATTTTTTAAAGTTGAAGGCCGAATTCAGGGAACGCCGTGTGTGAGCTTGCTCAAAAGTCTCTATTTCTGTTCGGGTGAGAACATCATATCATTTAGGCTTTCGAAAAAACTGTCAACAGCTTCCTGGGAAAGTTCCACTAACTCGGAAATAGGTGTAATCATGCATTCGTGCGCATGATTGTCTCCATTGACATTCTGATTCGCATTGCTGACAGAAGGTCGTACCTGATCGATGCTGCTTTCATCTTGAACTTCACTACCCATCAATCGTAGTGGTGAAGCTTCCACGAATGCCGTCATCAGGATTGGTAGCCTTTGAGGGCAGCACAAAGCATGAACCTTGATCGGGCTCAACAATGTTTCTGCATCCATTGGCGCATCCGATTGCAGCGTCAGACAGGTGTCTAACACGCATTCTTCTCCGCATAGCAGACACCTTAATACAGGTAAAACACATCTTTGCCACATTGGTCGAAATGATAGAAACCAAGTCATGTTCAGGTCTCTAAGCCGGGAGAGTCCCAGGATTTTTGATATCCGGTCCCGGTATCCAATGGCTAGGATTGTTTCTTCCCTTGTCGCAAGAGTTTTGTTTGTGACATGGGTTGCCATAACGAAAAATAAGGACTAAGAATAAGATTCCTGCAATTAGTCCCAAGATCAGGGGAAGTCCGCCAAAAATCGAATGGACGAAATCTGGAAAAATACCCAGTATGGCTTTGAATGGTGTTAATGCCATCGAAAATACTGTCTTAAAAAACTTTGAGACCCCATTGGTATCAGATATATTTAAGATTTCATTCAGGATTTCCGCGAAATGTACAGGGGAATTAGTTGATAATAATGTATGTATCTCTGCAGTCGTCCTTGCGACTTGTAGATCATACGTTTCTTTTGATGACGAGAGCCTGGTAGGCGTCTGAAGAAGCAATGTTTTCATTCTGCTTAAAGTATCTATTCGAATAGAAGTAATTTTCAAATCGGGCCATGCCCTTGCCTCCCTGTCTGGAAAGGAGCTGGGGAACAATGAGCGTCCACAGCACTTGACCTTCGCAGTCGTAGTTACTAGATAAGGAGTGCCGGGCATAAGACTACAACATCTGCGGTCTACAATAAGAATGTAACTCCCATTATAGAGTCTTTGAAAGAATGGTTCTATTTCTGTTGCAGGTGCGCCTTGCTGGTGACATGAAAGGTTGTATGAATTCCCTTCACAGGCTCCATGCAAACTAATTCCGTTACACAGAAGTGTGCCACTCAGTGACATCGCACAATTGTTGCCACTGAGAAACACTTTCTGTCCTTTATTACTGACACATGCATGTGAATAGGGCAGGTTCCAAGTTGTTTTAAGGTACCCCTTTCCTAATTTCTCGTACATGCCAGCCTGTATATATTTTTGGCAGTATTGAAACCTGAAGGTTGAGATTGGAATATTAATTATCCCATGTATTATCCATTCACTGACAGGTCGTTCTGACATTGTCACTGGTAATCTTTCGAGTTTTTCAATGCTCAAGATTGTATAATCAGCACCCTTTTGTGCATACTGATTTGTCTATCAGTAAGGTTAAAGATTTGGAATAGTGACGTTGTGTTGATTAAACGCCAAGGCACATAGCCTGAACGCAGATTTTGTAACGTCCAGCCAAGCTGTACAATAGAACGCAATTGTGACTGACCGTGTTGTAATAACAGTAAGTCTTGCGATAATATGTCGATTGCTGAAGACACAATGCTGTCCAAAGAAAAAATTCTGGAGGACAGAGTCATTAACCCATTGTCCACTACAGAAAGTGATTTTTCCAAATTAATACGGTCAATTTCCCGTATTCTCTCTGCTGTTTCAATTTGAGTAACCTTCCAGGCCTCATTGTATGCTGCATATACAGAGGCTGCTATGAAACGCTTTTGACGCTGTTTGCGTGGTCCCATTATGAAATCACGCAAGTCAGCACCATCAGTAAGTAAAGTTAGGTGTTGCTTAATTTCTGCCAGTGTGGAAGTTTGAAGCCATTGAAGGCATAATTTGCCCACACTGTAGGTTGTTATTATCCCTGGGTGATGTCTTTGAGGATATCTAGGGTCTGGCCTGGTCATTTTGAACCCCTGTGTTTTGTTCAGGAATCTGTCTTGACAGTTATTAGTATCTGTGGGCCAGATCAACCATTGTTTCCAATCAGGATGTGTTCTGTTTTGGTTTAATATATGGTTTACGTCTATCTCTTCATCTGTAGAAGTGTTGCTAAACATTGTTGGCTTTGGAATAGACGGTTTATTTAAATCTTTGATTTTGGCTAGGCCAAGACAGGTGGTTTGTTGAACAGTGTCATTTAAAAATATCATTTGTTCTGGGATCATGCAGGCTCTAAACAAAGCTTCTATACCCTGTACTTGCCAATCTTTTGTACCCCAAACACTTTTCAATTCAACATTTTTGTCCCAATAATCAAATCCAAAAGTATTCATTTTTTCAAAAAAGGAATCTGAATATATCAATTTTGTGTTTGTTATCATGGTCTTGGTCCCTGATTTGTTTGACAATTTAAAATAAAATGTTTCAGCATTACTTGTGTTAAAACCTGAAAAATATGAATATTTGTCGTATACGGTTCTTGAGCTCCCTTTTGGAGGTGTTGCACAATGTTCCCATTGATTATAATTTAAAACATTTCTAGGTTGTGCAGATTTATGTAGAAAATGGTTACCATAGTGGTTATAACAGTACATACTATCATAATTTGTAGAACCCTGCAAATAATCATGTTTGGTAAATTTAGCAGACATTACTAAGTCAGACATCATATTATTAATGCTTTCGAAGCCCCAATCATCAGCAAATGAGTTTGGTTTTACAAAGTCACTCAAGGAGATCTTAATTTGGTGTGGATATTTCAGGATCTCGACCGGACCATAAATTTCATAGTCAGTGTTGTCCCAGGCTACCCCACCAGGTATCGGATTGGCTGTGAAGTTGGCTGAAGAAAGTTCTCTTTTCTCGATGTGTGAAGATGTGTGTGGTTTGAGGATCAAGTTGATTTTCTGACTTGCTGTGTCCATTTTAGCATATTTTCCCTCAATGAAGCGTCCCAAAGTAAGTACCATGATGAGCCAAAGTATGAGGATAAATGCACCAAAACCCACCCTAAATTCAATCCATGGAGAAATCAGATATGTTTCTTTCAGTTGTTTCAAAAGTTCTTTAGCTTTATCTTTAAAGGTTTTTGATGATGGCTGTGTCTTTGATTCACTGAAGCCTTCAGAGGAATCATCGAAGTTTATGAAGTAGCCGGATGCAGTTCTGTCAATTGTTCCAATTGCCTCAGGATTTCTGTTTTTTGCATGTTCACTTGGTACTTCATTGTAGATTGGTGTGTCTCTGCTAAATGTTTTTATTTGGGTTTTCAGAGGTCTGAGTTCTATTGCATTGTTGCATAGTTCTTGTTGTTCTTCTGTAGGCGTTTCGAATGTGATGAGCCTCTTCGATAGGACCTCTGTACTGGTAGCAAACCTTGGTGTTCTGCTACTTATTGGGAGTCCACTTGGCCTACTGTTTGTTATCGGCCACATGTTGCGGTTTTACCAGGTCGATGGATACAACTCGGTTCTCCTTTTTACCAGCAAGTGGCGGTAGTACAACTGATCTTGTCCTGTTGACAGACAAGACAGGAACTGCTTTTCTGTAAGAAGGCCCAAATTCCTTCTTTACCGCGATCTTTTCCCTGACTAGATCCCCGACTTTTGGAATCCAGACAGGTCTTGCTGGGACAGGTGGTGGTTCTTCAGTGGTTGTTGGCTGTTGTTTCAACTTTATGTTGCTCAGGTCTTTTCTTGTTTTGTTTAAGTCCTGCAAAATAGCCAAACGGTCTTTGATATCAAAGCTTTTTTCTATCACCACTGAAGTCTGACTATCAATGTCAGAGATCATCATCCTAGTTCCAAATAATAATTCGTACGCACTGAATCCCTTCAGAGAATTTCTTGGCAAGTTATTTAGACTACGTTGGACACTTATTAGATGTTTGACCCACCCAGCTCCCGAATCTAATACCTTTGCCGTTATAGATTGCTTTATGTCACGGTTTTTTCTTTACACCATCCCGTACCCTCAGGAAGGAAGTGAGAAGATTCCCGCTGGGCTATGCTCATTTGGTCATTTTTTCCCCTCAGGCTGGAGGGCTAGAGTGAAAACAATGGTCAAACGTAGCATGCTCTTAGCGTATATGCCATTTAGACTCGCAAATCTTTGTATAACAGTCCAGACGTCAGCCGAGTGCTGGTGATCTACATTATAAGTGGAGACTAGCCTGTATATGTTAATCGCAACCCTTCCTTTTTACTTCTGATTTTTTCTGGAGTAAACCGACGAGGTATTAAACTGTTTCTCTCCCCACTGCGATCTCTGTTGCAGTTTGGGCAGTTTTTTACAAACATGGTGTGACGCAGGCTCATGCCTGGCCACCAGTACCGTGATTGTAATTCTTCCAGAGAATCTTTTAGTTTGAGGTGTTTGAGACCCTCGCCCATATGTGCGTCTGCAATTAACAAGTTTCTCCTGTCCATGTTTGGAATCACTCTATCCCCCACTCCAGGGATTCGAGCAAAAGGGACGGAGTTTGCATCGATTATGTATGTATAATTGAGTGGATAGTTGATCGGTAACGCTGAGCAGTCGCCTTTTGATGACGTTTTCACCGCCAGCACTGTTTCACCGTCAATGTATTTTAATGTACGCTTTTTTCGAACTACGGGAGCCGATTTAGTGGCTGCCGCTGCGGCTGTTTCAGCCAATGAATTCCCTACAACGTGAACGCCATCACGCTGATGACTCAGTGAGTGAGTCACGTGAGTCTTTGGTAGTTCTTTTTGTAAAAGAGCTATTTGTTCCCAGAGCAGTTTCTGCTTTATTGGTGCATCTGTGTCATCTTTGTAACCGTTTTGAATCCATGTCTGCAAATCCTTGTTATATGATTTGACGCAGTAATATGAATCTGACACTATAAGTGTCGGGAATTCGCGATCCGCATTATCTAGCGCCATTTTCAAAGCTAATATTTCAGTTTGTTGTTCTGAATTAGTTTCAACTGAGTGTGTTTTTGTTAATAGAGGTTTTAGTTTACCTCCGCGCCACACTTCTTTTGTAATCCCACATGTGGGGTTGTATGCTTGTTTTCCCCAAACGGGGGGTTGAGCATGTCCGTCTGTATAGATTACACAGGCGTAATGTCGTAAAGGCAGAATGTCGATTGGCAGAGGGAATGTTCTTTCATATTCTAGATTTTTTAATTCTTCTAGTTCTAGAAAATTGTCAGCCAGGCTATATTTGATAATTCATATCCTACGAACAGGACTGTCAGATGGGCAATTCTGGATTTTTTAAAGTTGAATTTGTAACCCTCTGCCGCGAACCCAAGTATTATGGTGTTCACTCTTTTCAAGTGAGTCTCCAAGTCATCATCTGTTAAGTAAATGTCATCGATATAAGATAATGCTTCATCATCATATAGTTGTAGTAATTCTGTTACTCTCGCTGAGAATACCCCCGGGCTGTTCTTGTACCCCTGGGCTAACCGACAGAATTGCTTTTGAGTGCCGTTTATTGAGAATGCAGTTAAATATCTGCTCTCTGGTGCTATGTTTTGACAAAAGAATCCATTAGAGATGTCTAAGGTTGTTTTGTATTTTTTGCGCACTATGTTATTCATTAGTGCAGCACTATGTGAGTTTTGCACTGCAAAAGTTTTGCAACATGTGTTAAGGTGTCGGTAATCCAAAACTAGACGATATGAATTGTCTGGTTTGGAGACCGGAAACAAAGGGTTGTTCATTTGTGAGGTGCAAGTTTCAATCACCCCCTGGTATTCTAGCTGATCTAGTATTTCATTTACCTGTTTTTTAGCTTCTTGCTTAATTGGGTACTGCCTTTGTGCAGTAGGTTGTGATTTTAACTGGATTTTGTGAGGAGGGGAGTCCTCATCCCATCCTACATGATTTTTATATAAGGCAGGAGCCAAAGCCACTGCCCATTTTCTGGCAAGTGTGTATTTTTTATGAATCGGGATATGATTCGAGAAGGCAGGCATAATTATTTCTTCGCCATGAGGGCACTCCCTAACAAACTCTGGTGGCCAGTCTTTTTCAGCTAGAAGGATGTCATAGCCCTCGGAGAGGTTATCCCAAAATAGTCCCCTTATTTTTCTAGTCTTATCTCCCTCTATACGTAATGTTATCTCGTATATCTTGTGAGGTTTGCTAACCCTGGTGTCTGCAGTTTCCACTTGAAGATATTCATTCGTGTCCACTGTCTCCAGATGATTCATAAGGACTTTGCGAGCTATGCTCACTTCTGCTGCGCTGTCTAGCATTGTCTGAGCCCATTCCTCGTTTTTCAGTTGTGTCCTCAGTATTCTCGGCATTGTTAACTACCTTGATACTGGCTACCTTCTTTTTTGGAAATTGTAATTTCTTTTTTAGCTGAGCAGGTTCCTTGTCTTTGGACTTGGCGTGCTCTTCTCTCTGTTCTGATCGTCCTCTTCTTTCCGATTTCTGCGAGGAATTCTGAAAAGATTGAGAGGGACGCGTATCAATGTCTTGATACCTATCAGGTTTTTTTATATTATCCCTATTTCTAAGGTTATATCTTTTCCCAGAGGGGTCACTACGGGGTGACCTGTGTCTTTGGTTCGGAGATTTTTCTCTTCGCCGTGGAGACCTTCCTCGGGACTGGAATTTCTTTTCTTTAGGATTGGATTGTTTGTTTCCATCCCAGTTCTTTTTTGGTGAATTATTATTAAAAAATATTTTTTCTGGACTTTCAGTCAGTTGTGGTTTTACTGGCATTCCACCTAAACTATCTCTACCTAGTTTCTCATAGGATTTTTCTATGATTCTGGCAATTTCAGCTGGTTGGTCTGCTATATCTGTCTCTTTTAACCTCTGGCGGATCGCCACGTTTGCTGCTTCTCCCTTTATGTTGGCTAATAATATAGCCGAGACCTGCTTGAAGTCTTTTAGTAATTTCATACCAAGAGTTAAAGCGGGTTCTGGACCATATTCGTCTTGAATTTGTTTTAGCACATCTGGTATCACCGAAATGGACGGAACACCGTGCGTTTTTGTGTAGATAGAAGCAAAGACTGTACCCCAAGTGTCACAGTCCTCAATGTGTGGTGCGATTCCCATTGGAAGACATATAGTCAGAATCCTGTGTTTTTCTAGCGGGGTGGTGTCAGGAAACACCGCCTCTATTTGGGTAATTTTCTGTACCAACCAGAATGGTATTTGTTCCCGTTTAGCCGGTACTTTACCTAGGCAGGACTGGATGTTCTGTGGTGTAATCTTATTTGTGTTCCCCTGGTGAGGGGTCAGCTGTGGAAGTTTAATCGCTGGCTGAATTGTTGAAGTCCGCATCACATACTGTACTAATTGTCTATGAATTTTTATTAATTGTTTTAGCTGTGTTAACAGCTCTGCTACAGACATCCCATTGATGTCTGGATGTGGTGTGTATCCGGCTAGGACCGGCCACGTTGCTCCTGGTCTACCTAAAGGACCGAGCCTGGTGATGTGATTATTATGTTTTAGGGCGCCATCAAATAAGAGCAGGTGCTCTTGAAATTTGAGTGGTACTTCCACCTCCTCGAAAGGAGTGTACGTTTCCGGAGGTTCCTCTATTTTGTAATAGTGGAAGTACTTTGTTACAGCATTTGCTGCTGGAAAATGTATCCATGAATAATATACCTCTGTCTGCCGATACTCGTGTGTCCCAATTACGAATATGACTGTGCCACCTCTTGGTGTCAGTCCATTTTCTATAAGTTTCAGGGTTATAGATCTCCTTTTGATGACCGGGATGAGTATTATATCCCCGTCCGCATCTAGTGCTGCAGCATCAGCCACTGCGAGTTCAGCTGCTAATCTAACTGCCTCTCTTTCTTCTTCATTGTCTGACATTTTACTGTCCTGAAGGTTATTATGTTTGTTTGCAGATCAGGTTTCTTATGGAAACAAAGATTAGATGCACAATATTTTGGAACAGTGTATCCTTCAACGTTGACTATACAAAGAACCATACATAGGAGTTCCCTCCTGCGAGGTCTGGCGGATATAACCTTTCACCCACTCCAGACGTCTTTGGAGTATTGTGGGAAAAGGGGTCTGAGTGAGAAAGCACGACTGAGTTACTCTAAATGTCTTACGTTAGTTTTATCGCCCTTTCCAAACGCGTTGGGCGCCATGTAGTGTAGCTCCTATCATCCCAATAGGCTCTGCGCATTGGAATAATACCTACAGCAGTAAAGGCCTAGGCCAGACGTTAACTAGGTCTACTACTGTCGATACTAGACTTAAAGTTTTGGGTTTGCCAGCTTAGCTCAGAGTTCACTAGAAACTTTCTCGAATGTTCAAGGAGGACTTAACTTCCCTGATTAGACAAGAAGGGATTTAGTTTCTGACAACCATAGAACATGACAACTTTGCTCTCCCCTAATCAAGAGTAAATCTTGAGAGTCGTGTGAACAAAAGGCAATTTATTTTACTCAGTCAGTACGTGCATTCTTAGTCTCATCAGATTGTAGAGAAAAGGAAGAGACGGGCGTGTTCAATAAAAAGGTGTTATTTATTGATCAGTCTCTTTTCTCATACAAGAGAAATGGATCGATATTATTGCAATACTTATAGTTAAGTAAAGTGCATACATTAAAAGCAATAGTATAAAGTAATACTGTAAAAACATTGATATGGTTTCTAAGCCATATGATGTTTAAAATGAATAAAATATATTTACATACACATATACATTTGACTAAACGTACTCAACTGGTGTTTCTAGATACGCCTACCCCGTGTACCTGACCTAAGCCTAATACGTGGGCGGGAATAGAAAGTTACAGTTTAAGTTAAGTTTGTTTTTGCCAAGTGAATAACTAAAGAATTCTCTGTGAGGGGTTATTCAGTTCTGTACCTGGAAGTTAGGATGAATGAGGAATGGTATCTCTCTCTGGTCTCGATATCCCAGGCTGCCTGCGAGGGCTACCCGGAAGCGCCGGTGCTGGATTTCTCGGCAGGAGAAAGCAGCGCGTCTCTCAGCGCGTCAGGAAAGCGGGGCTGCGCCAGCGGGGTCTGCTCTGCGCTTCGGCAAGTATGGCTGCTCCGTCTCGTCACCACGCGTGTGTTTGCATAGGGCAAGATCGGTAATATTTATACCTTTAAGGTGCCGAGATTGACGTAAGGATGGACATAGATACGTCAATAAAGATGTCATATGACTTGCTCGTTAGCACATTCTTTTACTGAAGTTCTCTGTGAAATCAAAACAATGGCCGCACGGTTTTTCCAGGTTGTCATAGGTTTGATTTGTTATGAGAACTCCGTATGCCTTATCAGGGGCTGGAGGAATGTCGCTTGTCTAATTAGATCGCAAGCGTTATGACCTAATCGGATAACACGTTCCTGTGCCGTAGTGTGACTGCGTCAGATAACGGTATCTGCATCATGGGGGTTTTTCTGCCTCATGGGCTGACTGCTAGTTAACTTGTCGGTTTGTTTTAACTAGAATAGGGTCAGGAATAGGGGGATCGATTCAGAACCTATAGGAATACATGACACTGGGACACACCACCAGCAATGGCTATAACACCCTGGAAGGACCCCGAGGCAAGGAGATGTAGGGAACACAATACCTGTACATGGGTATGTATGGCTTGTGTCCTACGTGTATGTGTCTGCAAGATTGGGTCCAATTCTTCTATCAAATCTAAAATTGAGTCAGCATTTAGCCTCTACTTATCATAGATTTCTGCCTCTGTCTGGCCTAGTAAGGTGACGCGCACTCTGAAAATTCTCTCATGAACCATCCTTCTCCTCCTTGCTGCTGCTCACAACCTCAACCTACGTGCCACAAGAATGAGTGCTGCCATTGTGAAACAGTCTTTGATGCATTGTGTAGCCCCTTAAATGCACTCCAAATGAGTTTCACCTGGTTTTTTTCTCCAAAATTTACCACCTGGTCTGACTTCTTCAAAAAATAAGAATTCCAAATTGCGATTTCTTAAGGAATCGCAATTTGTGATTTTTCATGCATGCACTTTTGTTGCTAAACTTTTGCGATTCCTTAGGTTTGCGAATGTTTTAAGGAATTGCAAAGAGATTTGCGATTCCTTATTTTGCGAAAATACACTTTCACCATAATGCATCCCAAAAAAGGAAATTACATTCGCAAACGGCCGAATTTTGAGATTCGCACCATTTGCGTATGCAATTTCCAATGATGCATGTGCCCATTTGATTTTTTGTTGATAATCAATTCTGGCCAGCCTCAGTTCTTCCTTGCTTCTATTTTCTTGTTTGAAGACCTTCATTAGGTGAGCATGGGCCTGCTACAATCCCTGCCAAACCAGCCCTGTGCCTTATTCGCGGCCTGTTTCTGCCTGCTAGTGAGAAGATCTTGTATTTCTGCTGTAATTCTAAGGAAAGCCTCAAACACTAGTACATTGTCATCCGATTGCGAGAGACAAATCTCAAAATCGCCTTATTTCTTTTTTACTAAAGTTTCTAGGAAAACCATAGGTTCCACTATGTCCCAGTTTATAGCATAACCATTTGTCCTAGCAAGATTTATATTATGGTTATGCATTGCTTTTGTTTCCTTGGAGGTATATTTACCTCCAGCAAGGGAAAAGAATAGGCAGATTGGGTGGTGGTCACTCATTACTATTTCAGAAGTTTTACACGTGTGAACGTTAGAAGAGTACAGTTTTGACATAAGGACAAAGTCAATTATTGTGTTACAGCCCCTCCCTATAAAGGTAGGTTCAAATGATACAGACGGTATACATAGGTCATTGGCAAAACCCAGATTGAATTGGAAAATTATATCATTTAACATGTCCCCCACGGTAGTATGGGAGAAATGTGTTAAAAGATCTTCTTTTATCTTTGCCCATGCCACAAATGCCCAGATGATTATATGGGCAAAGTGAGCAATTGAAATCGCCAGCCCATATTAAGCACATATCGCCCCTCAGATGAGCTTCTATGTTTTTCAGGGTTCGGCATAATTCTGTTAATACTTTAATAGTTTCTGTTTTCGAAATGTTGTTATAGAAATTTATTTTAAAAGTTCCCTTCTTGCCCCCAGGATTTACTGACAATATCTGGTAGAATTCTGTATCATTCACAATTTTCACTACCAGATCACCCATGAGATTAGACACGTAGGTGCATACTCCCCCTTTATTACGTCCCATTATGCTAGGTCTAGCAGGGCACACACACTCATGTACACACAAACGCTCACACACTGACACTCTCACATACACCTGTGCAAACATTGTAACCAGAAAACGATAGACAAAACACTTTACTTATTTAATTAATTTGAATTTGAATGAAGGCAATTTTCCTTAGTTCCTATGAATATGCTTCGAAACATTTGTAACTTTTTCACATGTATGAATAAGTATTACAAAATGTTGTAAACCGTTTCAAAAGATGAGAGTAACTATAAAATGCTGTAGCAGTCGGAAGCCTCTTAATCTAGAGTGCATAGAGAGTACTATGAAAGGGTTTCTTGCAACCAGAATATGAATTTTATTTGTATTTATAGAGCACTAAACCCGATGGGGATCTATAAGAGAACTTTAGTGGAATTCCATTCAAAGGAATTATTTTACTGTGTTTTAAAATTAGGCTATTTCCTGACCATATGGGAAGTTAAGTGTATAATAGAAGGAAACACAAACAGTAAAGGCCCATGAGGATAGACTGATAGTCAAATACATTTAAATTCTGAAACTTTTTCTGCAGTGTTCACCAAAATATAGGCAAATATTTCAACTTACAGTGCCATCTACTAGGAGCATAGGTTTGTGTTGTGGGACACCTGTGATGCACATTAGTCAACAATTGCAGTATTCATTCATAGTTTAACTCAGTTGAGAGGGTAAAATGATTCCCCTTCAGTTCAGATTCTTGTGAACAGTACTTTCAAAACCTGACATTGTGAAACAAATAGTTGTGGATTAACTGACAACTCAAATTTAACATATAGCATGTTCTCTATCTTAATTAACAACGCTGTTTGGACCTGCTCATTTATACTAGGCCTGAGCCCACATGTAAATCAAAGTTAATATCACAACATACGCTTCAATGGCTGGCACATGGTACTCGAGAAGAATTCAAGAATATTCAATAAAAGAGTACTGTAATTACGCCAAATCCACACAGTAGAAGATTTTCCAAAACAGGTTCTTTGTTAACAGCACTGCATCCATGTGCATCCAACTCAGGATCAAGAGGCAACTGACATAGATGTTCCATTAGAGAGCAGTATTAGAATCATGGCATACAATGGGTTCTCTCTTTCTTAAGTAAACACGCACACACACAGTAATAGCATAAAGAAGCTTTGAAAAAGATAACATAAAATACATTTAATATACCACAAACCCTCCCCCTTTACAAACATACTAATGAAACTGAAAACAGTCCCTGAATAGAAACAGGGGAACCTAAACATTTTCTTCACTATTGATTCTCACCACTCTGTTGAGATTCCAGACCCTACCATCTACCACTTTGACTGCATTACAGAAGAGTTTGATGACTCTGAATGGACACATACATTTGCATCAACAGTTCAACCACCTTAACACCTTTATGGACATCATAGCACACGTTGCACTTTTTGATACCGTCTCTCTCTTTCTCGATCCCACCTCTTATCGATGCCCATGACACACACTCATCCTTACCCCACCTCAACCATCCAGGTGGAAGAAAAGTGTTAGGTTTTCTTCCCCTAAACACCTCAAAAGGAACTTCTCCTGTGGTGGTGTGTGGAGAAAATCTATGAGCTTGTAGGAAGCTCCTGAGCCCCTTCTTCCAGTTCCTTTCAGCACTCATCTCCAACAGAATGCATTCCTTGATACTTATGTTACATTTTTTCACAGTACCATTACCCTCTGTGTGCTACAGCGAGCATTTCTTGTGCTTGATCCCTCTTTCACATAGAATTTCCTCCATCTCAGCAGACACAAACTGCTACCTATTTTCTGTCAAGAAGCAATTGGTAGGCCTTCATGCCTGAAAATTTCACTCATGAACTGAACCACCTTCCCTGTTTCAATGCTGCTATCCCTATTTCAGCCCACCTAGAGAATTGATCAATCAACACCAATAAATAGCAATAGCCGGTACCTTCGAAGAACAATCTCAGGAATATGGGCGCCTTGTGGGATTTTTATCATTTCTTCCACTTAAAAAATGGCAATTTTGGGTGTTTTCATGAAACGTCAGTACATCAATGTAGGCACCTGCTCAACAGGAGATAGCTATAAGGTCTAATCCACATATTGCAGGTTTTTGGGTGGCATGGGTGCATCTCTTCATTCACTAGCGTGCTTCATACTGGTGAATGAAATGACACTTGCAAAACAAGCATCACTCTAGTTTAGCAGCCAAGGCGGTTCCTATGTCATGATGGAGCCCACTCTCATACTCTCCCTCCTCCTGAGGTCCAATGCGGTGTTTGTGTTACACTGTGTCACCCTGTCCATACTCAAAGCCTGCAACAGCCCTTTTCCTTGCTCTGGCAGTAGATCACTTTCTGTGGAATGCAATCTAACACCCGAGAACTGTGAGGAGAGGTGCGTGTGGCTTCATCTCACCATGAGACCTCTAACCTGATTGGCCATACACAAGAAAAATGTGAAACTCAGTAAAACATCAACTTTCTCTTTATCCTAATGTGCCCTCTCTCCTTACAAACTAGCCATCTTGTAGGCTGAGCGTGTCTCTGACCATGTTGAACTTCTCCAAAGCAAAGCAGGACATTAACTGGTCACCATGAGGCTCCTCCATTTTGTTCTCTATGGGGGGGGGTCGTCGTGGTGTACCTGAAAGTGAGAGAAATGTGGTATGAACGACAAGAGGTAGAATAGTGACGTGTCCCTAATGTAGCAGAATATGACAGCCTGTAGTATTTCAGTTTTTTATCAGTATTTTGCATCATAAGAAGTTTTGTTGTGTGTTTTAATTGCTCAGCAGTAAATGCCGTTGTTGGTGTTCTACTTTGTTTTACAAAATGCCACATATTAAAGCGACGGATGAAATTAGGATGACACTTGATGGTGGAGGATCGGCAGTGCTCATCTTGTTAGACCTGTCTGCCGCTTTTGACACGGTCGATCACTCTATCTTGATCGACCGTGTCACAGCGGCAGGGATCACAGATGGTGCTAGGAATCTTATCTCCTCATGCTTATCTCCACTTGCTGACCGAGTGCAATCTGTCGCCTTCGGCAATTTTAACTCACCTCTTTTCACTCTCCCCTGCGGTGTCCCCCAGGGATCTTCGCTAAGTCCAACACTTTTTAACATCTATGTGTCGGACTTGGCGAAGGTCATAAAATCCCATCACCTGGTGGTGACATCCTACGCTGATGACACCCAGATTGTCTTGGCTATTAACAAAAATGGAGATGAAGTGGCTTCTAATTTTAATCAGGGAATGGTAGCAATAAGTGACTGAATGTCCACAAATTGCTTGAAGCTTAACTCCGACAAAACGGAGGTGATGGTGTTTGGCAATCTTTCCCCAGCTTGGTCACCCACCTGGTGGCCTGCCGCCCTGGGACCACCTCCGTCCCCAGTAACCAAGGCAAGAAATTTGGGAGTCTTACTGGACACCAAACTCACTCTTATGCACCATGCCAATGCGGTAGTATCATCATCTTTTTACACCATGAGAATGATTAAAAAACTCCTTCCTTATCTTCCCATGAGCATGGCCAGAACTCTGGTCAGCGCACTAGTCATATCTCGTATTGACTACTGTAACGCACTCTTAGTCTTTTTTGCATCTGATTCCGAGTTTTTTCACATGTAATTGGCCTTTGTTAATATAATTAGCACACAGTATTACCCTTACTGTCTGTTTTCTGCCATTCAATTTCATTTCAGGTATTTCCTGAAGTTATTTGTGCGGGTAAAAGTCTGGGACCAGACACAATCTGCACAAAATCTGTGATCTGAAATCAGACAAAAGTACCATTCGGACATGAATTCGAACTTCCTGTGACAGTGACAATTAGCCTGTAAGACCCTCTTTACGAAGGAGTGGAGTGGAATGACCGTAGGCGGATTTCAAACGCGTTGGTTTTTTCACCCGTTTTTCGTGGTGGTGGAGAACAAGATTGGAATTCCTGTGCGGTAATTCAGCACTGTAAAATCACATGCAGCTTTTTTCCTGTTTTTATTTTTTTTATTTTTTAAGGCGGGGAGCATACACTGCCTCCACCCCCACAAAACCTGTTTCCCTTTCCTCCCCTACTACCCTCAGCCCCTCCTTCATCCTCAGTCCAACAGAGAGGCCCCTGAATACATTACCCACCTGCTCAGAGCAGGTGGTAAATGTATGTGTTAAACCCCACAGGGCTGGAAATTCCATGTGGTGTAACGAATCGCACTGCATGTGTTTTTACAGTGCTCCTGGACTGTGCAATTCACAAAGAGGGCCTTAGTGTAAATGCATTTCAAAAGCTCTGATGTGTTCGCTTATTTTAAAAATGTATGAAGTGCAAATAACTATCATAAAAACAGGCAGCACTAAATATCTTTAATGTATCATTTCCACACCCATTAAAAACAATTTTAAATACAGTAAAGTGTGCATTGTTTCTATATGCTTTTTTAAATTTCCTATTTATAGCACTCATTCACCATAAGTCTTAAAGCGCTTTATTATTGCACATTTCCATGGTACACAAGGTATCGACCTTGGAAGGTTGTGTGGCTGGTCTCGCCGCTCTAGGATTTATAATAGCAACTATGAGACCACGCAAAAATTTAGCATTCTGAACAATCCATGAAACGGGTGAGATGTAACTTCTTTGAACTTATATTTCCTGTTTTTAAAGTAACTTAGTTAAAGCATCCAAGCTACTGTTTTAGTACGAAGTCCTGGAAACACAGCTTTATTTCTTTTTTTTAATGATACTTTTTTTATTTTTCTTCTGCTTATTGTCATGACTTTTTGTCATGAGCACATTTTGAATGGTAACAATAAAATCTATACAACTTCATTTAAAAACAATTCCATTAAATCGCTAGGCTGTTATTGCTGCTGCAACCTCTGATGTTAAGATTCTAGGGTATGTATAGTTGTTTTCTTCTTCAGGTGTATTGTGTACTTCAGGTGTATTGTGCTTGCTTTCTTGCTAAAAGTATAAGTGAATATGGAACAATTTAGCAGAGCAGAGCATAGAAGGCAACGAAGAAAGGCAGCAATAGGAATGGATGGAGGTAGGCATGTTAAGGAGCGAGGACTCGGGGGACAGAGCAAATAGAATGTGGATTGTGTTTAATTGAAATACTGATTGGTCAATAATATTGATGGTATTGACCAATAGTACTATTGTTCAAAGTGTGCAACATCATGTGATTTCATTGAACCAATTAGCTAACCGGCTATCTAATTGGTGCTACATTTTAAAGGCCTCATTAATCATGGACACCAGAGTCATTCACACCGGAAACGTCGTATGTTCACAGCTAGTGGTTCGGACAACTAACCCGGTTTATTAAAGGAACATAGCCCCTTTTTTCCTGAAGTAATTTGTTTGTTTAATATTCAAACAATGTTTTACTAGATTTTGCCCAAACAAAAAGAAAGATCACAATCCACATAATGTACAAAGGGCATCATCAAAAACCAGCCAAAGACACCTGCCCAAGACAAGACCAGAGAGGCCATTACAGGGGTCAGAGCAATGGCTAAGGAAGGACCTTCTAATGCAGCGGGTAGAGCACAAATTCATAGATGAGCACAAATATTCACACAAGCATTTATGAGTCCGTAAAGCAGTACAACAGGAGTGCCACTTCAAACACTCATAAATGCCTTTGTGAATTGTCCCAAAATGTCCAATTGCCTCCTCGTAACAATGAATAGAGTGCAGAGTACTTTCTGTTTGTACTAATGGTACTTGAATATTTACTGGATAGCCCCAGTTTAGTTGTTAAGGGCCAATTGACAAAGACATTTAAGCATATGTGTAATAGTAAGTGAAATAGTAGTCCTGGAGTACGACTTCTCATATTCATCATAAACGGCATTGCGATATTTAGTATGACAACGTTAACAATTAGAACTAAGGAAATGAAAGCAAGAGGCAGAAATGAAGTTGTCATGTGACATCAGATAATTACCATATGGCAGGAAAATATTATATCATAATATGCTCTTGGCTGCAGTGACCGATACAGGGGGGACACGCTATATAAAACTTTATAAATAAATAAATAACAGAGCTCTAAAGGTCCCTAAGTCTTTGCCTGAGTAGGTCATTCAGTCCATGCTTTTTCGACTGCATTATGGATTTGATATCTAGTTGACCCGATTAAGAAATCAGGACTGCGAGATTCAGAGTGAAATGAAAAAACATGGCCAGCATGAGCTACTCAGGAATTGAACTGGGAAAGCTGAGAGCTCTGGGGAAGAATCCAGCTAGCTGTCAGGAAGGAGCAAATTTAGGCCATTTGTTTTCATGGGCTTTTGACATTTATAAATAAACATCTAGTCCCCCCATATCGAAAAAATTACTTACCAGCGGTAACAATCTTTCTGATGTATAGTAATCTACCTACCTGAAAAACCCTTACCTGTTGAATATTCCCAGGCACTAGACTAGATCCAGAACATTTTAATAGCAGTCTTGCACTTGAACATGGCCTGACTCCATCTCGGTGCTCGAAGCAATGCTGGAGTGATGTCACCAGAGCCATATTGTGCCCCAACATAATCATTCTTTATTTCGTATCATTTTCAGTGCAAAAAAGTACATTCACCTAAAAAAATTGACATATATATTACATTCAAATAATCTTAAAATTCCAAAAACAATATGCAATTCGTTAAACAAACATCAAATCGGCCCGCATAAAATCCTGGATGGGTACTTTCCTAAAAACAATGCGCAAAACTTACAAGCACATGCATCAAGGTTTTTGCGAGCGCAAATGTTGTGATTCGCAGAAATCGACTATTTGCAATCGCAAATTGGCCTTTAGCGATTCATGAAAGTGTTTGGCAAGCGCAATTTGAGAATTCACAATTTTTTGCGAGTTCCTAAATTGCGATTGCATTTAAGAAATGGCAATTTGCGATTCCTTAAATGCAATTCTAGAAGTACTTTGAAATAGCGATTGCGCTATTTTGGACCGCAAATTACAAAGAAATCAAACGGCTCTGTAATTTGCAAGAACTTTGAAAAATGCATTTTTCAAAGTTTCAGGTTACACACTCTGCGCAACATGGGTGCACATCACAATTTCAGGGGTGCAACAGGGTGTCCTTTTGACACCTTTGCACTCTTGAAATTGCATGTGCCATTTGCGAGTACATATTGGTACTCGCAAATTGCGCAAGCAATTTCCTATTTATTCCTATGGGCCTGAAGGCCCATAGGAATGAATGGGAAGACATTCCTTAATTGCGACTCGCAAATTAGTTGCAATTAAGGAATGTTTAGAAATCGCTATTTTATAGCGATTTCTAAATGCATAGGCTTTTGAGAGTCCCTAATTGTGATTCCTTAATAATCGCAATTAAGGACTCGCAAAAGCATTTCTTGATGCATGTACCCCAATATATTTCTCCCTTAGGACCCATTTCCCTCCTACAGTCATTATGAAAGCGTATCTATCCCTATATATTACTCATCACATCTCAAAGCGATATTACAATGGCTGGTCATAGAGGGCTAATGTAGCCCACTAGTTAACACTTGACACTAATGCAATCAGGCCAATGCCTCAATCACAGCTGATAATCCAATCGTCTACACCTTGATACAGCCCTATGGAAGGATGCAAGTTCATAGCAAAAATAATGCTCTTCCAACTGTTGGATAAAACATAGGGCTGACCAACATTGCATAAAAATTACATTTATATATAAGGGTCACTATAAAACTTTTCCTTTGAGGGCCATAAAAAGAACAGGTAAATACAGTGTGCAAATTTGTTGGAGTTGCCCTCCCAATACATGGGCAAGTGGGTAACTCATTCATAGAATGGATGTTAGCAAGAAAAACAAGCATAAGCAGGATAAAATTCAAGCAAAACTATGTTAAAATATATTGATGCTGGGGATTCTGTACAAAAGTCAAATAAGCACGAGTTCCCTTCTTTGCAGGGGGCAGCATATGATACAAGGCTACAATCCTCTTATCTTTATTTTGCTCCCATCTATCCCGCAGTTTTTGTCAAGAAAACCTTTTCTAACTTGGACTTTGGAAAACTAGCACACATCAACAGGGAGTCAAACAGGATTGGAAAGCCTAATGCTGACAGAGTGGTCTCTATATACATCAACCATGGTATCTGGTGGCCATAATCCATTTTAAAACAATCCCTGAGTATCGCTTGATTCAGTTGTACACTCTCTTTTTTCCATATCGAGTGCCATGATAATAATGGGACCAATCTAATAAAATCTCCAAGATATGGTAAACCTAACTCACTATGGGAAATATAGTTTGCACAGTTATGGGGCAATGATAACATTCTCTTGCAGAATGCATCCTCCTTGTGCCGCAATAGTTCTACAGCCACCGTTGCCCAGACTGTTGCTTCATAAGTGGCGATGGCCTTTGTGTTGGCTACATAAATAGTTAAAAGTTCAGGAATCGGTTTAGATCTCAGTTTTTAAGGAAATAATGTAGAAGGACCTAGGCAATAAGGTTAGAGTGGCATCAGTAGCGAGTAGGGCCTTTATTGAGGGCAAGAGGGCAGTAGAGTAAGCGTCCCCGCAGCCGGTGGTACACACATCCCGTGGGACTTGCACGTGCATTGATTATATGCTCTGGTGATTAGGGTGAGGGCAGAGGCGCTGAAGGAGGCGGCGCGCGCACTGTAGGCATGCCTATGGGACAGTGTAGTGGCTGCATATACGGGTGCATTGACACAGGGGCAGTGGGCACTGAGGCTGAGGGGGCGGACACTAGTTCTGAGGCAGAGATACTGGGGCACAAAGGGAAAGAGGCAGAGACACGGGGGCATGAGTGTGCATGGGGTAGGGCCAGCCAGCATACAGAGCCAGCAGTAGTAGTAGGTTGTGTGTTATGGCAGGGCGCAGCTATAGCAGGTAGGGGTGGGTAGAGTGTTTTTGACAGGGCTACAGGCACCTGGGGCAGGGACAAAAACACGGAGGACAGTAGTGTTTAAGGGGTGGGGGTACAGATATTGCTATTGTTAAAGGGACCCAGACACAAGGACAGGAGCGAACATGGGGTTAGGGGCACATACATCAGGGGGCATCATCTGATTGGAATCCTCTGCTACATGGTGGCAGGCTCATAATGGCGAGTCCGCAGCCGCCAATGCTTGTGGGGCCAGGTGGACTGCGGATTATCCGCCTAAACGTGACGGACGCCTCCTCCGCAATGATTAGCGTACCACGGACACCAGTGCTCTGGGGAGAAGTTGGATGGGACATGCAGCCTTTTTTAGCGGAGGTCTATCCTCCGCCCAGCTATAAACATGGCCCACGTTCTTGCAACAAAATAAAAGGCGAACAAGTGCAAAACGGTGTTATGTTTTCCTATTAAATCAACATGTTCTCAATAACACCTGCACGGCACGGGCTGCATGTTGGCTCTGTGTAATATTTGCATCTGAAACAGAGGATTGTGGGAACTTTCCTAAGACATCTCTTAAAGGTGTTCATCAGGGACATCGTGTTTCGCCCAGTTGCGGATTGTGGGTGTGACGTCATTATTTTGGACTGGTTAGTGTGAAGCGGAAGAACAGCCAAATAATAATTTACCGACCTGTAACGTATAGAAAGACGCGTGAAAATCACACCCACACGTTTCACTGCTGATTGCATAGATCCTATGCATACAATTTATATCCCAGCTTGCGGGGTAGAGAGGAGGATTGCGTCATCTTGAGGTTGGAAGGAGCTCAGTGGGTTGAGCATGTAGTGCAATGGTCTGAGTATCGTCCACGTGGGTCACAAGTTGGACCTGCTGCAGGGTTAACTCAGCCTTTTTTCCTCTCTGGGGGAGAGAATGACAGCGTTGATGCGCCAGGACACATCCTTGGGCCTTCCACATCAAGCCTGTGGTTGACGGGGTGAACTTTGTGTGTTTGTGGGGAGGGGTGGGGACTCTGAGCGAGGGCAGATTATCGAACGCTTCCATTCCATCCCGGCAAGGGCTGAAATGGGCCTTAAACCTGGCCCGTGATCCAGGGGTGCAGGGGGTGTTTCCTCTCTCGCGAGTGTGAGGCACTTTGCAGAGGTCTGTGGAATTCTCGCCCCTCAGTGGTCACGGGGCATTGAGATACCAAGAGCAGTGGCTACTGGACCATTTAATTGGATTTGGGGTTGTGGAGGGGGTTAGCTGTTGAAGAGGGGCTAGAGATGCACTCCCTCCACCCACCTATGATAGGATTAATCACCCAACACTGCAGTCAGCCCAGGGCCTAGCTGTCAACCAGGCAGCAGGTGTAGTGGCATAGGGGTGAGCGGGATCCCCTGCACCACAATTAGCCATGGACTGTACTACTAAATAAGGGTCCCTTCCCTGCCTGCATAGGGCTGTCACCTCGGAACTGTCACCTCGGCTCCCATTACCGAGGCCCCTTCCCTGCTTGCATAGGGCTGTCGGCTCCCTTTACCGGGGCTCCTTCCCTGCCTGCATAGGGCTGTCTCCTCGGGGCTGTCACCTGGGCTCCTTTTACCGGGGCCCCTTACCTGCCTGCATAGTCCTGTCACCTCGGCTCCTGGTACGGGGCTCCCTTCCCTGCTTGCATAACGCTGTCACCTCTGCTCCCGTTTCTGGGGGCCCTTTCCTGCCTGCATAGCTGCCTGCATAGAGCTGTCACCTCGGCTCCAGGTACAGGGCCTCCTTTCCTGACTGCATAGAGCTGTTACCTCAGGGCTGTCACCTCGGCTCATGTTTCTGGGGCCCCTTCCCTGCCTGCATATCTGCCTGAATAGGGCTGTAACCTTGGCTCCCATTGCTGGGGGCCCCTTCCCTGCCTGCATAGGGGTCACCTCAGCTCCCGTTTCCCAGGCCCCCTTCCCTGCCTGCATAGGCCTCTCTCCTCGGCCCCGTGATTGGCTAAGCCGAGAGTACGGACACCCAGAGTCGCGAGCACGAGGCCTGGTGAGACCCTCCTAACTGGAGAGGGTCTTTTGCATGCTGTATTAATGGGGATTCCTGAATTGTACTGTGTTTGCACAGGAGAGAGGCAGGCGCTCCAGCCCCAGAGAGACCAGCAGTAAGAATCTGAGCACTCGAGAGAGAGACAGCCTGCACAGGAAAGTCGAGAGAGGGAGAGAGAGAGGGAGCGTGGTGGGCGGACGGAGAAACTGAGGGGTTCGGGCATTAGTCGATCTGGGTAAGTGGAGGATACGTCGGTGAGTGGGTGGCTCGGCAGATGACTGTGGAGTAGATGGAGAGGAACCCGATGAGGTGAATCATACCGATAGGAATGAGCCACCGGCAGGGGGGGGCATTTCGTGAAAGTGTAGGCGATGGAGAGGCAAGGTGACTGAAAAAAGGGCACTGGGGACAGAGGAAGGAAGATACATGTTATAAATGCGCCAAGGGCTGTCTCTACCGCATGCGAGGGTCACTCACTTCTGACCCTCCGCCACCGGCATCGGAGGGCTCCGAGGTGTAAAGAGCTGCTTAATGTACCGGATCTGTCACCTTCCCCACGAGCACGGTGTTGGCAGGAGCCCGGAATCGAGGCATTTGCAGATACTCACGCACGCATTGAGGGTGTGAACTCCCCCCTTCAGAGTGCTTAATAAATACAGGGACATTCAAGAGAACCCAGCGCCTCCGCTATTTGTGCTCTAAAAGAAAGAATAAACCGATACACAGTAAACTGTTTTACTTCTATTATTTTTAAGCAAATGCTGTTTCACAACCTGACGCACCAACACGTGCCCTTCAGCTGTAACAAAACAGGCTTCAGAACACAGTCACAAACGTGTTGCTCAAGCCTATTAGGCCTAAAAATGAATAGATGCCGCGAGAGTTTAAACAAGCGGCAGTAAAAGCGATTGCGAAAGTGAAAGCAATCGCTTTAGTGAAACAAACAAGCCTGCGAGTGGTGTGCGCGCCACAGCGAGACATGTGGTTTCAATTATCGCGCCCGTGTCTGGGCACGATGATTGAAACCACATGGCCTTGGTGCGCGTAATAGACACCAATAGGCCATGGGCCGAGCAATGTGCCCGCCTTTAGCCAACTGCGTGCTGTCTTTCATTACAAGGCGCACGCAAAGTCCAATAGCGTGGCACAAAAGGAAAAGCACACGCACAAGCGTGTGTGATTCCTAAGGTCGATTTTCAAACCCCCTCCAAGAGGTCTCTCGCTGCGCAAGCTGTACTGCACACTGCAACGCTAGGTGCGGACCTAAAAAGGGGTAGGCAACTAACAAGCTACTATGAGTCTAGAGGCGCTCTACTCCCAGAGGGTCAACATGTTTCACGCCTTGATTAGTCAAAGTGATCTAGTGGCGATTCATCAGGACCTATGGTGGTTACTATCTGCACAAGTGGTATGGTGGGACCTACCTACCACTGTATGACAAAACGGGATTGTTTCACATTTGTTTGCTTGTACAACCTAACTACTTTGATGATTGCGCTTCATCAACTGCAGCGGAATACAGACATTTGTACTAGGATGTCATCTCCTTGTAGAAGCATCGGCCTGGACCAACCCCGTTCCGCTGAAGCCCACCATACCACTTGTGTAGATTTCAACCACCATAGGTCCTAATGAATCACCACTAGATCACTTTGACTAATCAAGGCATGAAACATGTGAGTAGAGCGCCTCTAGACTCATAGTAGCTTGCTAGTGGACCCCTTTTTTTCTTTCTTTTAATCAGACTGGGGTCCCACCAGAATACATTTTCCCGGGATTCTCTCATCTGTTTTTTACAAATTCACTTACATCTACACTCACTAGACCCCTTACCCCCACTGCAGCTTTATGGGACACCATTTCTGGAATCCAAACATGGTCCAAGCTGGAGCCAAGGTGCTGTCAATGGTTTTCAAGTAACATTGGCATGAAGAGCTGTCAGGTCTAGCTGCCTGCCTATATCTAGCCTCTTCATCTATCTTCTGGGCATCCCTCCTAGACCTCATCAGGATCATCTGGGACTTGGAGGGTAGATGTGAACTTACCATCTCTGATGGTGGTGCTGGTGTCAGCGTATACAGCTCCACAGCTAATGCTAGTGGTGCTGGAGGTGTTATCAGGCAGGGCCTTGGCACCAGAATGGTTCTGTCATGCCGGAGGCGTTTCCTGAGGAGAAACTGAGGGGGTGCATAGTGCTGTGAAGGATTCACCAACGGGAACCTATAAGGAGCCCCAAATGTACCCATGAGCCCCACAAAAAGAGGACCTCATTTCACCTGAACATCTCCATTATGATGGGGAAGAAAACAACTAAGATGGCCTCAGGTGCAAGAAATTCCAGACAGGCTAGCATCATAGCTGGTGCTGAGTTTGCTAGAAGTAAGCAACACGAAGTGCCCAAACCACAGTGACTCAATACGATTTTTTGATATAGGGTAAGAAACAATTTATTATCGCTACCCTAGACACCATTATTTTGTGTCAATCATTTTCTGTTTTTTATATTTGGAAAAAATTGCTGACTGAAAAAAGACATTGATTACAAATATTTACAAGGCTAAACAAACTTTAGCAAACATTAAAGGCAGAGACTATTTACACATTTAGAAACCATTATGACATACATTGGAAAGTATTCTCACATCAGACATTATTGAAAAAATAATACAAACATTTTTATCACAAACAACAAAAAACTTGCAAACACTGAATGAGAGAAACTAGGGGTTGGGAGGATAAAATATAAGTAATGAAATGACTTATATATGTTTTAATGCTGGACCAGCCGGTCCTAGCTTTTATACAACAATGATACTTTGTATCTCCCAACCAACACTGCCAACGCGTTTCTAGACCAGACTGGAGTCACTGGTCTGTCATCAGGGCTGTGTGTATCTTGTATCTGTAGGATACAAAAGCAATGTTTTGCTTAGTCTAATGTGTGGGCTCCTTATTACCATGAAGTAGCTATAATGACGGTGTGGGCTACATACCAAGGCTGCTCAGTGTAGAATTTCAGAGGGGGTCTTTTGGAGGTCCGTTTAAATGAATAACGTGGCCAAGCAGAGAAGCCTAGAAAGATTTCAAGGATGTTTTTTAAGTGAGTGATTCATTGAATGTATCGATAGCTAAAACAGTTTGGGGAAGTGAAAGCGTACCTGTAGTTTAAAGGTCGTGGGTACTTCCCTTCCAAATATTTAATGTATTATGTGTTTAAGACAAACGAATAACTGGGCTAAGATGTGCTAGCGTTTTAGGTGGCTTCTCTGGGCCGGTGACCTATTCTCGTAAGATAGAGGACCAAGACCAGCGGGCAAACCAGGGATGTCTGACCGGTGCAAATCAGGACAGATGTAATTAAATATGCGCTATCTCAGACAGGTTATTCAAACCAGTCTGTGCACTGTTAAATTTTAAAATCAGATACGCTTCTTTTTGTAACAGAACACGCTCAACGTCGTGGCATTTTGACCTAGAATTTATGGTGTACAGAACAGACCATTTAAATTCTTGTTCATTGTGCGACTTCTCGCAAAAATGCTCCACCATTGGAGCAGACATCACCTTTTTCTTAATTCACGATCGGTGCTGGCTTATTCTTTGGTTGACTTGCTGACTGGTTTTTCCGATGTAAATTAATTGGCACGGACATAGAATCATGTACACAACGTTCTTTGTTCTGCAATTAGAAAATTCTTTGTGCTTCCACTTGGTCGCATGGTGTACGAACTCATCACCTGCTATTGTGCTAGAGCAGGCGACGCAGTTACCACACTTGTGGTGGCCCTCAATAGGCTTGAGATTCCATTGCGCCAATAAGTCGCTCTTGGGCTTGGGAATAACCACGTCAGCTCGGATGAGTTCCTGGCCAATGCTGCGTTTTTTTCTGTAGGCAAAAATGGGTTTGGGGAATGGGCAGCTCAACCCCTCCAACAAATGCCAATTCTTTAATACAGCCTGTCTTAGTTTGTTTGTGTCCGGGCAGAAGGTGGTGACACACACGAGTTTCTCCAAAGGTGCTCGCTGTTTAGTTTGTAATAAACATTCTCTAGGCGTGTATTTAGCACGCTTAAGAGAATGTTTGAGGAGCTTCCGTGGATAACCACGCTCTTGCATATCAAAGCAAAATGCTTGGGCATGCAGCTCATAGTCCTGTATTTCTGAGCAATTCCGTCTTATTCTTAATAATTGCCCATAGGGTAAATTAGCTTTTAAACTGCGGGGATGTGCACTCCTATGGTGCAAAATCGTGTTTCTGTCGGTGTCCTTCCTGAACACAGATGAAACCAACCTTCCGTCCACACACCTCATTTCAATATCCCAAAAAGTCATCCGACTAGGACTATTCTCTATTGAGAATTTTATATCTCTATGCCTAGTGTTAAGCCATCCGTGGAAAGCCAATAACTCGGTCTGGCTCCCCTGCCACAGGAGCCAGACGTCGTCTATGTACCTGTACCACTGTAGTATTTGATGTTTAAAGGGATTATTCATGTCCACGAACCTTTCTTCATACTGCGCCATGAAGAGCACCGCCATTTCTGGGGCATAAGGACATCCCATGGCGGTGCCCTTCACTTGCATGTAGAACTGACTGTTGAAGGTGAAGTAATTTCTCTTCAGTGCTATTGCTGCCAATTCTAGAATGAAGGCAGTCGGAACCCGATGTGGTCTTTCTCTCATGTCCAGAGATAACTGCATGACTTCTAGGGCTTCTTCCTGGGGGATTTGGGTATACAAGGACGTAACGTCCATTGTAACCATGATTTGCAGTTGCGGATCAAAGATGGTACCTTCGACTTTGTTCAAAAAATCGGTTGTATCCCGCAAATAAGATTTAACCTGGCAAACAAATGGCTTTAGAAAAAAATCCACATATTGCGCTATTGGCTCTAAACAAGAGTCACAACCCGACACGATAGGACGTCCGGGGGGCTCTGTCAGATTCTTGTGTATCTTCGGAAGAAGATAAAGGACAGGAGTCCTGGGGCACTTCTTTAAGAGGTAATCATACTCCTTATTGCCCAGGAAACCACTTTCTTTGCCGGAGTCCAAGACTCTCCCAATTTGTCCCTGAATGTCCTTTGTGGGGTCCTCTGTTAATGCGCGATACCAGATGGTGTTGTTGACCTGCTTGCCACCCTCTGACAGGTACATAGGGCGGGGCCAGATGACTATCGCCCCGCCCTTGTCCGCCGGTTTAATCACTATGGAAGGGTCATTTTTGAGCGAACCTATTATGTCTCTCTGTTTTATACTCATATTTTGTCTAGTGAAGGTCTTGGCTTTCTCCATCTTGGTGATGGAAGACAGTAATATCTGTTCGAAGGCTTGAACCTGTTTAGGGATATTAGTATAAGGAACAAAAGTGGATTTGTTCCTTAAACCAGTTGTTTCTACACTAGAGGTTGATGGGGCATTGGCGAAAAACGCCTTCAGTCTGATTTTACGGCAAAATCCTATTGCTTCCATTTTCAATTTAGTAAAATCGGTATTCCTACTAGGTACGAATTTTAGGCCAAGATTGAGTACTGTTTCCTCCTCCATAGACAAAACTCTACATGACAAATTAACTACAGTTGAGGAGTTGCCTATGACTTGTAATTGCTGCTCCGGGTTCGCATTTCCCATGGTATCTTGTACCTGGGTTTTGTTTGTTTGCCTTTGTCTAAAAAAGACACTCCCTTCTTTTGGTTTCTATTGTCGGACCCCGATGAATCTGAAGAAGATGTGCTTGAGAAAGTACTAAATCGGTTTCTGGATCTGCCCTGGTATGTTGATAAGGCCTGACGTGAATCTGATTGTGAGTAGTAGTCCTCGCGTAAGAATGGGTAAACTTGTTCTATTTTAAACGCCTTGACGTCGCGCTCATATCTGTTGTTTTTGTCAATTATAGTATTGTCCTTAAAGATTTGGATGTCTTTGTCTATTTTGTCCAGAAGGGACTTTGCATCGGTGACCCCCTGGCTGGTCTCAATGGACTTGGTCAATTCCTCTATTTCCTGTGCTTCCACAACGTTTATGTAACAAGGAAGCACAGGAAATAGAGGAATTGACCAAGTCCATTGAGACCAGCCAGGTGGTCACCGATGCAAAGTCCCTTCTGGACAAAATAGACAAAGACATCCAAATCTTTAAGGACAATACTATAATTGACAAAAACAACAGATACGAGCGCGACGTCAAGGCGTTTAAAGCAGCCTTGGTATGTAGCCCACACCGTCATTATAGCTACTTCATGGTAATAAGGAGCCCACACATTAGACTAAGCAAAACATTGCTTTTGTATCCTACAGATACAAGATACACACAGCCCTGATGACAGACCAGTGACTCCAGTCTGGTCTAGAAACGCGTCGGCAGTGTTGGTTGGGAGATACAAAGTATCATTGTTGTATAAAAGCTAGGACCGGCTGGTCCAGCATTAAAACATATATAAGTCATTTAATTACTGATATTTTATCCTTCCAACCCCTAGTTTCTCTCATTCAGTGTTTGCAAGTTTTTTGTTGTTTGTGATAAAAATGTTTGTATTATTTTTTCAATAATGTCTGATGTGAGAATACTTTCCAATGTATGTCATAATGGTTTCTAAAAGTGTAAATAGTCTCTGCCTTTAATGTTTGCTAAAGTTTGTTTAGCCTTGTAAATATTTGTAATCAATGTCTTTTTTCTGTCAGCAAATTTTTCCAAATATAAAAAACAGAAAATGATTGACACAAAATAATGGTGTCTAGGGTAGCGATAATAAATTGTTTCTTACCCTATATCAAAAAATCGTATTGAGTCACTGTGGTTTGGGCACTTCGGGTTGCTTACTATTGATATTAGGTCTAGCCCTCACTACATAAAGGACCTAACCCCTTTTGTTCCCGAGTGTGCTAGAAGGGCATTTTACCTGGAATAGGCCTAATGATTGGACCTAATGTGGATTAGAAAAGGACATCAGGCCATTGCGAGACTGACAGGGCTTAAATTCTGAGCCTTTTGGAGGAGGCATCCCTTCACACCGCACAAAAGAATAATAATAAAACTCTTAAAAATGTGAAAACGTGAAGAGCAGCTCCAAATCGGTGTTGAAGGGTATGTTAAATGACAATTGATGCCGAGATGGACACAGTATCCCATAATGTTGTAGTGAGCTATTAAAATGTGTGCATCCAGTTAGGACCTCAGGATATTCAACATATATTGAAAATGCAGGTAGAAGTAATCACAAGAGAAGTCTATTCCTGTCAAAGTTTTCAACCATCTCAAATGTAGCACTATTTGTTATTCTAAGGAAGCAGATTCATTCTCACCATGTCTGATTAGACAGCTTTTCTGTCCTTTTCCAGTCTGACATGGCTGCCTTTAGACCAACAGCCAGAAACAGTTCCAGAAAGGGGATGGCCTGACTTTCTATTCGATATTAGCCATGTTTTCTCAACCAAGGGACACAGCTGAAAAACCCAGGTTCACAACTGACCAATGACACAGAAGCTCTCTTCCGAGACATCAGACAAAAGTATGTTTACATCTACAGTGAAAAAGAGGTGTGGCAAGTTACCTGCAGTAGTCTTGAAGTATCAGCTAACTCTAGATACAATCAAACCATTCTGACAGAGGTCCTCGTACACGTATCGTTGTTCCCTGTCCTTTGTTGTTTTTCCCTTTATGGAGTCCCTCAATTTCCCTCTTGTCTGCTCGCTGTACTGACCCTTGTTTTGCCTTGGATAGACCTTTGTTTTTGACTCAGCTGTAGTTTTCCACTGACTTCTGTCTTTCCTTGAGATTTGAGTTTGACAACTGAGAACCTGGGGGCATATTATCAAGGGCTTTATCTCCGCTTTTTTGGCTTTAAAGGCCAAAGAAGCGGAGATAAAAATATCACCCTATCAATAACAGGGTGCTAACATACAAAATCCCATGTTAGCACACTTTTCCACTACGCTTCGCTTTGCATCTCTAATGAGATGCAGAGTGGGCGTTCCAGAGAAAAATAATAGGAGAACATTTACCTTATTATCAAGCTTCACGCTAACCCTGTTAGAGACAAAAAAAGCAGCGCTAACCAAGGTTAACGCTGCTTTTTTACGTCTGCTAATTTTCCGACTTAGCCATGTAATCCAATGGGAAGTGGATTACATGGCTAAGCTCACCCTGCCCTATCAGCAAGGTTTCGCTGGTTGCAATGTGATGATCGCTGGATTTCCAGCGAAATCACACTGTTTACCAGCTAACGCATGGATTCCTATCGCTTGCGAGATAAGCGTTGCTGATAGCATGCTATCTCCGCGATGGAATCCAGCGTTAGCCTGCGATAATTATCCTCACGCTAAAAGCACTGAGCGATAATCATCGCAGGACCTTGCTAATATGCCCCTAGTTTATACCTGGGTATGGAATTTCCTATTTTTGGTCCGGCAACTTGATTCTACTTTCTTTTAAAGAGGTGTGCATCTCATCTTTGGTTCTCGGACAAGTTTCCTGGTTTGCTGTGACTTCGGTACAGCAACTCCTTCTCTCACGCCTGGTAAGAAGCATCACACTTGTAACATTATACTTACCTATTACAAAAGTCCTACTCTATTACTCAATAACCACTGCTTTCAGTTTTCCCTACTGACAGTTAGCCATAGTGTGCCTTTGTAATGCTCTGCCATTATGTACTTCAGAGCGTTGAGTCCAGGTCTTCTAACAACCAACCTGCCTCTCTTCTGTCTCTTGCTCTTATCCCTCACTCCCTTTTCAAAAAATGAGATTCCTACACTTTTGGAGACTGATACAGGGAGTAGGGGCACCTGGCTGATGATTTAGAGGTTGACATTGAATAGTAATTGTGGAGTTTTTTTTTAGTGGTTCTTAGTAATGCTGAACAAAATCTTGTTACATATGAACAGTGAAAAGGAGGTGTGCCAAAGGTTACCTACACTAGTCTGGCAGTATCAGTTGAAACTAGATACAATCAAACATTCTGGCTTAAGTCCATGCAGTCCTATGTACTGTTATGAAGTAGGATGATTTAATTGATAAAAATACTAACTTCTACACGTTCTTCCATTTGGACTTTTAATGACAACGGTTATGTATAGTTAATATGCCCTCTCATTAATACAAACATTTCTTATTTGCCATAGCAACCCCGATGTAGCTAAGGCTACTCCGAAGTTCAGACTTCTGTTAAAGCCTCCGTTATTTAGACTATGGCTACCTTGGAACTGTACATTGTCTAGACCATGCCCACCTCACAAGTAAGCACAAGAACAGAACATTTCACTATTGATGTACTTTGAAAGATTTCTGCTTATGTACTCCACATTGCATTTCATATATTCATTTATTTGAGTGCACATCTTTCATTCATAAATGCATGCATCTACTATTGTTGCCACATGTATATCATATAAAACGTCCTTTATTATAGTTTAATACTGTATCAAGAAGTCATATACGTATTTTCATGATTTATAAGGCTTTATAGAACCAAGTGGACGAGCAGAAGGATTGATATTGTATTTCTTGCATTTTACATCTTTCAATGTGAGACCTGCCCTTTTTTAATTAATAAGAAAAGCGCAGTTAAGCTAGGTACAGAACATTACAATTTAGCGAGATCTTCAACTTCCTGAAAGACTTGGCTATAGCAAGCACAGTTATAACAAAAAATCGGTCGTCATCTTGGAGACAGTCTGGCCTTGTCAACTTGCCTGATATCATATCTACTGAGAGCAGAGCTGGACAACAACCTTTTCAATACAGAACAACACTTCTGTTGTTCTGATAATGTACGTGGGTGAGAGGCCACCTTAGAAAATCGTACAGGCCCATTTAGTGCTATGACTGCCTCCCTCGATTTTTATTTGTCTATGCCATTAAATATTTGCCTAATTGCACTGAGGACTTGTGTAACTAAACTCTTCTCAGCTAGCTAGACAGTGGATGCAGCATCAATTAGTATCTTAAATACAATACATATTTGGCTATTTCTCACCTCTTTCAAAGCCAATAAGCAAAGATGCCATTGCTCCTTAATTAGCATTAAGTCAAATAGAAGTTTGCACTAGAAAATGATAGAAATTTTGCAATTCATGCCAAACTGGTGATTACTGAATCTCGGTTCCCTAAACAATAATCTTGGGGTTCTTACCATTTCAAAATATCTTAGTAAAACAACATCAATAGGTTTAAAAACAGCATAGAGACTCAATAGGAACATTACGGGTCAGGTGGTAAGCCACTGACATCAGCATAATTTTTAGGAAGCAGTCGCAGCCTACCATGGTGACTAGGGCCCTAAAAACTCTTCTCCCGGTCTATGAAGTGTGGGTTGGAAATGGACATTACAGGCAGATATCTTTTGAACGTCATCAAAAAGTCTCATCACTAAATATTTGGTGTTGTTTTTAACCCATTAAAATGATATGAGAAAATTGTAATGTTCTCTTTATTCCCTTCCTTCTATCTAATGACTAAAACTAGAGGGGGATTGTTCACTCTTCTCTTTCAAGTGAACATGCTTCAGACGTTTGCCAACAAGCCTCATAAATATTCAGGATTTAGTCCAGAGCAACTGTTTCACCTTAACTAATGTCTGGAAGGTGTAGGACCCACTTAATTCCCAAGTGTTTTCATGGTCTATTAGCCTATCCCTGCATTGTATTATTGGAATGTGACCAGCTAAATGTCTTGGATAATAGCAAAAACAAATGAACCTGTGGTTGTAAACTATCAGAAAGTGTGATAATTTTCTCAATCACCTGTAAGTTATTTAAATATTTGTGATACTAGGAGGCTGATTACGATGTCCGCCCGCCACCGTAAGGAGTGCGGGACCGGTGGCCTATGCTGCGGCGGTCCCTACATGCACATTTGGATGCGCCCGCCACACTGGCGGGCGCAGCCTGTGCCTTTTCCATTGCAGGTGGATCTGCTGGCTGCAGACCCGCCCGCAATGGAAAAGGACTGTGCACAGCACTGCCATGCACTACATGGCAGGCACCATGTGGTGCCTACCATGTAGTGCATGGCAATAAGGGTGGGTACCATAGGTACCCCTTGTGCACCCCCTTCACCCTGGGGGCCCGCAAAGGCTGACATCAACCACCGAAGGTTAAGAATTGAAGGCCCAAGGACGCACTACATGGACCAGAATGCTCGATATTGTAGACCGGAAGAGTCACCCACCTGAGGGCAGTGAATGACGGAGCAATTAAGGGTCAGTGTGTGTCTGGGAGGCCATCAGATGTCAAAGGCTCCCCCCTCTCCTCTGAAGAAGGGCGATGTGGCCGAAATGCATTAGGACAATGGAGCCGGTGTGAAATAATTTTAAATAAATGAGGTGTTTTCCTGACCTGTGGCGTGTGCTCCTCTGCTTCCTCTCCGAGCGTAGAGACCTTGGATGAATATATATATATATATATATATTTACGCAAATGTCCTCTGTGGGGGGAGCATCAACAAGCTGGTGCCGGCTAATGGGTGAGCACAACCCCACAAGTTATGTTTACGCAAAACAAAAAGATGAGCCGCACTCCTCCTGACGGTTTCAAAAGTAGGTTTTATTTACCCAGTTTTCTCTCGCACTCCTACGCGTTTCGAACTTTACAGTTCTTGTTCACTGTAACTACCTAGGTGAATAAAACCTACTTTTGAAACCGTTCAGGAGGAGTGCGGCTCATCTTTTTGTTTTGCGTAAATTTATATATATATATATATATATATAAGAATATATATATATATATATATCGTGTAACACAATTAATAATATCATTTTGTTTACATGATAGTAATTATTTTATTATTTAAAACATATTACTATGAAAATGAAACATATACATATATATATATAAATAAAATCATTAAAAATATAAACTAATCATTTACAAAAATATTTTTATTAATTTAAACTCTAAATTAAATATTACAATTTTAAAACCATAAAAAACATGTATACTAAATATACTTTAAACAGTAGGGCAAGCATTGAACTCCAGTCTGTGCAACAGTAGAAAAAGCATTGGACTTCGGACTGGGGAAGTTTTACTATGCCCACTCCAGTTTGGGCAACAGTAGGAAAATATTTGGTCTTCAAAGAGGTAAGATTTGGTTGATTGTGGTTTCTGTTGGTTACACAATCAGCCATCTGAGGTCATGGGGGCTACGGACTGCAAACTTGCTAATCCTTGCATTGCCTCACGTCAATGTGCTGAGCCACCATTTTGGATAAGGATATTGGTTGACATCATTGTTCTTATGATCTCTGTGCCGGCATGTCATCGCCTGTTTGGTGCATAGCTGGGTGACAGGCACACCTGGAAAAGTACTGCATACAAGGATGGAATTATTTTGGACTATCCACATTGCTGTGTGATAGTCTTGGATACCATTTCAAGTTTGGAATTCGGGTGAGGAGTCACTCACGGGTTGGATTAGTGTTGTCCTTATTTTGCTGTGTTTTTCTTTTACCGTGCTCATTGAATGTTATGCGTCTACGGGTAACTTATTTATAGTCAAGTATGGTGTGATTGCTTGTGCACTGCTTTATTTCTTTTAATTACAGTCAGTGACTCTATAGTTGTTGCTGAATCCTACTGTTGGACATTATGAAGATGCTGTTGTAAAGATTTTCCTGCGTGTTGGTACCTTACTGCGTTTCAGTCACGATGTTCTATTTACGGTGTTTTGTCATTTTCAATTGGTAGGTAAGTTTCCTGTGCGTGGGAATTATTACTGAAACTTCTGTTATGTTTTGGATTTCCTGAGGCAGTGTGATTTCCTACCAGTGTGCAAGTTTTCTATGCATGGAATTGTCACTTACGTCACTGTCATGTTAGTTTGGTCTTTTTCTGTATGGATACGCAGGTTTTCCTGTGTGTGGGAATTTTTTACTCTTGATTCAGTTGTGTTTGAATGTTTCCTGTGGCAGTGTGAATTTCTACCTGTGCGTAAATTCTTGTGCGTGGAATCCTCACCTATATTTATGTCACGTTGGTTTGAGTTTTCAGTTATTGGTACGCAAGTTTTCCTGTGCGTGGGAATTTTACTATGATTCTGCTGTATTAGAAGATTTCCTGTCACAGTGTGAATTCCTACCTGTGCTTTTAATGATTTTACACGAGATGCCCTTCATTTAAGGTTGACGAGTGGGTGTATTCACCCTTTTCTTTGGTGGGGGAGCTGGTCACCCATTGATTCCATTTTCACTATATGCCTTGTTTAGGGGATGATGTGTGAGGTGTTTCATCCACTGCTTCTGTTCGAGGTTAGTGTTTATCACTAGGTGTGTGTAAGAGAGTTCCAGGTTGAGTAATTGTTTGGTAGGTGTTTGTTGAGGTGTTGCTATGGTGTCACTATGGTCTGATTTATTCCCCCTTTTCATGCTAGTCTGGCAAGCTGGTGTGTTTAGGTGGTAGCAGGATCGGCATGGGTTTTTCCAGTAGGTGTATTCATGAGCTTTGTGTGCGTTATGGGGTTTGTTTTATTTCAGCATTTGACATGTGTGTGTGGTGTTGTGCGTGGTTTGTTGTATTTCTGCATTTGATGTGTGTGCATTTGTGATGTCCATATGTGTTCTATGAAGGGGAGGAGGTGTATTACATGCATGGCCCCTGATGTAATGGTGTTCCTTCTTGTATTATCGCTTATATTTTTCCATGTATGTTCCTTTGTATGTATGTCGTGTATTTCTATAGGTTCTGAATCGATCCCCCTATTCCTGACCCTATTCTGGTTAAACTAACTATCAAGTTAACTAGCAGTCAGCCCATGAGGCAAGAAAAGCCCCCATGATGCAGATACCGTTATCTGACGCAGTCACACTACGGCACAGGAACGTGTTATCTGATTAGGTCATAACGCTTGAGATCTAATTAGACAAGCGACATTCCTCCAGCCCCTGATAAGGCATACGACGTTCTCATAACAAATCAAACCTATGACAACCTGGAAAATCCATGCGGCCATTGTTTTTATTTCACAGAGAACTTTAGTAAAGAATGTGCTAACGAGCAAGTCGTATGACATCTTTATTGACGTACCTATGTCCATCCTTACGTCAATCTCGGCACCTTTAAGTTATAAATATTGCCGATCTTGCCCTATGCAAACACACGCGTGGTGACAAGACGGAGCAGCCACACTTGCCGAAGCCGAGAGCAGAAGCAGACCCCGCTGGCAGCAGCCCCGCCTTCCTGACGCGCTGAGAGACGCGCTGCTATCTCAAGCCGAGAGACCCAGCACCGGCGTTTCTGGGCAGCCCTCGCAGGCAGCCTGGAATATCGAGAGCAGAGAAAGAGATACCATTCCTCATTCATCCTAACTTCCAGGTACAGAACTGAATAACCCCTCACAGAGAATTCTTTAGTTATTCACTTGGCAAAAACAAACTTAACTTAAACTGTAACTTTCTATTCCCGCCCACGCATTAGACTTAGGTCAGGTACACGGGGTAGGCATATTTAGAAACACCAGTTGAGTACGTTTAGTCAAATGTATATGTGTATGTAAATATATTTTAATCATTTCAAACATCATATGGCTCAGAAACCATATCAATGTTTTTACAGTATTATTTTATACTATTGCTTTTAATGTATGCACTTTACTTAACTATAAGTATTGCAATAATATCGATCCATTTCTCTTGTACGAGAAAAGAGACTGATCAATAAATAACACCTTTTTATTGAACACGCCCGTCTCTTCCTTTTCTCTACAATCTGATGAGACTAAGAATGCACGTACTGACTGAGTAAAATAATTGCCTTGTGCTCACACGACTCTTGAGATTGACTCTTGATTAGGGGAGAGCAAAGTTGTCATGTTCTATGGTTGTCAGAAACTAAATCCCTTCTTGTCTAATCAGGGGAGTTAATTCCTTCCTTGAACATTCGAGAAAGTTTCTAGCGAACTCTGAGCTTAGCTGGCAAACCCAAAACTTAAGTCTAGTATCGACAGTAGTAGACCTAGTTAACGTCTGGTCTAGGCCTTTACTGCTGTAGGTATTATTCCAATGCGCAGAGCCTATTGGGAAAATAGGAGCTACACTACATGGCGCCCAACGCGTTTGGAAAGGGCGATAAAACTAACGTAAGACATTTAGAGTAACTCAGTCGTGCTTTCTCACTCAGACCCCTTTTCCCAAATACTCCAAAGACGTCTGGAGTGGGTGAAAGGTTATATCCTCCAAAACCTCGCAGGAGGGAACTCCTATGTATGGTTCTTGGTATAGTCAACGTTGAAGGATACACTGTTCCAAAATATTGTGCATCTAATCTCTGTTTCCATAAAGAAACCTGATCTGCAAACAAAAAGCATAACCTTTCTAACAGTAAAATGTCAGAAAGTGATGAAGAAAGAGAGGCAGCTAGATTAGCAACTGAAATCGCAGATGCTGATGCTACCATGCAAGCAGCAGACCCGAATATAACACTCATTCCAGTCATTAAAAGGAGATCTATAACCTTAAAACGTATAGAAAATGGACTGACACCTAGAGGTGGCACAGTCATATTCGTAATAGAGGCACACGAATATCGGCAGACAGAGGTATACTATTCATGGATACATTTTCCGGCAGCAAATGCTGTAACAAAGTACTTCCACTATTACAAAGTAGAGGAACCTCCTGAAACGTACACTCCTTTCGAGGAGGTGGAAGTACCACTCAAATTCCAAGAGCGTTTGCTCTTATTTGATGGCGCCCTAATACATAACAATCACATCACAAGGCTCGGTCCTTTAGGAAGACCAGGAGCAACGTGGCCGGTCTTAGCCGGATACACACCACATCCAGACATCGATAGAATGCCTACAGCAGAGCTGTTAATACAGCTAAAACAACTACTAAAAATTCATAGACAATTAGTTCAGTATGTAATGCGGACTTCAACAATTCAGCCAGCGATTAAGCTTCCACAGCTGACCCCTCACGAGGGGAACACAAATAAAATAACACCACAGAACATCCAATCCTGCCTAGGTAAAGTTCCAGCTAAACGGGAACAGATACCATTCTGGTTGGCACAGAAAATCACCCAAATAGAGGCGGTGTTTCCTGACACCACCCCGCTGGAAAAACACAGGATTCTGACTATATGTCTCCCAATGGGAATCGCACCACACATTGAGGACTGCGACACTTGGGGTACAGTCTTTGCTTCCATCTACACAAAAACGCACGGTGTTCCATCCATTTCGGTAATACCAGATGTGCTAAAACAAATTCAAGATGAATACGGTCCAGAACCTGCTTTAACTCTTGGTATGAAATTACTAAAAGACTTCAAGCAGGTCTCGGCTATATTATTAGCCAATATAAAAGGTGAAGCAGCAAACGTGGCGATCCGCCAGAGGTTAAAAGAGACAGATATAGCAGACCAACCAGCTGAAATTGCCAGAATCATGGAAAAATCCTATGAGGAACTAGGTAGAGATAGTTTAGGTGGAATACCAGTAAAACCGCAACTGACTGAAAGTCCAGAAAAAATATTTTTTAATAATAATTCACCAAAAAAGAACTGGGATGGAAACAAACAATCCAATCCTAAAGAAAAGAAATTCCAGTCCAGAGGAAGGTCTCCTAGGCGAAGAGAGAAATCTCCAAACCAAAGACAGAGGTCACCGCAGAGTGACCCCTCTGGGAATAGATATAACCTTAGAAATAGGGATAATATTAAAAAACCTGATAGATATCAAGACATTGATACACGTCCCTCTCAATCTTTTCAGAATTCCTCGCAGAAATCGGAAAGAAGAGGACGATCAGAAGAGCACGCCAAGTCCAAAGACAAGGAACCTGCTCAGCTAAAAAAGAAATTACAATTTCCAAAAAAGAAGGTAGCCAGTATCAAGGTAGTTAACAATGCCGAGAATACTGAGGACACAACTGAAAAACGGAGAGTGGGCTCAGACAATGCTAGACAGCGCAGCAGAGGTGAGCATAGCTCGCAAAGTCCTTATGAATCATCTGGAGACAGTGGACACGAATGAATATCTTCAAGTGGAAACTGCAGACACCAGAGTTAGCAAGCCCCACAAGATATACGAGATAACATTACGTATAGAGGGAGATAAGACTAGGAAAATAAGGGGACTATTTTGGGATAATCTCTCCAAGGGCTATGATATCCTTCTAGCTGAAAAAGACTGGCCACCAGAGTTTGTCAGGGAGTGCCCTCATGGCGAAGAAGTAATTATGCCTGCCTTCTCGAATCAAATACCGATTTATAAAAAATACACACTTGCTAGAAAGTGGGCAGTGGCCTTAGCACCTGCTTTATATTAAAATCATGTAGGATGGGATGAGGATTCTCCTCCTCACAAAATCCAGTTAAAATCACAACCTACTGCACAAAGGCAGTACCCAATTAAGCAAGAAGCTAAAAAACAAGTAAATGAAATACTAGATCAGCTAGAATACCAGGGGGTGATTGAAACTTGCACCTCACAAATGAACAATCCTTTGTTTCCGGTCTCCAAACCAGACAATTCATATCGTCTAGTTTTGGATTACCGACACCTTAACACATGTTGCAAAACTTTTGCAGTGCAAAACTCACACAGTGCTGCACTAATGAATAACATAGTGCGCAAAAAATACAAAACAACCTTGGACATCTCCAATGGATTCTTTTGTCAAAACATAGCACCAGAGAGCAGATATTTAACTGCATTCTCAGTAAATGGCACTCAAAAACAATTCTGTCGGTTAGCCCAGGGGTACAAGAACAGCCCGGGGGTATTCTCAGCGAGAGTAACAGAATTACTACAACTATATGATGATGAAGCATTATCTTATGTCGATGACATTTACTTAACAGAGGATGACTTGGAGACTCACTTGAAAAGGGTGAACACCATAATACTTGGGTTCGCTGCAGAGGGTTACAAATTCAACTTCAAAAAATCCAGAATTGCCCATCTGACGGTCCTATTCTTAGGATACGAGTTATCAAGTGAAGGTAAAAGCCTGGCAGACAATTTCCTAGAGAAATGTGCAGTAATCCAAGCTCCTAAAACACTAAAAAATCTTCAGTCAATTCTAGGTTTCCTAAATTTCGGAAGAACATACATTGCAAATTACGCAGAAAGGGTCAAACCCCTTTATGATCTAATTAAACCAGACTTTAAAAGACCCAATTGGACTCAAACACACACAGAAATTTTGAGATCCTTACAAACAGACATGCTAATTAAAACAAAATTAGAAACACGTGATAACACACGCAATCTTGTGATTCGAGTCATCCCAGGGAGATGCGGATTCACATACCTGACCTCTAATGAGGGAGAAAAGGTACCAATTGCATTTAAATCACACATGTACACAGAAGCTGAACAGAAATTCAGTAATACAGGAAAAATCATTCGTGCAGTTCAAACCGCAATAGCTAGAGAAAAAGAAATAGCTGATGGTAGACATATCACAGTCAGAACAGCAGAATCAGCCTTTGAGGCACTAACAACACCGTGTAATTTACCAACAACAACATTGAATCCGGAATGGATACAATGGGTGAATTCAATCACAACGGACAAAGTAGACTACTGCTTTGATCCAGACCTAGAAGAATTAAAAAATCTAAAATATGAAAAGACGTATCCTCTGCCAATCGACATTCTGCCTCTACGACATTACCCCTGTGTAATCTATACAGACGGACATGCTCAACCCTCCGTTTGGGGAGAACAAGCATACAACCCCACATGTGAGATTACAAAAGAAGTGTGGCGCGGAGGTATATTAAAACCTCTATTAACAAAATCACACTCAGTAGAAACTAATTCAGAACAACAAACTGAAATAATAGCATTGAAAATGGCGCTGGATAATGCGGATCGCAAATTCCCGACACTTATAGTATCAGATTCATATTACTGCGTCAAATCATATAACAGCGATTTGCAGACATGGATTCAGAACGGTTACAAAGATGACACAGATGCACCAATAAAGCAGAGACTGCTCTGGGAACAAATAGCTCTTTTACAAAAAGAACTACCAAAGACTCACGTGACTCACTCACTGAGTCATCAACGTGATGGCGTTCACGTTGTAGGGAATTCATTGGCTGAAACAGCCGCAGCGGCAGCCACTAAATCGGCTCCCGTAGTTCGAAAAAAGCGTACATTAAAATACATTGACGGTGAAACATTGCTGGCGGTGAAAACGTCATCAAAAGGCGACTGCTCAGCATTACCGATCAACTATCCACTCAATTATACATACATAATCGATGCAAACTCCGTCCCTTTTGCTCGAATCCCTGGAGTGGGGGATAGAGTGATTCCAAACATGGACAGGAGAAGCTTGTTAATCGCAGACGCACATATGGGTGAGGGTCTTGGACACCTCAAACTAAAAGATTCTCTGGAAGATTTACAATCACGGTACTGGTGGGCAGGCATGAGCCTACATCATACCATGTTTGTAAAAAACTGCCCAAACTGCAATAGAAATCGCAGTGGGGAGAGAAAAAATATAATACGGTGGAATCTGACTGCAGATAACATCACCAGTAAAAAGAATGGCTTGCGATTAACATATACAGGCTAGTTTCCACTTATAATGTAGATCCTCAGCACTCGGCTGACGTCCGGACTGTTATACAAAGATTTGCGAGTCTAAATGGCATATACGCTAAG